>NC_090443.1:331073041-331694910 GCF_031143425.1 Pleurodeles waltl
ATAGCTCTGCCTTATCCCTTTCAGTAAGACCCATTAGGACCAACCCCAGGTTCCTGCAGACAAACTGTGCCACCAATTTAATTACCACTCCTGGTCATCTTTGAGTGGTTTGACATTGAAATACAGTTGTTGCAGGATTGGCAATTAATTCAGGTTTCACTGTTGAGTGCTTCAGTTTTGAGGGATATGTCAACATTAACCTACAGACCACTGTGAAATTTAGACAGTTGGTGTTGCAGTCCATGGAGTAGAAATGGAAGAGTCAGATCATCTCATGGCCATTAGAAGAGGAGGAACTTACTTTTGTGAATATTTAGCATTTGCCTGCTCAAGAAGATGAACCCCTTCTGTGTTGCTACAGCTGCAGGTGTGGCCTACACTGCCTTCAACACCACAAAGGTCATTTGTTTTTCCTCAAGAATGTCTTTGTGTGTAGTGGCCCCAGAAACACAGACCTCACAGGATACGTCCTGTTTTAGACGGTGGTCACAACTCAGAACAGACATTGCACCCGTTCAGAGTTCCAGAGGATACGAAGGATATACATGCTGGATATAGACACAGTCATCTTGTACTATGGAGTGTTTATCTTTGATTGCATGAGTCTATATCATTAAGAAATTCTCTGTAAGACAACATTTTATTCTTCCACAGAGTTGCCAATAGAGGTGCTCGGAAGTTATATATAGACCATTTCTATGACACCATTGCAGAAATCCATCACATTTGAGATGTTTTGGCTAGGGCCAAATGCAAGGCAACTAATCCCTCCAGTGTTATTTTGCCATTGACGGTGAAAGTTCTTCTAGCATTTGGCTGCTGAAAAAGATGATCGTCTTTTATGCTGCTACAGCCACAGTTGCAGCGTACACTGCCTTCAACACCACAAAAGTGACATGCAGTGGTTTCTCTTCCTTAAGCATGTCTTGGGGTATAATGGCCCCAGAAAGAAAGCCTGATTCATCCTGTTTTAGAGGGTGGTCCCGACATTAGAACATACATTGTACTAGTTGAGTGTTGAGGAGGAGGCACACTGGAATATAGACACAAATATTTTGCACAGTAGAGTTTCACAGGATAGGATTCTTCCACAAGCGAGTTCAAACACTGTCTCTTTTTACAGAGGCAGCAGTAGCAATACCAGCAGCAACAGCAAAAATAACTGTCTTCCAAAGACAGAAACTGTTTCACAGTGCAGAGAAACCAGCACTTCTGAGTAGCCTTCTGTAACACCCCAAAGGCCACTGGACAATCACTCCATCACTTTGTCCCTTTGGCTCAATACTGCAATGGAAAAGAAAAATGAGTGCTGCATGTTGTACACAAGGCTTACCAGTTCAGGGTGTGCAGTTTTCCACCCTGCATTTCCCTAAGCGGAACAAGTCTGCTGGGCCACTTTTACAAACTATGATGCAAAAGTTGGGTAAAAAAGTTTCAGAGCAGCAGACTAATAAAGGGATTTACTCTTGATTCATTTTACCATGAAAGAAGAACCCAAAGATAAACTCAGCACCAATTAGTACTGAGAAAACAACAAATTGAAAATGAAAAGTCTAGAACACTTGCCCTCCGCCAGATTTACCTGGCTTCTACCTGTTTACACCAGGAACGAAGAAAGGGCATCTTTTCATGTGTGGTTCATCAAAACTCACATAAGGTTTCTACTCTTTCAGACCTGTGGATGAGATTACCAGTACAGAGTTGTGCATCTTTGCTCAAAATCCCTCTGCATCAGCTTTCCAAATGCATGACAGTGGTGGCATTTATGATCTTTAGGGATTTTCATCTATCCATACTCTAACAGTTAACAGCTGGTTGATCCAAGCCCACTTATAGCAAGGTGACAAAGGATTCATAAACAACAACCAAAGATTTTCAGTTCTTTGGCCTTTGGAATAAACTTCAAGATATCCACAATCATTTTACTACCACTGAATCCCTCTGGGCAGTGCTGAACATAAGATTTACAGAGGTGTGTCTTTTGGATGACATGCTGTCTTCCATTCTACTGAAATGCAACAGCTTGAGATAACCTTTAATCCAGCACCACGACTGTTCTCCTCTCTTCTGAATTAAAAGCATTTTATTTCCATGTAGTCTGAAAGGCCAGTTTTTACAGGAGGCCATACAGCGATATGTCAAGGATCACTGGTGCCAGAAAACAGGGAATTGACACAGCATCTTATTCTGTTCACTATGACTCAGTTGCTTGCTTGATGGTGCCAGAAGAAGACAGACTGAAAGAGGGGTATCATTGCAGTTGTTTCTTCTTCGTGGTTGATTGTGAAGGATTCTTTAACACAAGGTTTGGGTCATCCATGGGCAATTTAATAGTAGAAGGAAGTAAAGCATACAAGAAATAATGTGACTAAGTAAATAAGCTGAAGCTGAGAGCAGATGGCATACTTCTTTAGTCTTTTATACCCTCTATTGCACTAAATTTAATTCAGATTCAAAGTAGCACTATCTCAGTACCTCAGTAAAATACCTGAAAAAGATATGAATGACAAGATCCAGTTTTGTCTTTGCCCAGAAGATCTGGCACAGACTCAGTCTTTGAGTCTCCATATCAGAGTAATCTGGTTATGAGGCCTTTATAATACTAGGCAGACATTCTGAGCAGGCATCTATGGCAACAATACAAATGTGTTGTGTACGATGATTTAGTAGACGATGTCCCTTCGGTCTCGACTCTGTTAAATTTGCAAAAAAAGCTATACAGATTTTCAAGTCCAAGCTCCCTCGGCCTAACTCCAAAGGAAATGCCTTTTGGATAGACCAGTAATATACATTTCTTCGCACTTTTTCACCATTTCCTCTGATCTGCAAGGTGGTTGTCAAGCTGAAACAACATACATTGAGACTGGTCTTCATTGTTTTTGATTGATCATGCTAAGAGTGGTACTCAGATCGGCTCCAGTCTCAGGACTGCTGTGGAGTACTTCAGTCACTTATCCCTAGAATGTCAATTGTAAATGTCCTTCATGAGCACTTTACTATACTTGCCAATTCCAGACTGAGAAAACTACCCTGTAGTCCCTGAAGGTGCCTGAAGCATTAAAAAAACATCAGTGTTTTTCAACTTCTTTCCCTTACTGCTAGAACCTGCCTCACAGTACACCTCCCCTTTTAAAACAAAAGAAGACATAGTAAATGAAGAGCCTCTGGACAAAGGTATTTTTCACCATTGACTGATACTGCAGGTGAAATCTAGTCTGAAGAAGACCTACAAAAACCTGGTAAACGTTTATCAACTTGCATCACATACATTATTTAACAAAGAAGCAGAGAGTAAATAATGTTGTGTGAAGTGAAAACAGGACCCCAAAAATAATATTTTCAGTTGAAAAAATGAAGGGCAGGGCAGAAAAATAATTGAGGGTCTTACTGCCACTGTGCTGCATTCTGTCATGTTAAGCTCCCAGTCTGTCTTAAAGCAGTAGTGGCCTTTATTTTTCCTCTACAAGGTTGTATGGCTAAGGAAATGGTTTCCTGTCATATTTTCACTTCTAAAAGGAAGTGGAGGATTTTTATTTTACTGTGAATCTTTTTTTTTTAAAGTACATTGCATTTTGTTTCTAAAATTGGAGATTTCTGTTTAAAAACAAAAAACGAATTTACCCATTCTGCATGTGATTCAATGTTTATGACTACTAATGAAGGCCGATTGGCTGAGAACTTTAGCCTTCTTATTCCTAAGCCCGTCGCATTTCATAAGAACCTGTGCTTGCATATCTCATGAGTTCAGCTAGATACCTTTGTACTAATTGAATATTGATAGGTGCTACATTATTTAGGGGGTAACGCAGGGATCAGAACAAGGAACAAGTAATGTGAGGGATCCTCAAGGATGTTGCTTAGGCAAAAGGAGATATCGGCGGGTCGAGGTATCATGGCAGGACTACTTTTTCCTTCAACTTCACTAATTACAGGGTTCCTGTGCCATCTACAAGACAGTGTTTCTTTCACATGTATGTAGGATGGAGGTCTTGGGATGAAGAGTAGAGATTTTATATTGGTGGAGATGTGACTTGTACTTACTGTATGAGGGAGGACAACTGCAAGCCTTAGGAGGTCTACTCCTATCAGAATTTCCCATTGCCTGAAGAATCTGTGATTGTGTACCTCTCTGAAGAGGTAGTTTGCAGGCGATACATTTGTACACAATTAGGTGCCCACAGCTGTGTCTGTCTACGTCATATGATCTTAGCTCACCTGTGTAGGACCCACACCCACATCAGCACATTCACAGATGTGTGCCTTCATCTGTTGATCTGCATGCCATGTGCTGAACCTCTGATGTTTGTATGATTTCAGCTGTACCTTTGCTGGCCACAGGCCTTTGCTACACATGTGATGGTAAAGTAACATCAGCTTTATCTTTCTATGTAGTTTGTTGTGTCGTTATAAGTCTGTGTACTCCGCCTCACCTGTGAAAGTTGAGCACCGTCAGCTGGAATTGCTCATGGGGATGTATGGTGTGCCCTGAGTGGGTCACAATGTTTGCTGCAAGTGTAGTGCACCACTGGATGCATTCAGTGGGCACTCACAGGAAAATAACCATGCTTCTGCCAAAACGATCCCTAGTTGACTATGGTGTTTTTTCTTTCCCGCCACTGACAAGGTGATAACCGGAAGGTGTTGCTGAACCTGCTTAGTAGTGTAGGAGCTGAGCGCTGCTACCCGCCTTCCCCTGACTCGTCTGCAGCCCTATATGCCCATTCTTCCCGGAGCAGCAATAGCAGCATAGGTAATACCCATCTCTCCCCCCACCCTCCATCTCATTTCGGAGGGTTTGGGACTGTCCTGTCATATCTTATGTTCTTTCAGTTGGCACAACTCTTCCTGCTCAGTGTTGCTTCTCCTTTCCTTGCTGGTGAGCGGCTGGATGGATGGATGCCTCGGTGGGTGTGCTGCTCCTCTCACAACTCTTTGGCTACAATCTACACCAAGGCCTGCCTGGATGAGATATCCACCTCAAACTCACTTTGAGACGCCAGTAGGGCAGCATCAGACTTAAAGCACACTGTATGCATTAATACACCCTGTGCACTTACTTCCATGTTCCTGGGACTGTTTGTTGTGGTTCACTGTACAGACAATATAGAAGTCAGAAGGGGTATTATGGGTGGCTTGTTATCGTGCAGAGTGGGATGCACATGTTTTTGTGTGACTGGTGAAGGGACTGGCAGTCTGAATCTTCCAGAGCTATCTGACAATTGCCAGGGTACAAATGGATGCAGGTTGACTGCCTTTCTGGAGTGAGGTCCCAAACCAGGTCGTGTGAGAGTGTACGCTGACCAGAATTGGAGGAAGCATCCACATCAATGAGGATTATGCTTTCCCTGTTACTTCCTCCTCAGCCATCTCTCTCACGTTCATAATTTCTAAGGGTTTGAGGCAGGGGCCCTAGTGCAGCTCTTACTATGGCAGAAATTGACTGGACCTGGTAAGTGCTCCACAATGACAGAAGAACGTACAACAGGTTGTGAGTCATCTTCCAGATTTTGGGAGAGCAACACCACAGGCACACATGTATATGCACTTTCTGATGGATATTTCTAACCACAGATCCCTCATCTTTTTAATCCCCCAGGCACCAGACTGGATCTGGAATCTTTTCTTGCAACAGCCTCTGTGCACTGGTAGGTGCACCAATGGGACTCCACATCGGCTTCGTGCCACTTCTGAAAGTGACAACATGAGCCTGTAGATTGGCATAACCCCTGTGTGCTGACATCGGTTCCTTTCTTCTTTTGTGCGCCCTTTAAAGCAATATTATCAGAATATTGGTCCCAAAGCTGCAAGACATCTTCCTTTGGTGCTTGGGCTCCAAATCTTCAGTCAAAACAAGCAGTTATCTTCTTTTCTAAACACATTTGACCACAATTGTAAGTGCAGTAGGAGTAGTTCCATGTATCAAGTGAAAGAAATCACAGCATTATTCAAATACAAGTTCTTATTTAAGTGTATGCTCAAAAAGATTTGTGAGCACATTCAGGAATGAGCTGTTTGTATTTGTGTGCTTAAAGTATTTCCAGAAGGTGAGTTAAAGTGCAAATTATCAAACTCTTCACATAAATCGTTATTGATGCACAAAACAAACTTCACCAGTGTAAGCGGTGACAAATAAGTGAGATAGTGATGCAGGTAGGAACACAAAGCAAAACAGAGAGCATATATTTTGTTATTTAGGGCATCCTAGAGTAATGGGATGAATTGTTCAATACATATTCAGTAGTATGAACATACACACCAGTCTGCTGTTTAGTGAATCAGGTGGGACTTTGCAATTAAAGTACTTTTTATTGAAGTCCCACTGCCAGTGTTTCTAATCAAGGATGTGGACGATCTTGTTGTTGGTTGGAGCCACACCACAAAACAAAGATGGCTGATTTAGGCTGATGACGTTCTTCGGGGGTGCTGATTTCCGTGATTGGTTGTGTTGTTACATTTTGACCCATGAAACTGATTGGGTTTCCTCAAGCGATGGCGCTGATGTTCAGTTTTTTAATCTTGGGAAATGGGGCCAAGTTTGAGGGAGGGCATTAACCTTCACAGGTCCAATAACAAAGGTGGCAGGTCACCTTGAACGCCATTGGTTTGTGTAGGTGTGAAGCAGCACCCTTTTTTATCTGTAAATGAACGCTGTGTTCAGAAAGACTGGCAGATACGTGCAGTTTGACGCATGTCAAAAACATGACTTTAAGTCGAGTGACAAGCACTCCTTGAAGCACAACATTCTATTAAGTAGTGTTTTGACGCTAGTTTTACAGATGGCTGGAGGCTATCCTTGACTCTGATTTAAATGCCCCAAAGGGCAGTTCACATCTTCCAGATGATGCTGAGGAGGAAGAATCAGGCAATTTGCTTCCCCTTTCTAGACCTTCAAAGTGCTAGTGGCCTTGACCCTCTTCATAGATTATGTTAGACTCGTTATTGGGACCCCCACGGAAGAGAGCACCTCTTTTGTGATGGGAGTTTGTTAAGCCACAGAGGTGAGTTGCATTTGCCCACTGGTAAAGTCCCCTTCTCTGACCCACCACCTTCGAACGATGCATGGGTGTCTTTTCAAAATGTAGTGAATCTGCAGTTAGAAGTATTTTTCAGAAGAACAAGTTGCTTATTTTTTTTTTATAACACTCTTTTTGCGAATACTCTAACTACAAATTCCTCACCGGCCTGTACTCCCCCTTCTGTGAAGTGGATGTCTGATAGTTCAGTAGCACCCATTTTAGATTCAACACACTTTTCAGCTACCAGTTTGTGAGTGGCTCCATGTCTGAGGACATGAAAGTTGCCTTTGTAAACTGATGTCCGCATGCAGTGATGGCACCTATCTGTTGGTCTGCGTCATCACTTCCAGATGGTGCAATCACTGTGGAGTTTGATGGTGCCATCTACTGGCGTGCAGGAGCTGTTATAGTTAAGGTTTCTGGATCCAGTCTGGCTTCTGAAGGAATTCAAAAGGTGAGGAATCTGGTGTAGGATAGAGTATCCACCAGAAAAAGCATCACTCGCACTCAGTCTTTTTCCACCTTTTGTAAATTTAAGGAGTCAAGATCCTGCATTGAGAGTACTTACTAGGTGGAAGGACAATATGAAATGCACATAAACTGTAGCAGTCAATCCCAAAGGGACCCTTGAGTAATGGAGCTTGTCAGATAAACCCCCAGATAGATGCCAAGGTTATAATGGACACATAAACTGTTTGCCGGACACCCGAGAAGAGGTGGATCCCTCCATGGCTGGGCCCCACTGGCAGAGCCGTATATGTGCAAGGGGGAAAGCCCATTACTGAATGACAGTGGAGACTGAATGACATCTCACTTCAGAAAAAGAGGTCCCCAGTGGGCAAAGGTGCATGGATGGAGTAGTTTGTCGGTGCTACTTGGGCCTCTACAACCCTTGTCTATGAAAGTATCCTATCTCAGTAAATCTCTGTATATTTTACACGTTACTGAGCTTTGCTTCTTTGGTTGTCATTTTATCTGGGAAGCCTTGTGATGTCCACATACCAAACCCTTGCAAGAAAGCAAACTATTTTAAAGTGCATAACTCTGACTACCCTGTCAATGTCCACTTAATAAAAAGTCTCTCTCTCTTTCTCTCTCTCACTCTCTCACTCTCTACCTCTCTCTATCTCTCACTTCTTCCCCTCCCTCCTAGCCACTTCAGTTGGCAAACTAAAGTTGTAACCCTGGGACAGCTATTTGAAGTCGAGCACTAGGCCAGCATGTCTCTTGGGTAGCGAATTTAAACCGGAAGTAAACCTAACATAACCTGGAAGCAGCCATTTTTAAACCAGAAGTAAACCCAGCATATCCCAGAATGACCACATACAGAATGAACATATTGCTATGATGGCTGTTTAAAATCACATAAAACTCACCTTATTCCTATGGCAGCCATTATACAGCATACACATGGGCAATTAACCTTTTTGTCCTGTATATTTAATTTTAAACATGTTATCTGGTTTTACTGGTACTTCCTTGTACCAATTTTAAGTAAGTGAAACAATAAAAATACGTATTCATTCCACTAACATTCCAACATGTTGCAGTCAGTCTGTTCCTTCCAGACTAGCTGATTGTCTTGTCCTATTTCCTATCACAGGTGTTTATTATTTTCTGTCCACAAAGATGCCCGGTTGGGTGATTTGAAACAAGTGGTTAATTGAGCTCCAGCTCTTTCTTTTTTCAGGTTTTGGGGATGCTGTGTACATCGCCACTGGCCTTAGCGCTCTGATGGGTATGGGCCAGGATTGCGTGGACTCCTCTGATGATGGACTTAGGCGGTAAGTGCATTTGAGAGCATGGGTCATTGGTGGCAAGAGGTTCAGTTTTGTGTGCTATTATTGACTGCTAGAGAAGGCTCCATATTAGGATTGAAAGTGCCATTGTCTGACCCCCCCCCCCCCCCCGGGACTTCAGGCATTGACACATTCCTTTTAAAACAGTTGGGGAGCACTTTACTAAACCTCCAAATTACTAATGAATTACATACTCCCATCTACCTCTGAGTGTCAAAATTGCCTCGGTGTGTCTGCTACCTCCCACAACTGAGGAGGACACAGTAGGGTAACCAAACCCTCCTACCCCCACTCCCCCCTACCCATGTCCTCGGCGAGCAGAAAGGCTGTGCCTGTGTGGGCTACCCCCCCTTTATTATTATGAAGCTATGCTATCAGTTGTGTCAATGAGCTTTCTGCCCCCCCCCCCCCCCCCCCCCCAAGGGCCGGTGTAAGACTGCTGTCCCTGTTATGGGTTATAGGCTTGGCCTCATGCCTGAAAGGGATCCTTTTTTAAAAATGATATATCCCTGATTTCTAGAGGGCTTTCTGTCTCATGAGAGGGGGGTGCAGGATGCAAATAGATTGTTGTGCCTGCTTTTTAAAAAAATATATGTTATCTTACGTGTGCTGTCCAGGCGACTTCCCTTTTGCGCCCCCTGGTGCAGTGAAAGACTGCTGGACTGGTTATAGTGTAGGGCACAGACTGAAGCTAGATTGGATTGTCCCAGCCCTTTTTTTCATTTTTTTAAATTATATTATTCCTCATGTCTAGTGGGCTTTCTGGCTCCTCATGGGGGCAGATTAGAGGGGCAAATCACACATTCTGCCCAGGGGAGGGTGGACAGAAAGACTAGGACCATTATGGGGTGGTGGGAGAAAAGCCACTTCTTTTATCTTAATTCTGATTTCTCTGGTGCTCAGTGGGCTCTCTCCCCCCTCAATTATTATGCCAAAAGTATCTCAGAGAATACCCATTCTTAGGAGGTAAGTAATATACACAAGTTATATGTACATAGACCCAAAACAGGTAACTAACAGTAAGAAAAGTAGTGCAAACAATGTATAATCACAATAGGATGCAATAGGTGAACATAGGTCTAGGGGCAACACAAACCATATTCTCTAAAAGTGGAATGCGAATCACGAATGGATCCCAGACCTATGGTTGCTTGTAGAGGGTCCCTGGGACTGTAAGAAAACAGTCAGGGTGTCCAAGATACCCCACCCCAAGACCCTGAACAGTAGGAGTAAAGTTACCCTACTACCCCAGAAAGACACAATAGTCGTGATAGGGTGATTCTGCAAGAACCACAAGCACCAGCAAAACACTGAAGACTGATTCCTGGACCTGCAAGGAAAGGGGACCAAGTCCAAGAGTCGCAATAGTGTCCAGGGGGGGGGCAGGAGCCCAGGAAACCCCAGATGAAGGTGCAAAAGGGCTGCCTCCGGGTGGAAGAAGCCGAAGATTCTGCAACAACGAAAAAGACTAGGAACTTCTCCTTTGGATGGAAGATGTCCCACGGCGTGCTGGGTGTTGCAGAAGTGTTTCCACGCAGAAATACAGCAAACAAGCCTTGCTAGCTGCAAGGGTTGCGGTAGAGGTTTTTGGGTGGTGCTGGGGACCAGAAAGGACCAGGATGTCGCCCCTTGGAGGAGGAGATGGGGGGGGGGGCACTCAGCAACTCAGAGAGCCCCCGCAGAGGCAGGCAGCACCCGCAGAAGTACCGGAGCGGGCACTTGGAAGTTCTGTGAACTCAGAGTCACAAAAGGAGGGTCCCACGACGTCTGAGTCCAACTCAGAGGGTTGAGCACTGCAGGACGGAGTGCTAGGGACCCAGGCTAGGCTGTGCACAAAGGAATCCTTGGAGAAGTGCACAGAAGCCGAAGCAGCTGCAAATCACGCAGTACACAGGTTTGCTGTCTGGCGTGGGGAGGCAAGGACTTACCTCCACCAAATTTGAACAGAAGAGCCACTGGAGTGTGGGAGACACTTGGACCCAGCTCCTGTGTTCCAGGGACCACGCTCGTCAGGATGAGAGAGGACCCAGAGGACCGGTGATGCAGTCTTTTGGTGCCTGCGTTAGCAGGGGGAAGATTCCGTCGACCCACTGGAGATTTCTTCTTGGCTTCCAGTGCAGGGTGAAGGCAGACAGCCCTCAGAGCATGCACCACTAGGAAACAGTCGAGAAAACTGGCAGGATGATGCACTACAGTGTTGCTGGTAGTCGTCTTGCTACTTTGTTGTGGTTTTGCAGGCGTCCTGGAGCAGTCAGCTGTCGATCCTTGGCAGATGTCGAAGAGGGAAGTGCAGAGGAACTCTGGTGAGCTCTTGCATTCATTATTTGAAGAATACCCCAGAGGAGAGACCCTAAATAGCCAGAAAAGGAGGTTTGGCTACCAAGAGAGGTAACAGCCTATCATAGGGGGTCTCTGACGTCACCTGCTAGCACTGGCCACTCAGAGCAGTCCAGTGTGCCCCCAACACCTCTGAATCCAAGATGGCAGAGGACTGGGACACACTGGAGGAGTTCTGGGCACCTCCACTGGGAGGTACTGGTCAGGGGAGTGGTCCCTCCCCTCTCCTTTGTCCAGTTTCGCACCAGAGCAGGGCTGGGGGATCCCTGAACCAGTGTAGACTGGCTTATGCAGAGATGGGCACCATCTGTGCCCATCAAAGTATTTCCAGATGCTGGGGGAGGCTACTCCTCCCCAGCCCTTCACACCTATTTCCAAAGGAAGCGGGTGTAACACCCTCTCTCAGAGGAAATCCTTTGTTCTGGCTTCCTGGGCCGGGGCTGCCCAGACCCCAGGAGGGCAGAATCCTGTCTGAGGGGTTGGCAGCAGCAGCACCTGCAGTGGAAACCCCGGAAAGGCAGTTTGGCAGTACCAGGGTTCTGTGCTAGAGCCCGTGGGATCATGGATTTTTCCCCCCATCCCAGAATGGTATTGGGGTGACAATTCCATGATCTTAGACATGTTACATGACCATGTTCGGAGTTACCATGGTGACGCTACACATAGGTAGTGACCTATGTACAGTGCACGCGTGTAATGGTGTCCCCGCACTCACAAAGTTCGGGGAAATTGCCCTGAACGATGTGGGGGCACCTTGGCTAGTGCCAGGGTGCCCACACACTAAGTAACTTGGCACCCAACCTTCACCAAGCGAGGGTTAGACATATAGGTGACTTATAAGTTACTTATGTGCAGTGAAAAATGGCTGTGAAATAACGTGGACGTTATTTCACTCAGGCTGCAGTGGCAGGCCTGTGTAAGAATTGTCTGAGCTCCCTATGGGTGGCAAAAGAAATGCTGCAGACCATAGGGATCTCTTGTAACCCCAATACCCTGGGCACCTAAGTACCATATACAAGGGAATTATATGGGTGTACCAGTGTGCCAATGAGAATTGGTCAAATTAGTCACTAGCCTGCAGTGACAATTTTAGAAAGCAGAGAGAGCATAAACACTGGGGTTCTGGTTAGCAGAGCCTCAGTGAAACAGTTAGGCACCACATAGGGAACACATATAGGGCGTACACTATGAGCACCGGGGTCCTGCCTAGCAGGATCCCAGTGACTCAAGGGCAAAAACAAACATACATACAGTTTAAATGGGGGTAACATGCCAGGCAAGATGGTACTTTCCTACAGCCTCCACATAAGATGTGAGTGAAACATTCACATATTTCTCCAAAATTTTGGAGAACACAGGCAGCAGAGAAATTGTTGAAAATTCAACCACATCAACGGGTTTAGGTTAGGCTTCTTTAAGAGCGGAAGAACCATAGCGTGCGTCCGACTCAAGGAATGTGGCCTTCCTGCAAAGAGGGTTTTAACAAATTCAATACCACCTGTAGTAATTTCGGATCCAACAAGCGAATGGAGAACCTGAATTGATGGATTGCAAACTATTGGAGAAGGTGAACAAATCGAGAGGGGTCCACAAGGACATGTCAGGTGCAGCATCAGAGCTTCTTACTCTGTCAGTAGGACCTTGTACTAAGGTATGCGAGCAATAAGTCTCAGCAGCAGTGTCACTTGCTGAAGTCATGTCCATAGTGGCTTTAGAAAGATGACGATGGATATCCGCCACCTTTTTAATCAAAAACTGGTCCATCTCCTCGCATTAAAACTGAGAGAGCAAAGGCATAGGGGACATGGTGCGAGAATCGGAAAGATCTCTAAGCGCATTAAAAAAAGCATCCTAGGATAGTTTCATGCTTTTATCAGAATATAGGGCCTGATTACAATCTTGGTGGAGGGATTACTCCGTCCCAAACGTGACGGATATCCCGTCCGCCGTATTACAAGTTCCATTCTATTCTAACCAGGCCCATAATGTTGCGCAAGATGTTCTACACAATGCATGATATCTTTTCATGGCTAGTTTGTAATTCGTTTTAGTCTCTTCTCAATAAGACTTTCTCCAAAGTCTTTCAAGTCTTTTACAAAGCTTTTTTTCTTATCGGAGTGATTCATTGAACCAGGGAGCACCCGGAAGAGTTCTGTTAGAATGCAACACAAAAGGTGGCAAAATAACATCCAAAGATTTAATAAACAAATTATTAGTCAATCCCTGATACATCTCCATATTCTTCGTTCGAAAAAGTTCAGAGTTTAATGCCGGGGCATCCAGTTTAGACAAGGTCCTTGATTTAGTAACTATTTTATTTTGTTCTTTTATGGAATCGCTAGAGATCCAATCGTGAATGGAACAGCTAGATGATCTGACCAAATCAGAGGTATAGGAAGCTCTGTGGTCAGATTATTCATATTAGAAAAAATGTGATCTAGCAGATGGTCATCCTCATGAGTGGAAACTCAGTTACGCAGTCAGGTTCAGAGTTTTCAAATCATCAATAAGGGTAGTACCAAAACTACAGATCAGATCTTCCAAATGAATATTTAGGTCCCCCCGCAAAATAAAATTAGCTGATTTCAAAGTGTATGGAGACAGTAAGTCTGAGATGCTAGCACACCAACTTCCAGCATTTCTTGAAGGACAATACATTAAAGCGCCAGACAGAGTAAATTTGGATATAACGGCAATCGGAAAAAAACAAAACCTTATAAGCTAGAAGAGGGATTTCACGTATTTTGAATTTATGTTTTTTTTTAAAATATAATGGCAAGGCTGCTCCCTGTCATATCAGGCCTATTTCTTTTGACAATAGAGTAGTTGGAATGAAAGGCAGAAATCACCTCAGACAGAGAACCATCATGAAGCCATGTCTCTGTTAGGAACAAGGTGTAAGTTCTGGATTCACACAAAATAATGAACACATGTTGTCGATGCTTGAGGCGGGAGGAGCAGTTTATACTGAAGAAACAAAATTCATTCTTATGGCTAGCATGATGATGTATCAGTGTCGCACCATTATTATTAATAGAGATTGTTGGATTAGCAATAGCATCCCCCACTTGAATAGAAAACTTACCACCCTTACATATTGACAAACCTGTCCCTATACTGAGAGACTGCCAATTAGCTGAAATAGGAGGTGTAAGTGCCATGAGCTGGTTAAAAGAGTAGCGAATTACCTGAGACGGTGCAGAATTTCTGGCCCCAGGCCCCAGTCACCTGCATACGGGCGCAGATGGGCTTGTCTTAGGCACGCCTTTGGTGCACCGTCAATCAGCGCCAAAGACTGCTGTCGCTGTTACATAATGGGTGCACAGACCAATGTCTGGGCAGGCTGTCCCCAACCCCTATTTTCTTCATCCTGGCATGTAGTGGGCTTTCTGTCCCGCTAGAAAAAGGAGTGATTGGGGGATAAACCACCAATTGCTCACACCCAGGGGGGCAGGAAGATTGTTCAAGTTTTTTTTTTATATTGGAAGAGCACTTGACCATGCCTGATGGGGTTGCTCCTTCCTTCCATGGTGTCTAGTGGGTGGATACCTGCTTGGGTATTGCAGTCCTGTAGCAATCCTGAAGGAGGAATCCACTAGGGAGAGGTACTGCCTGGAAGAGGACATTGTTCCTTTCCAGCAGTACCTCTCTCATGTAGAACGGTGCTTGAGGCAGAGTTATGCCCCCCTAGCACTAATAAACTGAAGACAGTGGGCACCTAATGGTGCAGACCGGTTTTAATTTCTGAACAACAGTGAGCTGTGCAACACTGATTGAAAAAAAAGAAAAATGTTAGTACGTGGAGAAGCTTTCTCCTTGTGTCCGACCTTATATTTTTAAAAAGAAAATCCTTTTGGTGTGAGCACCATAAATATTTTCTTGTTGAGTGTGCTTTATGAACTGTTCACATCCACCACACTACAGACATTGTGCACTTGATGTGAAAGGTTTCTCAAGCGGTTAAAGCTTTGTTCTGTGAGGGAATCCAAAAACCCAGATCTTTGATTACCTTGTTTACAGCACTGTTATCGGAGATGAAATATTTGCTGCTTAAAACATTGTTGATGGTCACACCAACAGAAGCCACCAGACACCTTGCATCAACTGCTCTTTGCACCCTCTCTTCCATTGCCATGTGATCAACAATCAAAGAATCAAAACCCAAGCACCTCTCGTCGAGAGTGCCACCATCACAGACAATCTATTAATTGAAGGCCTACCGCCCTCCACATCGATGGGCTCACCTTCAGTGCTGATTCCCTTGTTGAAGGCTCAACAGTTAGCTGTCTTGTCAGTAGTTCATCAGCCACATTTGCAGCCCCATCGATGGCTCCACTGTTAGTGCCACTGCCAACTGAACCGCCGATGATGACCCTAGCATTGATATGCAAATAATGCAGGTTTCTATCCTTACTACTATTCCTGTGTAATTTAGTGGTTCACCTGTTAAAATAGCCTTTATTCTCGCTGGCCTTTCGAATGTTCCTTCCTCCCTTAGACATAGATTGGCTATGACAGTGACTGTCCATTGCCTTTATTGTCTATGGTAGTTTACCTTCTGCTTTATTAAAAAAATACAGTGGGACTCTCACTTCAACGACGGAGATGGTTCAAGCATGTGAGCTTATGGAAGATACCAAAACTTGAGAACCACAGTTGCAGGTAAGTAACTATTTTTTTCCCTTCACCTTCAGGGGATCTTCATTGATAGTCGTAAGCTTTGAATAGAATAGCCTGTTTATCCTTGGAAAATAAAAAGAAATAAAATAACAAATTATGCGCTTCTAAAGAGGTTACTTAAACAGGTTCAACATATTTGGGTGGTGGGACTCCATGAGGCTGCTGTGCAGATATCTTGTGGTAAGAATGCTTCTTCCCAAACCAGTAATCGTAGCTTTATCTCTATTAGAGTAAGCTTTTGGTGTTCCAGTCAAGGTATTGGTCGCCGTATTGTATAATGGATGATATAAGAAACTATATACATATATGCATTGTTTTGACATTGTCAAATCTGTGAAAATGGGTCTACTGTTAACAAATACTTAGCTTTCTAACATCTCACACTCACCAAACATCCACTGTATGAAGTAACCTATCTGCTCGAGGAATGATTTATTTAAAAAAAATAAAAAAAAGTTGTCAAGGAATTGCACTGATTAACATGAAGGCCTGAAATTGATTTAGCAAGTGTAAACACGTGGTGAGATTAAATTCTTCTGAATTAAGCAGATGCATACTGTCCACCACTTTGAAGGCATTGGGTGCTCTGCTGGATGGATGCTGAACCTCTTTTAGAGTTTCTATGCTGACCCAAGCAAGATTTAGATAGCCATATTGTATAAGTCCTCAAGTGAGCTGCCAAGGTTACGATACAGGATCGGTCCTTAGGAACTGTAAAAGAAATCCAGTCTGCTTATGAGCTTCCTGTGTATTCATTCCAATCGGCAGAGAAGGTTGTTTATTTCCGTGGCATTCAGGATGAATCTGGCTTTGGAGTATGTCAGTTAAATGAGACCCAATATGTATTTATGAAGCAGTAATAGGTGTTTGACAAAAACACCTGTACATAACGTTAGTATAAGAGGAGATAAACAGTCTGGGCAGTGGACAGGTGGAAGTTTGTGGTTGTGATGCTTAGTGAGCCACGAATTTGGGCAATAAGACTAGGTCAAGTTGTACCGTTAGACCAGACAGTGTAGTATTTATAATTAAAACAACATTTTTACATTTAGGGAAGTTAGGAAGGCCCAGAAGTAGTTCCCAGGTAGTTGAACATGGATTGTTAGAGGCCACTTGACATTTTGTTCCAGGTGGAACTTCGAGGCAGGTTTGAAGGTGGTATATGAGAATAGAAGCAGTATAGGTTGACATACCACTGAGAGAGACTGAGTCAAAGTACAAAGCATAGTATTTTTTTGTCCTCATTTGTACAATCAGAAGGCAAAAGAAGATCAATGTAGAGACAATCGCCTCCACCTCTCACCAGAAAAGGAGATGAGACGCAAGAGCCATGTCACTCACTCAGAAGACCTCACAAGCAGACCTTGTATCACAGAAGTTCTTTATATGGCCCACATACAAGCTCCCCTTAAAAGGTTTTTTGCTTGAATGCATAATAATTGGACATTCTCCTTTTGTGATTCAAACAGTTGATCTCACTTATTATTCTGCTGTGATTTATGTCAATTCTCCCCTGCATCCCAAAACTTTATCCTCTTAGTTGGGGGACTGTTACCATTGAAACTATTTATCCTTTGAATTGAAGCTTGCCATTCCCATGATATCAGGGGGCAAGGAAGCACCCACTTCAAACATATTTCTTATTGTGCCAGCAACATTAATACAAAAAGTAAGAATTGTTTGGTTCTTATACCAATTTATCGGTAGCCCTCCACCATCTTTGATCCTGAAAATCACCAGTGCCAGGCTTACCTTAACTTCTTGACTCATAACTTCAGTGAGTCCCTGCTCACTTCATGCCAATAGATCTGGATCGGAGGGCACTGCCAAAACATATGGACATCGTCTGCCTTTTCCTCGCCACATTTAGGGCACTTCTTCACCACTCATCCTCCCAGAATCAACAGCTTTTTCGGCATCCAATATGCCCTGTGAGCAAATGTTTTTTCCTGAGAGGTGCAGATTTAGTTGACAACCAAAGAGTAGACCTTCATACTTGCCATGATGTCCAGCATCTTCCCCAGATCTCGGATGGCAGGTTAAAAACTTTCTCTCATAGGGGATTTCCATTATAGTCATAAGCACTGAATAGTCCCGTCCGTGTGTGGGGACCCTGGAGCACTTTTCACAGTATATCTTCTTAAGTGTAGATGTTCACCTTTCTTTAGGAAGCCCTGCAGAGTCACTTTTGAAAGAAAGATATTATGCAGCCTATAGGAACAGGCTACAGTGGCCAAAGGCTACAATGGCCCAATTCTTCATCTTGTACTTTTAAAAGGGTCCAGGAGAATAAAACAGCATAAATGTCTGTCACAAACCCTTTTTGGTAGATGTAGGAGGCTGGTTCAGTTCATGGTGTACACCTGCGGTGTTGCACCCTATACTGAGTCCAGGCAACCCTTAGTGATAGTGTTTACATGTACAGATAGCAAAAGCTCTCTAGGGGTAGCTGTGGTGAGAAGCTAAAGCTTATCTATGAGGAGTGTAAAGCACTTCCAGTGCCACAATAGTCAGTCAGTAACTATTCAGAAGAAAGAACCACATCAGTTGTTTCAACAATAAGTTTCTTTATTACAACACTTGTTATACTAACATTGGTATATCTCCAACTGGAGGTAGCAACACACAAACATATACACTTAGCAACAAGCAGGAAAACATACAAATGCACTGGTCCCTATGGAGGCCAAACCATATACAAAGAAACCCGTTTAAGAAAGGAGGTGCCCAGCCAAGGTAAGTGTGTTAGGATCCCAGGGACTGGGGAGTAAGAAATCACTAGAGCTAAGTTATAGAAATCACACATGTGCCCGGGTGCAGAGCTGTTATCGAGCTGGGTGTCCCATAGGCTTACACAGGACAGTCATGGTTGGATTTTTATGGATTCAGGACCCTTCCCAGTGAACCCTGAGGAAACCAGTTGGCACAAGGAAGGTTGGAGAGTGCCCCCCACCAGTGGATACCCAGAAGACCGTAGTACCTACACCAGGGAAACCGGGTGCATCAGGGTGAAGTGGCGTCAGAAACCCTTGTTGAAGTCAATAGAAGCCTCGGTTTTCCAGCTGCTGTTGCAACCTGTGGATCAGAATGGTGGAACCAAAAGGTGGATTCTGGACGTGAAGAACCTGAAAAAGAAGGGGAGTCTCCAGACCACTCGGTGATGTCCAGGAGGCAGGTAGGCAATGCCCGCTCTCTTGAAGGTGAGGTCCCTGCAGGACAGTGAAAGAAGAAGTCCACCTGCGTAGTCCAGGGGAGCTGCAGGAGATCCTTGGAGTCGCCCACGAGCTGTCCCATGTTGGTTGCCGAATTGAAGGAGGGTCAGTGGCCAGCAGGACTACCAGCAAGTCTTGGCAAATGCAAGTAGTCATTGCAAGGAAGTTTGTAGATTTTGGAGGACCAGCAAGATCCTAGTGACTCAACCCTTGGAGGGGAGTCAAGGAAGGCCTTCAGCAGGAAGGAAACCCAGCCAAAGTCGGAGGAGCCCTCACGAGTGACCCACTAGCAGCAGGCACAGGGAGACACAGTGAGGCCCCAGCAGAACAACAAAACAGGAGTCTCACGTTGCAGGAGCTGCAGAGTGGAAGCTGAATCTGGAGTTGCAAAGTGCTGGAGGCTGGGGCTTCTTGAAGCGTGAAGATCTTCATGGTGGAAGAGCCAGCAAGCCTTGGCAAGACCAACAGTCGCAGTGCACAGGGTTCCATTCCAGTGGCTGCCGCAAGGGTCCACCATCTCCCAAGTTGGTCAGAAGACAAGTAGAACCAGGAAAGGACCACAGAACTACCACCTGTGAGCAGAGCCTTTACGTGGGACAGTAGGATCCACCAGCTGGTTGTCATTGTCTTGAGGTGCCTGCGGATGCAGGGGAGTCCCTCCTTTACAGGCAGAGTCCTTGTGACACTGGAGGATGCACAGCCATGGATGCTGCAGAAATCTTGCAGGAGGTGGAGAAAGAATGTTGCAGTGAGAGTCCTCCCAACTGGATACAGTCTTGTTTCAGAACAGCAGCAGTTCTGGAGACCAGAAGATGTCTTGCAGAGATTTCCTTTAAGGGTCTTGCTTGATGAATTTGAGGACCCATCCTCGGGGAGCCCTAAAGTAACCCTAAAATGGGGTTGGTCACTCTCTGTCTCTGCAGTCTGGTGGCGCTCAGAGGTCACCCTTTCCCAGCCCAGGGACAGGGACACCTATTTCAAAGGACGAAGGTGGTCACACCTCTTTCTTGCAGGAGATCCTTTGTTCTGCCTTCCCCTGCTTGAGTTAGGCTCATCAGCAGGCGAGCAGAACAGTGTCTGGGGTTGGCAGCTGCCTGGCTGGCAACCAGACCCCTTAAGGCTGCACAGGCAGAACTGGGGGATCCTCTAAGGAACCCCCTAAGTGCATGGTATCATGCAACTAGCACTGGAATTGGTGTAGTTCCATGATTCCAACATGTTCGATACCAAACATGCCTAGGTTCGGAGAAGCCATTATGTAGTTGGACCACTTGTGTTCACCAGTTCCACTTCATACATTAAGATGGCTACCCCGCACTTACAAAGCCCAGGGAAGGGAGTTTGGAGTTTGTAGGGGTACCCTCACACTTAGGGACATGCACCCTGCCCTTTGGCTGAAGGGCCTACCAGAGGGGTGACTTACAGTGTCTAAGTGAAGTGACCATGACAAAAGCAAGCCTTAAATCTGTAATGAAAGGTACATGCATAATTTCACGCAGCCTGCTTTGGCAGGCTTGCAGACACAGTTTGCATGGACTCCCATGGATGGCACAATATATGCTGCAACCCATGAAGTCCCCCTGGTGTACCAATGTCCTGGGTAGCTAAGTACCAGATACTAGAGACTTACTAGGTGTGCCAGTACACCAATTGTGGGTGTAAATGTTTACCAGCAATCCAATTTAGAGGAGAGAGCACAGACAGTGGGGTTCTGATTAGCAGGATCCCATTGCATTACATTCTAAACACACTGGCACCAGGCAAAATGTGGGGGTAACTATGTCAGAAATAGGCTAATTTTCCTCAGAAGAGTAGAGAGATAAAGTAAAGCGAGGCAGTAAAGCCCCTTAGGTTCCCATTATATGGGTTAAATAGAGACTGTGCCTTTAAGAACCCAGGAACCACCAGTATCCCATTATGCTGAGCAGCGTGCAGTTGCTTTAGTTCTTTTTGAGGCGATGAACGATGATATATAGGTTCCCAGGATACTTCTATCCACTCCACCAAGGACGAGGGAGGGTTGCTTATGACTATAATGGAAATTTCCCTATGAGAGAACTGGAGTTAAATGTAAGAAACTATTCATTCTTTTGTGGGGGATTTCCATTTATAGTCATAAGCATTGAACAGAGTAGCAATCCCATCCCTACTTAAAGTAGTGGAGAAGAGAGAAAGTGAACTAAGGCAGAATTTTAAGCAAAGAGATTTCTGAGTGAGGTCTGTCCTCCTTGAGTGTCCGCTCTAGCATCAGAGTCCAGGCAGAAATGTATGGACAGATCTCCACGTGGCTGCGTTCGCAAATATCTGGTAAAGGGATTTTCCTTAATAAAGCAGCTATAGCCGCTTTGCCTTTAGTGGAGCATGTTTTACGTTAAGCTAATAGTGACTTCTTAGCTTTCTAATAGCACAAAAGGATGCAGGAAACTATCCATCAGAAGAAGGATTGGTTGGAAGTGGCAAGACCCATACGAACCAGACCATAGTTGGTACACAACTGGTTCAACCTGGGGATGTCTTGTCTGATCGAGATAGAATTTCAAAACTCTTCCACACCCAGGGAATGATGAGTTCTTCAGCTGGAGTTAAGGGATTCTGAAAGAATGTAGGTAAAGATTTGATATGGTTTACGTGGAAATCCTAAATAACCTTAGGGACCATAAAAACTGCTCAGCTCCCCCTTTAGTTTCCTAGACCACGCCGGCTTAAATTCTAACAGTATTTTGTTAAAAATAAAAGTACATTTCAGGAGTATGGAGATTGTTAGAATCTTTGATCTTCCTTGAAAGGAAGGTGGGAGGCCTCCACACCCATTTAATAACTTTCTCGTTTCTGTCGCTGTTTTGGTAAAGTTTACCTGAGCCATTTGTCTAGGTCTTGCACCACCTGAACTCACAAATATCTTATTCCCTGCTTTACAATCAGACTATTACAGCAGGTTTTCCATTCAATAATTTCAGTTTTTCCAGATTAGCCCACTCATTAGGAACCTTCCTAAAGCCTTCCAGAATACTCAGGATCATTGGGAGTGAACCAACCAGATCTCTTGTACACACCATTAAATCATCGGCGTTCAGTGCCACTTTTTTCTCCCACCCGTTACATTCAAAGTGGATGATGTTTTGGTTTGCCCGAATATTTTTTGCCAGAGGCTCAATATATAGATTAAAATACAACGATGACAGCAGGAAGCCCTGGTGAGTCCCTGTTTTAATATTTATCTGCTCAGTAAGGTTACCATTGACCAATATCTTAGCAACTGGAATTTTTTATAGGGACCCAACAGCTCTTGAAAAAAAAAATGCTGAAGTCGTGCTGTTCAATCACACAATGCAGGAAGGGCCAGCTTACCCTGTCAAAGGTGAGCACTGTGAAAGGGATATTGTCTTTGGTGGCCAAACCTATTGCTCCATTCAGGTCTTGGGTCAATTCATAAAGTTGCCTTCCCTTAACAAAACCCTTCTGATCTTCATGTATTAGTGATCCAATTACATTCCCCAGTCTCTTAGCTAATATCTTATAGTCAATATTCAGAAAAGAAATCACCTATGGGACTCACATAACTTGGGGTCCTTGTTTGGTTTTAGAATTTTACTAAAGATGGTATCGTCCCAGGAATCCGGCAAATCCTGTCCTTTTACAAAGGCCACATTCAGTACTTTTGTTAAAGTATAAACCAAGTCATCTTTCAAGGTGATGTATAGCTTGGTCGGTAGACTATCTGGGCTAACAGCCTTTCCTTTTTTTAATTTCATGATTGCATTTGATGCCACTTCAATACTAATCTCTGCATTCAGTTCTTCCTCTAATTCATCTTGTATAACCAGGGTAGCTATTCTACTAAAATGGTTCTTAATCTGCCCTTCTTTCACAACTAAATCTTCTGTATACAATTTTTGGAAAAAAATAAGTAAAGGCCTCTTCTATTTCCCAATCGTCTGTACACATTTTACCAGTACCGTTATTTTGAATGACCTTGATGTTTCTAATCTGCTCTACCTTTGTTTTCCACAGCTTATTGCCTCCAGTTCATTTGCAAGATCAGCCCTTATACTCTTTATCGGTTTCTCTATCTCTACCAGATCTTGAGCGTTATGAGTTAGGTCTGCCTCTCTATTTTTAATTCTTGATTCCTTATCTTTTTTTTAGTTTCCTTAAACTCTGGGAGGCAGACGTTTTATCTAATATGAGCTTTAGACTAGCTGCTGAACGATTGGACAGGTGTTCCGGAAAATGTTCCACTTTTGTAATATTTCTACTTACTTTGACATCCACAAGAAAAAAATAAATTCTAGAATAATGTTTGAATTTTTGGTTGTGAAAAGTAAACCTTTGACTTTTGCTTCCTTCAGCCACCAGATTTCAATGAGGCCGATTTCTTTCATTGTTTGCTTTTCTGAGGCTCTTCGTTTAGGTGAGCTGGCCTTGCTTCTCATGTTGGATTTATCTAGGACTGAATATATTAATACATTGAAGTCTCCTCCCAATATTATGGGAAGTTTAATCCCCAGAAGTTGATTATTTAGGGCTTGCAGGGAACCGAATCATCTGTTTGGCCCATAGTATCCCACAAATGCATACCAAGAGTCATACATTTTCGCCTTTAAATCAACCACCTCCCCTTTGGGATCTTTTCAAATCCCCCATCAGGGCCTTAATGGAATTATTGAATAAGATTGCTATCTTCTTAACACAACACGTCTGATTAGTACAAACATATAGACCTATCCATTTTTGTTTCTTCATTATATCCTCCCACTCCGCTCTTAATACTTGAGTCTCCGGGAGCATTAGACTTTTGTTGTCCACTGGTCTCAAATATTCAAGGATTCTTCTCCTTCTGTTTATAACTCTGAGGCCATTAACATTCCAGGTTAACATTTTTAGGGGTACCAAATTTGACAACCCTGACCTATTAACCTAAAGGTAGGGACCTGGTTCGTGCCTGTATGAGCTCCATAACATAGCTCCATATTTTGCATTTACAAATGAGGCTTGATTTTACTTTTATTTTTATTCCACACACTTCCTCACCCAGCGCTTGAAAATTATACAAAAAAACCTGATGCATTGGCGACCCTTCCTCCCTTCCCTGAAGAACCCTCCCTGTAGCCATTGGGTAAATCTGAGAAGATTTATACCCATTTGAACTCTCTTTTCCCCTCTGCAACCTTTAAGATTATTTCAGGTGTGCTTTAATCTGCTTCACTAAGATTCCTACTTCTTATGGATCCCTCATATTATGCATTTTGTTGTTCCACATGATTTTTAACGTGGTGGGGAAACACATCTGAGTTGTAGCGCCCAACGGTCTGACCTTTTGAATATATTTTCCTAATTCCCACTGTCTTTCCTGCGCGACTGGAAGAGGGAACATGGCCAATGACTGAGAGTACTGGTTGAGAATTCTTGGATCTCCAGGCAATGATGTTGTAGACTACATATGTGCAACAACGCTGAGACCTTATCTTTCAGGCTTACCAATGTGATTCCTTTCAGCTGCTGCTTTCATTCTTTGGGAAGTTGAAGGCTCGTAGCGAGGGTCAAACAGCGCAGATCGGAGACGGTCAGCATTGCAGTGCAGGTCTGTGGGCAGAGGCATCATCAAGACTCAGTAGGGTTTGGGGACCTTCGGCACTATTTGCCTCCAGGGTATCCCGGGAAGAATTCAGCCAGGTTGAGTGGCATTGTCCCTGTCTTAGACGCTTGCAAGAGCGCTAGCTGGGCTTGTCTGAACAAAGAAAATCCGTGGGGTCGCATATGATTTAAGCAAGAGGTCAGTGGCGTTGAAGGAGAAATCACTGAGAATCCTCTAACTCGCCTGCAACAAGGAAAAAGACCGCAAGTAAAAAGCAAGTTTGCTCAGGGTTGGGGGGCTTGGAGCAGGGTGCCTGTGATCCCTTAAATGTTAGGTATTCTGTAAAAAACAAGCACATTTTGACAGAAAATAATTTATCTCGCACAAGTAAAACAAATTATGGTTTCTTCCTCTTACAAACAGCAGAAAAGCAGCAGAAAAAAATCATCCCTCTAAGGTTTCCCTTACAGCCCCCTGAAACGGGCCTAGAAATCGATCTCAGGAACAAACTAACTTTAAGGAATGTGGGGGGGAAAGTGTCAAAAAAGCAGAACGCACCACGCTCGCTCTCTCTTTACTCTCCTTTTCAAATTCAGTTGAAAAAAGAAGAAGATTTCTCCTTCCAAGCTACTAAGCCACCTCAACCCAGCAGTCTAGGACCTGTCATTCAGAATAACCGCATTGCCAGTACTGGCAGTGTGTGGGAGACAAGGGCAAGTATAGAGACACTAGAAATCAGCAATAGATTCCAAGTGTTAACTCAAGATATAGCTAAGGACCAATCTTATCTACAGGGCCCCTTTTAAAGGCTTCTACTCTACAGTCCCAGCATTATGAAGGACAGTCAAGTGTAGAAAGACTGCTTGTAACGTTAATGGAGGAAATCAGAGGGAAATTCGCAACATAAGAGAAAAATCTGGAAAAGATTCAAGCAACATGTGAAGCCTTGGAAGCAAAAATGAATATTCTGATGGATAGAGTGCAGTGATGGATGCCTCCTTGGAGGAGCTTACCAGAGAGTTGGAGGCTAATTGTGAGGAAATACAGAACCTAGAAATGGGGGAAAAAGATCTGTGAGATAAAATTTAATGACATGAAAACAACATAAGAAGGAACAACATCAGAGTTTTGAACATACCTGAAGGTCTAGAGGGGGATAACATTGAAATTTTTGTGACTAGCTTAATAAGGGAATTCGGCACCTGCATGGACCCCATAGCCATGAAAGAGGATATACAGAGAGTCCATTGTGACCCATTAAAAAAAAGTGTAGTTAGAAAAATCCAAAGAAAAATATTGATTAGGACCTACATGAGCAATGAAAAAATCCTGACTGAGGCCCTTAAAATAAGTAGCTTCTCCAAAGGGGAATGGTCCTTCTGTATTAGAAAGTATAGTAAAAATTGGATTGTCTTCCCAGTTTTCAGGCTGCTAGCATAGTTTGTTATATAAGCACTGCTCAAGTGATCTCAGAAGGAGTCGGGCTTGAGGAAACGGAGAAATGTGAGCTGCTGTGAATCATAGCATAAATGAGATTTGGTGTGGTGTGCATTAGAGTCTGTCTATTCAGATGGATAGAATGCAAAGTACACTTTTTCCTCTGGAGGAAGCACAGTTTCAGTGTCCAACATCAATCCCAGATAGCTAATGACAGTGAAGAGATGAAAGTGTTGCTTAATATTGCTGAACCATTTCCTGAGGAACGGAGGCATCATTGGGCCTATAGTTTTCTCTGTCTCAGGAGTGTGTTACTCCTTGCATGCATTTAGAAAATGTCACCGGCCTAATTTGAGGTATAACTATAAAACCTTGCATTGGTAATGTTTGATACTGTCCAGAACACTCAAAAGCTTTCAGTACTCTTTATCAGGCTGTAGAAATATGTGTTTGTAGCATGTGTGGCTGTAGATACACATATTTTGCATACCCCTGCCCTCTAGTGTTGGACTTGGACTTTGAAACTTGTTTTTTTTTTAAGGCATTTCGAGTCATGGGATGTCATCCACAATGTTCTTGGTCACTGACTCCACCCTAGATTGTTTTTTATCACCTATCAGATTGAGAACTGTCCAGCAACGGCTCTGACACTGATGTGATCCTTGCAGCTTTTCCAAGCCTATTTGCTAAACTCTTGGAGACTAAAGACCCAGTTAACAATCAAAGCTCATTGATGCCTCTTTGGAGGCTGTCCAATTCAGAAAACTGCTCACCCCAAGCGTGACTATCTCGCTTCAATGCCTCAGCAACTCCTTCAAGATCCCTTCTTTTTCTGGCAAACTCTCCTTGGAGAAACACTACAGGAGGGGGGTGATGGAAAGTAAACCCTTCCAGTTCTGTCTGCGGCAGCTTGCAAAATATTGTTGGGACTGGCATAGCATTTGCAACTTCTGTTTTGTGCCCCAACCACAACAAGACCTCCTGTGAGTTCTGCCTCGCCTTCCATTGCAAAAAATCCACTAAGGTGTCCTAGAGAACGGTGTTGACCATAAACCAAGATGCAGCAGCAGTCTTCCTCTGAGACCCCTGACATTTTTTGAAACAGGACCTCTTGGCAGCGATGAATAAGAAGGGTGCCACTCTGGTATCCTTGCGATCTAACCAACACCCAGTCTCAAGACTCAGTCTTGGAGTGCATTTGAGGAAGAATACCACAGGCAGGGGTACTCCATGTGAAAACCAGCAGGCCTCTGAACAAAGAAGACTCAGAGGAATTCAGGTATAACTCCAGCAAAGCCATTGAAACAAATCTGAGGCAGAGCACCACTCCTGAAGGAGTTGCACTTTGAGCCCTAAGCAAGGGAGAAAGAAGCACCCAGCCACTGATCACACTCTGTCATCATGCTCCAACCAGCAGTGGCAGAGGACTTTGGAGCTAAGCAGACTCAGGGTGTGGAGCTGAGGGCCCCTTTAATGTCCAGATAGGAGGAATCCAAGGCACTCATGCTAGAAGACTGGTGGGGGAGCTTGATGCCTGGTAGACGCTGCTCTACATCCACTCACACTAGCAGAATTACTGTTACGTTGCTCCAGGATGGCTGTCAACCACGCATAGACTGACCTTGAGGAAGAGTTAGCCTTTGAGGCAGCAGGACATTCGGAGACCTAAGGTCAAGGCGACGTGCCCACCACTCCAACCACCTCCACCCAGGCAGTTACCACCACCATGCCATACTGCCCTTCCCATCCACCACAGCCAGAGTCACTTGACAGATCATACTAAAGGGCATGCTAAGGTTGGCCCCAGATACCTTCAAGGATCTTGTCAAGACAAAGTTAATCACATCACTGGGCAAAAAGAACATCAAAGCTTTACACCCGCCCTACTATATATCCATCTCAAGGTCCCATTAGTGGTACTTATAGCATTAAAGAGCACCTCTGCACAAGCCACGTGACACTTCCCCCACCAGACCTTGCCAGAGGCACAGGGTCTCTGGCAATAGAGCCTCCGTCTCCAGACAATGACTTGCCTACGTCCCTCTCCATCCCTGCCCAACTGTGATCACTCAGACCAGTTTAGTGGTAGACTAAAGTATTTCTACCCCTACATAGAGAAAATCACCTCAGATTAATAGGTTTAACACTAGTGCAGCCGGGCTGTAGCTTAGATTGCCTTGTTATTTCCCCTCACCCCCACATACTGCCACATCCTAGGCCAAGACCACCTGACTTCCCCTGAGGAAGAGGTTCAAACTCTCCTCCAAGAGGGGTGTATACAGCCAGTGCCACCACATCAAAGACGCAAAGGTGTCTATTTGCAGTACTTCCTGTTCGCAAAGAAAGACTGTTTCCTCTGGCACATTCTCAGCCAGAGGCCACTACACTAAACCATTACATTCTGCTTGAGCACTTTCATATGACAACACTGCAGGACTTAATACCATTGTTCTGCCAATGGTATTTCATGACATCTCTAAACCTGAAGGACACTTGCTTTTATATCTCCATCCACCCTGCCCATCACTGGTACCTTTGGTTAGTGGACAACACTACCAATTCAAAGTCCAATACTTTGGAGTCACTACTGCTTTCAGATTTTCACAAAGTGCCTGGCAGTGGTGGGCACACGTTTCCACAGAGACTTCATGCTTTTCTTATACCTCAGTGATTGCCTGATAAAGAACAGCAGCAAGCAACAATGCCTAGCACACAAACTAAAATAGCTGTGACCCTGATCCAGAGCCTAGGGTTTACCATAAACACAAAGAAATACCATCTCCAGCCCTTGAACAGAGTCACTGAGAAAGCATATTGCGTTCAGTAGACAGCAGTGGCTTTTCAGCAACTGCTGCCTCTTTTTCACTTCACTCGTCTACTCGCATTAAGAACTATAATAAAGCTCTTGAGTGTTCTCACTTCCTGCATAGCAGTTATCACATGCCAGACTACATATACACCCACACTAACATTGTCCAGCAAGGCAATGGTCACAAATGGAGGGTCAGGGCAATATTTTGTGTTGATAAAAGCTTCCATTCAACTGTCTCTGCAATGGTGGAACAGCAACAATCTGTTTGCTCAGCAGGCTTTTCTTGAACCCAGTTCTGGAGGTGACTGTCACCACCGTGTGAGATGCATGTCTCCCCACCATGACAGTGAAAGGTACCTGAACTCTTTAGCTGCAGGAAAAAAATACGAAAGGGTGTTTGATAGATATGGCGCTCACAATATCCCACCAAAATCTCAAGTACATCAAAATGGTGCTCCTGGAAGGGAGGCCCCACCCAACTCCCCCAAATTAGGAAATAACAAACGTATATAATCTAAGGCACTTGTATCAAAAAAATGCAGTCAATATCCGTATCCTGTGTGTTCTCCAGATCCACTTGTTTTTATTTCATATGTTCTTCAATTTCAGCCTGCCCAGCCAACACGTGTTTCTTCTTGCAAACAGTAATCACTTTGACTTCTTCAAGGCTGTAAATCAACATATATTGTCCCTATTATAATTCCAATCATTACTAAAATTGATACAGTATATAACCAATCCACATTACAAAAGTGGTCAAATGTCCGTGATATTTGCTTTATTGTTGGAACATCCGTCACTGCGCTTTCCCCAGAAATCAATATTATAGTTAAAAGTAAAATCAAATAACAAATATGAAATGGTGGGTTGTGCGCAAACAATTTGCTCATTAGTGTCAACAGAAGAAAAACACTATTTAACAAGAACCAAGTAAAAAACTCCATTTGTGCTGCACCCATAAAGTAAAGTGCACAGTCGAGTCACCTTGTGTACACCTATATTGGTATCAAGTGCTTACTATATCCACAAGGCTATTACTTGCCTTTACCAAAGATTTCAAAGAGTTAATCATCCAAACTCTGCCACAACTGTCCTTATAATCTCCCTACGAAGGAAGAAAAAGAAAATAAAGCGTAAACCGAACTGAACAACTACGCTTATCCTAACAAACAATTGGCTCATAGTAACCTATACGTATGTAACGAAATTATAGGAAACGAGTTCCACCATTCTTCCGCTTACCGGTATCATGCTGTATTCTTATTTAAATTGGCGTTCCGATGAAGGCGTGGACGCATTGCAATCGTTTAACAAGATACCATCTTTAAGCTCGCTATACATATATAGCAGAAACAAACGAAGGACTACAAAGTTGTAAATCATCCGCCATATCGGAGGTATGATCTATTCATACGATGTGCAATTCTTTTTATATATCCAACATCGAAATTAACGAGACAAGTTCATTAATCTTCAACTCGCCCACATCTTAGATTAACCAATATTATACTCATCAATCTAAGCGCCCTTTAAGACTTCGCTTATATATTTGAAACAATATGATAAAAGGACTACATCAATTGCAAGTCGACCACCATATTAGAGGTATAATCTATTCAGCTTCTGTACAAAATTCAAAACCAGTCAGAGGAAACGAACTCCATCAATATTAAGCACCCAAAATCAGGTAATATTTTAATTTCTATTATTTATTTATTTCTATCGGCGTTCCAATCTAGGCGAATATATATTAAAGTCATCCACCTAAACCTCATCTTTAATCTTATTTGTAAGCACCAAGAAAATAATATATGTAGAAACAGGACTCCAAAATTTCAATAACCTCATAATCATCTGCAACTTGGGCATCATTGTTCTATAACAGTGGTTCCCAACCTGTGGGCCGGGGACCCCTGGTGGTCCGCGAAGCCTCCTCAGGGGGTCCGCAGCTGCTTAAAACATTTAATAATATTAAGTCCCAGCTATCAGTAATGACTCCTCGGGGGTCCCCGTGTTCCAATAATGATTCAGTGGGGGTCCCCGGGCTCCAGTATTGATAAAATGGGGGTCCACAGAAGTCAAAAGGTTGGGAACCACTGTTCTATAATATGGATGTGCCACTGAGATATATGAAACCAGCACAGTTGGAAACTCTAATTATTAACGATTGACTCAAATTGATCAGTCAAGGTAAATTGCAAATTAGTCCTAAATAGAGTTTTTCTTCTGCAATATATAGTATTAAAACTTCATTATACTCAAATTTCGCTTGATCCTCAGGATATATTTTTTCCTCTCTATAAAGCAGTACATCAATAAATAGGATATCCACATGTGCATTAACTTATTCTCCCAAAAAGAATTCTAGCTTATGATTAGTATTCAAGCCCTCTTCTACTGCTCTCAGTTTCAGCATCCAAATACATTCTCTCCTTCTGAGTTACAATTCTCTGTTGCCCCCCAGGGATCCTTTTGCACTTGTTCTAAACCAAACAATTCAAAGTTTTTATTCCGTCCTTGCCCCGGACATTGTCTCATATGTAAAACAATAGGATATCTTGTGTCTTCCTGTCTCAGGGCTCTATAATGTTCACTAATTCTTTGTCTTAAGGGTCTAATAGTGCTTCCTACATAGATACGGTTACATTCACATATAATAGCATATACCATATAGTTACTGTTGCATGTAATGTTAGTGAGTATCTGAAACTTTACTCCTATATTATTCTTGAATGTAAATCCCATCCCAGGCCCATCTACACATGCCACAATGACCACATTTATAAAAACATTTCATTTGAGTTGTCAGCCAGTTTACAGCAGGTTTCTTGATTGGATAGCTGGAACATAAAATGTTCTTCAAACTTCTGCCTTTTCGGTAAGTAAAATGTGGTCGGTCCAAAATATATTTCCTCAAACTCTTATCTGCATATAATAAATGCCAATGTTTGCGCATACATTTAAATAGAAAGCCCGATGCCTGCATGTAATCCAGTATACATCGTATCTCATCGCTTTTAGTTTTGTTGTTGTGTTTCAAAGTGTCTTCTCTAGAAATTTTCATGATCTTATTTTGGTCTTTCTTAATAATGTGTGGTTCATATACACATTGAGTAAAACGTGTCTCCATGTCTCTAATACAGTGCTGAAAATCCAAATCCTTGCTACAGTTACTCCTCGCTCGCATCATTTCCCCATATGATATTGCCATAATTTGATGTTTTGGATGTGCGCTAGTAGCATGTAGTATGGAGTTGCGTGCAGTGCTTTTCCAATGTAATCTTCTTTGAATTTTCTGGTCCTCAATAAATAGTTCCACATCTAAGAAAACTATTCTGGTGATGGTGTTTTTACAAGTGAACTTATTATTAGCTGTATTGGAATTCAAATATTCACAGAACCTATTCAGTTCTGTGGTGGTCCCAGTCCAAATCATAAGGCAATCATCTATATATCTGCCCCAGTATAATATATGGGTATTCCATTCTACTCCTCCTGGGCCCTAAATTATTTCCTGTTCCAAATGTCCCATGAATAAATTCGCATACGAGGGAGAAAACCTCAAGCCCATTGCTACTCCTTGTTTCTGTTTATACCACTCAGTTTTGAACAGGAAGAAATTATTATGTAGTATCAATTTTGTCAGTCACTAGCATTTCTGTGTGTTCCCATAAACTTGCTGATCTTTTGTTAAAAAATTGCCATAACGCCGAAATGCCTAAATCATGTCTGATACTTGTGTACGAGACCACATCCAATGTGACAAAATCATCTCTGGCTCTCAACTAGGATCAGCTAGAATGCTCAAAATATGTTTGGTGTCTTTAATGTACGAAGGAAGATTTCGTACAAATGGTTGCAGAAAAACATCTACGAATTCCGTCAGTATTTCTGTGAGACCCCCTATACTTGATACTATTGGCCTACCAGGTGGAAATGGTAGATTCTTATGTATCTTAGGGGGGGTGTATAGACATGGGTACCTGGGTCGAGTAACTCGTGAATACATATATTCATCATCATTTAATAGACCTTTCTTGAACCAATCCTTCAAAGATTTATTAATATTGCTTGTCAAATCCAATATTGGGTTGTGGGTAATTTTTTCATAAAACACTTGATCCCCTAATTGTGTGTAAATTTCCTGTTCATAATCTGATCTATTCATTATTACGATGTTGCCTCCTTTGCCAGCTTCTTTTATTATGATATAACTTTTTTGCAAAGTCTGAAGGGCCATACACTCCCCATAGCTAAGATTTCTTTTGTAAGACCAGATCCGTTTCTTCGTTTTATATTTCATTTTATCCAGGTCTCTCCAGGGCAATTTATGAAAAGTTTCAATGGTATTACCACTGATCAAATTGGGTGTCCACTTCAATCTTGTTTTCAAACTGCTAGTAACTGTATTGGAATGAATATCTAATCCTGAAAGTACTTGCGGAATAGTAATTGAATCTTCCTCATAATCCGTAATGGACATCCAGGTGACTGTATCATGTATGTCTTGAATAGTAAGAGGACTGTAATCCATGTTACTCTTATTTAAATTATCTTCCCCCATAGTTGTTACATTTGTTTCAAAGTATTTTTTTAGTTTAAGGCGTCTAATAAATTTAAACAAATCTATCTTAGATTTGTACATTGCACCTGTATCCTCAGGACAAAATCCCAAACCTTTATTCAATAGAGAGATGGCATCATTAGATAGTGGTGTTTGAATTTTTTTTATAATTATTGTTCCCACAGAAGCACCTGCTATTTCCCCTTGTCTCATGACCTTGTTCTCATGCCGTTCTTTTCTTCTGCGATTGCCTCCTCTCTTACCTCTCCTTGTTTTTTGGAAATATCGCTTCTCCAATTTAATTCCCGATGTCCCTGTTTGATTCTCTGTACCTCCCTTAAAAAAGGAGTAGTATTATCCTTAGTCATTGCCATATGAGACGGTGTTCTTTCACTTACATCCAAGTCACTACCACTAGTTGATGGGGCACTAACAGAGGTCATGTCTGAGCTTTGTGATCCTGTTCCTGATGTCTGTTTTTATCATCCTTTCTTATCAAATGATCATATCTTTTAGAAAAAGTAACAATTCTACCATTTCTATAATCTAACTCATCACGTTTCAATTTCTTTGCCTTCCTTTGTGTGATTTCATTTTGGTCATTATATCATTTAATATTGCATAATTCTTGGTTGCTGCCTCCACTAAATTCAATTCTTTTATCTCATTCTCTAACACTAGAACTCCTGAGTGTAAGCTAGAAACTTTCCTGTCAGCATTCTCAATTAAGATATCTATCAATTTCAATGGAACTCGGTGTTAATTCCTTTGCCCAAAGACTAAAAAGATCATCATCCAGATCATGAAATGTGGGAAAGGTCTGGGACCTTAGTCCCCTGGGACCTTAGTCCCCTAGGTATCCTATTAAGTTTAGCATACTGCTGTAAAGTTGCTCCATTCCACCATTTTGATATTTCTTGCTTTTTAAGTTTCTCCAAACTTATGAACTTATCTCTTAAACCTTCTTTGGGTTTTTGAATCCCATTCCAGTTACTTGTATTGACATCACTGCCTCCCTCTAAGCTATTAAATAATGCTTCAGCTATCTTATTACGGTCCATGTTATTGGTCCAATCTAATCTGGTATTTGGAGCTGCCCGCCTGTAATCTACAATTAAAAAAAATATGAAAGGGTGTTTGATAGATATGGTGCTCACAATATCCCACCAAAATCTCAAGTACATCAAAGTATACACAGTGCTCTTGGAAGGGAGGACCCACCCAACTCCCCCAAATGTTCCCTAAGGAAATAGCAAATGTATATAATCCAAGGCACTCGTATCAAATAAATGCTGTCAATGTCCGTATCCTGTGTGTTCTCCAGATCCACTTGTTTTTATTTTATACAAGTTATTTAAAACAAGTGGATCTGGAGAACACACAGGATACGGATATTGACTGCATTTATTTGATACGAGTGCCTTTGATTATATACATCTTTAGCTGCAAGGTCAGTAATACAGCTACCTATGCCTGCTGATCATTAAAGCCTTTTCAGGTTTGTGCAGGGCAAGGTGGTCCTCATAAAGATGGACAAAATGAGAGCCATGTGTTACATACAGAAGCGGAGGGGTTCAATCCCATCAGCAGTCTGCATTAGCGCAGGAGATTTGGTATTGGGCAATCCACAACAAGATCCACCTGTTAGTGGAGCACCTACCGGGGGTGGACAATGATTTTGCGGACCTGCTAAGCAGGACATAGCAACAAGTTTACAAGCAAGAACTCCACCCGCACGTCCTACATACGTACTTTCAGCATGGTGAAACCTAGCCATCGTCCCCTTCGACACCTAAGAAAACGCAAAATGCCCAGACTTTGCCTCTAGGTACTCACATCCACAATCTATGGGCAATGTACTATGGATGCAACTGGTCAGAAATATCTGTCGACAATTTTTCCTCCTCTCCCATGTATTTCTTACTTGGAGAGGAAGATGAGGTAGGTGTCCATGATCCTCACCATAGTAGCCCCAACTTGGGCCTGATATCTATGGTACTCAGTGCTCCTGGAGGTATCTATCACTCCCCTCTAGAAGCTATCAATCAGGTTTGACCTTTTCATACAACAACACAGCCAGATCAGGCACAGAGAGCCCTGGAAGCTCAACCTAGCAATCTGGCACCTGAGGTCTTAGAGTTTGACTGCCTAAAACTTCCTGTTCATTGGATGGCTATACTGCATAAATCACATAGGCCTACTACACATGCATGCTATGCAGTCAACTGGAAGAGATGTGTAGACTACTGCATCTTGAAGCAGGTCGACCCCTTCAGATTCAGGGTTCAAGACATCATCTGTTACTTGTACACAATTACAGAAGGCAGGTCTTGTTGGTACTTCCATACATCTTCACCTGTCCTCTGTTGTGGTATACATTCAGAACAGGCAGTACTCATCCCTCTTCAAACTTAGGGTGTCATTACGACCTCGGCGGTCTTTTTGCAAGACCGCGGGGGGACCACCTGTGCAGGCGGTTTGCCGCTCGGCATATTATGACTGTTGGCTGCTCTACGTCGTTATTCCGACGGAGAGCCGCCAACAGCCATACTTGCGGGTGGCGGGGAAGTGGAGGTTGCTCCACCTCCACCGCCACGCCAACAGAACACCGCCCAGCGAATCACGTCCTGTGATTCGCCGTGGCGGTGTTCTGTTGGCGGTGTGGTGTCGGCGGAGCTGTCCCCATTGGCTCCCGTCCCCTCCCGGAGGATCGACAGTCCAGGTAAGTCGATCGTCCTTTAGGGGAGGGGGGCGGGGAGGTGTTGTGTGTTGTGTGCGTGTGTGTATGTAGAGGGGGTGTGTGTGTGCGTGTATACTTGCGGGGGTGTTGTGTGTATGGGAATGAGTGCGTGTATGGCTGTGGGTATGGCTGTATGGATGTGTGCGTGTATGTTTGAATGTGGGTGTGCGTGTCTGACTGTGTGTGTGGATGTAGGCATGTATGTCGGGGTGTGTGTGTGTTGGTGGTGCCTGCATGCGTGTCAGGTGTGTGTGAGTAATGTTATGTTGGGTGTCGGGTGGGGAGGGGGGCCGTGCCACCTTTGCGGGGTGGCAGGGGTGGTGGTGGGTGTAGGTGATGGAGTCGGGGTGGGGTTGGGGGAGACCCCTATCAGTGCCAGGGAAGGAATCCCTGGCACTGATAGTGCTTACCGCCATGGATTTCATGGCGGTTGAAACCGCTGGAAATCCACAGCGGTAAGCCGAGTCCAAATACCGCTGGCGGTATACTGACAGCTGGCGGGCGGGACGGAGAACCGGCAGATGACCATGGCGGTAACTGCCATGGTCATAATTCACCAAGGTAAGACCGCCAGCCTGTTGGCGGTCTTACCGCCGGTTCTCTGCCATCCGCCAGGGTTGTGATGACCCCCTTAGTGTTTTTAAGGAATTCATGGACAGACTAAAATGGTAATGTGCCCAAGAACATCCTCAGCCATTTTCTGGATCCTTAACATAATTCTCACAAGGCTTATGTGTTCTCCCCTTGAATCCTCTTCACTTTCGTAAAGTACTGTTTTCGTTCTGGTAAGTGGCTTCTTAGTAGCCATCACCTCACTCAGGCGCATCAGCAACTTAAAAGCACTCACCATTCATTCAGGTGCACAAGGAAATGTTGGTCCTTAGAACCAATTCACAGTTCCTGCACAATTTAGTCTTGCCTTTCCACGTTAACCAGATTATTGAGCTGTGTGTGTTCTTTCCACAATCACACTTTGTAGCAGAAAGGGCGTTAAACATCTTAGATGTCATGTTCTCCATTGAGAGGTCTAAGCCCTTTCACAAAACTAATCAGCTCGTTATAGCCTTTTCTGAACCCCACAACGGTCACCTCATTTTGGAACCTCATTTCAAAGGAAGGCATTTCCACATGGGTTTTCAAGTGTATTCAAGCTTGCTACGCCGGAGCCAAAAGTGTACACTCATAAACCACACACTGTACATGCAAAAAGAGGGCAACTGTGGCTTTTCTCAGTACCATCCCGTTAGCAGACATCTGCAGCGTAGCTACCTGGTCAACACCACATACTTTGATAAAGCACTACTGTGTGGACATTCTAGTCTGTCAACAGACTATGGTTGCCCAAACAGTGTAAAAAACATTATTCCAAACTTCTGCATCATCTGATGTTAGTCACCACTCAGCAGGAAACTGTTTTACAGTTGATGCAGAGCATGTGCAGGTACAGCCACACATGCTAACATTTTTAAATGTTACTTAACCTGTAAGGATTTGTTTGTAGCGTGTTGTGATGTAGAGCGAACGTTTCATCTCACAGTTGATGCATCAATGAAAGGATAATGACATGATTTGCCTCATGGAGAGACACATTACATAAATATCAATGAGTTCAGAGAGGTCAGAGCATTCCTGAAGGTGTTTTGCCACTAATCTCACACTAACAAGTGTTTAGTCATAAAGGACATCACTCCATTGTATACTGTAGTTTGAAACAAGGTTGCACAAAGTCATCAGTGCTGGCTGAGGAAGCCTAAAACCTTTGACATTGAGTAATAGCGCCTGACGTAACACTGGTGGTGGAACCTGTTCCAAGGCTTAATAGCACATGGGTAGACACATTTAAAGCACTAGACATTGTTACAATCATATCTGAACTGTAGGCAACCTCAGCTCATGTTCCTGAAGTAGGAGACTTCTTTAATAAGCCTGTTACTGATGTCAGAGAACACAAAATACCATTCTTCAGCACCAGATCGTGAGGTCCAAGGGCATTTAGGATATGCTTTCGAATTCCTGGTTTGAGAGGTTTGCATACCTTTCCCTCCTAACCCTCTGATCCTTGGGACCCTGCACAATATGAAGAAATAATTATGCCGAATTATACTGAAGGCTCTGAGTTGGGCTTGACTGGTTTGGTTCACAGACATCTGGGGCAGATCAGACAAGACACTTTTGCTTCATGATGAAAAACCAAGGCCAGTTTCTCATTGTAATCCAGTCTGTCTGCACTTAACAACCTAGCTGATACAAACGTAAATTGTGGCTCCTTGAACATTCCTCATGGCTGTAAGAGCAATTTTCTTGGAACAACATCAAGTTCCATGGCCAATACCTACTTGACATAAAAAAGGTTTCTGATGGATACACCTACCTGTGGATTCCTCACCTAAAGAATATTCCCCCACGCACCAGCTTCGACGGAAATTTTCTTCTAGCTCTGCACGTCGACAATGATGTCACAATTGCCCGATTCCACGCGACGCCGTATGATGTCATTCAGGCAATAAGAAGCCCTCGTCGACGTGCAGACGTCAGTTCCCTTTTTTCTGTGCCTTTGAGTAACGTTTTTTCTTCGAGGCTAACAGGGAGCTACAGTTGCACTTCGGTGTTACTATGTCCCAGCCCAGAAAAGCTGGCTTTAAACCTTGTAACCAGTGTGGGGGTCAGATGTCGGTCACAGACCCCCATGAAAATTGTTTAGGGTGCCTTAGTTCCGACCATGAGGTCGAGTCATGCGGTTCGTGTCAACGCATAAATCCTAAGGCACTTAAGGAGAGCGAGGCAAAGTTATTCCTGGCCCGTTCCAAGAAAAGGAAGGAGAGGCGTCATCGCAGAGAGTCTTCTTCAAAATCTTCGAAGACTCATCGACGCCACAGTGACCCTCGGCTTCGTCACGAGTCTCGGCGCCGATCGAGCAGGGGCCGTTCCAGGTCCAGATCCAGACCTCCGTCTGCTCAGCTCTGACCGACGTGGAAGGTCAGCCCGACCGTCACACCTCCGCCTCCTACGACTCCGGCTTCTCCGACTTCACCTTTGTCGGTGTTTGAAGTCGAGCCTCATCAGGAGCCGGCGGCTTCTCCGGAGCAGGAGATGCCTGGTCCATCATCAGCCTCTATGCCGGCGCCGGTTCCACAGGCTTATCCGGCTTTCCCGGCGCCGGGCACGGATCCCGCTGCATTTTTAAATGCAATGTTTAACATCTTTTCCACCATGGCGTCTGGTGGAGGGCATGTGGGTCCGTCAGGTCCTTTGGCCTTTAACTTGGGTGCTCCGGCTCCTTACAAGCCGACACCCTTTATGCCCTTTCTTCCGTCTGGAGCCGCTTTGGCGCCCATGCCCTTGGCGTCGCCTAGAAGGCCTGTGACGCCGAAGCCGTCTGCTGTCCCGGTGCTGGTGGATTCACCTCGGATCCAGTCTACAGTGAAATTGCCTGTGGCGCCGGAGGGTCCGGTGTCGGATGGATCCGAAGAGCGGCGCTGGCGAAGGTCTTCGGCGTCGGCCGACGCCTTATCGACGCTGGGACTCGAATCCAGGCTCCGATCCAGGAGATTAGCTCTGCGGCTCCTGGAGGAAGAGGAATACACCAGACAACATTTGGAGGAAGGCGAGATCTTGGAGCCTTCTGGTGATTTCCAAGGCTTGGACACAGCAAGTGGCATTGACACTTCCCCTGAATGAGTTTTGGCTTCCCCAGGGGAGTATACTGAGGAAGCTGCATAATTTCATGCGGTAGTAAGGAAGGCTGCAGATTTTTTGGACCTTCCTCTTCCTGCTGCAGAGGTAAAAACAAACCTTCTGGCTGAAGTGCTGCATCCGGCATCGGCGGTGGCGAAGCCTCTCTTGCCCTTCAATGAGGCTCTTTTGGACCCCATTAAAGATGTCTGGAAGAATCCAGTGACTTCAGCAGCCGTCAACAGGGCGGTAGCAAGACGGTATTGTGCGGCTCCAGGTGACCCGGACTTTCTCTCCAAACATCCAACTCCGGAGAGTTTGGTTGTTCAGGCATCGTGCTCCTCTCGGTCAGCTCCTGGTTCGTTCCCCGGGACCCCTGCGGACAGGGAGTCTAAGAAAATGGACCAGGCAGCAAAGAAGGCCTTTTCTTCATGCAGCATGGCCTTGAAGTCGACCAATGCGACTTCCATTTTGGGGCGTTATATTCATGCCCTTATGGAGGAGGCTAAGGTTCATTCTGAATTGCCACAGGAGGTGTTGCATCTACTAACGGACGCTCAGGCGGCAGCGACGCAGGTGATTCAATCTGGGTTGGACACCTCGGACTCTGTGGCAAGAGCTATGGGTACATCCATAGTGACGAGGCGACAGGCTTGGCTGCGTTCATCAGGTTTCTCCCCGGATGTGCAGGCTACTCTCCTGGAACTGCCTTTTGACAGAGAAAAACTCTTTGGGACAAAAGCAGATTCTGCCCTTGAACGCTTTAAAGAGAGCAGAGCCACAGCGAGGTCGTTGGGACTTCAAGCAGCCATTTCCTCTACTTTTAGATCTTTTAGAAAATTTAGCGGTTTTGGTTGTGGCACCTCCTTTCGTGGCAGTTTCCAGGCGGCACAGCAATCTGCAGGATCCCTACCTTACAGATCCTTCAGAGGCAGGGGTAGAGTACGAACTAGAGGGGTCACCCAGCAGCACTCTGCCTCTTCCTCTTCCTCTTCCTCAGGAGGCGTGCAGCAGGGAAATCAGCCTTAGTCCTCCACCACTCCCTGCTCACGTGTCTCCGGTAGGGGGGAGACTTGCCCGATTTCTTCCCATGTGGGAGTTTATAACATCAGACTCCTGGGTCATCGACATCGTGAAGAAGGGGTATGCTCTTCCCTTTTGGGAATTCCCTCCTCCCTTCCCTCCCCACCCATCCTTCTGTTCAGACGACCATCTTCTGTTACTACAACAGGAGGTGTTATCCCTTTTGTCAAAGGGCGTAGTGGAGTTGGTCCCGGAGCAGGAGAGAGGTCAGTGCTGTTATTCACAATACTTCCTGATCCCCAAATAGGATGGTCGGTTGAGACCAATCCTGGCCCTGAGGATGTTGAATTGGTTCCTCAAGCAGGAAAAGTTCAAGATGCTGACCCTATCACAGGTTCTTTTGGCATTGAACGAAGGAGATTGGATGGTGTCTGTCGATTTGCAGGATGCGTACTTCCATATTCCGATCCTCAAATCACACAGGAAGTATCTCCGGTTTATAGTGGGGTTGCAGCATTATCAGTTTGCGGTCCTCCCGTTTGGTCTTACTTCAGCACCTTGAGTCTTCACAAAGGTGATGGCGGTGGTAGCGGCAGAGCTCAGAAGAAGAGGGATAGCGGTATTTCCCTATCTGGACGATTGGTTGATCAAAGCCAAGTCTCCAGAGCTTGTGCGGCGTCACCTGCAGTCGACAACTCAGTTGTTGTTTGACCTGGGTTTTTCAATCAGTGTGCCCAAATCTCACCTGGAGCCCTCTCACCGCCTTCTGTTCATAGGAGCGGTACTGGACACAACATTGAATCGGGCCTTTCCTCCGCCCCAGCGGGTTCACGACATTCAGGCGTTGATTCCAATGTTTCGAACTGGAGCGGTAGTTCCAGTCCTCAAGGTCCTTCGTCTGCTCGGTCTGTTTGCTTCTTGCATACTGCTGGTCACTCATGCACGCTGGCACATGATGGCTCTTCAGTGTTGCATCCACAGGCAGTGGTTTCAACACAAAGGAGATCTCGGGGATTAGATCAGGATCTCCAGAGACACTGCTGCGGATCTTCATTGGTGGGCTGCGGTCGGCAACCTGTCGCAAGGAAGGCCGTTCTCGCTGCCTCCGCCAGTGGCCACAGTTGTAACGGATGCTTCCACTCTAGGGTGGGGAGCTCATCTGGGGAACCTGGAGATCAAAGGCCTTTGGTCTCCAGTGGAACAGAGGTTTCACATCAGTCTGTTGGAATTGCGGGCAATAGGTCTGGCTCTCAAGACCTTCCTCCTTTCCATTTGCAATCAGTCAGTCCAGGTCCTGACGGACAACACTACCGCGATGTGGTATATAAACAAGCAGGGAGGAGTGGGGTCGTATCTTCTCTGCAGAGAAGCTCTTCGACTCTGGTCCTGGCTTCAGGACCACAAGATTTGTTTGGTAGCAAATCATTTGGCTGGGGTTCTGAATGTATGTGCGGATGTTCTCAGTCGACGCATCTCGGTCGACCACGAGTGGCGTCTTCATCCGGATCTGGTTCTTTACATCTTCCAGATGTGGGGGTGTCTGCAGATAGATCTGTTTGCTACTCAGGAGAACGCACAGTGCCCCTTGTTTTGCAGCCTCCAGTATCCGGTGCAAGGAGCTTTGGGGGACGCGTTTCAGATGTCCTGGAAGGGTCAGTTGCTTTACACGTTTCCTCCCATACCCCTAATTCCTCGAGTTCTGAGGAAGATCCGCCAAGACCGGGCCCAGGTCATCTTGATAGGCATGGATTGGCCGAGAAGGGTGTGGTTTTCAGACCTTCTCCAACTCTCTCTGTGCCCTCCGCTCCGTCTCCCTCTCAGGGCAGACCTCCTCTCGCAGTCACAGGGGCAGATTCTACACCCCAACCTCAAGAGTCTGCACTTTTATGCCTGGAGATTGAACTGGGCAATCTGAGTACTTTTTCTCTCCCGCCGGAAGTGGTGGATGTTATTTTATCGGCCAGGCGACACTCCACCAAATCGATCTATGCAAGCAGGCGGGCCAGATTTGTAGGTTGGTGTGGAGAGAATCAAATTAACCCCTTAAAGGCTCACTTGTCTGACATATTATCGTTTGCTCTTTCCTTGGCACAGAAGGGTTGTGCACTTTCCACAGTTAAGGGCTATTTATCAGCGCTGTTGGCTTTTCTGTGCCTCCCAGACCAACCCTCCTTGTTTAAATCACCACTTGTTTTGAGGTTCATGAAGGGTCTCACTAATAGGTTTCTGCCCACTCCGTTTGTTATGCCACAGTGGGATCTAAATTTAGTGTTGACATTTCTGATGGGATCGCCATTTGAGCCGATGCACTCTTGTTCTTTGCGTTTGCTGGTCTTAAAAACTGTATTTCTGGTAGCCATAACATCGGCCAAAAGAGTGAGTGAGCTTCAGGCTCTTAGTGTAGAGTCTCCATAGACAAAGTGGTGTTAAGGACCAAGGCGGCTTTCCTCCCGAAGGTTGTTACACCCTTTCACTTGGGACAGTCTATTACTCTCTCTTCCTTTTACTCTCCGCCTCATCCATTGTAGTGCTTTCCTCTTATCTAGTTTCTAAGCACTAACATAACACAACAGAAATGCACTTCTGAGGTCAAAGAAGACTTTTATTGTTGTTAATTCTTCCCCAACCACAATATTTTATGTATGACGAATTAGTAGCTTTCAAGTCCGCGTTAATCAAACAAAATATATCAGTTTGCAATATACACAGCAGGTTATATTTATAAGATATTGAATGCAAAGCAAAACAAATACTTCACCGTGTGGGAATTATCTACAGCTTCATCTTTCTAAGGTCTGCAAGCTGATGACCCCTGTCAGCCGCGAGAAAGAGAGATTCATCTACCCACACGGGATTGCTGGCAGCTGGCGCCAAGCTCCAGCACGAGGTCCGGCAGATTCGAATCTGACCCTCTGCAGCCTGTTACATTCGTTACAAAGGTGTGCCCCCTCCTCTCAGACCTGGGAAACTGAGCAAGCCTTTTGGAGACTGGCCAGGTCTCCAAGACTACTCCTGTTCCCAAGCTCAAGCAGAGAGAACAACACCCATGTACTCTCTCTTATCATGTCTAGTCTACTGTGAGAACAAAACATCTTGGTTCATCTGGTGCAAAAACACAGCTTGGAAAAATACAGCTTGGATTCTCAACTGCAATGTCTAACTCCACGTTAAAGGCAATAGGCAGCTAACCTAAGTATCAAATGCAATGTCATGTTAAAGGCAATAGGCAGCTAACCTAAATATCAAATGCAAAGTCTAGTGTCATGTCAAAGCCAATAAGCATCTAAGCTGAATACAAAATGCAATGTCTTATATCATGTCAAAGCCCATAGGCAGCTGAGCTGAATATAAAATGCAATGTATAATATCATGTCAAAGCCAATAGGCAGCGGAGCTGAATACAAAATGTAATGTATAATATCATGTCAAAGCCAATAGGCAGCGGAGCTGAATACAAAATGTAATATGTGATATCATGTCAAAGCCAATAGGCAGCGGAGCTGAATACAAAATGTAATATGTGATATCATGTCAAAGCCAATAGGCAGAATATCTAATAGCATGTCAAAGTCAATAGGCAGCTAAACTGAATACATCATGTCAAAGCCAATAGGAATGCAATGTCAAAGCCAATAGGCGGCTAGACTGGATACAGCATGTCAAAGCCAATAGGCGGCTAGACTGGATACAGCATGTCAAAGCCAATAGGCAGAATACAGAATGTAATGACTAATGCAATGTCAAAGCCCATAGGCGGCTCAACTGAATACAGAAAGTAATGGCTAATGCCATGTCAAAGCCAATAGGCAGAATACAGAATGTAATGACTAATGCAATGTCAAAGCCCATAGGCGGCTAAACTGAACAAAACATACCATGTGCTACTGGTGAACATTGAGCAACTAATATGCGCAGTGGTGAAACACAAAGTCATTGGTCAAAACAAAACTTTATCAAATGGCAGTACATTCCGCCCTTTGACCAATGAATTTTTGTTTCACATATCTCTTGTTTCAAACAAAAACAAAAAACATCGGCACAAAAAAAAAACATTATCAGTAAGTCAGATTTGAATGATCAAAGCAATCCCTGTAAAGCAATAGAAGTGAATTAACACATTGATCTCATAACCTTTCACATCAGATACATCTACATAAAAAAGACTGGGCAATTTTTATACTCTGAATGATTCTCTAATTCAACAGTGTTAGCAATTTGATGTGGCATGAGTTCTGCTCATGTAAAGAGGCACGGTCCACCTGAAAAGTTTGCTGGAAGATAAGCAAAAGTCAGAGTTCCATACGAGAAGGGGAAAAAAAAAAAATAAACACAGCTTAGTTCCGGTGGAAGAATGCAATCAAACAAGTTGAACTTGAACTGAAGGCGCAGTTTGCGCAAAATGGATCCATGGTGCTGGCACTTTACTCAGCCAGGTTCAGGTTGGGGATTCGGTCCCTTCCCCGACCCCACACGCACACACCGGAAGGGGGACCACACAGCACACTCAGGGACAGTGGCGAAACGTGGTAGGATCTGCAAAAGAAACAAGTATGACTTTTCTTGCAAATAACATTTTTCATTTAAACTGCACCCTTCCTCTTTCTTTCCCTGTTTTATAATCAGCAGGACGTTTTTGGGGCCCTTTGTTATATTTTCTGCAGGTTCTGGAGGGTCACTTGGGGCTTCAGCCCACACATCAGCACTGAGGTTTTTATCTGCTGCGCCACAGCTTCCCTTTTCTTGCACTGTCAGAAGGGCTGGGGCAGACTCCTTCTTTACCAAACCTCCATTCACTGCATTTTTGTCAAGTTGGGCCATTCTGTCTCCAATTTGTATGAATGAATCAGATTCTTTTCTAGGTATCAGCATAATTTCGATTTTTCCTTGGTAATTTGCAACAATCACTTTCCCTAAAACCTGATCAATTTGCCATTTCTGTTCTGGTAACTTTCCTCTCCCCAACTGCTCTGTGACTGCTTGCATGACAGATTGCTTTTGTGCGTGCTGCACAGTTTTTATCAAATCTAGGGGAATGTGCATCTCTCTCATCTCTGCCCACCTGTAAGTGGCTTTTTCTCTCAGCTGTTCACATTTCTGGGGCACCCACTTAGCCATCCCCACTAAGGCAGAATTCTGGGTGTATACTTCTCTCTCTGAATTTTTCTCATTAACATCTGCACGGTAATTGAACCAGTTAGGTGCTAAAACATTAGCAATGAACCAAAAATCAGCGTAAAAATGACACATCTCACGTAGCTCTTGCTTTAAAATCTGACACACATTATACAACGCTGTTCCTTCTACGGTGCCAGAAAACAACATTTCAGTCAATGAATCATTAGTAAAACAAACATGCTTTTTATCTTCAGTGGACACGAATTCAAATGGTGCACACAATTTCACCGGTAACTCTTTTATCTGTGGTACTCTAGCCCTGTCTTGCAAGTACCAGATCCATTGTATGATTCTAGCTAGGGGCACTATTTTCTTCCCTTGTTCATGATTTAAATGTACATAAGTATTTCCTTCTTGCACTGCGCAGAAACCTAAAGTCTGCATTATTTCATTTGCCAAATCACAAGCGCGCAACTGCATATTATTTTTCACAGTGACCATATATAAAAGTGTTAGGATTTCACTCAAATGAGGGATATTCTTTTTCCAAAAATCAAACAAGCTAATGAAACTCGGGGTGTCTTGCTCTAAAATCCTTCGTTTTACTTGTGCATTTTGCAACGGTAACTCGTAAATCACATTCTGGTCTCTCTCGTCCGTGTTATCAGTTAAGGAATGCATTTTGTCTGCCAAAAACCCTGGCTCACACGAAAACTCAGTGCAGCTCGGAGCTGTCTTAACCCCCTCATTACTGGAATGGGACAAGAAAGATTCTTCAAAAACAGCCCTTTTATAACTTTCAGTCGGGCTAATTTGCTCACGTAAATTCCTATTTTCATGTTCCAACTGCCTACATTTCTCCTGCATTTCTCTGTAAGCAGATAAAGGTATCCAGACCTTTCTATCATCATTACTTCCAAAACACACGTTTTCTACACATGCATTTTCTTCTGTAATTCCCCAAACAGAAAACAATTCACAGTTTTTCTTAGCACCATCAGGCAGTTTAACAACACATGACATGGTCTGCCGTGCTACTGTGATTCTCCAAACAACAAACAATTCACAGTTTTTCGTAGCACCATCAGGCAGTTTAACAACACATGACATGGTCTGCCGTGCTACTGTGATTCTCCAAACAACAAAAAACAATTTCTGTAACTCTCCAAACAACAAAAAAACAATTACACTTTTAAAGTGTGCACTTAGAAATCTACTAACTCGTCAAACCCCTTCTTAATCACCTCTTAATGACCGACCCCACGACTCCAGGTACCAATTGTAGTGCTTTCCTCTTATCTAGTTTCTAAGCACTAACATAACACAACAGAAATGCACTTCTGAGGTCAAAGAAGACTTTTATTGTTGTTAATTCTTCCCCAACCACAATATTTTATGTATGACGAATTAGTAGCTTTCAAGTCCGCGTTAATCAAACAAAATATATCAGTTTGCAATATACACAGCAGGTTATATTTATAAGATATTGAATGCAAAGCAAAACAAATACTTCACCGTGTGGGAATTATCTACAGCTTCATCTTTCTAAGGTCTGCAAGCTGATGACCCCTGTCAACCGCGAGAAAGAGAGATTCATCTACCCACACGGGATTGCTGGCAGCTGGCGCCAAGCTCCAGCACGAGGTCCGGCAGATTCGAATCTGACCCTCTGCAGCCTGTTACATTCGTTACAAAGGTGTGCCCCCTCCTCTCAGACCTGGGAAACTGAGCAAGCCTTTTGGAGACTGGCCAGGTCTCCAAGACTACTCCTGTTCCCAAGCTCAAGCAGAGAGAACAACACCCATGTACTCTCTCTTATCATGTCTAGTCTTCTGTGAGAACAAAACATCTTGGTTCATCTGGTGCAAAAACACAGCTTGGAAAAATACAGCTTGGATTCTCAACTGCAATGTCTAACTCCACGTTAAAGGCAATAGGCAGCTAACCTAAGTATCAAATGCAATGTCATGTCAAAGCCAATAAGCATCTAAGCTGAATACAAAATGCAATGTCTTATATCATGTCAAAGCCCATAGGCAGCTGAGCTGAATATAAAATGCAATGTATAATATCATGTCAAAGCCAATAGGCAGCGGAGCTGAATACAAAATGTAATGTATAATATCATGTCAAAGCCAATAGGCAGCGGAGCTGAATACAAAATGTAATATGTGATATCATGTCAAAGCCAATAGGCAGCGGAGCTGAATACAAAATGTAATATATGATATCATGTCAAAGCCAATAGGCAGAATATCTAATAGCATGTCAAAGTCAATAGGCAGCTAAACTGAATACATCATGTCAAAGCCAATAGGAATGCAATGTCAAAGCCAATAGGCGGCTAGACTGGATACAGCATGTCAAAGCCAATAGGCGGCTAGACTGGATACAGCATGTCAAAGCCAATAGGCAGAATACAGAATGTAATGACTAATGCAATGTCAAAGCCCATAGGCGGCTCAACTGAATACAGAAAGTAATGGCTAATGCCATGTCAAAGCCAATAGGCAGAATACAGAATGTAATGACTAATGCAATGTCAAAGCCCATAGGCGGCTAAACTGAACAAAACATACCATGTGCTACTGGTGAACATTGAGCAACTAATATGCGCAGTGGTGAAACACAAAGTCATTGGTCAAAACAAAACTTTATCAAATGGCAGTACATCCATCCAAGGAGGAAGAGAGGCTCCACTGATTGGATCCACAAAGAGCATTGAGCTTCTTTGTCGACAGGATGAGGGAGTTCAGGCAAGACGATCAGTTCTTCGTTGGATACGTGGGGAAGAGGAAAGGCAGAGCAGTCCACAAGAGAATGCTGTCCAGGTGGGTCATTCTCTGTATCAAACTTTGTTATTCCTTAGCAAAGAAAGAACCACCTGTGGGGCTTTGAGCTCATTCCACCAGAGCTAAGGCTGCTTCATCGGCCTTGGCTAGGGGTGTTCATGTGGTTGACATCTGCAGGGCGCCAACTTGGGCATCCCTCCATACTTTTGTCAAACATTATTGTTTGGACTCCTAGGTCCGGAAGGAAGGCCATTTTGCACGCTCAGTGCTGCAGGATTTCTTGGTTTGACCATTCAGGCACCCACCTCCGGAGGTAGTACTGCTTTGGGACTCTATTCTTTAGGTGAGGAATCCACAGGTAGGTGTATCCATCAGAAGAATAAGTTACTTACCTTCAGTAACGCCTTTTCTGGTGGATACATTAACTACCTGTGGATTCCTCACCGGTCCCACCCGCCTCCCTGTTGCCTGGCTGGTCTTACCAAGAAATCCGTGGGTGAGCACAGTTTTCTTGTATATAATTGGATCGTGTATATAATGACGGCATGTATATATGTATTTATTTCTCTAATTTATATAATTCAAGGAAACATGGTTGAACTTGACTAGTATATTTGTTTCCATATGAAGGTGTTGTTGCCGTTAGTTTCTTTTATTTTTATTGTAATAAATATTGCGGTTTCTCTTGATTTGATGCGATTATTTCTCTTCAAGGTCAACGTTCACCTGTTCGCCTCAAAGGCACGTAAAAAATGGTGATAACTGACGTCTGCACGTTGACGAGGGCTTCTTATTGCCTGGATGCCGTCATACGGCGTCGCGTGGAGTCGAGCAATTGTGATGTCATCGTCGACGTGCAGAGCTAGAAGAAAATTTCAGTCGAAGCTGGCGCGTGGGGGGAAATTCTTTAGGTGAGGAATCCACAGGTAGTTAATGTATCCACCAGAAAAGGCATTACCGAAGGTAAGTAACTTATTCTTCAGCATCTAAGTGAGATTCAAGAACATTCACCCCTTATGGATGCAACCTCATGAAATCCCCATGTTCGATGGCATCTGTCGCTGTAGATACACATGGTATGCATGAGCTCGCCATCTGGTGTTGGGTCGGAGTGTTACAAGTTGTTTTTCTTCGAAGAAGTGTTTTCGAGTCACGGGACCGAGTGACTCCACCTTCTGTGCTCATTGCGCATGGGCGTCGACTCCATCTTCGATTGTTTTCTTTCCGCCATCGGGTTCGGACGTGTTCCTGTCGCTCCGAGTTTCGGAACGGAAAGTTAGCTGAAGACGGAAGATTTTCGACGGTATCGTTGCGATCCGGTTAGAGATAGACACATACGACGACGCGTTCAACATCGAAGCGCCTCGGTGCCCTTCGGGGTAGATTTCGGCACCCCGTCGGGGCCTAGTCGGCCCGACCGCGTGGAGGACAACGCCGATGGATCGGACCCCGTTTCGATTCTGCCCCGAATGCCACAACAAATATCCTTATACGGACCTACACTCGGTCTGTAATCTGTGCCTGTCACCCGAGCACAGCGAAGAATCCTGTGAGGCCTGTCGGGCGTTCCGGTCCCGAAAAACTCTGCGCGACCGTCGAGCGAGAAGACTCCAGATGGCGTCCACGCCAAAAGAGCGTCCACAGTTCGAGACAGAAGAGGAACAGGAGGAATCCTTTTCCATCCAGGATTCAGACTCCGACGAGCTACACTCTACAAGAACTGTGAGTAAGACGTCGAGATCAAACCTTAAAAAAGGAAAGAAGGCCCAGGGGACGCCACTGCCAACCGGCCATGGCTCCACCCAAATTCTCGGTGACCAACAATCGGCACCGAAAAAGGCCCATTCAGTGTCGAGATCGTCCGACTTCGGTCGAGACACCGGCACGCAGCCTCCTCGGGACCGAGAGAGTGCTAAACAGAAGCATCGACACCGAGAGTTCGGTGTCGACACCGATCGACGCCGAGACAGTGGCGCCGAAGACCATAGAGGCCAAGAATTTTCGGCACAGAAAAAGAGGAAGGTTACCTCGGAGCCGAAAAAACAATCGACAGGGCTTTCGGAACCGAAAAAAGCGACATCAGACCCTGTTTCTGGCTCCTATACCGAAGAGCATTCTATGTCTTCTCAAATGAAGAAACATAGATTTGAACAAGAACTGCAATCCACTGACGTGGATCACACGCAAAAGCGTATCTTTATTCAGCAGGGGACTGGGAAGATCAGTACCCTCCCACCTGTCAAACGAAAGAGAACGCTTCAGTTTACTCCTCAGCAACAAACAACACAAAAGGTAACACCTCCTCCCTCGCCTCCACCTGTAACTCCGGCTTCGCCAACTTACACCCCGTCACATTCGCCAGCTCACACCGCCATGAGCCACGACGACCAAGATCAGGATGCGTGGGACTTGTACGACGCACCAGTGTCTGATAACAGCCCAGACACATACCCAACTAGGCCATCACCACCGGAAGACAGCACAGCCTACTCGCAAGTGGTGGCTAGAGCAGCTCTATTCCATAATGTGGAACTACACTCGGAACAAGTAGAGGATGATTTTTTATTTAACACCCTCTCCTCAACCCACAGCTCCTACCAAAGCCTGCCGATGCTCCCAGGCATGCTACGCCATGCAAAGGACATTTTCAAGGAGCCAGTTAAAAGTAGGGCAGTGACGCCTAGGGTGGACAAAAAGTATAAGGCGCCTCCTACGGACCCTGTCTTCATCACCTCTCAGCTGCCACCAGACTCTGTGGTGGTAGGGGCTGCCAGAAAACGGGCAAACTCACACACTTCTGGGGATGCACCTCCCCCAGATAAAGAAAGTAGGAAGTTCGATGCAGCCGGGAAGAGGGTTGCTGTCCAAGCAGCAAACCAGTGGCGCATCGCAAATTCACAAGCGCTGCTAGCGCGATACGACAGAGCCCACTGGGATGAGATGCAGCATCTCATTGAACATCTCCCAAAAGATCTGCAAAAAAGAGCAAAACAGGTTGTTGAGGAGGGTCAAAACATTTCCAACAATCAAATACGCTCCTCCATGGATGCAGCAGACACGGCCGCAAGAACCATTAATACGTCGGTTACCATCCGTAGGCACGCATGGCTCAGAACGTCTGGATTCAAGCCAGAAATTCAGCAGGCAGTGCTTAACATGCCAGTAAACGAGAAACTTCTGTTCGGTCCGGAGGTCGACACAGCTATAGAAAAGCTCAAGAAGGACACTGACACTGCCAAGGCCATGGGCGCACTCTACTCCCCGCAGAGCAGAGGATCTTATAACACCTTCCGCAAAACACCTTTTAGAGGAGGGTTTCGGGGTCAGGCCACACAAGCTAGCACCTCACAGTCCGCACCGCCCACCTACCAGGGACAGTACAGGGGAGGTTTTCGGGGCCAGTATAGAGGGGGGCAATTTCCTAGGAATAGAGGAAGATTTCAAAGCCCCAAAACCACTACCAACAAGCAGTGACTCACACGTCACTCACCCCTCCCACACAACACCAGTGGGGGGGAGGATACATCAATATTACGAAGCATGGGACAAAATAACTACAGATACATGGGTCCTAGCAATTATCCAACATGGTTATTGCATAGAATTCATGCAATTCCCTCCAGACATACCACCAAAATCACAAAATTTATCAAAATACCATTCACAACTTCTAGAGATAGAAGTTCAAGCACTACTGCAAAAAAATGCAATAGAATTAGTACCAAGCACACAAATAAACACAGGAGTTTATTCACTGTACTTCTTGATACCAAAAAAGGACGAAACACTGAGACCAATTCTAGACCTCAGGGTAGTAAACACATTCATCAAATCAGACCACTTTCACATGGTCACACTACAAGAAGTGTTACCATTGCTCAGAAAACACGACTACATGACAACCCTAGACCTCAAGGACGCATATTTCCATATACCAATCCATCAATCACACAGGAAATATCTAAGGTTTGTATTCAAAGGAATACATTACCAATTCAAAGTATTGCCTTTTGGTTTAACAACCGCTCCAAGAGTATTCACAAAGTGCCTAGCAGTAGTCGCTGCACACATCAGAAGGCAGCAAATACATGTGTTCCCGTATCTAGACGACTGGCTAATCAAAACCAGTTCGCTCACACAATGCTCAAACCACACAAATCAAGTCATACAAACCCTCTACAATCTAGGGTTCACCGTCAACTTTGCAAAATCAAACATTCTGCCAAGCAAAGTACAGCAATATCTAGGAGCCATAATAGACACGACAAAAGGAGTAGCAACGCCAACTCCACAAAGGATCCACAATTTCAACAGGGTCATTCAACACATGTCTCCAAACCAAACAATACAAGCAAGAACAATACTACAGCTCCTAGGCATGATGTCCTCATGCATAGCCATTGTCCCAAACGCAAGACTGCACATGAGGCCCTTACAACAGTGCCTAGCCTCACAGTGGTCTCAAGCACAGGGTCACCTTCTAGATCTGGTGTTGCTAGACCGCCAAACTTACCTATCGCTTCTATGGTGGAACAGTATAAATTTAAACATAGGGCGGCCTTTCCAAGACCCAGTGCCACAGTACGTAATAACAACAGATGCTTCCATGACAGGGTGGGGAGCACATCTCAATCAACACAACATAAGAGGACAATGGAACATACATCAAACAAAACTGCATATAAATCATCTAGAATTATTAGCAGTTTTTCAAGCACTAAAAGCTTTCCAACCAATCATAACCCACAAATACATCCTTGTCAAAACAGACAACATGACAACCATGTATTATCTAAACAAACAAGGAGGAACACATTCAACGCAGTTAAGCTTGTTAGCTCAAAAAATATGGAAGTGGGCAATCCACCATCAAATTGGTCTAATAGCACAGTTTATTCCGGGGATCCAGAATCAGCTGGCAGACAATCTCTCTCGAGATCACCAGCAAGTCCACGAATGGGAAATCCACCCACAAATTCTGAACACCTACTTCACACTCTGGGGAACACCACAAATAGACTTATTTGCAACAAAAGAGAACGCAAAATGCCAAAACTTCGCGTCCAGATACCCACACAAGCAATCCCAAGGCAATGCCCTATGGATGAACTGGTCAGGAATATTTGCTTACGCTTTTCCTCCTCTCCCTCTCCTTCCTTACCTAGTAAACAAATTGAGTCAAAACAAACTCAAACTCATTTTAATAGCACCAACGTGGGCAAGACAACCCTGGTACACAACACTGCTAGATCTGTCTGTAGTACCACACATCAAACTGCCCAACAAACCAGATCTGTTAACGCAACACAACCAACAGATCAGACACCCGGACCCAGCATCGCTGAATCTAGCAATCTGGCTCCTGAAATCCTAGAATTCGGACACTTACAACTTAGCCAAGAGTGTATGGAAGTCATAAAGCAGGCCAGAAGGCCATCCACTAGACACTGCTACGCAAGTAAGTGGAAAAGATTTGTTTGGTACTGCCATCATAATCAGATACAACCACTAGAGGCAACTCCAAAACATATAGTAAATTACTTGCTCCATTTACAAAAAGCAAAGCTAGCCTTCTCTTCTATTAAAATACACCTTGCAGCAATATCTGCATACCTGCAAACTACATATTCAACTTCCTTGTATAGGATACCAGTTATCAAAGCATTCATAGAAGGGCTTAAAAGAATTATACCACCAAGAACACCACCTGTTCCTTCATGGAACCTAAACGTGGTTCTAACAAGACTCATGGGCCCACCTTTCGAACCCATGCACTCTTGCGGAATACAATTCCTCACCTGGAAAGTTGCCTTTCTCATCGCCATTACATCTCTAAGAAGAGTAAGTGAAATTCAAGCGTTCACAACACAAGAACCTTTTATACAAATACATAAAAATAAGGTCGTCCTACGACCTAATCCAAAATTTTTACCAAAAGTTATTTCTCCATTCCATCTAAATCAAACGGTAGAACTACCAGTATTCTTCCCACAGCCAGATTCTGTGGCTGAAAGAGCACTACATACATTAGATGTCAAAAGAGCATTAATGTACTACATTGACAGAACGAAGAACATCAGAAAAACTAAACAGCTATTTATTGCATTCCAAAAACCTCATGCAGGTAACCCAATATCAAAACAAGGTATAGCCAGATGGATAGTTAAATGCATCCAAATCTGCTACCTTAAAGCAAAAAGACAACTGCCCATTACTCCCAGGGCACATTCAACAAGGAAAAAAGGTGCTTCAATGGCCTTTTTAGGAAACATCCCAATGCAAGAAATTTGTAAGGCAGCCACTTGGTCTACGCCTCACACATTCACCAAACACTACTGTATAGATGTGCTATCCGCACAACAAGCTACAGTAGGTCAAGCTGTATTAAGAACTCTATTTCAGACAACTTCTACTCCTACAGGCTAAACCACCGCTTATGGGGAACTAACTGCTTACTAGTCTATGCATACCATGTGTATCTACAGCGACAGATGCCATCGAACTGAAAATGTCACTTACCCAGTGTACATCTGTTCGTGGCATCAGTCGCTGAGATTCACATGGACCCACCCACCTCCCCGGAAGCCTGTAGCAGTTCAGAAGTTACCTTCAATTTTGTACATTTGTATATATATTACTTAATCCTTTAATAGGTACATACTTACATTTTTCATTGCGCGGGCACTATTACTATAGTACAACTCCTACCTCACCCTCTGCGGGGAAAACAATCGAAGATGGAGTCGACGCCCATGCGCAATGAGCACAGAAGGTGGAGTCACTCGGTCCCGTGACTCGAAAACACTTCTTCGAAGAAAAACAACTTGTAACACTCCGACCCAACACCAGATGGCGAGCTCATGCATACCATGTGAATCTCAGCGACTGATGCCACGAACAGATGTACACTGGGTAAGTGACATTTTCATTTCTACACATATCCAGACTGGGCCTGAAGTATTCTTGTGTGTCAATTCATTTGGTAGCTGTCTTAAAGTAGGTCTCCTAACATAATGTCTCTTGTGTCATCCAGAGTTATCAGGGAGTTTATGAAAGAGCTGTTTGGATATTCCCAGCTCTTGTGAAAGAGCTACACATGTAGAGTTCAATACTGTGCTGGGGCACTCATGAAGAACCCATTTGAACCTACTCATAAGGTATCTCTACAAATGTTGTCCTGGGAACTGATGTGGTAATGTTCCCCATGCATGTTGTAGAGATCCAGACATTCTCAGCTCAAGCGTTTTTCATCAAGTTGAGTAGAGACTTTGCATTCAGAACTAATTCTAGTTTCATACCAAAGTTGTAGACATTGTTCCAATGAATGAAAAATTGCACCTATCATGATTGTTTTCTTGTCAACTTCTGATTCTGGAAGCCTATACTCACTAAACCTCTAGTGTTGCTTGGAAAGGTATTTGAACAGAGTACAGAACTTTCTCCAGGCACCTCAGATGCCAGTCTCCGTTGCCATCACTAAAAAAAAGGCATGCACTTTTTGCAACAGTGAATTTCCCATTCAAAGTCTGCAGTCCACCGAGGAGCAGAGTCCAAGTCAGTTGCACCAAAGGCATGGTCACTCCTTGTTGCTTTTTATCAATATACTTCTTACTGGCATTTATAACATAACAGCACTTCCTCCACTCATACAATCATTAACGCCTAGAATTCCAGTCAACATTTGAAACTATGGTACTGTAAAACCTGTTTGATTAAGTGATAGACTTTGTACTGTTTGTTTACTCCTATTTCACACAAATGAAACTACAAAAGACCCAATGTTGGAGAATAAATAATGTGCTTACCTGTAATTACAATTCACAAGGTTTGGTATGTTTCATAGATTCACATGTGACCCTCCATTTTCCCTTAGTTATACGGTTTTTGATGTTAAACGTTTTGCTTTGAAAATCTGAACTATAGAAGCCTCTCGGGGATTGGAGATGAAGATCTCTCTACCTTAATGGCCAGATACTGGAGCATATAATGAATTGGAGAGACTGTACATGATGCATGGCTGAAACAATATTAAATATATGTATGTAAACAAGAATCCCTAGCCTGATGATAGTTAATAATTTGTTGTATGATAATTTGTGAAAGATACAGAAGCTGTAGTTAAAAGTAAGTAACTAATTTATGCCCAGTGTTTGGTGAGTCTGATTAAGAGGATGCCCCTTGTCTTGTTAAGCACACAAGCAGTGGAACGCCCTCTTTTGTCAATAGATAGTCTTCCTAAATCCCTTATCACACACAGAGAGACTGAACAATCGTGTTTTTACCTACGTTTTTATGTTCTTGTTCTTGGAAATCATTCACTATAAGAGTTGAGCAATAATGCATTGTACTGTATTGTAGTTACATTTAAATACAGTTTCATATCCCTAACAAAGTGCTGATGGTCATTAGTGAACAGGTAGCACTCTACATCAAGTGGGACGTTCTTGGTTAGAAGAGTGTTATATTGTTGTGGGGGATTTTTTTAGGTGTCAATCATGACTGACCAGATTGCTGCACTATCATGTTGACCCTAATTGAAGGAATACAAGTGAGGGATAGAATGCTCGACCATTACATTAATTTATAGATATATTGGGTTGAAAGGGTGTGGATTATGAATGAGGTCTAGCTGCAAAATATTTTCTGTAAATAAACTTGCACTGCAACCTTGTTAATTTTCTGTACGTACACCTCTTTTTCTCAATTTATGAATGTGGTCTTTCTCGGTTTTGCTTTGGAAATGCTGACATTTTATTACAGAAACCAGTATTTCCTCTTCTTTCTTAATTCAAATTCCTAAATTTAGAAATAATGAAATAAAAACATGTATATAAGGCACTCTCTGAATACATGTTGAATTACTCCAGTATTGGATCTTTCCTAGTTTCACATGCTTGAATTATTTCCCGTCGTCGAGACAGGAGTCCCACGGTACTTTATAATAGCAGTGCAATGTTAAACATAGAGTAGAAAGGCCCCAGGCCCTTCAATTTTGTGCCATATCATAGTCAATGTTAAAAAAGAGACCAAACGTAGGTTTCAGCCATTCAGGCTGCTTTGTTCTCTAGGACACTCCTGTGAGAAGCCCCTGTTCCTCAGATTTTCAACCGCATGTTGTGCTAGGGAGTCTCCACTGAGCTATGCTCGGTTATACCTGTTCTGAAATATTATAAGGAATTCCAAATCCTTATATTGCCTCTGTCCTTTATATCATTTTTACTGTAAATTTGACTTGAAATCCGACTTTAACATGTCAGATAAAGAAAAGAAGAGCCTATTCAGGGCCTACGGTAAGAAGAGGCTTCATTCGGAGGACCCTCATCAGGACTGCATATACTGCCTTTGTCCAATGCATAAGGCCAAAGAATGTGAGGTTTGTTGTACCTTTTCTACTAAGACATTGAAGGACCGTGAAGGAAGGCTCTTGTAAAGGCTCTAAAAACATAAATCCAAGAAGGAGACAGTGTCTGATTATGACTGGGAGGATTCTTCTTCATCATCTTCAAGAAGATCACAAAAGAGAGAGAGAGATCATCCAATTCTCACTCCTCTCCAAAGCAGCCTAAGAAAGCCTCAAAAACATCCACTCATGGGTCTTACAAAGGGTGCAGTCTTTCTAAATCTCCTCATGAAAGGGAGGCTTCTTCTAAGCCAAAGGAGAAAAAGGGAAATCTCTCTCCTTAAAAAGTCAGAAAAGTCCAGGTCTGAACCGCCTGCACCACCTCCGCAGCTTCATTATTCTTTAAAAAAACCTTAATCTGCTCCATTTATTGACAGATCATCGACGATCATCTCGCTGTCGAAGAAAATCTCATTGTCGGCTCAGCCAATGACAGAGACATCACACTGTCTACAACCTCATCTTTCTCGACAAAGACATCCTTGTCAGCGACTCTCACGCCTAGATGTCGATGCTGAAGATTAACATGGCCTCGCCATTCGATAGCAGTGACGACCGCTCCTCCTTCTGCTCCCTCGTTGACGACAATGGCGACTCACCTGTCAATGAAAGAAACAGCTTTCACAGCGGCGATCCTTAAATCCTCGTTGACGACCCCATTGATGAGCGAAAATTCAAAACAATAGATCAGACATTTGATTCCTGCACACACCTCTCCAAGCAAGGTTTCCCATTTGATACCAGCCCATATTTTGGATGAAGAAGAGTCTGATGAGGAGGGGCCCTTTGGGGTTGCACACAGCCCATCCGAACTTCAAGTCAAGTACCAGGATGAGGAGTACGATGAGGGGGAATGCGAGGAACAGGGATATTACGCACCTCATGAACAATATCACCAGTCATACCAGGAGGAAATGGTATGTATACCTTCCTCTTCAGTTATGGACCTTCAGTTCTTGCTCACAGATCACAAGAGGCGTTTTCCACCAGCTTCTTCTACTACTGCAAAAGCTTCCCCACCGGCAAAATTTCCATCTGGGCAGCCGTCTACTCAGCGGCAAAGACCATTGTTACTGCCTACAAATGTAAGACATACTCTACAACCAGCTCTCCTCCAGGACCCCGCAACTTCTGATGATGAGAGGGAGAGCTCTACAACACCCACATGGAATGGGAAGATTATCTGTTGCCTGCACCATCACCTCCATCTCTCACTCCAGTAGATTTTTCACCTGAAGGCATTGCGGGCTTCCATAAACTGCTACAAAGAGCAACAAAAAGGTTCAACCTCCTCATGCCCCCTACACAGATGGACTGCTTTCTTTACGATGTTAAGGAGCCATTTCAGAAGAGTGTGAGAGCTGTGCTCATTGTGACCTACATATGGGATGAGGGCTTAAAAGTAATGAAGAATCCAGCCACATTGACTGCGGTTCTAATGCTCCTGGATAAGAAATACAAGTCTCCAGAGAATGCTCCTGCATGTCTCACTGGACACCCAAACCCTTATTCAGTAATCACACAGGCAGCCCACCACAGATCTTAGAACCCCTCATCGCCAACCACAGTGCCTCAGGACAAAGAGGGTTGGCACCTTGATAATATTGGCAAGCATTTTTTATCTGTGTTGGCGCTTATGGTCACAGCAGCAAATTCTCTAGCTGTTCTCAGACGATATGATCGGCAAATGGGGTCAGATATTGCTCCATATCCGGACCCGCTCCTGGAGGATGTTAAAGTGGAAACCAAGAAAATGTTACAAGAAGGGGAGCACACATCATGGGCGGTGAGAGATTGTGCCATGGATATTGCCTCTTATGAATTCAGGCAACTTGCCGGAGATGCCAAACTTGGGAGACAAGGCTGGCTCTAAGTTACCTCTTTTAGACTGGAAGTCCAAAACACAATACTAGATCTACCCTTCGATAGAGAGGCTCTTTTCGGCAAGCATGTCAGTGACGTCCTACAAGCCATAAAAACGGACATGGATACAGCTAAATCATTGGGAATACTTCTGTATAGGAAATTGCCTTTTTGGGGTGCCAAGGAAGAGGGCTTCCCTCCTTCATAGGAGGTTACCAACAGTATTGTTACCCCTCATATTCATCTACCTCGCAGCAATTTTGTCACCAGTTCTCTAAAATGCGACCACCACCGGCAGCCTATAATAGACCCACACCAAGAGGCAGAGCGGGAAGTCAGGGAAAGGACTTTGGCTGAAGTCAGTGTCCGCTTACAGGCTCCAGCTACTCCCCTTTCCTCCCCATTCAGGCTAGGAGGATAAATAGCAACTATATTCAACACTGGCAAGAGATAACGACGGACCAATGGGTCTTAGACCTTGTTTATTTTTCCCATGCTCTAGAATTCATTCAGACCCCACCACCAACCTCACCTCAAACCTCCATTCCAAAACATCTACAACTTCTCAAGTTGGAGGTCAAACCCTGCTCAAGAAAGGGACAATAGAAAGAGTTCCTGCATCACAACAAGAGAAGGGGTTCTGCTCCTGCTTCTTTTTGGTCCACAAAAAGTGGAAGGAAAGGCAACCAATTCTCGACCTCAGAAATCTTAACACCTATTTCTAAAAACAGTAATTCCACGTGGTAACATTGCAGAATATTCTGCTACTTCTAAATCAGGGAGACTATATGTCAACCCTCTACCTTCAGGATGCATATTTTCACATCCCCATCCACCCATCACACAGAAAATGCCTAAGATTCAAAGTAGCCGGCAGCCATTACCAGTTCACAGTTAATCTTTTTGCCCTGAAGTCTAAAGCACCCCTGCCCGCCATTTCTTTCGCTGACATCATCAAAGGCACTTTGTTCATGGTCAAGGTCCTATCCTGGTAGTCGCGACAGACAAACGTGTCAGTCAGTCTTTCTTTCCTAAGTCTAACTTCTCCATTGATCACCATCACCACCGACGCCTTCTTAGAAGGATAGGGAGCGTATATTTAAGACTTGCAGGTCAGTGGCAGGTGGCAAATGTTTCATCTACATTGCGATATCAATCTGATTGAGCTCATGGCAGTGCACCAAGCATTGCAGGCTTTCTTTCCAAGGATAAGAAACTTTGCGGTGCTGATCCGAACAGACAACAAAACCACAATGCACTATTTTAGCAAGCAAGATGATATGAGATCACACCTCCTGACTCAGGAGGCCCAAGGCGTCTGGGAGGGCTCCATCCATCACGGAGTGCATCTGTGAGTGGAACATGTTCCCAGAAAGAAAAAAACACAATAGTGGACACTCTGATCAGACTGAGGACCTGTTGCCACGAGTGGGAAACAGATCAGGAAATTCTCAACACCTTCCAGTGGAGCAAACCAAATCTCGACCTCTTTGCAACTCCCCAGAACCAGAAATGCTGGTTCTCCTCAAGCTGGCATATTCATCAGGGATCATGGGGAAATGCATTTTCGGTTGCATGGTCCGGAGTCTTTGCTTACACCTTTCTTCCCATACCTCTTTTTCCGACAGTCGTCATGAAAATGAAGACCGAACCATGCACAATAATTCCCATAGCCCCAACGTGGCCACGCCAGCATTGGTTTACAGAGTTGCTTCTCCTCACGGAGAAACCCCACATCCAGTTGAAAACAATACCCTGTCTCCTAACAGTGGACAAGGACCAGGTGTTGCACCCGGATCCCGATCCTTTTCACTTATCGATCTGGCTCCTGAGCACAAAGAATTCTCCTATTTAAACATCTCTTCAGACGGCAGGAACATACTTGCCAGAGCCTGCACAGAAAGTACTAACAAAACCTATTGTCATAAGTGGAAAAGATCTTGCATAGGTGGCAACATACTAACATACATCCACTTCCCTCTTTGCGTGAAGAGATCCTTCTATGCCTCCTGAAGGTAGCGTGCGCAGGATTGGCTCAAGCATCCATCAAAGTTCATTTGACAGCCATCTCCTGCTTCAGGCGATCACCCATGTCACGATCATTATGGTTGGCCAGAATAGTTAAATAATTCCTCAAAGGATTATTAAGAGTTTTCCCGCCAGTCAGACATCCTCCTCCATTCTGGCAGCTGAACACTGTGCTCTCGCAGCTTATGAAGCACCCATTTGAACCCATTCACAGCCTGGATATTAAATTCCATTCCTGGAAGGTTGCCCTCCTTGTAGCTTTGATCTCTGCCAGACGAGTCAGCGAGATTCAAACCCTCACCACACAGGAAACCTTTCCTGCAGTTTAGGGACGATAGGATAATTCTCCGCACAAACCCAAAGTTTATTCCTAAAGTCCCTTCGAACTTTCATCTCAATGAACCTGTCATCTGAAAAGGAAAATGTTACTTACCCTGTAAGCATCTGTTCCTGGCATATAGTGCTGTAGATTCACATGCTCTGCATACTCCTGCCATGTAGTGTTGGTTCCAGAGTGTTACAAGTTTTTCTTCGTAGAAGCATTTTTGAGTCAATGAATCTAGTGACTCCTCCATCTCGGTGATACTGCACGTAGGCATCAACTCCTTTGTTAGATTGTTTTCCCGCATGCAGGTGCGAAAAGAATTGTTGAGGAAGTATAAAGAAAGAGATGTCCATGCAAATGTAACTACATATGTACAAGTATATGCGAATATAAAGTCGCTGGAACGTCCACGGGCGTCCAGGGAGGAGGGAGGGCGCATATGAATCGACAGCACTACATGCCACGAACAGAAGCTTACTGGGTAAGTAACATTTTACGTTCAATGTGTGGCTGTAGATACACATGCTCTGCATAGACAGTAAAGGAGTCCCTCCGTGAAAGCTGTGGCTAGCTTGTGGGAGTTTCAGTTGAATGGAAACGTGTTTGTAGCACAGCTTGACCTTACATTGGCCTGTTATTGTGCTAGTACATCCACACAATAACACTTTGTAAATGTATGTGGTGTAGACCATGTAGCTGCCTTACAGATGTCAGCAATAAGTATGGTTCCAAGGAAAACTATAGTGGCTCCTTTTTTCTTAGTAGAATTTGCTCTAGGAGTAACTGGTAACTGTGTTTTTGCTTTAGCATAGCTAGTTTGTATACACTTTACTATCTATCTAGCTATGCTGTTTTTGGATATTGGACTGATTTTGTGAGGTAGTGTAAAAGCAACAAAGAGCTGTTTGGTTTCCCTAAAGTCTTTGGTTCTGTCAATGTAAAAGATAAGTGCCTGTTTAACATCTAGACTGAGTAGAGATCTCTCTGCAGCAGAGTCAGGCTGCAGAGAGAAGACTATGAGCTCAATTGATTGGTTGATATGGAATTGGCAAACCACTTTGGGAAGGAACTTCAGGTTTGTGTGAAGGACCACTTTGTTTCTATTAATCCAGAAGAAAGGTTCTTCCAAGATTAGGGCCTGGAGCTCACTAATATGTCTGAGTGATCTGATAGCGACTAAAAACGTTACTTTCCAAGGAATATACTCAAGGGGGCATGAATGAAGTGGCTCAAAAGGATGGTGCAGGAGGCACTGTGGACGGAATAACCCTTTAAAGGCCTTCCATGAAAGCTTTGATGACTGGGATTCTGAACAAGGAAGTATGTTGTCTGTTCTGTAGAGATGCAGCTATAGCTGTGAGATGTAAACAAGTGGAAGTGGAAGCTAAATGTGCCTTTTATAAATGTAGCAAATAACAAACAATGCCTTGTACAGTAGCTTTTATGGGATTACTACGTCTGGGTTGGCAGTATCATACAAAACGTTTCTATTCTGCAACACAACAAGCTTTGGTTTTAGGTCTACAAGCTTCTCTGAGAATGTCCATACATTCCTTAGGCAATCCTAAGTAACCAAACTCTATGATTTAAGGAGCCATATCGCAAGGTTGAGTTACTTGGGGTCTGGATGTCTGATCTACCCTTGATTTTGAATGAGAAGGTCAGGCCTGTTGGGGAACTACTGGGAGGTCCATAAGTGTGGTGAACTATTGCTGACGCATCTAAGTGGGAGCTACAAGGATCATGTTGAGGGGTGTCTGCCTGATCCTCCGATCCAGAAATGGAATGAGAGGGAGAGGTGCAAATATCCCTGACCAGCTCAACCATAGGATAGAGGGTGTAGATACCTGTGGGCGAAGCTTGGGCATTTTGGGTTTTCTGCTGTGGCGAAAAGGTCCATCTGAGGAGTTCCCCACTTTGCAAAGTAGTTTTGAAGGACTTGTGGGTGGAGTTTTCATTCAAGGACTTGTTGCTGCAACCTGCTATCTGGCCATCAAAGTCGTTGTCCGTCCCTCGGAGATACTCTGCCATCAGGTGAATGTGGTGGTGGAGAGCCCACATCCATGTTGTCTGAGAGAGATGTGACAATTGGGACGACTGTACCTCCCGTTTCTGTAAATAACACATGGCTGTCATGTTGTCTGTGCAGACTAAGACAACCATATGAGACAGGTGATGAAGAAATGCTTTAAGGGCTAGAAACACTGCCTAAATCTCGAGGTAATTGATATGTAGGGATTGGTGATTGAGATCCCAGAGGCACTGAACTGTGAGGTCTTGAAAGTGAGCGCCCCAGCCCATCAGTGATGCGTATGTGGCCAGAATGACCAGAGGCACAGGGTCCAGAAAAGGCCGCCCTTTCCTCACTGATGGTGGTGTTCCACCATTGCAGAGAGTGGTGGCTTTGGCAGTCTAACAACACTAGATCCTCCAGGTGACCCTGTGACAGACCACTAACGAGACAGACAATGCTGTAGGGACACATGGAGTCTGGCATTGGGAACGATGGCAATGCAGGATGCCATCATCCCTCAAGGATGCATAATACTCCTGACTATGTATGTGTGATTCCCCTGAAACGGGGGGAGGAGAGATCTTAGGAGCCACCTAAGGTGGACTCGAGCTCTTAAGAGCCTGGTGATGTCATTGGCACCAATGACCCACCTCGGATCGGGTCAGGGGCGAAGGGTGCAGTGGTTGCTGAGGTGTCAGGTTTTCTTTCACCACCAGTCTGTGGGGGAGAGGCCTGCGTGCAGAGGCTGCAGGCGTCTCAAGAGTGTCCAAGAGGGGTGAGACCACACTGTATTCGGTCTCTGGACAACTGGGGAACCGCGTTGGCTCAGGTGGTTGGCTTCACCTCGGGTCGTGGACATCAGGTGCAGTGGTCACTTCAGGTGTTGGGTTTCTGAGGTTCCAGTAGCTGCAGAATCTTTTCCTTGGAGTGTCTTGTTGCAGAGCAGGTCCGCTATCCAAGGGAGACTTGAGTCTTTATTGAAGGCTGGATGAATTTGCTTTTTATGCAGAGACCTTTGAGGTCAGCAGGCAGTCCTGTGTGGTCATCTGCTTCTTTTTTCTCTTCTGTGGGTGCAACTCTTCTTTGTCCGGGTCTTCTTAGGTTGTCAAAATCTGCGTTCTAAGGTTCAAGGGTGCTACCTAAATACTCAATTTAGGGGCATTACAGGGAGTGCCAAGTAGTAGCCAATGGGCTGACCCCCTTTAGAGGGACTACACCTCTCTTATGACCACTTCCGTTTGGAAGTGGGCATAACACCCTAGTAACCTAATTCCTTCAAAACAAGATGGAGGAATTTAAAAAGTAGTGTCCACCTCTGCTCGGCCACCTTAGCGATGGGACTAGCATGAAGTGGGTACACCTCCAAATCTGGCTAATTTTCCTGCCTGTGCTGCTGCCAAAAATTGGGTCAGGACAGGGAGGTCGGGTATTTCCAACATCTGGAGAGACCTGGGTCACCTTAAAATGGCAGCTAGGCCTTTGAAGCTCCCTACCCTGGAATGTCCATCCTCCCTGGGAGAGGTGTTAACACCCCCACCCAGGGCGGGCTTTTGTCTCTGGCTCAATAGAGCGCTGGATCTCACCTGTGGATTGGGGGGTAGGAGGGGCCAGAAACATGTCTAGGGTGGATGAGCTTGTTTGGACCAGTCAGTGAACACATCAGTAGCTGGGTAGGTTTTCAGGGGGATACCTCTAAGGTGCTCTCTGGGTGCAGGTATTGATGAATCCAATACCGGCGTCAGTGTGGGCTCACCAGTACGAGATGTTTGATACCAAACGTCCCTATATTGAGAGAAGCCATGTAGCTGAGGAACTCGCAGTGACCAGTGTCCAGCACATGTATTAAAATGGTTTCCCTGTTCACTTACTATGTATGAGAATCGACAAAGACATAGCAGGGGCATAACTGCTCATGCAGGTATGCCCTCATGTGTAATATAATGCAACCTGCCTTTAGGTCTGGAAGGCCTGTTAGAGGAGTGACTTACATATATTATATGCAGTGTCAAGGGTACATGGTACACAGGCTGTGTGCCATGTTGTGCTTTCATTTTAGTTCTGCACCAAGACACTCAGTCTGCAAAAGCAGCACTGTGTGCGCTAGGTGAGAGGGTCCCTGAGGGTGGCACAATTTGTGCTGCAGCTCTCGGCGGTCCTTCGTTTAGTACTCCATGCCCTAGATACCACGGGTACCATTTATTAGGGACTTACAGTGGTATCTAGAGGATTTGCCAATTGGGAAAAATGGCTGTGCAGTTTGGGGAAAGAGATCTGGCACTGGAGACCTGGTTAGCAGGAACCCAGTGCACCTTCAGTCGAAATAACACAAGAAACCAGGCAAAAAGTGGAGTGCTGACTATGTCAAAAGAGGCACTTTCTTACACTCGTGCTTTGAAAATCTGAGGGACAGGAACTTCCCTGATTGGCTGAAACCTAAGATTGGTCTCTCTTTTTTTTTTTTTTTTAACGTTGACTATGATATTTTCCATAAATGAAAGGCCTAGGGCCTTTCTAGTCTGTTTAACATTGCATTGCTATTATAAGGTACAGTGGGACTCTCATGTCAACAACGGGGAATGATTCAAGCAAGTGAATCTATCAACGATTCCATTACAGGAGAGCTACAGTTACAGGTAAGCAACTTATTTTCATTCTGATACCCAGCAGTAAAAGCACTACTGTTTACCAGCTGGATTGTGTCCTAAAGTCTTAATAAGTTAATGCGTGTTACTGTTTCTCCAGTGTCTGGTGACAGTTTACGGTTATTGTCCAAGCCCTCATGAAATCTGCATTATCATTGTTTCTTCCCACAGACGTGATCGCCTCCTATGTCTGGACGGTGGAGGCATCCGTGGGCTCGTGCTGATTCAGCTCCTCCTAGCTATCGAAAAGGCAGCAGGCCGACCAGTGCGAGAGCTTTTTGACTGGATATCTGGGACCAGCACTGGGGGCATCTTGGCTCTAGCCATTGTGCATGGTAAGTATGAGGCTTCAGTGTGACAGCATGCAAGAACATGGTGAATCTTGGACTGAGCTTGCAGATTCAGTGCGCATTCTGTACGCCTAGACAGTGCACAATTTTTCATGGTCCCTTACTTGGCTTCTTGTGATTGCATATATGGAGACCCTGTGCCTCCTAGCTTCTCATAAAATTGCATTATGCCTCCTGACTTTGCAAAAGCATCCCTACTCCTATTGGCTGTGCATGAAAGGGCACAGTCTTCAGAAAACACATTCAAAACCTAGTCTAGCTTAGCCTGAAAATGCAAGGACACTGAGCCACTTGTCTGCATTTGCAAGCACACCAATCTCTAAATGCAATTAGGAAGTGCATGGCTCCCTGCTTAAGTAACCTAAAAGGACAATGTGCCTTATGTGGCACACTAGCACAAGCACTGTGTCTCCCTGATTACAAATGGTTATACACTGCAGCCTGTAGCTACACTCAGGCCCGTGCTCTGAATGCATGTGCTCAGATGCTGCATTTCTTTAACTATTTGTTTATATTCTTTGCGGCTACCTCATATTGTCCACAAGTTTCTGCTAGAAAACTACATCCACAATTGAGTGTATATGACTACTGTGCTGCTTTGCTGGCTGCTTTTGCTGGAATGCTGTTTACATTCCTTTAATGTCTACCACTTTGTCACCTTATGCCTCTTTTTTAAGGTATCCCTATGTTCTGAAGCCTCCTCCATTCTGTAGGGAACTTTCTCTGTAGGTTTCTCCTTCTTCAGGCTCTCCCTCTTTGTCAGCTTTTTCATCTTAAAGCCACCCCTCTCCGTAGGTCTCTCCATCTCTAGGATCATCACTCTAAGGCCTCCACATTCTTTGTTTACAAGCCCTTCTCTATCCACCCATCCACAGACCACTCTGCTGCCTCCCATCTCTGCCTGTTGGCCACTGTCAGTATCCTTAGGCTTCCATCACTATTGCTAGGCTCCAAGCTTTGCCTGTAGGCCCCTGCTTCGATTGCTATGCTTGCACTTCTGCCCTATGAGCCCTCTACTGTATTGCTTGGTTCCCGCTTTGGCATGTAGGGACCCTTCTCTACTGTTAGTTTTTTTACTGCTCTCTCTACTCCCATCTCTGTAGGCTCCCCTCTTTTTTGTAGGCTCCCCTCTTTGGAACTCTATCTGCAGACGTTTTTCTCTCTTATGACCTTTCCATTGGCTCCTTTCTGAATGCTTCCTTGATGCTGATGTATGCTTTTGTCTCCTCCTTTCTGTACAATCTACCCCATAATGTACGCTTCCATATTTGTATACATTCCTCCTCCTTCTGCCCCTCCATTTCAGATGGCTCCTTCCTTGACGGAGAGCCCTTCTCTATATGTCACTGCCACCGGTCATGCCCCTTCTTTTCTTCATGCCCTTCTCTCTCTGAGGGCTCCCCCCTCTTTGTACATTTCTCCGTAGCATTAGCCAACACCTCTCTTTGCCCCTCCCTTTTTTCTTTAGCCCCTCCTTCCTTCCATAGACCTCTCACTTCCACCCCATGTAGGCTTCTTTCTGTTTCTTTGATTCTGCCCATGTATTTACCAACTCTGTAGGCCTCTACTTCTTTGGACCCTCTCCTCTCCCTATTTATAGACTCATGTTTTTCTCCTCTTTGACCACCACTCCTTCTTTGGGTCCCATACTCTGTTATTTTCTGTGTAAATTACGCCCCCCCCTCCAACATCCTTGTGTCCGGACTTACCTTTAGTGTATATCACATCCCGCTTATCCCCCTAGGTAAGTCCATGGAGTACCTGCGCTGTCTGTACTTTCGGATGAAGGATGAGGTATTCAAAGGCTCGCGCCCCTACGAATCGGCACCACTTGAGGAGTTCCTGAAGCGGGAGTTTGGTGAAGACACCAAAATGACTGATGTCCGGAGCCCCAGGTGAGCAATTAAAACCCATCCCTTCCCTCTTTTGATGGGGTTTTGGGCTTGACAACCTCTAAATGTTTTCTTTTGTATTTCTGTATTCATTTTTCACATTTGTTTGTGTTTTGAAGGTAGTTTAACCATCTTTTCTTCTCCCTGCCAGTGTCATGTGGTTTTGATCTAGAGTGATCTTTATATTTGAACGGTTGCTCGGCTAGGGAATATTTCAATTTTGAAAGCCTCTCGTTAGGTTTGAATCCTGTGTTTTCTCTCACCGTAAGGCTCTAATGACCTAGAGTCTCATCTTTTTATGTACAGTTTTATCTGTAAGTAGAAAACAGACTTCCACATCCTGTGTTGATCTCTTCCACATCATAGTCGCAGCCTTGTTTTCCCTGGGCCTCTTCTGCTACTTCTACGTTCTCATCTTCGAAAACCCCATATCTGCCTAAGATGGATCATGTTTTTAATGCTTTGAAAATTCTGTTTCTGATGAAGACTACTAGCCGCAGATTTGTCACCTTTTAAATATGCTGCGGTCTTCAGACTTGATGCAGAAACATTTTAGCAGTACCTCTGAGTGCCGGTAGGTGGTGGCAAATGCTGACCTTGATTCCTGATCTGGAGCTATCTCTCATTTCTTTGAGAATCCTATTACCACCAGAAATTTTAAGAGTGTGCAAGAGAAATGTTACATTCCAAAACGACAGGTTTTAAACCTTGCAAAGACTGTTGCAAAAATATATCTATGAGAGACCCTCTTCAGGTTTGCCTGTGATGTCTGGAGTCGAGTCATGACTCAAAGGCCTGCAATGATTGTGCGTTGACGAATCTAAAGGCCATATAAGACCTCAAGGTGAAACTTTACATTGCCAGGCACCGGGCGACTTCACGGTAGGACTGCTCCAAGTTGAAAGTTCAGTCCCGTCCAGAAGTCGGTTTTCCTCTGGATCAAAGTCATCAGATAAATAAAAACAAAAATACAAGAAATCTAATCAGGACTCAAGTACCTTTCACTCTTACTGTCCTGAGACTGCATCACAGTGGTGCCTTAGTTCTTGACCTCTGAGAAAATTAAGTCGTCTGTTTCTAAATTTTGGCCATCTTAGGAAAGGGTTAGTATCATCTAAACAATCCATTGCTAGATGGAGAGTGGCTTGCATTACCACATGCTATCAATTAGCAGGCAAGCCCCTTCTAGGGAAACCTAACGCTCACTCTACCAAAGGAACAACAGCCATTGCTGCATGGTTTATGAATGTATAATTTGCTTACCTCTGTAACGCAGCAACATGAAAATCAGTACTTGTGTTCATTAGACACAAAGACACACGCTGATGCAACAATAGTTAGATAAATGCACTTTGTAATGTATTCAAGTGACAAATTCCATTACTCCAGTTTTGGAACTTTCATAGGTTCACATGCTTGAATCGTTCCCCCTCATCAAGATGGGTGTCCCTGGTACCTTATAATAGTAATGCAATGTTAAACATAGAGTATGAAGGCCCTAGGCCCTTTAATTTTGTAACATATCATAATCAATTTAAAAAAAGAGACCAAAGGTAGGTTTCAGCCAATTAGGTTGCTTTGCTCTTTAGAACACTCCTGTGAGAAGCTCCAGTCCCTCAGATTTTCAACCTCATGTCCTATTAGGGAGTCTCCACTGAGCTCTGCTCAATTATACCTACTTCAATATATTTCAAAGAATTTCTCAATATTTCTGTACGTTTACCTTTACCACATAGTTCTTTTTTGCTTTAAGTCTGACTTCATCATGTCAAATAAGGAGAAGAAAACTGTCATCGGGGCCTGCAGTTACTGTGGTAAAAAGAGACTTCACTCCGAAGATCCTCATCAAGACTGCATTTATTGCCTTTATCCAGATCATACCTCCAAAGACTGTAAAGTATGTCATACCTTTTTTACAAAGACATTGAAAGACGGAGTAGGAAGGCTGCTGATTTGTCTCAGAAGCTTAAAACTAGGAAGGAGTCAGTGTCTGATTCTGATAGTGAGGACTCATCTTCATCCTCAAGGAGATCACATAAAATGGAGAGATCATCCCATTCTCGCTCCTCTTGTGAACAGCCTAAAAAAGCCTCAAAACAGACCTTCAAAATTTCTTCAGGAATCTAAGCTTTCTTCCAACCCAAAGGAGAAAAAAGGACCATCTGCCTCCTCAGAAAAACTAAAAAGGAAAGTAATTGTCTGAACTGCCTACACCACCTCCTCAGGTTTGGCATTCTTTTAAAAAGCCTTCTTCAGCTCCATCTTCTGACAGATCGTCAACGAGTGTCTCGCCGGCGTCAAAAACCTCGTTGTTGATGCCATTAATGGTGAAGACATACACTAGTGGACGACATGCTCATTGTCAACAACTAGACCGTCAAAGCTGAAGATTTACCTGACTTTGTTGTTGATGGCGGTGAGGACTACTCCGTCGACGGAAAAGACTGTTTTCTTGATGACGATCCTTTCAGCCTCGTCGACGATGACGACTCGGTTGATGAGAGAAAAGAACTCAAAAACATGAAAAAAGCTAATATTTGATCCCAACGCACACCTCTCCAAGCCATCTGTTGGTTGAGGAAGTTGTACACAGTCCCTCCGAGCTGCATGCAAAGTGCAAAGAGGAGGAAGAGGAGTATGATGAAAGGGAATATGAACAGCAAGATTACTGTGCTTCTCATGAACAATATCAACACTCATACCACAAGGAAAGTGTCTGTCTACCTGGTTCTCTGGTTCAGACTTGCAATTCACGCTTTCATATTATAGAAGGCATTTTCCAGCTACTGCACAACAAGCATCCCTACCTGCAGAGTCACCTACTGTTCAACCTTCCACTCCAAGACAAAGACCAGTATCATTGCCTACATCAGCAAGGCATACTGCACAGACAGATCTTCTCTAAGACTCAACAACCTCTGATGATGTGCGGGAAGGGGAACTCTGCAACCTCCACATGGAGTGGGGTGACTATCTCATACCTAGACCATCATCTCCATCGCCCACCTGAAGACTTTGGGGTATGTCATAATGTTAGAAAGGGCAGCAAAAAGATTCACACTTCCCATGCCCACCAACCAGACGGACTGCTTTCTCCATGACCCATTCCAGAAAAGTGTGAAATCTATGCCCATTGTCAACTACATTTGGGAAGAGGGATTAAAAGTAATATGGAATCCGGCCACAGTGACTGCAGTTCTTCCGTGTCTAGATAAAAAATACAAGGCTCAAGAGGACGCTCCTGCTTGTCTTATTGACCATCCAAAGCAGGACTCGGTGATCACACAGGTGGCCCAAAGTAGATCCAAGAATCCCTTCCCTCCAATCTCTGCGCCTCCAGACAAAGAGGGTAGGTGCCTTAATAATATTGGCAAGCGTTTTTCATCGTTGTCTGCGCTTACTGTCAAGGCAGCAAATTCTCTAGCTGTTCTAGGAAGGTAAAGTTGACAACTATGGGCTGACATTGTGCCATATCTAGATCAACTACCAGAGGAGGCTAAACCAGAAGCCAAGAAGGTGATAGATTGTGCCATGGATATCGGCACAACTGCATTTAGACAGCTTGCAGGTTCTGCCGTACTCAAGAGGCAATGCTGGCTCAAAGCTACCTTGGTTAGACCTGATGTATAAAACAAAATATTGCCATTCGATGAAGAGGCCCTTTTTGGCAAGCATGTTGCCGAAGCCCTACAAATCATAAAGGAGGACACAGATACAGCTAAATTGCTGGGAACTCTTCAGTTTAGGAAGTTACCCTTTTGGGATTCCAGCAGACAAGATTTTCTGTCACATAAGGGAGGTTAGCAACAATATCTGTACCCCTCCTATGCATCTTCTCAGCAATTTTGTTGGCGATGCTCTCAACTGCAAATGCCGAAAGCGGCCTACAACAGACCCACGTCTAAAGGCAGAGCAGAATACCAAGGAAACAACGCAGTTGGTCGCCAATAACCACTTGCAGGCCCGGCTACTCCCCCTTCCTCTCCATTCAGACTAAAAGTAAGAATATCTCACTTCATTCACTGCTGGCAAGTGATAACATTGTACCAATCTGTCCTAGATCTTGTTCAGTTCAGCCAAACCCTAGAATTCATTCAGATCCCACCACCAAATCCACCTCACACCTCCACTCCAAAACATCTACAACTGCTCAAATTGGAGGTCAAGACCATGCTTAGGAAGGGGGCGATAGTTCCAGTTTTACAACAAGGAAATGTATTCTATTCCAGTTTCTTCTTGGTCCACAAAAAGTGGAAAGAGTGGCGACCAATCCTTGACCTCAGGGGATCTCAATACATATCTCAAAAAAACAGTCATTCTACTTGGTAGCGTTACAGGATAGTCTCCTACTCCTAAATCACAGAGATTACAGTTCAACCCTCGACCTGCTGTATGCGTATTTTCACATCCCCATCCATCCTTCGCTCAAGAGATTCAGAAGGTTCACAGTAGTCGGCAGCCATTACCAGTTCATGGTTCTTCCTTTTTGGTCTGAATTCAGCCCCACGAATCTTCACAAAGTGTTTTGCGCCAGTAGAGGCTTTCTTAAGGAAACAAAAACATCAGATGTTCCCATTCTTAGACAATTGGCTCGTCAAGGCTCATTCCATTCGAACAGCACAAAAATCCACAACTGCCTACATTACCCTGTTAAGCGAGCTGGGTTTCACTCGGAATTTGAAAAAGTCAGTCCTTCAACCATTAAGAAGCCTAACTTTCTTGAGAGTAAAGCTGGATACCTCACTAAAAAAAGAAGAGTACCCCCCCCCACCATCAGAGAGACAACTAAGGCTAATATAATTGGCAAAGTTGATCCAAAGATAAGAGTCTCTTTCAGTGCGCCTCTACAATTCACTATCGGGGATTATGTCATCATGCATTCCTCTAGTTCTGTTCTGTGTGCATTGAAAGCGACCCCCTCCAGTAAAAACTAGACATTAAATGGGTACAGGCTATAGGCTCTTTTGATGACATCAACAAGGTCACCCCAGGCATGATCAAGGCCCTATCTTGGTGGATGTTAAGGCTTTCCTTCCAAGGACAAGGATCTCCGCAGTTCTGATACTTACAGACAATACAACCACGTTGCACTGTTTAAAGAGACAAGGCAGCACAAGATCACTTCTCCACTCTCGGAGTCACAAGACATCTGAAATTGGTCCATCCATCTCAGAGTGCATCTACGAGCTGAGCGCATCCCAGGAAAGCAGAATACGATACCGGACACTCTCAGCAGACTAAAGACATCTTTCCATGAGTGAAAATTGGATCAGGAAATCCTCAATCAAGTTTTCTCACATTGGGGCAAACTGAATCTCAACCTCTTTGCAAACCCCCATTACAGGAAATGCAGGTTCTTTGCAAGCTGGCATCACCATCCGGGATCATGGCGAAATGCATTTTCAATTGCGGGGGCCGGAATCTTTGCTTACACCTTTCCGACCATTCCCTTCATTCCAAAGGTTCTCACAAAAATTAAGAGCAAACCTTGCAGGGTAATCCTAAAAGCTCCAACGTGGCCTAGCCAGCACTGGTTTACAGAGCTACTTCTCCTTTCGGACAGACCTCACATCTAGCTCAGAACAAGGACTTTTCTCCTAACAGTGAGCATGGGCCAAGTGTTGCACCCGAATCCAGAGTCTCTTCACTTATCAGCTTGGCTCCTGAGCACAATAAATTTGCCCACTTAAACATCTCTCCCGATTGTAGGGACATACTTGCCAGAGCCCCGGTGGACAGTACAAACAAAACCTATTGTCATAAGTGGAAAAGATTTTGTATATGGTGCCAACTTTTGCAGGTACATTCGCTTTCCTAGTCACCTGAAGAGATCCTTCCATATCTACTGCAGTTGGTACGCTCAGGATTGGCTAATGCATTCAATAGAGTTCATTTGGCGGCTCTGTCCCAGTTCAGGTGATCAGCCACACAACCATCATTATGGTCTGCATGAATTGTCAAGCAGTTCCTTCAGGGTTTGTTTAGTTTTCCCACCAGTCAGACCTCCTCCCCCATCTTGGCAACTGAACACTGTGCTAACACAGCTCATGGAGCACCCATTTGAAGCTATTCACAGGGCTGATATAAAATTCCTTTACTCAAAGGTTACTCTCCTTGTGTCTCTGACTTCTGCCAGACGGGTCAGGGAGATTGAAGCCCTCACCTTTCAGAAACCCTTCTTTCAAGGGATGATAGGGTAATCCTTTGCACAAACCCAAAGTTTATTCCTAAAGTCCCTTCAGACTTTCACCTCATTGAATTGGTAATCTTGAAGACGTTCTTTCCGGACCCTACAACACCGGCTGAAAAGGCTCTTCATTCTTTGGACTTCAAGTGAGGCCTAAAGTTTTATCTAGACAAAACCAAATGTTTTTGTAAGTCTAACCAGATATTTGTGGCTTACAGTGCACCACGGAAAGGGTATCCCCTTTCCCAGCAGAGCATTGCTAGGTGGATATCTAGTGCAATTCACTTCTGTCACCAGGCACCAGGAAAACCGTTGCAGACATCAGTACATGCTCACTCTACAAGAACTATGTCAACCTCAATAGCACTAATTGCTGGTGTGCAACTTTAGGACATTTGCAGAGCAGCCACCTGGAAGATTAGGCACACCTTTACGCAGCACTTCTGCTTGGACTCAATACCTCAGGGTCATATAGCAGTGGATCAAGCAGTGCTACAGACATTTATTCCAATAAAGGTGAGCTATCTCTTTCTTCCCACCATCCTCTTACTAGTTCCGCACATTGTTTAACTTTTCTCATTTTTGTTTTACATATTGGGATACTTGCATATGTTTAGCCACATAACTTGTTATATGCCTCCAGCTGTGTATATCTTCTAGTATATATCTGTATGTGTATACCTCTATAGAAGTGTATGTTTACTATTTAGGTTACAATGTGCTTCACTGGTGCTATATACCCTGATTCAAGCATGTGGATCTATGAAAGATTATAATACTGGAGTAAGAAAATAAGATACTAACCTGTAACTATAGGTTCGATGGCATCTGTCGCTGTAGATACACATGGTATGCATGAGCTCGCCATCTGGTGTTGGGTCGGAGTGTTACAAGTTGTTTTTCTTCGAAGAAGTGTTTTCGAGTCACGGGACCGAGTGACTCCTCCTTCTGTGCTCATTGCGCATGGGCGTCGACTCCATCTTCGATTGTTTTCTTTCCGCCATCGGGTTCGGACGTGTTCCTGTCGCTCCGGGTTTCGGAACGGAAAGATAGCTGAAAACGGAAGATTTTCGACGGTATCGTTGCGATCCGGTTCGAGATAGACACATACGACGACGCGTTGAACATCGAAGCGCTTCGGTGCCCTTCGGGGTAGATTTCGGCACCCCGTCGGGGCCTAGTCGGCCCGACCGCGTGGAGAACAACGCTGATGGAACGGACCCCGTTTCGATTCTGCCCCGAATGCCACAACAAATATCCTTATACAGACCTACACTCGGTCTGTAACCTGTGCCTGTCACCCGAGCACAGCGAAGAATCCTGTGAGGCCTGTCGGGCGTTCCGGTCCCGAAAAACTCTGCGCGACCGTCGAGCGAGAAGACTGCAGATGGCGTCCACGCCAAAGGAGCGTCGACAGTTCGAGACAGAAGAGGAACAGGAGGAATCCTTTTCCATCCAGGATTCAGACTCTGACGAGCTAGACTCTACAAAAACTGTGACGTCGAGATCAGAACTTAAAAAAGGAAAGAAGGCCCAGGGGACGCCACTGCCAACCGGCCATGGCTCCACCCAAATTCTCGGTGACCAACAATCGGCACCGAAAAAGGCCCATTCAGTGTCGAGATCGTCCGACTTCGGTCGAGACACCGGCACGCAGCCTCCTCGGGACCGAGAGAGTGCTAAACAGAAGCATCGACACCGAGAGTTCGGTGTCGACACGGATCGACGCCGAGACAGTGGCGCCGAAGACCATAGAGGCCAAGAATTTTCGGCACAGAAAAAGAGGAAGGTTACCTCAGAGCCGAAAAAACAATCAACAGGGTTTTCGGAGCCGAAAAAAGCGACATCAGACCCTGTTTCAGGCTCCTATACTGAAGAGCATTCTATGTCTTCACAAATGAAGAAACATAGATTTGAACAAGAACTGCAATCCACTGACGTGGATCACACGCAAAAGCGTATCTTTATTCAGCAGGGGACTGGGAAGATCAGTACCCTTCCACCTGTCAAACGAAAGAGAACGCTTCAGTTTACTCCTCAGCAACAAACAGCACAAAAGGTAACACCTCCTCCCTCGCCTCCACCTGTAACTCCGGCTTCACCAACTTACACCCCGTCACATTCGCCAGCTCACACCGCCATGAGCCACAATGACCAAGATCAGGATGCGTGGGACTTGTACGACGCACCAGTGTCTGATAACAGCCCAGACACATACCCAACTAGGCCATCACCACCGGAAGACAGCACAGCCTACTCACAAGTGGTGGCTAGAGCAGCACTATTCCATAATGTGGAACTACACTCTGAACAAGTAGAGGATGATTTTTTATTTAACACCCTCTCTTCAACCCACAGCTCCTACCAAAGCCTGCCGATGCTCCCAGGCATGCTACGCCATGCAAAGGACATTTTCAAGGAGCCAGTTAAAAGTAGGGCAGTGACGCCTAGGGTGGACAAAAAGTATAAGGCGCCTCCTACGGACCCTGTATTCATCACCTCTCAGCTGCCACCAGATTCTGTGGTGGTAGGGGCTGCCAGAAAACGGGCAAATTCACACACTTCTGGGGATGCACCTCCCCCAGATAAAGAAAGCAGGAAGTTCGATGCAGCCGGGAAGAGGGTTGCGGTCCAAGCAGCAAACCAGTGGCGCATCGCAAATTCACAAGCGCTGCTAGCGCGATACGACAGAGCCCACTGGGATGAGATGCAGCATCTCATTGAACATCTCCCAAAAGATCTGCAAAAAAGAGCAAAACAGGTTGTTGAGGAGGGTCAAAACATTTCCAACAATCAAATACGCTCCTCCATGGATGCAGCAGACACGGCCGCAAGGACCATTAATACGTTGGTTACCATCCGTAGGCACGCATGGCTCAGAACGTCTGGATTCAAGCCAGAAATTCAGCAGGCAGTGCTTAACATGCCAGTAAATGAAAAACTTCTGTTCGGTCCGGAGGTCGACACAGCCATAGAAAAGCTCAAGAAGGACACTGACACTGCCAAAGCCATGGGCGCACTCTACTCCCCGCAGAGCAGAGGATCTTATAACACCTTCCGCAAAACACCTTTTAGAGGAGGGTTTCGGGGTCAGGCCACACAAGCTAGCACCTCACAGTCCGCACCGCCCACCTACCAGGGACAGTACAGGGGAGGTTTTCGGGGCCAGTATAGAGGGGGGCAATTCCCTAGGAATAGGGGAAGATTTCAAAGCCCCAAAACCACTACCAACAAGCAGTGACTCACACGTCACTCACCCCTCCCACACAACACCAGTGGGGGGGAGGATACGTCAATATTACGAAGCATGGGACAAAATAACTACAGACACATGGGTCCTAGCAATTATCCAACATGGTTATTGCATAGAATTCCTGCAATTCCCTCCAGACATACCACCAAAATCACAAAATTTATCAAAATACCATTCACAGCTTCTAGAGATAGAAGTTCAAGCACTACTGCAAAAAAATGCAATAGAATTAGTACCAAGCACACAAATAAACACAGGAGTTTATTCACTGTACTTCTTGATACCAAAAAAGGACGAAACACTGAGACCAATTCTAGACCTCAGAGTAGTAAACACATTCATCAAATCAGACCACTTTCACATGGTCACACTACAAGAAGTGTTACCATTGCTCAAAAAACACAACTACATGACAACCCTAGACCTCAAGGACGCATATTTCCATATACCAATACATCAATCACACAGGAAATATCTAAGGTTTGTATTCAAAGGAATACATTACCAATTCAAAGTATTGCCTTTTGGTTTAACAACCGCTCCAAGAGTGTTCACAAAATGCCTAGCAGTAGTCGCTGCACACATCAGAAGGCAGCAAATACATGTGTTCCCGTATCTAGACGACTGGCTAATCAAAACCAGTTCGCTCACACAATGCTCAAACCACACAAATCAAGTCATACAAACCCTCTACAAACTAGGGTTCACCGTCAACTTTGCAAAATCAAACATTCTGCCAAGCAAAGTACAGCAATATCTAGGAGCCATAATAGACACGACAAAAGGAGTAGCAACGCCAACTCCACAAAGGATCCACAATTTCAACAGGGTCATTCAACACATGTCTCCAAACCAAACAATACAAGCAAGAACAATACTACAGCTCCTAGGCATGATGTCCTCATGCATAGCCATTGTCCCAAACGCAAGACTGCACATGAGGCCCTTACAACAGTGCCTAGCCTCACAGTGGTCTCAAGCACAGGGTCACCTTCTAGATCTGGTGTTGCTAGACCGCCAAACTTACCTCTCGCTTCTATGGTGGAACAGTATAAATTTAAACATAGGGCGGCCTTTCCAAGACCCAGTGCCACAGTACGTAATAACAACAGATGCTTCCATGACAGGGTGGGGAGCACATCTCAATCAACACAACATAAGAGGACAATGGAACATACATCAAACAAAACTGCATATAAATCATCTAGAATTATTAGCAGTTTTTCAAGCACTAAAAGCTTTCCAACCAATCATAACCCACAAATACATCCTTGTCAAAACAGACAACATGACAACGATGTATTATCTAAACAAACAAGGAGGAACACATTCAACGCAGTTAAGCTTGTTAGCTCAAAAAATATGGAAGTGGGCAATCCACCATCAAATTGGTCTAATAGCACAGTTTATTCCGGGGATCCAGAATCAGCTGGCAGACAATCTCTCTCGAGATCACCAGCAAGTCCACGAATGGGAAATCCACCCACAGATTCTGAACACCTACTTCACACTCTGGGGAACACCACAAATAGACTTATTTGCAACAAAAGAGAACGCAAAATGCCAAAACTTCGCGTCCAGATACCCACACAAGCAATCCCAAGGCAATGCCCTATGGATGAACTGGTCAGGAATATTTGCTTACGCTTTTCCTCCTCTCCCTCTCCTTCCTTACCTAGTAAACAAATTGAGTCAAAACAAACTCAAACTCATTTTAATAGCACCAACTTGGGCAAGACAACCCTGGTACACAACACTGCTAGATCTGTCTGTAGTACCACACATCAAACTGCCCAACAAACCAGATCTGTTACCGCAACACAACCAACAGATCAGACACCCGGACCCAGCATCGCTGAATCTAGCAATCTGGCTCCTGAAATCCTAGAATTCGGACACTTACAACTTAGCCAAGAGTGTATGGAAGTCATAAAGCAGGCCAGAAGGCCATCCACTAGACACTGCTACGCAAGTAAGTGGAAAAGATTTGTTTGGTACTGCCATCATAATCAGATACAACCACTAGACGCAACTCCAAAACATATAGTAAATTACTTGCTCCATTTACAAAAAGCAAAGCTAGCCTTCTCTTCTATTAAAATACACCTTGCAGCAATATCTGCATACCTGCAAACTACCTATTCAACTTCCTTGTATAGGATACCAGTTATCAAAGCATTCATAGAAGGGCTTAAAAGAATTATACCACCAAGAACACCACCTGTTCCTTCATGGAACCTAAACGTGGTTCTAACAAGACTCATGGGCCCACCTTTCGAACCCATGCACTCTTGCGGAATACAATTCCTAACCTGGAAAGTTGCCTTTCTCATCGCCATTACATCTCTAAGAAGAGTAAGTGAAATTCAAGCGTTCACAACACAAGAGCCTTTTATACAAATACATAAAAATAAGGTCGTCCTACGACCTAATCCAAAATTTTTACCAAAAGTTATTTCACCATTCCATCTAAATCAAACGGTAGAACTACCAGTTTTTTTCCCACAGCCAGATTCTGTGGCTGAAAGAGCACTACATACATTAGATGTCAAGAGAGCATTAATGTACTACATTGACAGAACAAAAAACATCAGAAAAACTAAACAGCTATTTATTGCATTCCAAAAACCTCATGCAGGTAACCCAATATCAAAACAAGGTATAGCCAGATGGATAGTTAAATGCATCCAAATCTGCTACCTTAAAGCAAAAAGACAACTGCCCATTACTCCCAGGGCACATTCAACAAGGAAAAAAGGTGCTTCAATGGCCTTTTTAGGAAACATCCCAATGCAGGAAATATGTAAGGCAGCCACTTGGTCTACGCCTCACACATTCACCAAACACTACTGTATAGATGTGCTATCCGCACAACAAGCTACAGTAGGTCAAGCTGTATTAAGAACTCTATTTCAGACAACTTCTACTCCTACAGGCTAAACCACCGCTTATGGGGAACTAACTGCTTACTAGTCTATGCATACCATGTGTATCTACAGCGACAGATGCCATCGAACTGAAAATGTCACTTACCCAGTGTACATCTGTTCGTGGCATCAGTCGCTGAGATTCACATGGACCCACCCACCTCCCCGGAAGCCTGTAGCAGTTCAGAAGTTACCTTCAATTTTGTACATTTGTATATATATTATTTAATCCTTTAATAGGTACATACTTACATTTTTCATTGCGCGGGCACTATTACTATAGTACAACTCCTACCTCACCCTCTGCGGGGAAAACAATCGAAGATGGAGTCGACGCCCATGCGCAATGAGCACAGAAGGAGGAGTCACTCGGTCCCGTGACTCGAAAACACTTCTTCGAAGAAAAACAACTTGTAACACTCCGACCCAACACCAGATGGCGAGCTCATGCATACCATGTGAATCTCAGCGACTGATGCCACGAACAGATGTACACTGGGTAAGTGACATTTTCATTCTGCAGTATTGGAATCTTTCATAGATTCACATGCGACTCACCCTCCTATCTTGGAAAGCTCACCCTTCTCTCACTAAAAGTGGTTCTCCTACACTCGTGCTTTGAAAAGTCTGAAGGACTGTAGTTTTTCACAGGAGTATTCTAGAGGGCAAAGCAGTCTGATTGGCTGAAACCTACGTTTGGTCTCTTTATTAGATTGACTTTGATATATTACAAAATGGAAGGGCCTAGGGCCTTCATATTCTATGCTTAACATAGCATTATTATTATAAAGTACTGGGGACTTCCATCTCGACTATGGGGAATAATTCAAGCATGTAAATCTTGCTAACAACAGCTTAAGACACACAGGCAGTTTTATGTTAAATAAAATATCTGGTTCGGTGAGGTAACTAGCAGTGCAATGCACCATGGGTTGAGTAAGATGCTGAAACCAAAAGGTACAGGTCATTGTTTCACAGTTTTCAATGTAAGCCTATGAGGCTATATTTTTTCCTTACCATTTTATACTTCCTTCCCTTTATTGTAGCATACATTTTGGAATACAGGCTTGAAACCTGATATTTGTTGTAGTTTGACAGATTATTTTCAGGAACAAAATTTGCTTCTGACACCAGGGCATAACAGAGGCCCCAACAGCCCCTATGGTGCAGGGGCGCCGCAGGTTCATACATTCTGGAGGGGGCCCCTTCAGCCCCTACTGATGGGTGGGGGGCTTCCGCATATCTTGCAGGTGGGCTCCCAACATGTGTTGTTAACCCACTGCTGTGAAAGGCTCCTTAAAGGTGTTGTTCACGTATGGGCACTGGCACCCTGGCTTAATATTTCAGTGGACAATAGATCTGTGAAAAGTACTCTGGGATCCAGGCAGGCAGCAATGTGTTATTCTCATGTTTATGATTTCAATGGCAATTTCTACAATGCGGAACTAATATTACGAATAAGTAACGTTTTCTTTATAGGCAATATAGCTACATAGCTCAATGTGCTAACCAGTGCTTCTCCTTATTCTTCAAAGTCTTTGGTTTACAAGATGTGCATACATACTAACTGGATTGTTGTCTCTACGTGGATAAACTTGTTGACTAAATGCTCTTCTTTTAAAGCACATTTTGGATGACAATTTGGACAAACTTTTGAACACATTCTTCGTAACTATCCTCAAAATAAATCTGTCCGGTCAACATCGCAATCCAATTTCGATGTTAACATCAGTGTCATTCTATTGTTTTCATCTCAGATTTCTGGCAGTTAGTGTAGAATTTGTCATTGAAATTGGATCTCTTCTGCTTTCCTCTACCAAGTTTGAAGCTTCTATCATGCCATTTCCTGCACTGGGGTAGTAGATATCATTTGTGTGGCTCTGTTAGCTTCATCGTAGAAACTGTTTGTTGCCAGTGTATTTTAAATAGTTTCTATAGTTCCAAAATTCATAGCACGTTTTTATCCACTAGCACAGGATAAGTGCTCTTTGAATTAATCTCACATTTTGCTTAAACATTAGCACCTGGTGACCGATCCCTCCATGACGCAATGCAAATCAGCACTTACACGTCAGGGCTGGCTCTGCACAGGGATCTTCTGTCCATTACTTTCTGTCTGAGGTGTGAGCCCCATGATCTGCGAATCCTATACACTGCTGTATTGGTTACCTAGACCTCACGTTTGTGTAGTCTCATTCATCTGTTTTGCCCTCCTGACATACTATATGCTTAAAACTACCTTGCGGATGGTTTCCCTAGCACTTTTGCAGGGCACATTGTTCACTGTCCTTAAACTGGGGGAGGCCCTGCTGACTTCATGTATTATGTAGCCTTAACAGAAGGAACGTATGTCTCTAAGGCTGTCTTTAATCCCTCTAGGGTGATGGTGACAGGGGTGCTGGCAGACCGACATCCTGCTGAGCTGCATTTGTTTCGGAACTACGATCCACCGCAGACTGGGAAGGAGCCACCATACCACAGAGTTGCTACATTCCAGCCCATCACAGCCCCCGAGCGTACGTTAACACCATACAATAATTTTTCCATTAGCCTGCCACCATCCTGAGCATTGATCCAACTCTTTTGCAAGAGTATTAATACAATTAGGTCATCCCTCCTTAACATAGATACAGCCCTATAAAAGAGCGGCAGTACTTGTGTACATCACCACCCTAAGTGTAAGCTAGGCCCTGTAAAAGCACATCGCCAATCCTAGGCCGACCGATGCATATATTCACCAAACTGCAAGAATACCATTACACTTAGGCCTTCACTACTTTAGTGTATAACCCAAGCCCAGTAATAGAGCCATCTTCAACAAAATTGCCACACCTTCAGTCCAGTAACTCACCAACTGTAGTGAAGACCATACTTCCACTCATGAGCTAGCCCATTCAAAATACACGTACACTTTGTCAGCCAGTGTGGTGGTAATCTGTGTGCTGGTAATTATAATGATTGCACACTCCTTCAGTTGTGTTGTACATAGGATATAAATGTTTCTTGTTAGTAAAAGACACAAAACAAGTTTGTTGCTGTGTACACTAGTTTCCCATTCTGCTAAGTTTGCAATACTAATTGACTAAAGACCTATTTTGGAGGGTGAAGGCCTCTGGTCGTGGCCCATTCGATATTACATTACTGGCTACATTTGTGCAAAACCTCTGTATGATTCCTATAAAAGTATGCAGACAGTTCAGACTGAACTTAACTTTCTTACACTGCAGTAAGATCTGTATGTGGACCCGTGCATAGGGATGCTGCAGGTTAGGGCTGAGGTACATTGATAGGGCTGTGTGTGTGTGGGGCCCCATGTTGCGCTCTTACCTCATCCTACCTCTCGTCTCCATTCACAGATCAGCTAGTCTGGCGGGCAGCTCGTTCCAGTGGTGCAGCACCCACCTATTTTCGACCCAATGGTCGCTTCCTTGACGGCGGTCTTTTGGCAAATAACCCCACACTGGATTCCATGGTTGAGATCCACGAGTTCAACAAGGACTTGAGACGCAAGGTGAGAGGGTGGGTACCCTGCCATTTGTCCGGGCTATTGAGTGTATGTGTGTATAAATATCTCTTAAAAAAACAAAGGTCACTGGGACGTTCTAGTTCGGCTCACATTTTAAACGTACCAAACCACAGAAGTTCACCTGTTATAGTTCGAGTTATCTCAAGTAACTAAAACTTGTGTCCTAAGGTAACTATAACTCTCACCCCTGCCATGCACAGTTTTTTCATCAAAAAATGTACTGCAAATATTTCATTGATATTATCAATTATGCTATCAAAAAGGTCCTCAGCGCCGTAATTTGTGGGGTAATTAGCAGTGCGCGGTGAGGGCGCAAGTAAGTTACTTTAGGGCGCGAGTTATAGTTACTTGAGATAACTCTAACTATAACAGGTACATTTCTTTGGTTTGTTATGTTCAAAATGTGAGCCTAACTACAAAGTCCCTGTTTTTTTATGTTAATTTCCATGTTTTTTATAATTCTATGTCCTAAAAGTAACATCCCTCTAACCTTTGTTTTTTTCAGTGAGTTTCTACTTTTTCTTTTTAAACGTAAAGTAATTTTCATTAATAGACATTAATCCAGTCACCACAGCGCACAGCCTTTGGCTGTGCTCCGTGACAGTTGGCCGCAGAGCTCGGCCTGAGGCCAGGCCCTTCAGCCAACCCCTCTACCACCCAACCCTGCGCAGCAGGTGTTCACCACAGGGCCTATATATTTTATAAGGGAGGGGCCACCCCCCATCCCAAGGCTGATCTTGACCCCGTGGACCCCATCCCCTGGGGCTCAGGCCTCATTTTTTTCTTTTTAGGGCGGGGGGCTGGATGGCCCCCCTCCCAAGGGCCAATCCATGCACTGGGGACCCCATCTCCCGGGGCCTGGCCATGTGAGCTGAGTGCCCACCTGGGCACCCATTCACAGTGTTGTGGACCGTGGGGGAATAGAATAAGATTTAAGCCCCGGGGAGGTGGAGGTCTTCGGGCTGTGGGGGAGCTGGGCAGCCCCCTGCATAGATTCACATTAAAGCCCCAGGGAGGTGGTGATCCCCGGGGCTGCTGGTGGGGCAGCGCGACCCCTGCCATAGATTTACATTAAAGCCCCGGCAAGGTGGGGGTCCCCTGGACTGCAGGCGTGGGAGGCACCCCTGGATGAAAATTAACAATGCCCCAGGGACTTGGCCCACCCCAGGGCTTCAGAATTACGAAGCGCGGGAGTTGAAGTAGAGTCCCAACATGGCTGCCAACACTTACTTGTTGAAGTGTGACAGCCAATCAAATCGCAGCACAAGACGGGGAGGGGTCACAAAGCCTTTGCATCCCTATATATATACAAATATGGATTGTCTTCAGTTTCTCTAAAACTAATGGATGGATTTACACCAAATAACAAAAAGGCCTCTTTCTGGACAAAGAGCTACCTTCCTGCCAAATTTGGTGTAATCACATCCAGTAGTGTGGGCGCTATCGCTGTTCAAAATCCCTATTTATAACTATAACTGCCTAGTGGTGACCGCCACTGTCGAGGGTTCATTTTAGTTCCCTTCCTGGGCACTGGAGATAGTTTAGCTTGTGGATGTGTTGCACTTTTACATAGTCCCCTATGTCCTATTTATCATGCTCTTTTTTATTCTATTTAATTATTTATTTCCTTTTAGCACTCCCTGCAGATGTGTGCATTTTAGAGAAATGTTTTAATTTTCACAATCAGTGTCATTCTGAGAAAGTGTCATTATCACTGTATGTGGGTAATGTCAACATCTTCCTTTTGTTTTACGTTGACAAGAACAGACTGTGAACATAGCAGGTATTTGTTATGTAATTGCAGACACAAGTTTGCACACACAATCTGATGTTTAGGTAAATAATTGTGTCAGGATTCCTGCACAAACAATAACATGTGCCTTGTAAAAACACCTCACAAAACCAAGGTCGTTAGAGGGGGTTCCACCAGGATACAACATCTAGGCTCCACACTACTTTACAGCAAATCTAAGCCTTGTATCTCTACAATTCCTGATCTGTAGACTAAGGGGTAGATCTCATCCCAAGGTAACTGGGTTGGGGGAATTTCTCATGGATACTGTACTGGCAGATTAGGATTATCATGCCCAGCTCTCACTTTAGGGTAGGTTTTAGGCCTCATTACTAGGAATTGCATATTTCATGTTATTGCAATATGTTGGGGGTTTCCATGTTTACCACTTTTATCCTCACAAATCTGCTTCATTGTCATACTCACTGCCGTACATGCATTTTATCCTAAATTGCAGTCTTTTCAATAAATAGAGAACTGCCCTCCATCTCCTTCATTACGTGTGTGTGTGTAGGCTACCAGAAATCACCTTTACTACTTAGGGTCTGGGTGATGTACTGCTAGAGAGCGAGGCTTGGGCAGACAGATTTTAACTGGCATAGGAGTCACTCAGTCACCTACGAACAAAAGGGTTGCTGCTCCTAATCCAGCAGCCCCGCTGAGAGGCGAGTCATTCACGACATGGAACCACCAATGATGGTGTTTAGGCCCTAATTTACAAATTGCCCTGAGTATCTCTGTCTCACATACAGCAGGTACCCTAAAAACAATTTTACAGAGACATCCATGGTCTTAGGGACAAAGCTCCTCAGTTAAACGGGGAGAACTAAATTGTAGGTTGTTTAGGCTTGAACTTTAAAAAGGATTTCTCCCCATTTGGTGTTCCACTCTCCGTTACCTATTATTAAACATGGCTAATGCCATAAATATTCCATAGAAATGCAGACAAGCTTTAACACAGTATCTCCTAGCCCATGGCTTAACAGATGAGGGTGGGGAAGTAACATTTGTTGTAGAAGCAAATGGAGCTTACCAAACAAGAGCATTTCTCTCTTGGCTCACCTTTCTTGAAACAAATGCAAATACACATGCCTTTCACACATACAGAGTAGCAAATGTTTTGCAGCAGTACCAAGCTTATCAACACCTAGAAATACCACTTTCTTATCAAGATAACCTGAACTGGTTTAATGGCGCCCTACCACATTTAACACAGCTCGTGAGATTGGGTCCTCTAAGTGATGACAAATCAACTTGGCCTATGTCTGCCACATACACACCATATCCTGGCATACAGGCTATGCAAGTGGCTGATGCATGCAGTAGCAATTTACAGACGATTAGTACAGTTTGCTTTGCGAACTTTAAACACCGTCCTAGCAAGGGCTGCACCAGTTGTTCAACAATTGGCCGTTACAGGCATTAATCCACAAACAGTCCACTCAATCATGGTTTAAGCACCCATGGAACAGTAGAAGATTCCGTTCTGGATAGCACAAAAAACAAATCAGCTGGAAGCAGTGTTTCCCCATACGGGACCCCAAGACAAACATAGAATTTTCACAGTCTAAGACTGCGCCACTTGGGGTACAGACTTTGCTGCAGTTTACACTACCACACATTGTACTTCGACAGTTGCTAATTTACCAGAAGTGTTAAACTAAATTCAAAATGAACATGGGACTGCCCCAGCCCTAGGCTTGGGGATGAAAACTGATGCGCAACTTTGACACAGTCGCCTCAATTTTTCTCAGTATCATTAAAGGGGAAGCAGCTGCATTGGCAATCCACCAGCAGCTCCGGGAGGTTCTTCAACAGGAACGCAAGCGATCAAATATTATTTCTGAAACCTATACAAGTATAGGACAGGATAGTCTGAGGGCCAGACCAACAAAGCCACAAATACAGAGTACCACCCCTAAGGAAGTAATAAACAAGCACATGAGGGTTCTAAAAAAAATGCTGGGACAAACAAAAACAAGATAAAGACAAAAGAAGTCAGAGAGCAGATTATCCTCTCCGGAGACCTCTGAAAGGAGATACAATCTCCGAAATAGAGAGACATTAAAAACACCTGATAGATACCAATATACCGATACACATCCCTCTCATTCCTTTCAGGACACGCTGGATAAACGGAGTGAGAGAGTGGGTCGGTCAGAGCAATGCACTGACTACATGAAGATGAAGAAGGACTCACAGCAATCCACAGATAAGGAGGACAAATCTCCTCAACAAAAGCCACAATTTAAAAAGAAAAAGGAAGCAGCTATATCTGATAAACATGCCAGCAACATTGAGAATGTTTGTTTCTGATGAACAATACGTGCTAGAAAGTGCGGCAGAGGTCACAATATGTCACCAGAATCTGATAGATCATCTGGATGCGACAGCAAATAACGGACAGCCGCATCTCCCCAGCCAACAGGGTTTATGAGAGAATTATCCAAATGAAAGGAGACATAGAATGCACTGTAGAAGCAATTTTCTGGGAAGAACTTAATTGTGATATCCTTTTGGCAGAAAAAGACTGGCCACCTGAATTTGTTTGCAAGCTCCCACATGGAGAAGATGTCATTTTGCCTTCTTTCTCAGCTCTTGTTCTTGACACTGTAAAAGAATCCTATGGTGTTGACTGGGCTTTAGCGCAGGCACCCACTTTATACTGCAACCATGTAGGGTGGGATACAGCCCCCCTCCGATGTAATACCTATTAGGATCACACCTCAGACTCAACCTCAATATGCCGTTAAACATGAGGCTAAGGCCCCAGTGAGAGAAATTCTTACACAACGCGAGTACCAGGGAGTAATTGAGCCCTGGGTCTCTGCAATGAATAACCCGTTATTTCCCATTGCAAAACCAGACCATTCATATAGAATAGTCTTAGATTATAGATACTTAAACAAGTAAACATGCACTTATTAACACTATAGTGCCCAAGAAATACAAAAGAACCTTTTTTTTTTCAGCCAAAACGTAGACCATGAAAGTCATGACCTAAGTGCATTCTCATATGGCTCACAAAAATGCTTTTGTCGTCTACCATAGGGCTATAAGATCAACCCGGGGTTGTTTTCAGCCCGAGTGACATCAATATTACAATATTACATGATATTGATCCAGCGGTGTTGTCCTATGTGGATGACACTTATCTCACAGGTGACGACCTCGACATCCTTCTTGCCATGGTCGATAAGATCGTCTTAGGTCTTGCAGCTCCTGGGTAGAAATGTAATTTCAAGAAAACAAAGATAGTCTTTCTCAGTGTCCTGTTTTGGGGATATGAGCTATCAGATGACGGCCTGGCCGCACTTTCTGGAGAGAAACCACCAAATACGATTAAGAAACTACAGTCACTACTTGGTTTCTTTAACTTTGGCAGAACATATATTCTAGATTATGCTATCCGCATAAAACCACTCTATGATTTAATATGTCCAGATTTGTCAAGTAGACATTGAACAGTTGAACACACACACATCCTTAGAGGTTTACAGCAAGATATGCTAGAAGCAAAACACTTAACACACCCGTGACAATAAAATAAATGTTGCCATCAGAATAATTGCTGGTGCCATCGTGTTTACCTATGTCACCTTCAAAGAGGGTGACATATTACCCATAGCATACAAATCTCAAATGCAGAACAACGTTTTGCACCCACAGAAAAAATCTGACTGGTGTACAGATGGCTGTCATTCAGGAAAGGCCACTTGGCCAAGGAAACGCATTATTGTCGCTACCCCGGTGCCAGCCTTCGAGGCGGTCAATAAAGCGAGCATTCGTAGTACTAAAGCACTACATCCACACTGGATTCAATGGGCAATCTCCCTGACTGCCACTGATGTTGATTACATGTTTGACCCAATACCACAAACACAAGAATTTCTCAAATATGAACAGAAGTACCCCGCACCTAATAACACCTTGCCACTTGATCAATACCAAACTTTCATATACACTGATGGTTCAGCACAGCCAGCTGTAGGCACTAAACATCAATACTCAGCTGCTTGCGCACCGGTGAGCTTTGTGATGACGGTGTTTTCCCCCTCAGAATACCTACACGCAGATCCCAAGGGACTGCACAGCACAACTGGCAGAGCTCAAGGCTCTTATCCTGGCACTGGAACATATGGATCCTGAACAGCGCACACTAATAGTGTATAGTTCGTATTACTGTGCCCAGCCCTACAATGATTATCTTAATCACTGGTGTGTAAATGGGTTCAGAGACTCCAAAGGGAACACCATTAAACACAGAACTCTGTGGGAGATGTCTAGCTGATCTTAAGGATAGACTACCGGAGGCTCATGTGGTACAGACATTGGGCCATCAACATGTAGGAGTACATGTTGTAAGAAACACTTTGGTGGATGAAGCTGCCAAATCTGTAGTTGCTATGGCTTCTGTTGCTGCAGTAACTCATTCTCACATGAAGTTAGACAATGAGGCACCTAGTTGCAGTGAAAGCCTTGGCTGACAGCTGACAGCCAGACTTTGCCAAAAGCATTCCTAAAAAATATCCCTAGCAGTGCACAAAATGTTGCTTTTGTAACCTTTCTAGGGGTGTGAGATTGTGTGATTCCCAACCGAGACCAGAGATTAGATCTCATCAAAGCATCATATGAGGGTGTCGCTTCTGCTCATGCAGGAGTGGCGGCCACTATTTCTCTCTTTTACAGAAATGCTTTTGGTGGCCAGGTCTATACAAACAGACCAAGTAATATGCCCTTTGTTGTGACATTTGCCAACAAATAAAGGGCTCAAATGTCAAATGCCCACCGCAGACATCCCTCTTAGTGTCCAAAAGGCCACTACAGTGTGTGTACCTGGGCCATTGCGGTCCCTTACAACCTGATGGTGCATACAAACAGTCCTTAGTTGCTGTAGACTCTTGTTCTAGATTCCTGTGGATATGGCCACAATGGTCAGTGGACGATTGAACTGTTATTAAAGATTTACTGGTCTTTATCGGTACATGTGTGGTTGCATCATTCCACTCGGACCAAGGTCCTGCCTTTGCCTCTAGGGCATTCAGGGACACCATGGGAACGATGGGTGTTGATCTCCATTACTCCTCACCGTATTATCCACAGGGTAAATAGTGTTGTGGAGAGGTGAAACCAAGTCCTAAAACAATCCCTAACAGCGAGAGTATTAGGTTCAGGCCATAGTTCATCACCTCTATGGGTTCCAGTGAGCACTGAACAATCTGCCAAGACGGTCCTTGGGAGAGCGTGCTATATATGAGAACCTTGTTTAGGATCCATCTGTATGTCCCCGATCGTGATGGTCCTGGCATGCAGGTGGCAGACACACTGTTTGACATAAATGAAAGTGTCACTGTTTTACAGGAACTACAACAATTTTGAGATGACAGTTCATCTGCTTGTGCTGCCACAGTGGGAATAAGGGATTCTCCAGCAACATCTACAGGCTGGATTCCCAGAGTTGGGGATCTGGTTTGTGAAAATAATTGCTGTGAAGAAAGGATTCAGTCTGTCTTACAAAGAACCAGTTCCAGATCTGGGAATATACGGTACCAGAACTCTCATCCTACCACCACTGCCTGGTTCAAGAGGGAATAGGTTTGTCTCCATTGACAACATCAAATTGCACCATTTGGCCCATTCTGCACAGTGGGCCCAGAGGTCCCTTGGGTAGTACCTGTTCCCCTCTCACTACACAACAGGACATACCTCTACAAGCACTAAACGTGTCTGCAACTACATGTACAAGCAACAATGTTAAAATTGCCTCCTCGAGCATGGAGAGGGACGAAAATTGGCTTTTGCTGATTCCTGTTACATCTTCTTCGTCAATAACTGTCAAAGATATGGAACTATCCCACTCCCATTCAACGCAGACGGGTAGAATCTTCTACTATGAACCTTCACAAGAAGTGGGTCCATCCACTAGTGGTACATCTGCTCCTGTGTTTGCACAGACTACTTCTGGTTATTTCATTGATAATGATGACTTTTATTTAACTTCATCTAATTATGAGACATAAATTGTTTCAAGTATACAGCAGATATATCTTAAAATGACTATTTAATTTATCCATGGTTTTATCTGTGGATATTACTGATATTGTTTTCCTTTCTATTGTGGATTGAGTTTGTCAGTGTTTTCTTTATTTTGATAAATGTACATTATCGTCCTGAACACGCAGCTATTGAGCCATTGGATGAGATTTTAACTCCAGACCTTTCCTCCCATAAATTTAGAAGAGGCTTGTTCTTTGTGAACCTTTTCAGCAATTACGATTCCAGATGCGATCGTGTGGGATAAAGTTCCCTTCGCTATATATGGTCCTACTAAGGCCATTCAGATTTCATATGTGTTTAAAATATCATTGACTGATGTAATTATACCTTGTGTTGTTTCCGATGGCTGGGATGTTAGGACAGCTGATTCTATGCTTGCTGAACTAGAATACCACACTGTTTTTCAAAGGGAAGATGTGTATTTGAACACCGCAAATTGTGGGAAATGTACTGGTATCATCATTGGGGATATTACTTTCTGCACCGAGCTAGTAAACACGGATTAGTTTACAATTGTACACAATGGGAACGTTATTCAACTCCACCTATGGGAATTTCATGTATAGATACGTTTTGCATATTTCACTGGGCATGACACTAGTAAAGCTGAGTAATATTATTTCAAATTACCACCATCCAAAATGCGAAATATACTGGTACCCAACACCAAATTAATCTATTCAGATTTCTTTGTTTCTGGGCTCGCTGTTGAAGGCTATGATTTTTGGGGGAAAAATCATGGTATGGAGGCTTTATTTAGAGCATGTCTTATCCCCTTAGAAATTATATTTTTGAATGAAACTGTCTAGCAAACAAGGTTAGCAAAAATAAAAGAAATGAACACGCTCAATATCCCCACACCAACGAAATTTGATATTTGGCAAACATTCCTAAATGTCACTGAAGAAGTATTGAATGCTTTGGTTCAGAATGGTACCTTTAATTCCTCACTTTCCAGTCCTGACGGATGGCTATTGTGGCCAAAGGACACAAATAGTTGCCAGGCATGTTTTGGTAATTCCTCAGGGGGTTTCAGGACTAGCTGGCCAGACCCTTGCTTTGTCTCAGGGTCAACACTTGGGTACTATCACTACATATAATGTGAGCAAACTATGCCAACAAGGGTTACACTCTTCCACCTTAGCCGTATTGAAGGAACATCTTAGTCACCTGTCAAAGGAAGTAGACTTACAAGATTTCTTGTTAGGTCCAAGGAAGCCATGCTGTAAACAATTCCTTTATGCCATTTATAATGAAATCTGGAAGCTTTCGCAAATGGAAGCCGCTGCAAATTTAAGGCAGATAGATAAGGAAAACATGAAAAAGGCTTTTGCTGTTGTCAATGATAGCAGTAACACTTTGCCCAACAGAAATTATATCCTAAATAATATTATCTCTTCTGCAACTGATGTCATTCAGAATGTCATGTCCATTTTACAACATGGGGAAAGTCAGCCGTGTTCTATTATGCAGCTAGGTTGAACACTGCAGGTTCTGAAAAATTACCACTTGCTTTAGAATCACATTAACAGTAGCAATCTATTTGCTGCTTTTAATTTGTCTAGAAAACAACAGAAAATGGCTAAGAAGGAAGCTACTTACACAACGCTTAATATCAAAAAGCTAGAAAAGCTGCCTTTCAAGGTGGCAGAAATACCATCAGTGGTATGGTTAGTACATGGAGTTATAAATTTGCTTATATCCACTTTTCATTTCACAAAATGTTTGAAATATCTTGCTGGAGACATTTATGAGTGGTTATGAGACTGTTACATACACGAAGAGTGGGAGTTGCCTTCCAATTTCAGGTGTCTGAATGACGAAATGGAGGTATTTCTTAGTGGAAACGAATGTGAGACTACTGTTAGTCATTCAGTGATCTGTAAGCAAGTGTCCTTGCACGGCCTTTACAACGCCGAGGTCGCCAACTTGGCATGCTAGCTGAAGGGTACTTCTGTCCCTTTGAATCATCAAGTATTTCATATACTTTGGAATGAAAGTTATGTGGTTCTGAACGAACAAAGCTGCTGCGACATGAAGCCTGGCATTGTCTACGCAATTTTGGTTTCTCAAATAGTAACTTGTTGTGGCCATGTTCTATTCCCCCCGCACACACACGGGCGATAAGAGTAGCAGAAATGTGGCCACACCTTGCTACATCTAATGTGAATTTTGAAAAGCTTGACAGACTAAAGACGCTTTTATTCCAAAAACAAGTAGTTCTGACATCAGCCAAGGAGATGTATAATCTCCAGATAGCAAGAACATTGGCTGAGACACAATCCCTATTAAATACTAATTTCCCCAAGCACTTTGGAGAATTGGTTGCCAGAACATTCAACGCATCTGACACTACGGACGTTCTTCACTTTCTTAAAGCTGTTGGTTCTGGATTTGTCAGCAGCTTCCAGACCATGATTGGAAAGATACTATCAGCGATACATTTGCTCTTTTTGAGTGTTTTTGGTGGATTTCCATTAACTTTGGCGTTAATTGGTGGAATTCTGTTGCTGCTATTTTTGATACGCAGTGGCTGTCCCATCTCAGCAAAGTGTTGGAGCTACCACCAGCCCAGCTGTGTTGTGAACGCATGATGCAATACTTCGGTGCACCCTTGCTGGACGAGCTAGAGCGCGATTGGTTGTTGTCATTCTGACCAGTCTTATGATATGTGCAGCTGTATTCCATTGCATCCGGTGCTTCTTTCAATGCATACCTACTTTGTCTCTTGCCATACAGCCCATGCCTCCTGTGGACAATGAACTGTTAATGTTCTTGAGGAGGGTTCATTCACGGTCGTAACGCTTGAGACTGAGGTTGATTTGTGAGGCAAATTTTGAGCCACGACTTGTGAACTTTATGGCTCCAACACCATTTACCACAATGGATAATGCCACCTATGCAGGTTCCTGTGCGTTTGAGACTTCTGCACACTTCTGCTCTGTGGATCCTTCTGCCAACCTGCTGTTTACTCTGACGCCTGCCGAAGTGGAGTCCTTTTTGGTCTCTGTCTCTTTTGATGACATCGAAGACCTCCTGCATGATCACATTTATTGTTGAATTTTGACCATTGGTGTTTCTTAACATACAAATTGTGACACCAAATTGCCTTTTTTAGTCCAGCCTGTCTCTTGACCAGCTTTGCTTGTCACTTTTGACATTATATATCTCTCATGAATGTTTTAAATTGTTTTAATATATGTTTTTAAACATGCTTTTGATTTAGGTTAGAGCATTTTGGTCTCGGGCTCTTGCACCCTCGCTTGGCATGGTTGCTATCACCCTTGTTTTGCCTGGGAAAAGGTGATAGCTAAGCCTTTAGCTTGCAGACCTGTTGCCCTTTTTACCTATTCCCCCCTGACCTATTTATCATGCTCTGTTTTATTCTATTTAATTATTTCTTTCTTTTTAGCACTGCTTGCAGATGGGTGCATTTTAAAGAAATGTTTTCATTTTCCTAATCACTGTCATTCTGCAAAAGCCTCATTATCAGTGATGTACGTGGGTAATGTTATCATGCTTTTTTGTTTTAAGTAGACAAGATCAAAATGCAAACATGTCAGGTATTTGTTATGTAATTGCTGATACAGGTTTGCGCACACAATCAGATGTTTAGGTACATATTTGCGTCAGGATTCCTGCAAAACAATAACTTGCCTTCTAAAAACACCTCACAACAGCAAGGTCATTAGAGGGGTTCCACCAGGATACACCATCTAGATCCACGCTGCCTTGCAGCATATCTCAGCCTTTTATCTCTATAGTTCCTGATCCGAAGACTAAGGGACCGATCTCATACCAAGGCAATGGGATTGAGGGCATTTCTTATGGACACTGCAATGGCAGATTAGTTTTATCAATCCAAGCTCTCGCTTTAGGGTAGGATTTAGGCCTCATTACTAGGAATTGCATATATCATGTTATTGCAATAGGTTTGGGGTTTTCATATTTACCACTTTTATCCTCGCCATTCTGCTTCTGTTATTTCTCATTGACATGCTCATTGCTGCAAATACATTTTATCGTAGGTTGCAGTCTTTTCGATAAATATATTGAGAACTGTCCTGCATCTTCTTCATTGCCTGTGTGTATGTGTAAGAGACTTATTTCTAATGAGAGAAAAAGGGTAGGATTTGTTACACCATAACTTCCCTGAGAGGTCTCCAGAGTCCATGCGCTAGGCAGCCACAAATCACCTTTGCTATTTAGGGTTTGTGTGAGGTACTGCTTGCTGCAAGGCAAGAGTCACTCATGACACCACTAAGTAACATGAATTTATTATTTGTAGGACTATTTAAAACTGGTTTCATCAAAAGTATGTGGGCCAATTGCTCCATTTAAACCCTCACAACATAAAAAATGGCCATTCATGTTGTGCCATAAAAGTGTGCTGTAATCCTGCTAACCAGGCCCCAGCACCAGTGTTCTTTCCCAAAATCTCTACCTTTGTTTCCACAATTGGCACACAGTTAAGTCCTTGTAAAAGGTACCCATGGTACCAAGGGCCCGGTGGCCAGGGAAGGTCCCCAAGGGCTGCAGCATGTATTGTCATCCTGGGGGAACCCCTCACCAAGCACATGCACAATACCTGTGCAGCTTGTGTGTGCTGGTGGGGAGAAAAAGGCAAAGGCGACATGGCACTCCTCTCAGGGTGCCATGCCCACACACTACTGCCTGTGGCATAGGTAAGTCACCCCTCTAGCAGGCCCTAAGGCAGGGTGCACTATACCACAGGTGAGGGCATAGCTGCATGAGCAATATGCCCCTACAGTGTCTAAGTCCATTCTTAGACATTGTAAGTGGAGTGTAGCCACTTTGAGTATAAGGTCTGGGAGTTTGTCATTACAAACTCCACAGCTCCATAATGGCTTCACTGAATACTGGGAAGTTTGGTACCAAACTTCTCAGCATAATAAACCCACACTGATGCCAGTGTGGGATTTATTGAAAAATGCACCCAGAGGGCATCTTAGGGATTCCCCCTTTATGTTGACCAAATTGCCAGTGCAGGACTGACCAGTCTGTGCCAGCCTGCCACTTTCAGATGAGTTTCTGACAAATGGGGTGAGATCCTTTGTGCTCTCTGTGACCAGAAACAAAGCCTGCCTGAGTGGAGGTGCTTCACACCTCCCCCCTGCGGAACTGTAACACCTGGTTGTGAGCCTCAAAGGCTCAAGCCTCGGGTTACAGTGCCCCAGGCCACTCCAGCTAGTACAGTTGCCCTCCCCCGCACCGGACAAAGTCCCACTTTTGGCAGCAAGTCTGGCAGGAAAATTTGGGAAAGTGGGAGGAGTGACCACCCCAGCTATGACCACCCCTAAGGTGTCCAGAGCCAAGGTGATCCCCTCCCTTCAGAATCCTTCATCTTAGTAGGGTTAGGGTTGTGTCCTCCTCCCCAAAGGGAGTGGACACAAGAAGGGTGTAGCCACCCTCAGGGACAGTAGCCATTGGCTACTGCTGTCTGACCCCTGAAACACCCCTAAATCCAGGATTTAAGGGCCTCCCTGAACCCAGCTCACCAGATTCCTGGTGACCTGACAAGAAAGAAGGACTGCTAAGCTGAACCCCCAGCAGAGAAGAAGGAACACGCAAACTGACTTGGCCCCAGCCCTACCGGCCTGTCTCCTGCTTCAAAAAACCTGCAACAACAAAGCGACACATCCTGCGGGACCAGCGACCTCTGCCAAGCTCCAGAGGACTGCTCTGCACCCCAAAGGACCAAGAACTCCCATGGACAGCGGCCCTGTCCAAGAAGAAACTACAACCAAGGGACTCCAGAGCCTCCCAGGTTCCATGAGTCCTGACCACCCTGCAACCGACACCGTTGGACGGTGACCAGGTGGCCCAACCAGCTAGACAGAGTCCCCAGGCGATTGTGAGCAACTGCTCACCCTGGGTTGACCTCTCCACCCTTCCACAACAACGCCTGCAGAGGGGATCCCGGGGACTCCCCTAACCGTGAAAGCTCCGGACGAAGATATCTTACGCCTAAAAGACCACTGCACCTGCAACCCCCAGGCCTTTGGAGAACCCGACCTCTGGTGCAGCTACATTCAGCAGGCGGCCCTACTCCCTGTCCAGCCTGTGGTTTACCCAAGTCGACCCCCTGGACCTCGCCTGCAGCATCTAAGTGACCCCCAGGGTCCACTCATAGACCAGCATTGGAAACACGATGCCTTGTTTGCACCCTGCACCCAGCTGCCCCAGTGCCAGTGAGGGTGTGGGTTTGGTGCCTACTTGTGGCCCCCACAGGGCTCCACTAAACCCCCCAGGTCTGCCCTCCGAAGTCGCGGGTACTTACCTGCAGGCAGGCCTGATTCCGAGTGCCCCCAGTCTCCATAAGAGCCCATGTTAAATTTACCTCAAATTTGACCTACGTACCCGGCCAGCCCCGTGTTGCTGGTCTTGAATGTTTGGGGTTAACTTGAACCCCAACCTGTGGATATCCTAACCCCCGGAGAGAGGAACTGTAAGTCAAGTACTTACCTGTAAATCGATCTAACTTTTTTCCCCCCCCAGAAACTGTTTCTGAAAATTGCACTGTCAACTTTTAAAACAGATAATTGCCAATATTTCAAAAACTGTATAACTTATCGATTTCAAACAAAGTACTATTGATATATGTGTGAAATTAGCTGCATCTTGAATCTTGTGGTTCTAGAAATAAAGAAAATATATTTTTGCTATATAAAAATCATTGGTCTGGAGTTGTCATTGAGTGTGTGCTTCTTCTGTTGCCTGTGTGTGTACAACAAATGCTTTGCACTACCCTCTGATAAGCCTAACTGCTTGACCACACTACCACAAAAGAGAGCATTAGTATTATCTACTTGAGCCTCTGTTAAGCCTCTGGGGAACCGCTGGACTCTGTGCACACTATGGCACGCATTATGACATTGGCAGTCAGGTGACCGCCACGCCGGTGTTGGCGGTAGCACTGTCGCCAGGCTGGCGGTACTGACCGCCAAATAATGACCATGGCGGTGATCCCTCCCATATACAGCCAATTAACCACCCCAGCCGCCAGTGTGGTACAACCATTGACCACGGCGGTAGCCACCCTCAGGCAGGAGGAAGACAAGGATCCGCCCACCACATTAAGACATAGCAGACCAGACTGATTTCATATAAAAGGAGACACTCGCCTCCAGGGACGCAGAGGACTCCGCTACCACCATGGAACCAGAACTGGAAGTCATCCCGATGCTGTACCATACGATGGCCGTCCAGGAGCACCAATGACGACGAAGATGATGACGGTGAGTACAGCCGCCTAGCGCACAAGGGAGGGAGGGGAGACAGAGACACACATGCACAACACACACCATACATACACACACACACCACACCCAGAACAATCTGCAGAGTAAATCGACAGCAACAGAACCCAGGAGCAAAGGACACATACCTCTGGTCCAACCACTGTTATCATGTTAGATAACGAGCTCAAATGTAAATAAATAAATATTTAAATATTTACAGGCAGGGCCGTTGCCCATTCCAAAGTTGCAAATGGACACTGGGCAACATCCAAGGCCCAATTTGACTCCTGATAACCTGGCCACTCCACTGGGCAGGGGCATCATGGAGATGGCAGGCAGGCAGCTCAGGGGCTGGGGTGGGGTGGGGGGTTGGCAGGGGTTTTTTCTTGGGGGGGGGGGGGGGGCGTGTCCTTGCCCTTCTGAGTAGGGGCGGAGGAATGGACGGGGGCCAAAGTGACACTCTTGTTCCCCTTAGTGGCGGGGGGTGAACAGGTGTGGAATGAGAGGTGGAGGGACAGGGCTTGGGGAGGGGACTTTCCTCTTACAGGCAGGACAGGGGGGTTAGGGAAGAGGTAAAGGTGGGAAAGGAAAAGCTTCTTAGGACCAGCGGGGTGGGGTGTGGGAGGAGGAATGGGAGTGGAGGTCGAGGAAGTGGTTGTAGGAGGAGATGTGCCGGACTTGGGTGAAGGTGCATGGACGTGGCGTGTGTGAGGTAGATGGCTGTTGGGTGTCAGAGTGGGAGCGTTTATGTGTCTTTGGAGGGGGAGACAGGGTGGGGAAGGACAAACAGGACGTGTGGATGTATGTTGTGATAGTGTCTGCAAGTGAGGTTGGTGTGCTGCACAAGGTGGTAATGGTAGTGATAGCGCATGTGGTGTGTGGGGTGCATGTCTGCGGGTCTGCTGTTGTGGTGACAGTGGGCAAACCTGTACAGGTGGCAGGATCTGGGACTGTTGATGCAGTGTATGCAGGTGTAAATGCTGATGTGACTGTGAGGGAGTAGGTGGGGAGACAGTGGAGGCAGTGGCTGTTGTTGTATGTGCATCTGTGTGTTGGCTGTGTGTGTGCTTGTGGAGTGAAGTGTGGTGCCTGTGTTTGTCTGTGCGAGTCCTGTCTGTTGTTTTGGGTGCATGCTTGTCAGAATATGTGCGTGGGATGAGTTGGGGGAGAGGAGACAGGGACTAGGAAAAGGTAGTTGGAGGAGTGACTGAAGAAACAGGGACACTGGCTGCTGTCAGAGAAGAGGCCAGAGCCTTAAACGATCTCTGTAGGGCCGCCAAGCCTCTGTGAATGCCCTCCAGGAAGGCACTGAATTGCTGCATCTTGGATGCTAGCCCCTGGATGGTATTCACTATGGTTGACTGTCCTACAAAGATGGATCTCAGTAGGTCAATAGCCTCCTCTCTGAGGGCAGCAGGACTGACTGGGGCAGGGCCTGAGGTGCCTGGGGCAAAGCAGACACCCACCCTCCTGGGTGAGCGGGCACAGGCAACTGGGTGGGAGGGCTACTTGGAAGGCGGTGCGGGTACAGGGGTGGTGGAAGATTTTGTAGCTGGGGTGGTCCCAGAGTGGTCCGCCACAACCAGGGAACTTCCATCAGAGGAGGAATCAGAGTCGGCAGTATCAGCTCCAGTCTCCCCCATGGTGCTCCCCTCGCCCTCCAACCCACTGGTCCCCTCGGCATAGGTGGACTCTGCCTCCTGGGTCCCGTGCGGCTGCAGCTCCCTCACTCGCTGGTGCCTCCGCTCCTTCGCCAGAAGATGCTAGTGCACACATGGGCAGAATGACAGAAGGAGAGAGGGTGGGGAGAATAAAAGGGGAGCACAGGGTCATTCACAGCAACAACAGCACAGATGGCAGACACATCACAATCACTCCCTGGGGCTTACATTGTGCAGTATGGACCACAGTGACAAACCATTGCCTAGGAACTACAGCAAAAAGCAACCCAAACACTACCATCTGCACACCTACTGGGACCAACTACCCCCTGTCTGCCATGGTATGCTAGCTACCTAGCAGTACCAAAAATGCATACCACCTTACATAGCTAAGCAGGACCATGCAGGAGTGGCTAAACCGGCATATTGAGGCATCCACTGATTAGAACCTTGCACTCCAATCCCATGCCAGGCAACAAAAACAAAATACCACACACTCTGTATTCACCCCTTTGTGGCTACTGTGCTGTCTTAAGTGCCCATCCAACTCAGGATTGGCCACCCCCAGTATGCGGGCCATTAGAGGGGTCAGGCTCCGATGGGCACCCCTCCCTCATTGGGAGGCCGTCCCCAGCTGGGCCTCCGCAGTCTTCCGAGCCCAAAGTCTTAGGCCCTCCCACCGTTTCCTGCATTGGGTGCTCCGCCAGCTATGGGCCCCCAAGTTCCGCACGTCTTTGGCGATGGCACGCCACAACCCCTTCTTCTCATTGGCACTGACCTGCAGAGAAAACACAGACAGAAGGACACCATGAACCAGACAATCCAGTTTGTCACATAAATGGCTTACATACTGCATTTGCCCCTCATCAAGCACACACATGACCTGTTCCTCTGCATTCACATTGCTTGCAGCCATACCCCCCCAAAATACAACACTGCTATCACACACAGACATCTACATGCAGCCATGCCTCATGCAACGTACCCCTGATGTACTCACATGTTGGTCTGGAGGCCCATACAACTGCCCATACAGGGGTAGGACCCCATCTACGAGCTTCTCCAACTCCTCTGACGTGAAGGCTGGGGCCCTTTCCCCTGTGTCACGGGCCATGGCAGGTTCCAGACACAGGTCACAGCAGCACACGCAGTGGAGATGTATCACCGTGGAAAGTCAGGAATCAAGTGAAGTTGTAGAAAGAAAATGGCGGTCACGTCTGCAGCAGTGAACACCGCCACCGCAGGCGTTGATCATCATTGGTTCTTGTACTCCATAGAGCCCCATGTTAACTAATGAGGAAGAGGTCACTTCCACCTGTCCCTGCATACATGACAGGCGGTTGCCATTTCCTACTGCTGGTACTCCTGTTTTGAAATTATATGTGCGTCATTGGAGTCGACTGTACACACCTAGACAGATCTGATGTCCAACATACATACATACATGCTCTGTGTACTATGATGTTGTGTGTCCAGAGGTCCTGTAGTCACACCCATTTTACTTTTGGCTCACTTAGATACCAACCACTGTGGAGGAATAGGAGAAGAAGGCAAGCACCCTTGTAAAGACCCCTTGTGGACTTGGTTATACTGGAGGACCGGCACATCATACTCACCTATCGTCTGGACAGGGCCACAATCACAGAGCTGTGTGCACAACTGGAGCCTGATCTGGTACCTGCTATCTGTAGCACCACATAAATTCCACCTCTTGTGCAGGTAGTGTCAGTGCTCCATTTCCTGGCAACTGGTTCTTTCCAGGTGACTGTGGGCTTGGCTGCAGGAATGTCACAGCCAATGTTCTCGATTGTGCTTGGAAGGGTTTTGGCTGCCTTGCTCAAACAAATGAGCAGCTACATCGCATTCCCCCAGGTTGGTGATTTGGCCACTGTGAAGGTTGGATTCTACACTATGGGACGCATACCACATGTGATTGGGGCCATTGACGGGACCCATAATGCCTATATAAATTAGCAGGTGTACAGGAATAGGAAGAGTTTCCACTCTCCTAATGTCCAGATGGTGTGCCTTGCTGACCAGTACATCTCCCACCTCTCTGCGAAGTATCCTGGATCCGTGCATGATGCCTATGTCTTGAGGAATAGCAGCGTCCCACAGGTGATGGCATGACTACAGAGGCACAGAGTATGGCTCATAGGCGAGCTTGAGTCCCCACCCAGTGTATGTCTACTTGAGTCATACTCCATGCCATTGCGCATGGCTAATGTGTGTCCCTCACTTCTTCCAGGTGACTCCCGCTACCCAAACTTGTCCTGGCTGTTGACCCCTGTTAGGAATCCGAGAACAGGGGCTGAAAATCGGTACAATGATGCACATGGGTGTACCAGGAGGATTGTGGAACACACTTTCGGTCTCCTGAAAGCCAGGTTCAGGTGCCTGCATTTGACAGGTGGATCCCTATGCTACTCCCCTGAGGTCTGCCAGATTGAGGTGGTCCGCTGCATGCTGCACAATTTGGCCCTCAGACGCCATATGCCCTATCTGCAGGAGGTGAGGGGTGACAATGCACCTGGGGCAGCAGGGGACAGTGAGGAGAAGGATGTGGACAACAGGACACATACCATTCAGCAGTACTTCCAATGACACTCAGGTAAGACTGTTGACCTATGCATGTCTCCATTTTAGTAAAGTGGTGTGTGGCTGTTGTGTTGTGCCAGTCACTAACTTTGCATCCAATTGACTGTCACCTGTGCCTTCCCTTATTGCAGATGTTGGTGTGGTCACAACAGTGTACTGATGTGATGTCTACAGACTGCTTCAACACATTTGTTGGACGTATTAACACATTACAGGACATTTGCACAAGATAATGCAGTTCAATACAGTTCAGTATATTGCATATTTCTTATTGATAAAGCACTGTTACTCTAGTTGTATTCAAGGGTGTTTATGTGACTTTTAAAAAAACAATGGAAAGTGCAATAGAGTGGGATGATGGGTGGGAAAAGTCCAGTGTAGTGGCCCAGTCTGTTTGTAACTCAGGGTCAGTGTCCATGGGACCATAGGTAGAGGAGCAGTGGCAGTCCAAAGTGAACAAGGTGAATCAGTGGAAAACAAGGGGGAAATTCTGGAGGGGCTAATTTCCTGGCGGTGTTCTTGGTCTTGGCAACTGTCTCTGGTGTCTGTCTGGATCGCAGGGAACATTTAAAGTGTGGTTCACCTTCTGCATGGGAGGGGTGCTGGTGGCCTCTGAGTCCTGTGGCAGGGCCTCCTGTCCACTAGCTGCAGCAGTTGTGGAGTGCTGGTCAGTACACTGGCTGGTGGAAGGGGCCCGCTGGTTTGTTGTGTACTCACGCATGATGTTCGCCATGTTACTCAGCACCCCTGCAATTGAGGCCGTGGTGGTATTCAAGGCCTGCAATTGTTGCATGACCTTCTGGTGGTGTTCCCCCTGCAGCCGCTGGTTCTTATGCATGATATTGATCACCTGACCTATCCTGTCCTGGGATTGTTGGTATGCCCCCAGGACATTTGTAAGTGCCTCCTGGGCAGTCGGTTCCCTGGGCCTGGCCTCCCCTGGCGCACAGCTGTCCTCAAACTGTCCCTGGTCCCCTGTGCCTGTGTCCCCTGAAAGTTGTGCCCACTCTCACTTACACCAGGACCTTCATCGTCTTGCCTGTGTGCTGTCGACTCTGGTCCCTGTACAGGGGGGACACTACTGATTGACGAATCCTGGGGACAGAGGTTGGGGACCGATGGTTGGCTGCTCTGGTGTTTGAGTCTGTGGATGGGGGGTCCTGTGGTGGACTGGCTGTGGGATGTGGTAGCCAACTGACCTGTGGTCCCAGATGGGCCAGGGAGTTTATCCAGTTCAAGTCCTCCAGAGTTGCTGTCATCACTGAGGACATCTTCTGGTGGTGGACTGGGTTGCCGTGGCACCTTCTTGTTGCTGACATTGGCTGGTGCACCTTTGTGGATGTAAGTGATTTGTTAGGGTGTCTGTCACATATTCCACATTTCTACCTTTCCCAATGAAATTGGTGTTGTCCTCCCATCTTTGGTAGTGTATGGTGATGGATTGTGGGATTGGTAGTTTTACATGCTGTCCATGCATTGCTGGTGGGTGTGCATGCTGAGCTGGGAGGGATGTGCTCAGTGGGTATGGCATGCAGAGTGAGACATTTAGTTGTGGTCATTGGGGTGGTGTACTGTGTGGGATGGAGTGGGGTGAAGGGAGTCAGGGTGAGGGTGACATGGCATGCAGGTATGGGTGGTGGTAGGTTGGTAATGGTGACTCCCTAGTGTCCAGTCCTCCGGCTACTTCAGTAAGGCCCTCAGGATGCAGTATTGCCCAGTTTTTCTCCTCCCATGCTGTCAACTGTGGGGGAGGAGGCGGGGGTCCACCGTCATTCCTCCTGATGGCGAGCTGGTACCTTGCAGCAATGGAACGCACCTTCCCCCATAGGTCGTTGCACCTCTTCCTTAAGTCGACCCTTGTGCGTGGGTTTGTTCCCACGCTGTTCACCCTGTCCATGATCCTTCACCATAGCTTCATCTTCCTGGCAATGGAGATCTGCTGTACCTGTGCTCCAAACAGCTGTGGCTCTATCCTGACTATTTCCTCCACCATCACCCACAACTCCTCATCAGTGAAATGGGGGTGCCTTTGTGGGTACATGGGTGTTGTGTGATGTGTGTGTTGTGCAGAGGGTGTTGAGGGATTTGATGGGGTTTGTGGTGCGTGGTGCATGACAGATGAATGGGTAGTTGTGGTGTGTGTGTGCAGTTACCTCCGGGATTGGCCTGGCAAGGTGTAGAAGTCTTCGTGTGTTTGCAAAGGATTGTGGATGATGTGGGGGGGTGTTTTATAGCGCTGTTGGTTGGTGTGTGGGGTGTGTGTATTTGTGTCAGGTGTGGGTTTTTGGACTGTCCAATGTTGTCTTGTTTTGTTTTTGGGTGGCCAGTTTTGCTGCGGCGGTGTGCACCGACAATAGTTTACCACCGTTGAATGTCCGCTGTGGTGATCCGTGGGTCATTATTTGGAGGGCGTTTTTTTGCTGGCGTAATGGTATGGGTGCTAGTTCCGACAGTTTATTGCGTTCGTTGGGTGTGGCGGATTTGTGGTTGTGGCTGGTTTCTGTCGGTTTTGTGTGTGTATGTCATAATCTGGCAGACGGCTGTTTGCCTCCGCGCCGATATGTTGGCAGCCGTCCATGGCGGTATTCAGAATTTACTGTCAATATCATATTGAGGTCCTATATCTCATTTTGATATAGTATATACAGAGCCAGCTTCCTACAGTGAGGAATCATTTTTTCTGATATTATGCCTGAAACATCTAAAAAAAAAAAGAAAAGGACTCTTTAGACCCTGTAATACTTGTGGGACAGAATGACTTCACTCAGAGGACCCCTCAGCATAATATGAAGGACTGTAAGATCTGTTGCGCCTTTTCAACAAAAAACTAAAAAGACTGTGAGGGCAGGCTTCTTCTGTGACCAGGAGTCTACACAGGGGTCTAGAAAGGCCTCCAAAAAAACTCTTCAGGAGTCTGTCAACAAAAAAAAAGGAGAAAAAAGGAGAAATCTCCTCAGAGCCCAGTAGATCTGAGCCTTATACTCCTTCTACAAAACCTGCAATTCATTCCTCAAGATCTGCATCTGAACCTTTGACGGAAAAACTTTAAAAAATCTTATTGCCGCGTTTGTCATCAATGACACCATCGCCACTGCCGAAGATGGTCACTACAATAACATCGGAGACAATGCCTTCCTGTTTTGCATTGCGTCCATTCTGCCAATGAAGATCTCCTCGACAAAACTACAGTTGATGCCGCAGAGACTACCATTGATGGCCCAGCAGCCGACAACCCTGTCCACAACCTCGACGACCCCATTGACGATGGCCTCGTCCACAAAGGCTCTGCCACCATTGAAAGCCATGAAGGGCTTGTCACAGTCGACAACCATAAATATTTCAAAGCCTTTCCTCCGTCCATAGCACACCTCTGCCAGCAAGGTGTCTCCACTTCTCCTCCAAGCCCACCTTTTAGATTTAGAAGACTCAGTGGATGAGGGACCATTTGAAACAGCACACAGCCCTTCGGTGCTGAGGGTGAAGTGCCAAGACTTGGATGAGGAGGAAGACCAATATTATGAGGAGTATTACCAAGCGCCCACGTATTCTGACAGAGCCAGAAATCAGGATGAGCACTATCAGCAACATGACCTCTCTCATTACCAATAGGATGCCATACAAGTGCCTTTCTCATTATTGCAGGACCTGCAGGGCATGTTAAGAGACCACCAAAGAAGGTTTCATGAACCTGCTAGACCATCTTCATCTGAGCCACTTGCTGCTCCACTTCTGCCTTCATTGCCTAAAACTCCATAACCTATTCCACCACCAGTGACTCCTAGGAGGACCATGGCATCCCAACACTGCGGCTCCTCCAAGAGAGGCTCCTTCTTCGTCAGATGATGATCAGGAGGAAGGAGAGATTCCTGATGATCGCTCACACCAAGAATGGAATGATTACCTAATCCCTACACCATTTCCAATGGCCCACCAACCAGTGGATTTCACTCCCAATGATATAAGAAGATTCCACAACCTTATGGAGAGGGTTGCAAAGAGATTTTAACTCCCAGTGACCGTCAAACTGTCAGACTGTTTCTTATACGACTTCAAGGAGCCAAAAAGAAAATGTGTGCATGCTATTCCTGTAGTGTGCTACATCTGGCAGGAAGGCATAAAGATAATGGAGAATCCAGCTACCGTGGCGGCTCTCTTGCCGTGGATTGACAAAAAGTACAAGGCCCCTGAAGACTCACCAGCCTGTTTAGTGGGCTATCCAAAGGCTGATTTTGTTATTGCACAAGTGTCTCAACACCATTCGATAAAATCCTTCTACACCTTTCTCACCCTATCCGGATCGGGAAGGCAGATGCCTAGAAAACATGGGCAAGAGATTTTCATCAATGTCTGCCCTTACAGTACATGCCGCGAACGCCCATGCCATATTGGGTTGGTACGACCGGCAGATGTGGTCAGACATTGGGGCACTGATGGATCTGGTGTCAGAAGATAGGAAACGTGAGGCAAGAAAATCCTTCAGAAAGGGGAGAGGACATCCTCAGAAATAATTGACTTTGTGATGACATCGCATCTACTGGGTTCTGCCAGTTAGCAGGAGTGGCAGGTTTGAGGCTGCAAGGATGGTTAAAGTCCACCTCATTTCAACCTGAAGTCCAAACAAAAACTTGGATATGGCCTTCGAGAGTGAAGCCCTTTTTGGCAAGCATATTGATGAAGCATTGCAGACCATTAAGAGTGATATGGAGGTAGCAAAGTCGTTGGGACTCTAAAATTCTGAAAGCTGCCCTTTCGGTGAGCACGAGATAGACGGCTATCCACATATCGCGGGAGTTAGCCAGAGATTCCAATAACCATATCGACAACAATACAGACCGTATTATCAACCACTGTCCTACCACCCAACACCTGCACTAGCCTACAACAATCAAGGGTCTCGCAAAAGCAAGCCCCTCAAGAGACTACAAGAGACAGCAAGAAACTTTGACCTTTATCGAGTGTCGGCTATGCCCAATCCCCCAAGGCGTGGGAACAAACATTACCAATTAGTCCCATTATTGGTGGGATTAAGAACCGACAAGTGGGTATTAGACTGTCACCTATGGTCATACCCTAGAATTCCTGAAATGACTGCCGATAACTCCTCCAGGGGGAGTGCACCCACCTTGTCTTCACTTACTTCAAAAGGAAGCCCTCACCGTATTGAAGATTTGGGCAACATAAAAGGTCCCCCGATCTCAAAAGCGAATGGGTTGCTACTCCTGTTTTTTTCCTTATTGGAGAGAAATCAGGGGAATGGTAACCCATTCTAAATCTACAGAAGTTAAACAGATTTCTACGCAAACAATCGTTCCCAATGGTCACTCCTCTGGACATCCTCCACCTCTTAATACACAGAGACTATATGACAACTCTAAATTTACAGGATGCGTTCTTCCACATCCCCATCCCAAGCATCAGTAAGACCTAAGATTTACAGTAGCCGAGACTCATTACCAATTCAAGGTTCTCCCATTTGGTCTCAAGTCAGCTCCACGTATCTACATGAAAACCCTGGCTCCTGTGGTGGCTTCTCTGAGAAATGCTGTGTTCGATGGCATCTGTCGCTGTAGATACGCATGTTCTGCAATAGCTCGCCATCTGGTGTTGGGCCGGAGTGTTACAAGTTGTTTTTCTTCGAAGAAGTCTTTCGAGTCACGGGACCGAGTGACTCCTCCTTTTGTCTCCATTGCGCATGGGCGTCGACTCCATCCTCGATTGTTTTTTTTCCGCCATCGGGTTCGGACGTGTTCCTGTCGCTCCGAGTTTCGGAACGGAAAATTAGCTAATTTCGGAAGATTTTCGTCGGTATTGTTGCGTTCGGGATCGGCGTACTTAGATTCCACACCGCATCGAAGATCGAAGAGCTCCGGTGCCCTTCGGGGTAGTTTTTCGATCCTCCGTCGTGGCCTGGTCGGCCCGACCGCGTGCTGAAGAACGCCGATGGAACGGACCCCGTTCCGTTTCTGCCCCAAATGCCACAATAAGTACCCTTACACAGACCAACACTTGGTCTGCAACCTGTGCCTGTCACCTGAGCACAGCGAAGACACCTGCGAGGCCTGTCGTGCGTTCCGGTCCCGAAAAACACTCCGAGACCGTCGAGCCAGAAGACTTCAAATGGCGTCCGCACCGACAGCCCAACGGGAGTTCGAGGAACAGGAAGAAGAAGGTACCTTCTCGATCCAAGACTCAGACTCCGAAGGATTCGACGACACACAAACCGTGAGTAAGACGTCGAAAACCACACAAAGAAACATTTACAAGGCCCAGGGGACGCCACTGCCACCAGGCCATGGCTCGACCCATAAATTCGGTGACCGACCGTCGGCACCGAAAAAGGCCCAAACAGTGCCGAGATCGTCCGACTCCGATCGAGACACCGGCACGCAGCCTTCTCGGGACCGAGAAAGTGCTGGAGACAAGCCTCGACACCGAGATGCCGGTGTGGACACGGCTCGACGCCGAGACAGCGGCACCGAAACAGATCGACGCCGAGAGGTTTCGGCCCCGAAAAGGAAAAAAGTCTCCTCAGAGCCGAAAAAACACGCAGACAAAGTTTCGACGCCGAAACAAACTGCAAGCGACCCAGCTTCAGGCTCTTATACAGAAGAGCACTCGCTAACCTCCCAAATGCAAAAGCATAGGTTTGAGGAAGAGCTACAAGCAACTGATGTGGACCATACGCAAAAGCGTATCTTCATTCAGCAGGGGACAGGAAAAATAAGCACCCTTCCCCCCATTAGGAGAAAGAGAAGGTTGGAGTTCCAGACGGAACAAGCACCACAACCAAAAGTGGTGAAAAGAGTTACACCACCACCCTCTCCTCCGCCCGTGATTAACGTTTCACCAGCACAAACTCCATCTCACTCCCCAGCTCACACCACCATGAGCCAGGATGACCAAGATCAGGACGCATGGGACCTATACGACGCCCCAGTGTCAGATAACAGCCCGGAGGCATACCCTACAAAGCCATCTCCACCAGAAGACAGCACCGCGTACTCTCAGGTGGTGGCTAGAGCAGCACAATTTCATAACGTAAGCCTCCACTCAGAACAGGTCGAGGATGATTTCTTGTTCAACACACTCTCCTCCACCCACAGCTCCTACCAAAGCCTGCCTATGCTCCCTGGTATGCTCCGGCACGCAAAAGACATATTTAAGGAGCCGGTCAAAAGTAGGGCAATCACACCAAGGGTGGAAAAAAAGTATAAGCCGCCTCCTACGGACCCGGTTTTCATCACTACACAGCTGCCACCAGACTCTGTTGTTGTAGGAGCAGCTAGGAAAAGGGCCAACTCTCACACATCTGGAGATGCACCACCCCCAGATAAAGAAAGCCGCAAGTTCGATGCAGCTGGTAAGAGAGTCGCAGCACAAGCTGCAAACCAGTGGCGCATCGCGAACTCCCAGGCACTACTTGCGCGCTATGACAGAGCCCACTGGGACGAGATGCAACATCTCATTGAACATCTGCCCAAGGACTTCCAAAATAGGGCAAAACAAGTGGTTGAGGAGGGACAGACCATCTCCAACAACCAGATACGTTCCTCCATGGACGCTGCAGATACAGCTGCACGGACAATTAATACATCTGTAACTATCAGAAGGCATGCATGGCTCCGAACGTCTGGATTTAAACCAGAGATTCAACAAGCAGTTCTCAATATGCCTTTTAATGAAAAAGAACTGTTCGGTCCAGAAGTGGACACAGCGATTGAGAAACTCAAAAAAGATACGGACACTGCCAAAGCCATGGGCGCACTCTACTCCCCGCAGAGCAGAGGGAATTACAGCACATTCCGTAAAACGCCCTTTCGAGGGGGGTTTCGGGGTCAAAGCACACAAGCCAGCACCTCACAAGCAACACCGTCCACTTACCAGGGACAGTATAGAGGAGGTTTTCGGGGACAATATAGAGGAGGGCAATTCCCTAGAAATAGAGGGAGATTTCAAAGCCCCAAAACCCCTACTACTAAACAATGACTCACATGTCACTCACCCCCTCCACACAACACCAGTGGGGGGAAGAATAGGTCATTATTACAAAGCATGGGAGGAAATCACTACAGACACTTGGGTTCTAGCAATTATCCAACATGGTTATTGCATAGAATTTCTACAATTCCCTCCAAACATACCACCAAAAGCACAAAATTTAACAACACACCATTCCAATCTCCTGGAGATAGAAGTGCAGGCACTATTGCAAAAGAATGCAATCGAATTAGTGCCAAACACACAAATAAACACAGGAGTTTACTCACTGTACTTTCTGATACCAAAGAAGGACAAAACGCTGAGACCAATCCTAGACCTCAGAGTAGTGAACACTTTCATCAAATCAGACCACTTCCACATGGTCACACTACAAGAAGTATTGCCATTGCTAAAACTACACGACTACATGGCAACTTTAGACCTCAAGGATGCTTATTTCCATATACCAATACACCCATCGCACAGGAAATACCTAAGGTTTGTATTCAAAGGAATACATTACCAATTCAAGGTACTGCCTTTCGGATTAACAACCGCACCAAGAGTCTTTACCAAATGTCTAGCGGTAGTCGCTGCACACATAAGAAGGCAGCAAATACATGTGTTCCCATATTTGGACGACTGGCTAATCAAGGCCCATTCGTTCATACAGTGCTCAAATCACACAAATCACATCATACAAACCCTCTTCAAACTCGGGTTCACCGTCAAGTTCACAAAATCCAAAATTCTGCCACGCAAGGTACAACAATACCTGGGAGCCATAATAGACACATCAAAAGGAGTAGCCACTCCGAGTCCACAAAGAATTCAAAATTTCAACACCATCATACAACGCATGTATCCAACACAAAAGATACAGGCAAAGATGGTATTACAACTCCTAGGCATGATGTCATCATGCATAGCCATTGTCCCAAACGCAAGACTGCACATGAGGCCCTTACAACAATGCCTAGCATCACAGTGGTCTCAAGCACAGGGTCACCTTCTAGATCTGGTGTTAATAGACCGCCAAACTTACCTCTCGCTTCTGTGGTGGAACAACATAAATTTAAACAAGGGGCGGCCTTTCCAAGACCCAGTGCCACAATACGTAATAACAACAGATGCTTCCATGACAGGGTGGGGAGCACACCTCGATCAACACAGCATACAAGGACAATGGAACGTACATCAAACAAAACTGCATATCAATCACCTAGAACTTCTAGCAGTTTTTCAAGCACTAAAAGCTTTCCAACCAATAATAGTTCACAAATACATTCTCGTCAAAACAGACAACATGACAACAATGTATTATCTAAACAAGCAGGGAGGGACGCACTCCACGCAGTTAAGCCTGCTAGCACAAAAAATTTGGCATTGGGCAATTCACAACCAAATTCGCCTAATTGCACAGTTTATACCAGGGATACAAAATCAACTCGCAGACAATCTCTATCGAGATCACCAACAGGTCCACGAATGGGAAATTCACCCCCAAATTCTGAACACTTATTTCAAACTCTGGGGAACACCTCAGATAGACTTGTTTGCGACAAGGGAGAACGCAAAATGCCAAAACTTCGCATCCAGGTACCCACACAAACAATCCCAAGGCAATGCCCTATGGATGAACTGGTCAGGGATATTTGCTTACGCTTTTCCTCCTCTCCCTCTCCTTCCTTACCTGGTAAACAAACTCAGTCAAAGCAAACTCAAACTCATATTGATAGCACCAACTTGGGCAAGGCAACCCTGGTACACAACGCTGCTAGACCTATCAGTGGTACCCTGCATCAAATTGCCCAACAGGCCAGATCTGTTGACACAGCACAACCAAAAGATCAGACACCCAGATCCAGCATCGCTGAATCTAGCAATCTGGCTCCTGAAATCCTAGAATTCAGGCACTTACAACTTACCCAAGAATGTATGGAAGTCATAAAACAAGCAAGAAGGCCATCCACCAGGCACTGCTATGCAAGTAAATGGAAGAGGTTTGTTTGCTACTGCCATATTAATCAAATACAACCATTACACACAACTCCAGAACATGTAGTGGGTTACTTGCTTCACTTACAAAAATCTAACCTAGCTTTCTCTTCCATTAAGATTCACCTTGCAGCAATATCTGCATACCTGCAGACTACTTATTCAACTTCCCTATATAGAATACCAGTCATTAAAGCATTCATGGAGGGCCTTAGGAGAATTATACCACCAAGAACACTACCTGTTCCTTCATGGAACCTAAATTTTGTCCTAACTAGACTTATGGGTCCACCTTTTGAACCCATGCACTCCTGCGACATACAGTTCCTAACCTGGAAGGTGGCATTTCTCATCGCCATTACTTCCCTGAGAAGAGTAAGCGAGATTCAGGCGTTTACTATACAGGAACCTTTTATACAACTACACAAAAATAAAGTCGTCCTAAGGACCAATCCTAAATTTTTGCCAAAGGTTATTTCACCGTTCCATCTAAATCAAACAGTGGAACTTCCAGTGTTCTTTCCATAGCCAGATACCGTAGCTGAAAGGGCACTACATACATTAGATGTCAAAAGAGCATTAATGTATTACATTGACAGAACAAAGAACATCAGAAAGACTAAACAACTCTTTATTGCATTTCAAAAACCTCATGCAGGAAACCCAATTTCAAAACAAGGTATAGCCAGATGGATAGTTAAATGCATCCAAATCTGCTACCTTAAAGCTAAACGACAGCTGCCCATTACACCAAGGGCACACTCAACCAGAAAGAAAGGTGCTACCATGGCCTTTCTAGGAAACATCCCAATGCAAGAAATATGTAAGGCAGCCACATGGTCTACGCCTCACACATTCACCAAGCACTACTGTGTAGACGTGTTATCCGCACAACAAGCCACAGTAGGTCAAGCCGTATTAAGGACATTATTTCAAACTACTTCCACTCCTACAGGCTGATCCACCGCTTTTGGGGAAATAACTGCTTACTAGTCTATGCAGAACATGCGTATCTACAGCGACAGATGCCATCGAACTGAAAATGTCACTTACCCAGTGTACATCTGTTCGTGGCATCAGTCGCAGTAGATTCGCATGTGCCCACCCGCCTCCCCGGGAGCCTGTAGCAGTTTGGAAGTTACCTTCAATTATTTATATATGTATCATCTCAACCTTAAATAGGTGCATACTTAGTCACTCCATTGCATGGGCACTATTACTACAATTCAACTCCTACCTCACCCTCTGCGGGGAAAAACAATCGAGGATGGAGTCGACGCCCATGCGCAATGGAGACAAAAGGAGGAGTCACTCGGTCCCGTGACTCGAAAGACTTCTTCGAAGAAAAACAACTTGTAACACTCCGGCCCAACACCAGATGGCGAGCTATTGCAGAACATGCGAATCTACTGCGACTGATGCCACGAACAGATGTACACTGGGTAAGTGACATTTTCAATATCAGGTATTCCCATACCTCGATGACTGACTGATAAAGGCACCAATGGCCAATCAAGCATCTGAAGCCACCTCAGCTTTTTTAGCATTATCAAAAAAAAATTGGGGCTCAGGGTCAATCATCTGAAATCGACTACTTCTTCAACAACCATAGTGTTCCTAGGAACACCATCTAAAAAAAGCTTTTCTATCACAAAACAGGCAGCAGAGACTCCAACGTTTAGCCCTAGAGCTGCAAACAAAAAAGTCAGTTTCAGTGCTTCTGTACAAGTTGCTCCTAGGGATGATGTCCTCAGCAATAGATTTGGTCCCTATTGCTCACTTAAAATGGGACCTTTGCAAGAGGAGCTTTACAAGCAGTGGATACAAATAGTTGAATCCTTCAACAACCTGGTAAAGATTGCACCAAACAACAGCTCTGAAGTGGTGGTCAGAACCCCACCATCTTTCAAAAGGCCTTATATTCCTGCCTCAGGTTCCCAACTATGTCATCACCACGGACACTTCCCTAGAAGTCTGGGGCGGACATCTTTAGGACTTACAAATTCAAGGGAAGTGGTCTCCAATTCAGAAGACCACGTGCATCAATCAGCTGGATCTCAAGGCAATTTACCTCAGCCTCCAAATACAAAGAATAACAGGTGCCTTTGTGTTGGTACGCTCAGACATTACCACCAGCGTTCACTATGTCAACAAGCAAGGGGGCAGAAGATCATTATTCCTTTCCACAGAAGCACAGAAAATCCGGAAATTGACAACAGTGTTCTGAGCGAAACATGTTCCCGGAATAAGCCACATTGTGACAGACACGCTAAGCAGGATAAAGAAGACCTGTCACAAGCTGGACCAATCCACACTTAAGGAGATATTCTCTCTGTGGGGCAAATCAGGGTTGGATCTCTTCGAGACAAACAAGAACTGCAGATGCCAGTTCTTGCAAGTTGGCCTCCACATCCAAGGTCGTAGGGGAATACCTTTCCTCTCAGATGGTCTGGGATCTATGCATACACTACCCCCCTCGGAATCCACCAACATTTGCCTGAGACCATCACAAGTGCTCTTAACAATGAACCAAGGCCAGGTCCATCATCCAGAACTGACTTTTCTACACTTATGCATACTGCTCCTGAATTCAACAAATTAAAAAACCTAAACATCTCTCAGGAAGCTGGAACCTTCTCTTGAAGGCATGAGCAGATCCTACAGCAAAGCCATACAGATTGGAATAGACACGGTTCTGCATTTGGTGTCAGGAGTCAAATTTACATCCCCTTCAAGTATCACCTGAGCAGATTCTGCCATATCTCCTTTCATTGGCTCAGTCAAGTTTAGTACATTCATCTATTAAGGTGCATCTTGCTGCAATTTCCAGAAATACACGTTCAGCACACAGTCTTTTTCTTCTCCAACAGGATCATCAAACAATTTATTAAGGAACTGTTTGAAGTTTTTCCCTCAGTGAGTGCTCCTCCACCAGAATGGCTCCTAAATGTAGTCCTGTCTCAAATCATGAAAGCGCATTTCGAACCCATAGACAGAGCAGATCTCAAGTTCCTCACCTGGAAGATTTTGCTACTCTTTGCTCTGACATGCACCAGAAAGGTTAGCAAGATAACAGGCTTTTATGACTCAAAAGCCTTTCATGTGCTTTACAGATGATGCTGTAGTTCTCAGAACCTATCCAAGGTTCATCCCAAGACACCTTCGGATTTTCCTCTCAACAAACCTATAATATTGAGAACCTCCATCTCGAATCACCTGCAGAGAGGTCTTTGCATACGTTGGATCTCAAAAGGTGCCATTACATTTTACTTACATCGCACAAAACACATCACAACGAATGATCAGCTGTTGATCTCCTATGGACACATTCACAAGAGTGCTTCAGTCACAAAAACAACCATCGCTGAATGGATTTCGGCTACAATCCATTGTTGCCCCTTAGAGGCTGGTAAGCCTTTGTCAACTAAAGCCAAAGCGCATTCAGCCAGAAGTGTCCACATTAGCTGCTTAGAGTGCAGGAGTGCCTTTTGAGAAAACAAAATTTGCTGCAATGTGACAGAATGTTCATTCGCTCATGCAGCATTTTTGTTTCCAGTCAGCTCAGGGCAGTGATGCTGCCATTGGACAGTCCGTGCCTCGCCATCTATTTCACTAAGACGAGAGTCTGTTAATTTCATGTGTTTCTTTCCATAGCTCTACATATTTAAGTGTGTAACAGATTTCTATTATAATTCTTGGGTATGTCTAAATAGATTATGTTGCCGACCATCTGCAAATTGTTTTTATGCTATAAACTGTTTATAAGTACAGTAACTGCTTGCTATTCCGATTCAAGCATGTGAATCTATGAAAGATCAAATACTGGAAAAGAAAATGAGTTACCTGTAACTGCAGTTCTCCTGTATTGGTATCTTTCATAGATTCACATGCGACCCACCCTCCTCCCCATAGAGGCTCCCTTTAGCTCTCATAGGGTTATATCACACTAGTACTGGACAATCTCCTACAGGCAACAGTATCATGCCTCCTTTCAGGGGATACTACAGAGGCACATATAGAGGGAATAATTCCAAGGGTGTGGAAAGGATGCTTCCCCTTCCACCACACCCTCCACCTCAAGACAGTGACTTTCCTCATGTCCCTCGATTACTTAACACCTGTCAGGGTAAGACTACAACAGTTGTGTCACAAATAGAAAACAATTACTACAGATCAGTGGGTTTTGGCTATTATCCAGCATGTTTATTGTCTGGAGTGCATCAAAACACCTCCAAACATTCCACCTCGCAGACACAATCTCTCCAAAGAACATCTAACCCTGCTCAAATAGGAAGTACAAGCTCTTTTGCTCAAAGAAGCCATAGAACCTGTCACTCCTCAACAGCAAGACTCAAGAGTAAAATCTCTATACTTCCTCATTCCCCAAAAAAGACTGTTCACTACAGCCTATATTAGACTTCAGGCCATTAAACCTTTACATCCTGTCAGACCATTTCCATACGGTAACTCTACAGGATGTGATTTCTCTAATACAACAAAGTGACCTGATGTCTGCGCTAGACCTAAAGGATGCTTACTTTCACATTCCAATACATCCAGCGCACAGACAATACCTCAGATTTGTAATAGGGGAGGGACACATTACCAGTTTGAGGTGTTCCCGCTCGGAGTTACTACAGCTCCCCGTGTTTTCCCCATCTATTGGTAGTTGCAGCACATCTACGCAGACAGAGAGTATTCATGTCTTTCCATATCTAGATGACGGGCTCATCAAAGCCAGTACAAATCGGTTGTGTCTGCAACATACAACAACAATCCACTCTAAAATGTCTTCAGCAACTGGGGTTTACAACCAACATACAAAAGTCTTACCTTCAACCTTCACAGATTCAGCCTTATTTAGGGGCTATTCTCAACACACAGCTGGGACTACCCTATCCCAATGCAACCAAGATTCACAAAGTTGATTCAGCAATTTCATCCCACTCAAGACATAACAGTCAAAACAATCCAGAGACTTTTAGAGCTGATGGCATTTTGTATTGAAATAGTGCCATATGCAAGACTACATATGTGACCACTTCAAAAGTGTCTGGCGAGTCAACAGTCACAATCACAGGGTCAGTTACAAGATCTAATGTTGGTAGACAGCCGCACACATCACTCTACCGTAGTGGAACACACTAAACCTATCAAAAGGGCAGCCATTTCTAGACCCTGTACCTCAGATTATTCTCAGAGCGAACACATCACTCACAAGATGGGGAGCACACTTACTGTTCTCACAGTTCAGGGTCACTGGGACACCAGACATCAGCCTCTTTACATCAGTCACCTGGAACTTCAAGCAGTTCACCTAGCACTGAAAGCTTTTCTAGTTCACTTGAAAGGCAAAGTTGTCTCAGTTTGCACGGCCATGTTTTATCTACAATCGGGGGGTTGGGACATAGACTCCACAGTTATCACACCTGTCTCAGATGATTTGGCAGTGGGAAATATGTCACAACATTCACCTGTTAGCTGAACCCTTCCAGGGATGCACAACAACTTTGCTGACCTCCTCAGCAGGATGCAGCAACAAGTCCACAAGTGGGATCTCCACCTCTGAGTCCTCCTCCTATACTTTCACAAGTGGAGGTTTCCAAAGATAGACCTGTTTGCAACTGCAGAAAATGCAAAATGCCCAATCTTCACCTCCAGGCTCCCACACCCACTATTCAAGGTCAATGCTCTGTGGATGAACTGGTCAGGAATATTTGCCTATGCTTTCCCACCTCTTCCACTTCTTCCGTTTGTGGTTCGGAAGCTCAGGCAAACCTCTCTCACCCTCATTCTAATAGCTCCCACCTGGCCTCGTCAACCATGGTTTATTTACCACACTACTCAAACTTACTGTGCTGCCTTATGAAAAGCTTCCCCTCATCCCAGATCTTCTCACTCAGAACCATGGGGAAGTCAGACACCCAAATCCAAAGGAACTCAACCTTGCAGTTTAGCTCCTGAGGTCATAGAGTTACCTCATTTCTCCACGAGAATGTGTGACCATTCTCAAAAAGGCCCATAAACCCACATCAAGGACATGTTATGCTGCTAAGTGAAAATATTTGATTTCTACTGTAATAGTAAACACACTGATCTGTTTCATGCAACTGCTCAAAATATTGTCTGTTATCTATTTCATTTGCAGATCTCTGACCTAGCGTACACTTCAGTACGATTACATATGGTTGCAGTTGCCGCCTACTTACAAAACAGACAGTATTCATCACTGTTCAAAGTACCAGTCATTAAAGCATTCATGGGAGGATTTAAGAGTAATTCCACCGAGGCTTACCCCTGCACCTAAATGGAATCTTAATTTTGTACTTACCAATGGGTCCACCATTCAAACCGCTGCGTAACTGCCCTCTCTAATTTCTGTCTTGGAAGATTGCTTTTTTTGTAGCCATCACCTCACATAGACATGTTAGTGAATTCCAGGCATTTACCTTGGAAGAATCTTTCTCCCAGCTACACAGGGACAAGGTAGTCCTTTGAATTAACTCAAAATTCCTACCAAAGGTAGTCTCTTCTTTTTACCTAAACCAATCAGTTGAATTACCGGCTTTCTTTCTGCAACTTCAATCAGTTGCCGAAAGAGACCTTGATACATTAGATGTAAAAAGAGCTTTAATGTAGTATATTGATAGGACGAAAGAGTTTCGTAAAACCAAACAACTTTTTTTTTGCTTTTTCAACCCCTCCCACAGGGAAACCCATATCCAAGTCGGGCATTTTAAGATGGACAACTAAATGCATTCAAACATGCTACGCCAAAGCAAAGATAGTTTTGCCCATACCTCCTAGAGCAGACTACTTGTAAAGTAGGGCATCTATAGCTTTCTGGGCAGTATACCAATAGATGAAATCTGTAAAGCTGCTACTTCGTCAACACCACACACCTTCACTAAGCTTTACTGTGTAGCAGTATTAGAGTGGCAACAAGCAAACATAGGACATGCAGTGTACATACACCTTTTTAAACAACTGCACCACCCACAGGGTAGCCACTGCTTTTGGGAGGGCCCTGCTTTAGAGTCTATGTAAAGCATGTGTATCTACAGGCAAATATGCCATTAAACAGATTGTTTCTTACTCTGAAAGCATCTGTTCATGCAAGTGGTGCTGTAGAATCACATGCGTCCAACCTTCTCCCTGGACACCTGTGGCTGTTGCAGTACTTCTCTTAAATTCTCATAATCTGATAGAGACTTCTGGCTGCAGATTCCTTACTTTAGAATTTCCTGGAGTCAGCTAGGAATCTGGAAGTTTCCGTCGGGTGGCATCTTTCAGATCTGCGTGGCGTCATCGGCATCGTTGGAGCCGTCTGTGATGTCACAGTCGCCTATAAAGGCACCACCCAGGCACACGTATGTCAGTTCTTCTCCTTCTATGCCGGTTAAAGCGCAGATCCGGAATCGAGCTACCTTCTGTATTTTTTAACAAGCCTTTTTTTACCTTTTTGTCATAGATTTTTTTCAGTCTGTGCGAGAATGACATCTAGGAAAACTGGGTTCAAGCCTTGCGGTGCCTGCCACCGTGCCATGTCGGTGACGGACCACCCCCCATGAGGAATATCTCTGGTGTTTGGACCGAGACCAGGACTCAAAGTTGTTTTCCGACTGCTGGGCTGTGGCACCGAAAGCTTTGAGGGAGCGGTCTCTGAAGCTCAAGGTGGCCTGGCAGCCGATATCGGCTTGCGCAACTCATCTGAGGTCTCGGTCAAGGAGGAGGTTGCGGGACCGCTCCAGGAGCTCCAAGTCCTCTTCGTCCCACTCAAGTTCCTCCGGGCACTAGGAGAAGAGGCGCAAGAAGAAGAAGAAGTCTAAGAAGACTTCGACTTCACTTTGCCTGTCAGTTAACAAGGGAAGTTGGGAACGTTGACAGGGCTGACTTTGAGCTTCTCCCCCCCCTTTCCGGGAGCTGGAGAGACCCCCAGTCAAGTCAGAGTTTTACAAGGCCATGTGTCTTGTGTTTGAGCGGGCTGGCCTTGCCGGTGCACCCTTGGGCCCTGCAGGCTCAGCAGGGGCCCCATCGGGTTCCACTCCGGCAGCTTGGACCGCAGCGCTGATGGGGTCTCTTGGATCCGATATCAGATCCGGAACAATGCCAAGTCCATACAGTCGGCCTCTCCAGATGCTGGCATGCTCTCACCTCCTACAGCAGCTACGGAGGAGGGAGCATTGTATGGTATGGTGGTGCATAGGGCAGCTGAGGTTCTGACCTAGATCTGCCTACGGTGCCGGTCAGGACTAGCCTACTGACTGATGTCCTTCAGCTGAGGGTTTCCACATCGCAACCAGTGTTACCCTTTAATAAAGCCCTCACGGATGTCCTGCTGGGGACATGGTCCAAACTCAGCACAGGCGCATCTGTAAATAGGACAATTGGCCACCGCCATCACTCAGCCTCAAATAATCCTAGCTTCCTCACACACTACCCCACCCCAGAGATCTTGGTGTTCCAACCCTCCACTTCCCGTGGCGCCTTCCCTTCCAGTCCCCCAGATAGGGAATCAAAGAGGCTGACCGCCTTAGGAAGAAGATGTTTTCTTCCTCCAGCCTGGCATTGAGGTCAGTAAATACCTCATGCCTATTGGGCTATTTTTCCCATATTTTATGGGATACGGAGGCGCAAGTGCTCCTCAGGTCGCGGTGGGCGTGCGGGACACTCTCTCACAAGCAGTCAAAGATGGGAGAGATGCAGCCAAGTTTACTACCAGGTGTGGTTTGGACACGACTGACTCGCTGGGTAGAGTAATTTTGTTGATGGTGGCCCTTCGTCGCCACACCTAGCTTCATACATCTGGCTTTTCAGGGGATGGCGAGGCAAACCTTATGGAGATGCCATTCGATGGGTCCCGCCTATTTGGTGAAAAGGCAGACTCTGCTCTGGAGCGCTTCAAGGATTCACGGGTTACGGCCAGGTCCTTGCGCTGTTCGTGGATCCTATTTGGTTTTATTGGGAATCAGGAGATAGCTTAGCCTTCAAGCTTGCAGATAGCTTAGCCTTCAAGCTTGCAGGCCTGTGCCCGTGTCACCTAGTGACTTTTAACCTACTTAGCCTGCTCTGTTTTAGCGCATTTATTTAATTGTTTCTTCCAAGATGGCTGTTATAGTTAGGAAGATGTTTTGATTTCACGTTATCAGTGCCACTCTGTGAAGGCGTCACTGTCCGCATCAAAGAAAATTAATATACGCAGGTATTCACATCATGTTCTTTCCCACTTATGTGTGATAGGAACATAATGTACTTTGGAGGAATTGTTTATGTAATTGACGCCCCAAACGTGCTTTCTTATCTATTGTTTGGGAACATACCTGTGTCAGGATCTGTAGAAATACATCTCACGCAGACAAGGTTATCAGAGGGATTCCTACCAGATGCCATCAGTGCTATCTATGATACACATCGCCTTGATCCAGACCTAGCCTTCGTGTCCCTACGGAGTATGATCTAGAGACCTCATTCCAAGGTACTGAGGGTTTGGGGGCTCTTCTCATGGACATGGTACTGGCAGATCAGATTTAACACACCTAACTCTCTTTAGGTTAGACATTAGGTTCATCATGCTAGGGTATTAGGGCTTATTTCACATCTCATGTTATTGCAAGATGGTGGGGGTCTTTATATTCATGACTCATGTTTTTACAATTCTGTTCCTTGCATTGTTCATTATCCTAATCATTGCAGCCCATGCATTTTACAGTAGATTGCAGTCTTGTTTATAAAACCTACTGAAAACGTGATTGCATCTCCTTCGTTGCCTGTGTGTGTGACTGAGACTTTTTTGCTCATGTGAGAAAAGGGTAGTCTCAGTTTAACCACTACTCCCCTGAAATGTTGCTCTCTTGAGTCCATGCATAAAGGCTGCCACAAATCACCTTTTACTATTTGAGTTTCTGGTGAGGTACTGCTTGTGAGCTGAGAGGGTTGGGTCAACAGTTGCGACTTCTTGTAGGATTGACCTAGTCGCCTACAAACAAAAGTGCTGTCATCCCATAACCAGCAGTCTTGCCTAGAGCAAGAGTACAACTACGACAGGTCCTCTCGCCAACCCCTCGTCAACAGTCTGTTTTACACCCCTTTCGAGGAGTCTGAAGGGGTGGGGTACCATGCCATCCACAGACCAGCCACCGTCCTCTGTCAGATCAGCATCCTGTGCGGGGACGTGGTTGCGGTACCTTCAGACCCAGAGGGTCTGGCCAGAAGTCGTTCACCACACAGCCCCCCTCTTCTGTAGCACCCAAGTCCTCCTAGTGTGACTCTGCAAGACCACAGACGTCCAGTTGGAGGGAGGATCCAATTTCATTTCCCTCAATGGCGGTCCATAACATCGGACAAATGGGTCTTGCAGATTATACAAAAGGGCTATTCCCTCCCCTTCCAGTCTTTTCCTCTCTCTATGTCTCTATTAAAAGAATGACTGATGGAGGATCACTTAGTCTTGCTCTGCGAGGACGTTATGGCTCTTTTGGCCACAAGAGCCATAGAAAGGGTTCCAATGTCAGAAGTAGGCAGTGGTTGTTATTCCCGCTACTTTCTGACACCCAAAAAGAACAAGGGTCTTCGCCCTATTCTAGATTTGCGAAACGTCAATCTCTTCCTCAAAAAGGAGGAATTCAAGATGCACACTCTTCTCAAGTCGTGTCTGCCCTAGACCAAGGAGAGCCAGATGGTAGCGCTGGACTTGCAGGATGCATATTTTCACATACCCATCCCGTCTGCCCACGGGCGTTACTTGTGGTTTAAGGTGAGCCACAAGCACTTTCAGTTTACCGTGCTCCCATTCAGTCCCACCAGTACCCCTCCGGTGTTCACCAAAATGATGGCAGTGGTAACAGCTCATTTGTGCAGGTTAGGGGTTTTAGTCTTCCCCTACCTTGACGACTGGCCGTTAAAGGCTCCTTCGCCCCAGGCTTTCATCACCCACCTTCAGACTATGGTAAAGCTCCTGAATTTACTGGGTTTCACTATAAACGTGCCAAAGTCACATCTGACTCCCTCTCAGAAGCTCCCTTTCACCTGAGCTGTTCCTGGACACAGTGCAGTTTCGGGCTTATCCTCCGAGCAGTGAATCCAGGATATTCAGGTTATGATACTGATGTTTCGGCCTCTATGCTGGATTTCAGTGAGGCAGACTCTGAGGCTGTTGGGCCTCATGGCCTCCTGCATCCTGTCAGATGGTATATGAGGGCTCTGCCGTGGGACCTGAAGTTCACGACTGACTCACCGGGTAGCACTGTTCAGATCTCGGGGAACTGCATAAGATGTGCATTGGTGGTTAGTGCACTGCGACTGGGTGAGAGGCAGGCTCCTCTCACTTCCCCAACCAGATCTCACAGTGGTGACAGATGCGTCACTTCTGGGAGCGGTGGAGATCGGAGGCCTCTGGTCTCTGGCAGAATCCGGTCTCCATATCAATTTACTGGGGCTCCGGGCGATCAGACTGGCATTGAAAGCACTTCTTCCTGTTGTAAAAGGGAGGATGGACAAACGGTTAGTTCTTTCCATGGCTCTGCACTTCCGGTGTGGAAGTTAGTGGAAAGGGAGCTGACGTACGCACACCTGGGTGGTACCTTTATAGGCGACTGTGACGTCACAGATGGCTCCAATGACGCCATGCGGATCCAAACAATGCCACCCGACAGCATGCGCAAAGGTGTTGCTCAGCAAAACTCCCAGATTCCAAGCTGACACCAGGAAATTCTAAGGTAAGGAATCTGCAGCTAGAGTCTGCCAAATAATGCGTTACCGAAGGTAAGTAACTTGTTTTTGCATTGACATCTCATTACTAACACTTATACCCACACTCCATTGTCACCCGACTGGGGGGAAACAATCTCACAATGGAGTCGATGCCCATGCGCACTATCACAGAGTGGAGGAGTCACTTTGCCTTATGACTCAAGAGACTTCTTCGAAGAGAAAGAACTTACACACATCCAGACCCAACACTTGATGGCAGGAGTATGCACAGCATGTGAATCTACGGCACTACATGTCACGAACAGATGCTTACAGGGTAAGTAACATAATCCTTACTTAACGTTGGAAAAAAAAAAAAAAAAAAAAAAATTCACTGAAAAAATAAAATTACAGGAGTGTTATAGTTAGAAAATAGAATTTAAAAACCTTAGAAATTCACTAAAAAACAAAGGTTAATGGGACGTTATAGTTGGGTTCAGATTTTACATGTGCAAATCTATAGACATTCAACAGTTATAGTTATACTTACCTCAAGAAATTATAACTCTTACTCTACGGTAACTATAACTATCACTTGGAGGTCACTGTTTGTTGTATCTGTTTGTTTGAAAAGTCAGCAAGTCTATCCTCACCACCTTTTGTCTAATCCTGCAGCGGTGTGGAGCGGAAGTGAAACCCCTGGGTGTTGTGGTCTCCCTAGGCACAGGAAAGCCCCCTCAGGTTCAAGTGAACTCTGTGGATGTCTTTCGCCCCTCAAACCCATGGGAGTTGGCTAAGACAGTGTTTGGAGCCCGGGAACTAGGCAAGATGGTGGTGGACTGTGTGAGTATACAGGAGAATGCTGGGGGCAGATTGGTGAGTGGAGTTCGTGAAATGCTAGGCACTTCTCTCGGAGGCAGGCAAAGGAGCAAGGAATTAGGGGAGTAAAGAGGAAATCGCTGGACTGGAGAGAGAAGAGAGAGTTAAAAGGAGGGGAAGGAGGTGAGAGCGAATTAGGGAAAGGAGGAGGCGGGGTAAATTGGGGATGAGGACAAAGACAAGAAAGTAAATCGTAAAGAAGGGTGGAAGGAAATTAGGGGAAGAAGAGGAGAGCACAGAAAATTAGAGGAAGGTGGGTGAGAGCGAAAATGAGGAGAACAGGGAAATCAGATGATTAAGGTAGGGAAAAGAAAAGTCGGTTGAAAGAGGAGATGCAGAAGAGAAAGAACTTGGGAAAAGAGTAAAATCATGCTAAGAAACTGGATAGAGAAAGGAAATTGGATCAAAGCAGACAAGTGATAGAAATCCTAGGAGACAAATGGAGAGAGGAGAGGAAATAAAAGAAGTTACAGAGATAGGCAGAAGAGGGTATTGAAGTGGTGCAAGGGAGAGGAAGGTGTAACAGAAGGGGAGAGAGGAACTTAAGTGAGCACCTGAAGAGGGTAGGAAGAAGGGAAACCTTCATGGGAGAGTAAGTGCTGTAGGGAGAAGGAGTGGTTCAGGAATACAGGTGCTGATTGATGTGATTATCCTTACAGTGCACAGACGCTGATGGACCTTCAGTGGAAAGAGCTCGTGCATGGTGTGAGATGACGGATGCCTCTTATTTCAGGTAAGACTGGAGAGCAAGGGCTCGGTTTCTGAATCTCCTAACTTGAAGACCCCTTTCAGTCATCAGCCTTTGTATGTGAGCCAAATGTAAGTTGCAACAGTCAGTACCTGCTTGAATCATTTGTATCACATTGATTATGTCTCTGCCTTGACACCTTGGAAGTTAGGCCAATAGCATTCCCAGGGCTCGTGCTCCTAGAGTGACATCTATTCTGGTGTGTTTGTAAATACAAGAAGAGAGGACTCCCTTGACGCACTGAGATATGGTATGCTTAGCCCTGATTTCCATGACAGAATAGTCACCGACTGCTGTTGTGATGGTTATGCCTGTTCATTGTTACCATCTGCACCAGCCACATCCATGCTTATTAAATGAATATCCTTTTCCATCTGTGGATAGTGCCTGGATCGTGTGCTAATGAAACAAGCAGTGTTGGACTCCTGGGCTGTTGGAGTCTTACGGCCAGTTACCAACTTACCTTGCCACTGGACCGTTAGACTTGCAGAGTATCACAACAAACTACAAACTAATCATACCATTGAAAGTTAAATAGCAGTCTGTATTTGTATACTAGCATTTGTGGGGCACCTTATACCCTACCAAAGCACCTCCGGGTGGTTATGTAAGGTGCTACTCTGTGTTGACTAGTAAATGTGATTTTAGATAGAGGCCTCTGCAGGAAAAGTTTGGGTATCATGTGAGAGGTTTGATTTTTGCATAGTGATGCTTCAAACACAGGCACACATAACAAGATGTCACGATCAGAAAACATGTTTTTCTGATGCTACTTCTAGGCTGTTTCTAACTGCATTCACCTTTAGAATAATCTAATGCGCCAGACTGGATCCAGGATTTTCAACAGCAATTGCTCTGTGCACCAGCAGGTGGCGGGCCAAATCTGACAACCTTGGGCTTCTGTGGAAGTAACTGTGTACAGCCTTATATAGGCACCACTGTGGTGGGCTGACGTCAGTTCCTTTCTTTTTGCGCACTTCAGCGCAGATCTGCTTCCAACTTTGTCATTTGTACTGACCAAAATTCGACGACTAAAGTGTGATGAGGAAAATGTCTCTCCCCCACCTCACCAAACAAGACGATGAGATTCAAACCATAGCACAACTGCAGAGAGCAGGTTTTAGTCTCAGATCTACATGCCTTTTGCTTTGATACCTTACTTCCTGTCCCCATTTAAAGTCATGAGACAAGTGCTCCCCTTAAAGCGATCATGGGGTGGGACGTAAAACTCTGCATCTCGGAACATAGGAGAATATCATGTTGGAAGTAATTCCTGATTCCACTCTGTCGCAGGGCAGTTCACACTAAGAATCATGGGACTGGTCCAGTGCCAAATCTTAACTCAGTTAAAAGCGCTTGATCAAGTCCAAGTCTAAGTACCGTCACAAACGCAAGAAGGCCAAGTGGAATTCATCCTCCTCTAGCTACTCAAAATCAGGCATAAAGTCATGCAATCGACATTGTCAGGCCCACCTCAGCTGGTATTTCCATCACTGAGCCCATTCTCGAGGCCTTTCAATGGGCCATGCTGCAAATCTTAAAGACGATACAGCCTCTCGCTGGAGCGCCTTCGGACCCCACAGAGCTGTAGGGGTCACCAGTCTCTCCTTCGCTTTTCGGTACTTTCTTAGCACTGACAGACTCTGCTGGACTTTTTTTGGTTCCTAGCCGGCACAGGCCCACAGCTCCGCTCCCAGCATGGGACTATGTTCTGACCACACAACCCAGATGCGGGCGGCATACTTGCTGGATCCAGTCAGACGCCAATCTCCAATCCGCAGCTAATGTCGGGCCGTGCCAGACCTATGTCACACTAGGAGATAAATAAATTGCAGCGCCTTTCTTTGAAATGCGAATCCCATCCTTCCCTTCGATTCCAGTACTATAGGCCCATTAGTCCCCTATACATATGGTCTTTGGGCCATGGCCAGTGAGATCATGCCAGCTGTCCCTGAATAATTTAGTGCAGTGTTTGCTGAAACAATTCAGCATGAACAAAACTCCGCCAGATGTGTGTTATAAGTTGACAGTGTGCATTGGGTCATTCCTTGGGCACCAATGTCGTGATCAGGTGTCATGCATGGATATTTATTGCTGTTTTTTCCACAGTGTTGTGATCAGACTTCCTTTCACCTACTCTCCACTTGCACCAGCAGTAGAGAAAGTTAAGAGGCTACTCTGATGATCTTGCCTATTGACAGCAGTAGCCCATGCAACTAGTTCAGCAGCTGACAGTCTTCTTGTGACTCCAGGATGTGTGGCTACCAAGGCTGTGGAACCACCTTGGGGCAGCAAATCTTTCACTGCCTCCTCAACTGCTGCAATGGCTTCTAAACTGCTTTCATTTCCATTACATGGCTATGCTCAGCCAGTAGAGGACAGGATTACATTTTTTTTCTATCTGGATGGAAATCCAATTGGTGGGTGTTGCACGTTGTTAAAAAATGGCATGCCCCGTGCAAGCTAGATTTTAAACCTTTTATCAAGCAACACAGCTACATATGGTGTATCTCCTTTACCAGTGAAATCCTAACTGCCCAAGGTCAGACTAAACATCCAGATGACACACATAAGTGTTGTATGTGTTCCAACATGGAACCCTAGCATTGCTCACTATTACACCTTAATGCTATATAACCTTGCCATTTATTTAATATTCGATGCATTCATTCCTCCTCGGGTGCAGGCAGAATGTGTTGCCGTACGTCTGGAGAACGTCAAATCTCTTTTGGCCTAAAGTGGCTATCTAAAGGGTAATGGACTCCGAAATGGACAAGGAATGTTACTCCCACTTCTTCATTGTGCCCAGGAATGACGGAGGACAGAGGCTCATTTTTGGATTCTGTACACAGTTGCATTCAAAGCCTGCAAAAACCATCCAACATGCCCAGGTTATTCAGTATGTAATCCCAATATTTCTGACTCAATTCTGGGTCTTCTAATGCTTCACGGACTGCTGGCCTCTTGATCCCTAATGCTCGCTGGTACATATGGGCCTTTCAGTGGAATTGCCATTCCCATTGGGTACAAAAGCTGGGCTTTCTGTCAGGCAACATCTGCATCTTGAAGGAGACCGCTCAAGGCCTTCAATGGTGGCAAGTTGTGAACACCTTCTTGTCATACAGCTTGTTCATCCTATCCCATCTAAAGATCACAGTAATAATGGATGAGTTATCTTTGTCTTGGGACGGTCACCTGGGGAAGGTGGAAATTAGGGGTCTTTGGTTCCCACTCAAACCAAAAGCTCCATATTAACCTCCTGGAGATTCTTGCCATCTAGTTGGCTATGAAAGCATTTCTCTCATCCAGGGAGGGAAGGTCTGTTGAAGTCCTGACCGACAACATGACCACCATGCTGTACTGCAACAAAGAGGGCAGCATGGGGGCTTTGATCTTGTGCCTGGAGGCACTGCACCCTTTTGAGATATCTGGACCACCTGGGGAATCTCCTTGGCGTCCACTCATATTGTGGGGTAATTAAACGCCGGGGCGGACACACTTAACAGATATTAGACTAGGAATGGTGTCTTCATCCCAGTAAAGGACAGGGTGTCTCCTTCCAGTGGGACTTGACCTTCCTGGATCTTTTCTGTACTATCGTACATGCAGTATTGAGGTTACTGATGTTTAGGCTAAGAGGATCCCTAGTGGACCAATTCTGCCTGTGGTGATATACAGGACCTCTGCATTGTAGGAGCTTCACTAATGGTCGTAAACATTAAATAATTTCCCCTCAGCCTGCGCTGACCTCTGAACACCTTCTTTAATATACTTACATTTTGGGGAAAATATAATTGAAGAATGTTCATCACTCAAATTCATTTTCCATAGAGTCTCAGTGTAGTCTGCCAGAAATATATTTTTCTTCTGAATGCTGCAGACAAATAGCTGAAGCTACTGAATAGCCTTTAAATGTACAATACTTAGTCATGGAAAAGGCTACCTTTATACCAAAAGCGTGAGGAGAAAATGCTGCCTGCTAGGCTAACACAGACAGAGGTTAAAACGATGTCCCTTTAAGAACCTAAGAAGCACCCCATCCTACAGTGCATTGTAGTGAAAGTTTGCCTGTGAGAGTCAGTTCTGTTTTCCTGGCTCCTTCAGGCAGGATCTCAGAACACCCCAGGTGTTTTTACACCTCCAAACATTTATCTTCATCTTCAGCTCTTGCACAAAGCATTATACTCGACATTTAAACATTGCCTCTGCCGAGTAAATCAATTTTTTCCTAATTCTGACAAGATTTTTCAGTTAAAAATGCCTTCTCTTTTTACAAACTGCCCTTCATATGGAAGGAAAAAGGTGAGCTCTGATACTCATAAAGTCTTTGTGGTTTGCCTTTCGGCATCACATCAGACAAAAGGATGTGACATTTGTCAGAAAATGTCAAAGGACACTGAAAGAAAGGGAGGGCCTCAGACAATCAGGTTTGATGCAAGACATAAAAAGAGAAGATGAAAGAAAGCAGAGAGAAAGATTAGAAAGATCATCATCTCACCCTTCTGCTGAAAAGTGTCATAAATCTGGTAAGGAATCCTACAGAAGGAGATCTACAGATAGAAAATCTCCTCCCAACATCGACATAGACGTTAACTCACACCGGCACCGATCACCAATGTGAAGAACATCAGTGTCGTCATCTAGAGGTTTGGCTCCAATGTGTTCTACATCCAAGGAAGGGTTGACGCACGCACCATCACTAACGCTCAGGGTCCAAGTCAATGGTGAGATTGTCATCACCGTTGTTGACGTTGAAGACTACGATGGCAGCTGTCACACATGCTCAGTGTCAAAGTCACACCAGTCGGCATTGAGACCTCATCGTTTGGCATCAAAATTGCATCATTCAATGTTAAAAAGACATATTTCACTGACTAAGACTCCAGTCTCAGCAAAAAAAACTTTGCACAGCGTCAGTCACACTTACCTCGAAGTCTAGAGTACTTCAAATCAGTCTTTCCTCTTCCCCAGAATGGTCTGGGTCTCCTTCTGTGCATTCATCTGCATCTAAGGAGTCAGAGATGTTTCTTCCTATAAGGCCTATAATACCTGTGGATGATCCTCTACAGATTCCTTTACGCCCTTTCAATCTGTCTCCAGTTAAACGTTCTCAAAAGCCATACCCAAGTCACCTATTAGGAAATGGAAACCTCCGTCTCCAATTTGAACACCACCACCAAGAACCCTTCCTGACAGAAGGTCTTTGACTCTTTCACACTCCAGATCGCAGTCAAGTTGCCAAATTCCAGCTCAATGCATTTGTCCTATGCTCTGACCTCTCCTCCTCAGTTTCCCACTAGGATTTAATCAGTAGATGATGTGCTTATATTTCAAGATGCATTAGTAAGAGGGGCCACAAAACTGAATATTAATGTGGATAAACCTCAGCCAGCAGAATTTGTGATACTCAAAACTTTGCAGCCAAGAACTCTTCTACCTTTTCTCCAGGTCTTCTAGATATAGTCGAAGAAAAGTTCCTCACTCCGGTTACAGCAAGGTCTGCTATACCAAGACTACTCAAAAAGTACAAGGCATCACAACAGGATCGGGATTTTCTAAAGATAGATCCTAAACCAGATTCAATAATTGTTACGGCGGTTAGGCTTAGACATGCTTCTGCACCTGAATCCACAACTCCACTGGACAGGGAGAGCAAACAAATGGATGCTATTGGCAAAAAGGTCAGTAGAACAGCTCCCCCCCCACTTAAGGAATGCCAATGCTGCTGTCCTGCATGTCAGATACCATAGGAAAGTCTGGGGTGGAATAAAGTCCTTTATGTCTGTTTTATCAACTCATGGACAAGATTTTCCAAAAGGGTTAATGAGGGCTCACTAATTTCTATATATTAGTGCAGCAGTGGACTTTACCTGTCTGCCACCTCATTCTGTCATGGCATTTCCTTAAGATGAACATCCTGGCTGAGATAATTTTCTCTAAAATCTGATGCCCAGTTCAAGATAGTGAACTTATCTTTTTCACGTTCCTCTTTATTTGGACAACGCACTGAGGTAGAAATGCTGAAGATGAAGAATGAGGTGGAGACACTAAATACTGTAGGCCTTGAGCAAAAGAAAATGTTCTGACAGCAGTCAGAAGGTACTATTACCATAGAGTTCAACCCCCTATGTGGCCTTATCAATATCTTCAAAAACAGCAGCAGTCTCAAAAGCCATATCAAAGACGATTCCAAAAGAGGATCTCCACTCAAGCAAAATCTTCACAGCCCAAGGCAAGTAATCGTCAAACAATAAACAATGAAAATCGGACACCTCCTTCACAGTTTCCCACTCCTGGGGAAAAACAGTGAAATTATTCCTGGAAGAGTGGAAAGCCATAATCTGAGACATGTGGGTGCTAATCATCATACAGAACAGTTATGCACTCTGGTTCAAACACACTCCACCTGTTCGTCCACAGCCTGTGTGAATGACTTCTCCAAACAACCTACCGAAGAGACGTCTGCTCTATTGCAAAAACTAGCAATGTAGAAGGTTTCCCCAAATGAGATTATCAATGGTGTCTACTCAAGGTACATCTTAGTCCAAGAATAGTCTTTCAAAATGTTTCAGCCAATTCTGGATCTCAGATTCCTCAACAAATGTATATTTTTTTAAATCAGGATGCTGCCCCTCCATCAAATATACCCACGCCTAAGAAAGGATGACTGGCTATGCGCAATAGATTTACAAGATGCGTATTTCCATATTCCAATCTCCCGTCATCACAGGCAATATCTAAGATTCCTTGTAGGAAAAGATCACCACCAATACGCTGTGCATGATAGTGATAGCAGCACACTTAAGAAAGAGAGGATTTTTTCTGTATCGTACCTAGACAACTGGCTAGTAAAAGCAAAGTCTCTGTGGAAGGCAAAGAAAGACTTAATTGGCACAACAAACATATTTTCCACACTAGGTTTACAAATCAGCTTTGAGAAATCGATCCCCACACCAGTTCATTGCCTCACTTTTATAGGGACAAAAATAGATACAAAAAAGGAAAGTGTTCCCTTCGGAGGAGGGAGTCTCATCAGTTTAGATGAAATGTGGACATTTAATGCAGCAAGACAAACCAACAGTCTGTCAGATAGCATCTCTTCTGGGATCCATGGCATCCTAGATATTCATAGTCCCAAATGCAAGACTGTTCATGAGGCCCCCATAGATGTGCCTAGAGATCAGTGGTCCCAGAAAACCGGTTTCTGGGAAGATCAACGTATCTGACAAACAGTGCGCATTAGTCTCTCCCCTGGTGGACCATATCTCACAAGCTACTATCAGGAGTACCTTTTCTGAGGGAAACACCTTACAAGCTATAGTCTTAGATTCCTCACTTTCCAGATGAGGGACCCACACATGAACCACTTCACTATTCAAGGGCGTAAGTTTCAAAAGGAGAGGTCTTATCACATAAATTTGCTAGAGCTAAAAGCTGTACTTCTAGCTCTCAAGGCGTTCCTTCTATCTATCACTTCCAAATATCTAATGATTCAAAAAGACAATACTACTATGATGTATCAGCAAACGAGGTGGAACAAAATCCAGACAACAATTGCTTCATGCTCAAGCAGTGTGTCATTGGGCACCAACAAGCGGTTTATCGCTTGCAGTTTTCCACATTCCAGGAATCCAAAATGTAGAAGTAGGCTTTCTCACACAGTTTCACGAACAGTGGGCTCTCAACAAAGGGATGGTAAACAACATCTTCAAAGAGTGGGGTACACCAATGTTAGAGTTAGTCACCACAGCACAAAACAGAAAATGCAGAGACTTTGCATTTAGGGTACCAGAATCATACTCTCTGGGCAATGACATTTTGATCATCTGGTTGACTCGATTTTATAAAAATAAGTACCTGGATAAAAGGGAATTGTCTAAAGCTAAATGCTGATAAGACGGAGGGATTGATCTTCAGTTAGCAAAGATCGATATGGTCTGAGTTGTGGCAGCCAGATACTTGCGGCCCTTTACCACGCCCGGTCACTGAAGCCAAACATTTAGGAGTAATCTTCAACAGTACCCTCTCTTTTGACTCCCAGGCCAAAAGGACAGTGAGCGCTCACTTTCTAATCATTAGAATCCTAAAAAAGGTCTATCCTTTCAGTCCTGCAGAGCTCAGGGTAGCAGTAGTTACCGCCCTTATCACTTCACAGTTGATTACTGCAACTCTCTGCATATAAATATCAATAAATCTACCCTCAATAGATTTCAGTTTGTTCAAAATGCAGCTGCTCATTTGATTCTGGATGTCTCTAAATGACTTTCAGTTAGGGATGGCATTAGGTCACTCCATTGGCTGCCAATAAAGAAACGTGACATTTACAGCTCTGTGTGTGGTCCACATCACCCTGCATTTGCAGGGCCTGCTTGCCCTGAGAATTGATTTCCAATGGCACACTCCTAAAAAGACTGAGATTGTCTTCCATGAGGAAGGTAAATACCCTAAGATTTCGAAAAGCCAGATGGGGAGGACGGGCCTTTTCGGTAGCTGCAGCTAAGCTGTGGAAATACCTTACATTCCGGTATCAGTAGCATAACTTCCTCTGCAGTTTTGCAAAAGAAACTCAAAACACAGCTGTTCTCCCTTTTGTGATGGTTGGGGGGGACACAAACTGGCACACAAAACACACCCACAGGGGCAGCTGGGTGCAGTGTGCAAAGTAGGCGTCGGGTTCGCTATTGAAAGCAATGGAGGGACCTGGGGGTCACTTAGGCAATGCAGGCAGGGCACAGGGGGGCTTCTCGGGCAAGCCACTGACTGGGCTAGGAAGAGGACTGCCTGCTGGTCACTCCTGCACTGGAAGGTGGTTCCTCTCGGTCCTGGGGGATGCGGTGCAGTGCTTGGTCCTGGCGTCGGGTTCCTTGTTACCAGGCAGTCGCAGTCAGGGGGAGCCTCTGGATCCTCTCTGAAGGTGTCGCTGTGTGGGTGCAGGTGGGTCAACTCAGGTTACTCAAGTCGTCATAGTCTCCTTGGAGTCCTCTCTGCAGTGTTAGTTCTCTGGAGCTCGAGCCAGGGGGGGGGGGGGGGTCGAGTGCAGAGTGAGAAGTCTCACACTTCGGGCGGGAAGAGAGAGTTCTTTCAAAGTTGCTAAAAAGTTGCAAAGTTGTTGCTGTTTTTGAACAGTGCCGCTGTTCTCTGGAGTCTCTTGGTCCTTCAGGTTTAGGGCAGTCCTCTGAGTCCTCAGAGGTCACTTGTCGCTGTTGGATGCGTCGCTGTGCAGGTTCTTTGAGTCTGGAGACAGGCTGGGAGGTCTGGGGCCAAGTCAGTTGGTGTTTCCGTTGTCTCTGCTGGGCTTTCAGGTCAGCAATCCTTCTTTCTTCAGGTTGCAGGAATCTGATTTCCTGGGTTCAGGGTCGCCCCTAAATACTAAATTTAAGGGTGTGTTTAGGTCTGGGGGGCAGTAGCCAATGGCTACGGTCCTGGAGGGTGCCGCCAAAAGTGGGGGCAGTAGCCAGAGGAGCGGGCATCTCCACTAGCTGGGATGCCCTCGGGTGCTGTAACAAAAGGCATGAGCCTTTGAGGCTCACCGCCAGGTGTTACAGTTCCTGCAGGGGAAGGTGAGAAGCACCTCCACCCAGTACAGGCTTTGTTCCTGGCCACAGAGTGACAAAGGCACTCACCCCATGTGGTCAGAAACTCGTCTGGTTGTGGCAGGCTGGCAGAAACTGGTCAGTCTAGCACTAGGAGTCAGACTGGTATTCAGGGGGCATCTCTAAGATGCCCTGTAGGTGTATTTAACAATACATCCCACACTGGCATCAGTGTGCATTTATTGTGCTGACAAGTTTGATACTAAACTTCCCAGATTTCAGTGTTGCCATTATGGAACTGTGGAGTTTGTGTTTGACAAACTCCCAGACCATATACTCTATATGGCTACCCTGCACTTACAATGCCTAAGGTTTTGCTTAGACACTGTAGGGGCATAGTGCTCATGCACTTATGCCCTCACCTTTGGTATAGTGCTGCCTGCCTTAGGGCTGTAAGGCCTGCTAGAGGGTTGACTTACCTATGCCACAGGCAGTGAGAGGTGGGCATGGCACTCTGAAGGGAGTGCCATGTCGACTTAGTCATTTTCTCCCCATCAGCACACTCAAGCTGTGAGGCAGTGTGCATGTGCTGTGTGAGGGGTCCCCAGGGTGGCAAAAAGACATGCTGCAGTCCTTATTCTGGCAACGGGGCCCTTGGTACCAGGGGTACCATTTACAAGGGACTTATCTGTGTGCCAGGGCTGTGCCAATTGTGGGACAAAAGGTACAGTTTAGGGAAAGAACACTGGACCTGGGGCCTGGTTAGCAGGGTCCCAGCACACTTTCAATCATAACTGGCATCAACAAAAGGCAAAAAGTCAGGGGGTAACCATGCCAAGGAAGGCATTTCCTTACAGACACCCTCAGGTATTACTTGTTTTACAAATTCCAAATATGAATACGTCTACGCTTTTCCACACTTTCCATTAATACCACGAGTAATCCAGAAATGACAAAGATCAAACCTCAAAATGATTGCACTAAACTGGCAGAGGCAGTGGTGGTACACACATCTTCTCCAACTATCCATTACATGTCACAGCCGTCTTCCACTCATCCCGGATCTCCTTTCCAGGCTTCAGGGCCCGATCTTACATCCAACGCTCAAGTCCTTGAATTTGGCATCATTGCTCCTGAAATCACACATTACAGCTATTTAAATCTACTTTGAGAATGTATGAGCACCTATAAAGAATTAAAGCAGTCATCAACATGATCATGCTGTGCCCTCAAGTGGAAACGTTTTAGTATGTGGTGTCAAAACAATGACCATGATCCTATTAATATACAAGAGAATGATATTGTTCCATATTTACTTCACTTGGCCATGCCCAGTCTACAATTTTCTTCCATCTAGCAGTGATTACTGCATAAAGGAAATCTCCAGTACAACCATCTATCTTAAAGATTCCCGTGGTTAAAGATCTTTTAGAAGGACTTTGAACATTTTTTACTTCAATTAGGAGACCATCTCTTCCTTGGGAATTAAACTTGGTACTATCAAAGTTAATGGGTCCTCCATTCGAACACATCCATAAATCAACATTACAACATTTGTCATGGAAAACTGCCTTCTTAATAGCCATCATCTCTGCTCATAAGGTTAGTGAGGTACAGGCATTGTCCTCTCCAGAACCATTCACAATTTTTCATCATAATATAGTAGTTCTGCATACACATCCTTTATTTTTACCTAAAGTAGTCTCAGATTTTCATATTAATCAATCAGTCACACTTCATACCTATTTTCCTAACCCTACTACAGCAGCAGAAAGAAGCCTGCATTTTTTTAGATGTTAAGAGTGCTATGCTTCTACTTAGACAAACCGAAAGGTATAAGGAAATCAGATCATCTTTCTAGAAAAGGATCTTAAAGGCAAGGCTTACCTGCCTCAAAATATTTAATAGCAAAATGAATAGTATCTTGAATTTCCTGGTGCTATCAAATTGCTAATAAACCTTTACTATGCAAACCTAAGGCTCCCTCTACAAGAGGTAAAGCAGCAACAACAGCTTGGGTCAGAGTGGTTTAGGGTTTTACATGTGTAAAAATGTCAGATGTGTTTGTCTATCCCAGTGTTTACACAAATAATTTAAATACCACTATTTTTTTGTATTTCTTTATAGTGTTACTCATCCCAATGCAGGTTGTCAGAGTACTTAACATCACACATGCACAATATACATTGACAATAAATCATATAAGTGTGTAAATCAATGTATAGGGTGTTACATAAGACAGTGAGGGTTACAAGGTGTAGGAGCACATGTCCTTCATAGCTCAATGTGCTAGTTTAGAAGGATTACAATTTATGAACTGCAAGTAACAAAAGGCTCTCTGGGTTAAAAGCATTAACCCACTTACCTATCTACAGAAAATAAAACTCTGTCACCTGCACGTCACATACTGTGCTTGCAGGAGTTACATTAACCCTTAATGCTACTTTGATTCAAATCTGAGACTAGACAAAACACTTATCTCTCCAGCAAATGCATTTCCCTCCGGAGGAATCTCACCATTATTATTACTCCCTGAGATTTATTGGGCACACAAAGATCTCTGCAGCAGCTGCCTTACCCTACATGTTACTTTAAAATGGAGACTTTGCAACCAAATAAGCAGAACAGATTTACTAACACATATCTCCTTGTTGCCAATGTCATTGTGGCAGAATTAAAAAACATAATGTATAAACTGATGCCCAGATATTGTGTTGGGGTAGCATGACTCTCTTGGCACAACCCAATGCAAAATCTAATTTGTTAAAGTTCGTAACTCGCTCAGATGTACTCATGATAGACCTGCTAAACATTTGTGTGAGGTGTTAATTTATCATGTCAGTTCTTGTGATGTCACTTCCTTTGAGGTCATGGGTTGTGATGTAATTTCCTTTGATGCCACGTGCGAAGTCACATGCGGTGATTTCATACGCTGTGATGTCTTGCACCATGATGTCACTGGCATACTGCCTAACTTGGTTAGTCCCCCCACTTCTTTTAGGAAAAGTGCCCTGATTCACCATCAATTTAATAAAAAAACAACATTTGAAATGCAGTAGGTCTTGCATTTACTTGAGCTGGACCTATTGCCATTGTAAATGCATTACTGGACTTTTTTGCCACATTAATTGGTCAGCCCTGCCACATATTTTGGTCCTTTCTGCCACATAATTCCAGTGCCCCTACATTTAACTAAAGGGTTAGTAGGCCTACTGGTATTTTTTTTTTAAACAAGGCCCTTAAAACACAAACTATCCCTAGGTTGCAAAACAGATTTACTTGGCACTTGGTACAGGCGACATTGCCTGCGGGGCAATGAACAAACAAGTGTACTCCAAGAATGCGTGCATACTGGATCACTGTCCCGTTACTGCAGAATGGGGAGCTGGACAAAACGTCCAAGATTGTTCAGATGCTTGAGGAGAGCCACCCCACATGATATTAACGATCCTCAGTCAGACTTGAACTGAAATATTAGTTATAAAATATTGACCATTATACAGAATAATCACCTGTAAGGTGTACTCAAGGTTAGTTTTATAAATACATGCATACACTGCTGAAGTTTCACAGACTCAGATGTGTGTAGTTCATCTAGTCTGGTTTCAGCTTTGTATTCGCAGCTTCTATCACGTTATAAAAATAAAACCACAAGTTCCAGAATGCAAAGCTGAAACAAAAACTAAATGAGCGAATCACGTATCAAAGTAGGGAGCTGGACAACTCTACGAATACTACTCCAAGGACTGGTTTCCAGCTTGTATCATGTTTTATATAAATACAACTACAAGTCCCAGAATGAATATGTGTACTAAGAAGATCAGAGTGCATATAATGTAAAGGTGTCAAAATAACTCTAGAGATTAATGTTCTTTTTGTAGAGAGAACGTCCTTTTGTCTAGTGGAAGCTTAAACCCATTATAAGGTAGCGCACAGGGTTAATGTGCCTGCTGCAAAGAACGTGCACTAGGGAAATCACAAAGTGCATGTAATTTAAAAATGTCAAAATAACTCTGGCGATTTATGTACTTTCTGGAGTGAGAATGTACTTTTGTCTAGTGGAAGCTTTGAGTCATCATACGGTAGAGCACAGGGTTAATGTGCCTGCTGCAAAGAACGTGTACTAAGCAGATCAAAGTGCATATAATGATAAAACGATACCACCGATCAAGTTTGCGCTGTGAGCACCATAGCAGTCACAGAGCGCAGACAAAAGAAACAATGTCAAAATACCTCTGGGGATTTATGTTCTTTCTGGAGAGAGAACATACTTTTGTCTAGTGGAAACCTGGAGTCATCCTAAGGTAGCGCCCAGGGTTAATATGCCTGCTGAAAAGAACTTGTACTAAGCAGATCAGAGTGTAAATAATGTAAAAATGATATCCCCAATCGAGTTCGCACTCTGAGCTCAATGGCAGCTACACAAAAGAAAAAAGTAGTTTGCCCACACTGAGGTATATCTGCAACCGTGCCAGGTGTCCAAGGTGGGAACCAAACTGCCCCAAGGTGGGACAAATGTAAAGCATTTACCAATGACATCAAGTGATTTTTGAAAGGCAAGCCCACAAACGAGTAAACGTAATGGGCGTGAGGTGGGCATGGTTAAAACCCCACAATACTTACAATGGGTCAAAGCGTCTTGCACACTTTTTAGCCTCTCCCCACAGCCCCTGCAACCGTATCATGTCCGCTGTGGACATACCCCCTCTACATCTATGGTGGTGCATGGACGTATATTCACCAAAATGCTAGGGGTAGTGGAAGTAACATCACATACCCGGTGACCTTAAGTGAGATTGTATGACCCTTGACAGTGATTTATTTTTCCAGGAACGCATGTCACAGAGCAGTACCATCACATTCACACTCTTACACCCCCTTACACTCATTCCTGTTCTCTCTGACTAAATTACTTGTATCCACCGCTAATCTCACACATACTTACTGAGTGGAGAAGTGTGGCTCAATGGTTAGAGCGGCAGACCCGGAAGCAGAGATCTGGTTCAAGACCAGGGTTCAAGTCCCGCTTCGGCAGGTGTTGGGCTCAATTCCCTTTGACCAGATAATTCTCGCCTCGGTGCCTAATCTAATTCATGGGTCCCACTCTGCAACTCTGGGCAATAGCTTGCTTAATCTCCACAACGGCCCCAACAGCGCTTGGATGCCTGGCTTCACCCTGGGGATGCCCAGGAGTGGGCACCTCACAGGGAAAAGCCAGGAGGGGTTCCATAGCGGTATGAGTACAGCGCCTTGAGACCCTAACGGGTGAGTAGTGCGCTATACAAGTGCAAATTTACAAATTTACATTTACACGCAGGACCAAGTGTACTAGCAGTTTGCACAGTGTTTACACCTCTTTTGTGACACAAACCCAGTGCAAAGTGTTAGGGTGGGATTTACTATCCAACGCAAAACCTGCTTTGCGCTGGATAGTATCCCAGACGTGACACAAAATTGCTCTATGTGCAACTTTCATTATTTCCTTCAAAGGAGTGTTCCAAAGGTGATGAATGTGTGTACCCATGCAACCACACATGGATTTTGACACAAATCCCTATCTGCAAACACTGGTGGACAGGTATTTGCGCTAAAATCTTACGGCTCCTCATGGCATGCGTAACAAGGGAAAATGTCCTTGTTTTTTTCCAACTTTGCATGTGGGCTGCATTATGCAGCCCACATACAAAGTGGAAAATGTTCTGTAAGCGTAGTTTGTGTACTGGAAGGGACACCTCCCAATATAAAACTATGCTTCAGAGAAAGCACACACCCCTGCAATACTGTGCACGGATGTTGGTGCATGATTACAAAAGTGCACCAGCGCACAGGGAGCGAAAAAATGATAGTGCATTTTTTCTCACAATGAGGCAAGGCAGCGAAGCTACTTTGAGGAATTGCTGTCTTGCATCAAAGAATAGTAAATCTGGGCCACAATCTCACTCACTACTTGCACTGACTCACACTCGTTTTCACTAACACATATGCTCACATGTATACATGCTCTCATATGAACACTCACATAAATAAACTCACATGCAAGCATGCACACAACATACATGTTAAACCATTTTTACTTACTGCAGCTGCCACCAAAGGACCCGTTCCAGCTAAGTGTGCTCCATTTTTTATTACACTCATAGCGAATAATAGAATATTATTCACTATTAGTATAATGAAAAATGGACAGGAACATAAGGAAAGCGGAATTACCCCGTGTTCTTAACACGGGAGTCACAAGGGACAAGCCGGGGGTCGCAGCTGCAACTCCTAAATGACTTCCGGGCGGGGGTCCTTCTCCACTTTGGAGAGGAAGGTTCTGCACGATGCTTCAGCTCGGTTTTGCGCGACCACCGTCTTTCTGGGCTGTCCACACGCTAAACCCAGCCCCGCAGCCACCAAAGGAAATGTTTTGCTCCATGTTCTCGAGATCGAAGAATGCAGGAAGGCTGCTGCTGCTTGACTCGAATAACCCACTGTCTAATAATGCTTATGCTGCTTTGCCTTGTCTTTCAAAATGCACTATGAAGTTGTCCCAAAAAGACAACCAGTACTTTACAAAAGAGCTAAATATCGTGTAATTGTTTTTCTCTTTACTTACACGTGCGCCTTCCTTTCCAGCCTGTTATCTTACATGGAAAGGAATTTTATATTTTGCTATCTTTTATCACTTATTGACGATCTGAAACGGGTCTGTTTTTGGGCGCCAGTGGGTGGGGTTTACAATAAAAGCGTCATCCTGTGAGCGCCCTGAACTTGGAGGCACGGGCTAAGCCTGCAGGACGGTACTTCATTATACCTCAACGGGGCTTGCTTGGGAGAGAACGACAGCACACATGCCTGGGGTGACAGAATGAGTACTTTCTATGGTGGGCCACTGTATGGAGCCAGCCAAAGAGAGACAAGCTGATCATTTTGTCTGCATGAGGGAGTGGGGATCTGTGCCACGTGATGGTGGTAATCAAGTTTATTCTTTCTCCCCCCAGGCTGAGCCCGCAGCTGCAGACAGAGGTGATGCTGGATGAAGTTAGTGACTCCATTTTGGTGAACATGCTGTGGGAGACCCAGATCTACGTGTATCACCATCGGGAGCTGTTCCAGAGACTCGTGCAACAGCTACTCTCCTAGTGAGAGGCCGAAGGAATCTCAAGTGCCCCCTAAGGCCCTGGGGGCAGGGATGGCTCTTCAAGGATAAAGCTTTCTGTTTTGGGCTGTCCGTCTCCTCGCCTATGATGACTCAGGGAGGGGATATATGGTCTTCCTGTGGCCTGCAGCATTCTTCTTAATACCGCAGTACTGTACATTGTCAAAACTGATTGGGGCCCTTTGGATGTTTGGTTGCACAAAAGTGTAGGCTGTGTTTAGGCTGGGCAGAAAGGTCCCTCAATATTTCCTTGGAAGGGTGCCTTCCAACTCTTAGTGTCACCCCTGCTGAAGTCTAGAGGGAGTGGGTGCCCTCTGGGACTTTGTTCACTGACCATGCAGCATGGGAACCCTTCTGCACGCCAGGCAGTCTGTGGCAGTGGTGCTTTATGGGGTATCTCCTTGTCCTCTCTTTATGTCCAGGGGCATGCAACATTCCCCTTGCTCGTGCAGTGTCTCCTGAGGTGCACTATGGTGGTGTTGATTTCCCTCCCCCTGAAACTGACACTGCTGCATCTATCCCTCAAGCAATGTACCCAGCGTTGCTGTCTGGGGGTGAGTCTCCATGGTCTCTCTTTGTGTCCGGTGAGCTTCTAGCATTACTCCTCTCATCCTTACTCTGACATGCTGTCAGATAAGTTCCCATGGGGCTCTGTATCTCAGTGGTGCACACAGGGTGGGAGAGTGGGCAACCTGTGGCATTGTGCCGTCCAGGCATCCTGCCACGTTTTCCTGTGGTACAGTGCCTCCTCTGTCATTGATTGTGTGTGGGGAGAGACTAGGAGGGCATAGTGTCCTGGCTTTAAGACACCGGGTGAATGTTACTGTAACTAAAGGGACATTTTCACTTAGCTAAAGTACTGAAATGGGGACTTGCATCTTTGGCGATTAGGCATCCAGTGTTGACCATTGTGCAGGTAAGGTATGGGGACGAACCATAGGACCCACCATGAGATTACACAGCATTCCCCAAATGGATATAATGATGCCGACTGAGCTGGCTCAGGAGGTGGATCCCATGAGGGCTGAAGGTTCACTTATGGCCCCTGCAGACCCCCCCCCCCTTTCCGCCCACCACCGCGAGGGCAGACAGTGTCTCCCTAGGTTTTAAATATGCTGCTGCTGTCTACTCCACTGCCTCCTTGCTGCTAACTCCCAATAACTACCTATTTATCATGGCATCCCTGTATCAGATCATCATGACAGTTCTACAGTGGACACTAGGGCATGGTATGGCAGCACAGCTATGTGCTTTAGATCTCAAACCCTGCTCTTTCTTTTCAGTAAACATACCGATGGCCATTTCAACAAGTACCTTGCTCTGCTGACTATTAGGACTTTTGCTCATCTGGGTTGCCCAGAGTGTGCTTAGGACTCCTTCTGAATGGTCCAGAGTGGAACATTTCTGGGTGATCCCTGGAGGCTCAAATGATTTTGGAAACTTTCTGAATGGTCCTTTAAGGGGTAGAGGATAAATAACTTTTTGAAACCTTGGACTTGTATGTGAATTTCTGCACTGCTGTTTATGACATCATTGACTTTTTTGCACTGAGCCTTTTGGTTGTTGTTGACTTTCTGATTGGTTATAGTCTATGATGAGGACCTTTTTATTGCTCTGGTATCCCCCTATGTGAAGAGCTGCACTTAGCTGGTACCCTTCTAACCTTATCCTTATCAGAGTAAACCTTGGCTATTCTTTCTTTTTTATATAGAAGCCAATGTCCTGACCGGCCTTCTACTAAGAATGCATGGGTTTTGTGCCCATTAGTGGTGTACATGAACGTTCTTATTTTGCAGTCCATCTCTCTGTGAACACCTTTGGCTGCCTAGAAGAGTAGCTCCTAAATGGGGCAATATGGGATGGTAGATCATTTCATGCTCAAGATTTATTCTTATGGAATTTCTTTTCTGTTGCAAAGTACCAGTATGATCCATTCTACCGTTGTCCTTTAAATATATAGTTACAGTAGGGACAGAAAAGCCACTCCAAGCGTCATATCTGCGTTAAATAGCTATTCATCATGAAAAAATGTTGCAGCCCACCCTTCACTGTAAAAATGTGTCTGCACATTCTATTGTGGTTGTGTCTACCAAGTTACAACCCTGCTACTGCATACTATACTTAATAATGGTAAGCACGTATCAAGCTATATGTGCCACTGTGTACATGTATGTCTAAACAAGTGACCCGCTAACCCCTTTAGATTGTCATGCTGTGTTAACGAGTATGATAGTGACTCAAGGAATGCAGTGTGCTTGAATAAAATTGACTATAGAGATAGAATAATAACCAATCAGTTTGAAATTCTCTTTGAAATCAATCTTCCAGACATAGGCGCCGTCTATGAATAGGGTTCTTTGACACCTTTGAGACCATGATTGAGATAATATGGGGCAGTGGAAATCAGTTATTTGGGAGTTAAAAGTTCAAGGCCGCCCTATACCATCACAATGGCATAACAACTGTTAATAGTATTGAGGACTTCACTAGTTCTGTTCCCTGAAAAGTCTGCTCTGAAGTGGATACACATCTGCTTTCTGGCAACAGAGAGCACAATTGAGATCATAAAAATGAATATTGGATCTCATAAAGTTCGGCCATCCTCTGGACTCTGTTCAGTACTTTCCACAAACACCCCATCCTAAGCTGACATACAAACATCCGTGCTTGCTAAAGATAGAAATCATTATCATGCCTCGGAAAGGAACAAACCATCACAGTGTAGCCTTCAACTCCACTTTTTTTTTGTAATCATAAAGAAGAGATTAGGGGAATGGAGACCCATCTTGGGCATTCAGCTGCTCAATGTATTTCTTAGGAAACAGTAATTCTGCAAGGGTACCATGAATGAGGGTGTACAAGCTGATGATGGAAAATAAGCTTATATGTCACTGGATCTCTGAGACACCTACACATCCATTTCAAGATTCAGAAATTTGTAAGATACAAAATAGCTGTTTGCCATTAAAATCAGCTCGGAGAACAGTCCTGAAAAGTATAGCATCAGTAGCAGCGCATCGTCATTCGTAGCTAATCAGGTATACCCAAACTTCTATACCTGATTAGTAAAAGATGCTTCTACGGACATCTGGAAAAAAAAAACAGTAACTGCTTGTGCCCAATTTCTTAAAAGACTAAGACTCACTCTGAACAAGACAAAATAATCCCTAAAATTGTCACATACTAATAATTTCTTGGTTCCACATCTGGACACTGAAAAGGCGAAGGCCTACTCTTCACAGGAAAGACGGGTAAGCCTGGAGGTAGTAGCACGTAAAAGTTTAGTTTAAAAGGATAATCACTGTGGAATGGAGGATCTGTGATCTTTATAACAATCACCACCTTGCCTTAGCAGCCTTAATTTAGACTGTGAACAAAAACTGATTGGTGTTAAATAAAGTTTGGAAATGGCTGATTTGATTAGTACTTTATTATTCAAATGTTTGGTAATAAATTGTCAAGAGCTCAGTTTCTAAGCATGAATCACTTTCTGACCTGGATCTATAGATGGACCTGATTGGAGATATGGGCTGAGATCTAAAATATATAATTTGTTCCGGAGTTTGAACACTTTAGGGAGCTGGGACTAACCAGAGTGAACTCATTTATTGTATCACAGGTTAGTTTTTTAATATTCAGTGGTAAAAAGTAGACCACAGGGATGGGAGGCAATTGAAAGATGACCTTGAAATGGTGGAGCTATGCCAATGTGTTGTAGTCCGTACTCATTTAGCGGGCCACATATTGAATTTAGAACGATATCTTTCTATTGCAGATTAAAACATACAACTAACAGACTAAAAAATAAGCAAAACAGTAAGTCCGTCTGTACATTAGTAGAGGTCCAAGTTACATTGTCAATTGGGGATGTATAACAATCACTGCCGTGGCAGTTGGCAACAATCGTGATTTAGACAAGGATAGAGTGGGGTCGGGATAATTTGCTGTGAGGGTGTAAAGGTCAGAATATGTTTTTTTTTTTTGTCCATATGGATGGCTTATTTGCGGCTAAGCCGGTATAGAGTATGCTATAAATGAGTGGGCACGTGCAAATACACTGGCTATGTGAGGTATATTGTTGTGGGACTAAACACTAAGGGGCATATTTATACTCTGTTTGCGCCGAATGTGCCCAAGATTTGTGTGGCATCCCAGGATCAGAATGATCTTATTGCCTGGTCATAATTGAAAATGTGTGTTGCAGCAGCTTTAACAGGATATACTCACCATAGCCAGAGTCCTGAAAGGGCCAGAGACAAAACACTGCACTGGCAGAGGGTGTTAGCATCAGGCTGAATGGAGATTACAGGGCGGGGAGCTTTAAAGGCCTAGCCGCCTTTGTAATGCGACCCAGGTCTTTCCAAATGGCTGAGATGACTGACCCCCCTTCCTGATCCCACTTTTGGCTGCAAGACAGGCAGGAAAATTAGTTAAATTAGGATGTGTGCCCACTTCATGCCAGTCTCACCCCTAAAATGGACGAGCTGAAGTGGACACCATTTTTTAAATTCCTCCACCTTGGTTTGGATGGAATTAGGCCACTAACTTTACGGTTATGTGCAATCCCAATGGAAATGGTAATAGAATGCGTGTAGTCATCCTAAAGGTGGGAAACCCATTGGCTGCCACCTGGCACTCCCTGTAACACCCCTAAATTGGCACTCCTGGACCCTTGAACCCAGATCCTGACAACCTAAGAAGACAAAGGAAAAAGGACAAAAAAGAGATGCACCCACAGAAGAGGTGAAGGAGCAGCTGACCTGGTACCAACCTCACTGGCCTGCCTGCATTTCTCATTGGACTCCGCACCAGAAGACGGGTCGTCCTGCAGCTGAGCCTCCAGAAACCTGATAGGACTGCCTGCCTTCCACAAAGACTGAAGTCTCCTGTGAGCAGCAGACCTGCTTTCCAACCAACTCCAAAGAAAGGACTGTGCAGCCCCCGGAGCCACAAAGACCCGACACCTGAAGTCATTACTGCGCCCGTCGTCCACGACCTGAGGTGAAGCAGACCACTGGTGCCAACAAGGTATTCTAGCTGTCCAGAATCAGAGTCCATCATGGTTTCCCCCTTTCTGAACTCCCTGAAATTGCTAGCAGCCGCTGCACGCAGGCCTCCTCTCCCGTGGCATCTGTGGTGAGAGAAACACGACGTCTCCAGCAACCACTGCAATCATTGCCGCCGACCCAAGTTGAAGTGGTCCCCTGGTGTCAACGTTACTCAGCTCTCCTGAGCTTGAGCCCACTATGGTTTGACCCTTCGTGAACTCAACAATGATGCATGCAGCCTCAGACCACAGGACCCCACAACCGCGAGTGCTCCTGGACAAAAGAAACCCAATGCTAAAGGACACCCCTGCATCCGTCGACCCTGGTGAAGAGGACCAACAGTGCACCTACTTCCACAGGCACACCATGTTTGAGGCCTACCTGTTGGTTGTCCCTAACTGGCCCCCCAGTCCAGCCTTCAGTGTAAAACCCACTGAGACCAATCCCCAATGAAATATATGGACACCCGACTCTGTACTACACCTCTGCACCCGGCCGCCCCAGTGCTGCCCGAAGTGACCTATTGGTTTTGCCCTGACCCTTGCCCAGTACTCACCTTAAATCTAGAAGATTGGTCCCATAAGTTGTCATAAAGTGGTTGTTTGCTAAATGTGTTTTCCTTCCATAGGTTAACATTGAAGAACTCTGAAATTGCACTGAGTCAACTTTTGTAAGTGAAAAGTATTTATGCTGAAAAATGTAGTGACCTGATAATGAAGTTCTTGGGTTTAAAACATATATAAAAACAAGTGTTATTTTCTAAATTGGTCTCTGATTTATTCTTTGAGTGTGTGTCTCATTTATTGCCTCTATGAGTACAATAAATGCTTAGCACTACCCTCTGATAAGCCGAACTGCTTGCCCACACTACTATACAATACAGCATTAGTCCTATCTACTCTTGCCTCTGCAAACCGTTGTCATCTAAGCCGCCCTACTTTTTCATCCATCCTGACAAAATGGTGCTTTGCACTACAGCTTCTTTTCTGCTAAAAGTGTTTATGCCTTTTCATGTAGGCCAATCCATCACCTTCCCTACTTTTTCTGCACCCTCACATCCCTCTAAAGAAGAGGAGAGACTCCACCGCCTAGACCCGAAAAGAGAGTTAACGTTCTCCCTTGATTGCACAAAAGAATTCCGGGTGGATGACCAACTCTTTGTAGGCTATGTGGGTGTGAAGTAAGGTCAGGCAGTGCAAAAGCGGACCATCTCTAGATAAGTCGTACTATGCATTATATCTGGTATGCAATGACCAAAAAGCAACCCGAGGGTTTGCCTGCTCATTCTACTCCAGCTACAGCTGCAACCACTGCATTAATACGCAGAGTTCCAGTCCTTGATATCTTTCGGGCAGGCAGTGTGGGCATCCATGCACAAGTTTACCAAACACTACTGCCTGGACAGTCAGGTACATAGGGATGGGTACTTTGCCCGTTTAGTCCTGCAGGACTTTCTAGCGTGATCTTGGTTCACTGACCCACCTCTGAGGAAAGTATTGCTTACGTATCTATCCAAAGGTGGGGAATCTGCAACTAGAAGTCTCTATCAGATTAATAAGTTACTTAACTTCAGTAACTCCTTATCTGGTAGACACAATATCTAGTAGCAGATTCCTTACTGACCCACCCATCCTCCCCGCTCTGCAAAGTGATTCCCTTGCCCTCTCACCAGGGCCTTAGTTTTGACGCACCAGTAGTCCATATTCTTCATTGCTCTGCGCCGATGGAGTGGAAAGACATGTAAAGAAACTGATGCACGCTGCAGTGGCACCTGTGTAGGACCCACACGTCATATTCGGTGTGAACAACACCGTCGATGGAGACAAAGCCTATTGACACCACCTAACGTGCGCAGGGGTACTGCTCAAGAAAAATCTCAAGATCCAGTCTGATGCCTGGAGGAATTTCAAAGGTAAGGAATCTGCAACTAGATATTGTCCCTACAAGGTAAGGCATTACCGAAGGTAAGTAACTTGTTCATCTGGGCAGGTCTAAGGAGACAAAGCAATATAGCCTGACTCCATAGAGGATGGGAAGCAGGCTCTCAGAGTGGCATATCCTAACCACAAAAATGTTATAAAAAGGGTGGGGGAGGGGGCATTTTACAAATATATATTTGTTTATCCTGCAAGTGGATGCTTTCTATGGGGATAGGTGGACTCAAATCCAGGTGCAGATCCGCAACTATGCAAATCTCAGACACACACACACATACATATTCACTGAAGAAAAAAAACAAAGGTTACAGGGACATAGTTAAATTCAGAATTTACTCTTACAAAACCATAGAAATTCAGCAGTTAGAGTTCTTTCAGATAACTATAACTCGCGATCTAAGGTAATTATAACTCGCACCCTTGCCACGCACAGTTTTCTTATCAATAATGTTATTGCAAAAGTTGCAGTGATATCAAAGATGCCATACAAGATTTCATCAGTGACATAATATGTTGAGTAATTAGCTGTCCATGGCGAAAGTGCGAGTTATAGTTACGTTGGGGTGCAGCCCCCCCTTGAGCTACCACAGATGGCCCTAGGGGCTGCTGCCCCCCAGGGCCCGGATCCTGCTGTGTCCCGGGGTACCCACCCCCGGGACATAGATGTTGGCTGTGATTTGGCTGCATAAGCCACAGCAAGCACTTTACAGGTCCCTCTGTCAAAAACTGAAACTTTCATCTCTGTCCCCTGCAGTGAACAGTGATGAAATGCTTCAGCAAGCAGGGAGCTGCTGTTAAAAGCAGCCCCTTGCTTGCTGAAGCGATGGCACCGCAAGGCTTACCCCTCAGTGCCAGATAGCCCGTAAAGAGCATTTTGAAAAAATTTAAAATATATAAATAAATAAATAGGTAGCTAAAAAAAAAGAAACAAACAATAGCTCAGTGTGACGGATGCAGACCTTCACACTGAGCACACAGAATTCGAGTCCAGCCGGACTTGCTTCCCTTTTTTTTTTTTTTTTAAAGTACAAATTGTTAGAATTTTTAAAACTGACAGATACATTTTTTTTTAAATTGTACAGCTATATCTCTTACATCAAAGCCTAAAAAACTCTCTACCTCCCTCCCTCTCACTCTCACTTTCACTTTCTCTCCCTCTCTGTCTCTTTCAATCAATTTCTCCCACTCACACACCCACCCACAGACCTACTCAGAGCCTTGTGCACCCACTCATGCACTCACTCACAGTTATGCATTCACTTATAGACCCACTCACTCTCACACACCCAATCAGACCCACTGACACTCATGCACCCACTCACAGACCCGCGCACACACTGATGCACCCACTAAAACACAAATGTATGCACTCTCACACCCAGACAGACACTGTCACAGCCACTCACCCCCAGATACATCCTCTCACAGTTATTCTGACACCCAGAGAGGCTGCAGCCAACTTCTGCCGCACACGGCCAAAGAATGGTGTTGGGTAGTTAGGGGGGTTGGCCTCAGGATCTGGCTTCAGGCCTGGTCTTGCGGGCAACCTCCGCTGCACATGGGTGAAGGCCGTGCATGATGCAATGTTGGTTGCTTATAGAAGGTTGGCCGGCCAGGCCCTGTCGCAGCCGTGGTTGGATTAACGTATAGTAATGAAAATTACTATACTTTAAAAAAACATAGAAATTCACTTAAAATCCCAAAGGTTACAGGGACGTTATAGTTAGGCTTACATTTTAAATGTTACGAAACCATAGAAATTCACCAGTTACCTCAAGTAACAATAACTCGTGCCCTAAGGGTAACTATAACTCGCACCCTCACCATGCACTGCTAATTACCCTACGAATTACGTCACTCATGACATTTTTGATAATATCATTGATAATATCGATGTAATATTTGCAGTAATATTTTTGATTAAAAAACTGTGCATGGCAGGGGCACGAGTTATAGTTACCTTAGGACACGAGTTATAGGTACTTGAGGTAACTATAACTGGTGAATTTCTATAGTTTCGTACGTTTAAAAGGTGAGCCTAACTATAACGTCCCTGTAACCTTTCTTCTTTCAAAGTGGAAAAAAAGTAAAATAATATATATATAAATTTGCGCGCCACAAGGTGGACCTTTGGATGGTGTGTGTGTGTGTGTGTGTGTGTGTATATATATATATATATAAAACATTGTGTATCATATGAAGAACAGTGCATTGAAGGGTGAATTGTGGTATGCACATCTAACCAGTGGATTTTAGATTTGGATACCAAGCACAACATGCCTTGAACTGATATTTTTCAGGCATGTGATGTCTTATGAGGAAACATAAAATACCCTTAAATTTTGTTTGAGAAAGTCTGTAATTTTATGATGATATACGATTTCCAAATCCCATGTTTTTATATTCTACAGTTGCCTTATCTCTGTGAGGGCAGCCACTAGTAGAGACACCCCTTGTGCAGCTGGGGGAGTGGCTACTGGTGAAATCCTTGCCCCCCAACTTCCCATGCAGTTAGTTGCACTGTTGATTCTCCCATGTTGCCAACCTGAGCTCTGACATGAGAGCTGACTACAGGGTCTGGCCTGCACCCACATAAAGAACCCCTTCTGCACATGGCTATCAACTGTGTGCAATAGAGGTTCCCACAGGGGAAAATGGGTGCAGGCCCATTTCCTACAGTACAACAGCAATAGCTGTGCTGAGCAGGGGTTGGCTGTGTGGCCAGGCTTGAGGTCCAACCCACCATGTGGCCAGCTCTTGCTGTGGATATTCTTCAGGTGTGTACAGTGGTGTGAAAACTCCAGAAAAACCCAAGATGTCCAAGAATGCAAGGGCTGAAGTTCTTACTTGCATACAGGCCCATTGTGCAGTCTTTTTCTGAGCTGACACCTGGCCAGATTCTGAGCATGATCAGCATTTTTCAGAGTTTACAAATCCATATATATCTACATATAGATATCATATTATTTCTTACCTGTAGGTGTAGTTTTGCAGTTTGACGATTTTTCTGGATTCACATTCTGTGTGTTAATCCACCATCTAGTGGCTGGGTCCAGAATTCTCCACTTTATAGTAGTTCTTCTTTTCTTATGAATTTTTGTTTGCTGGTGGGCGTTGACTACACCTCCATTTGATGTCCCCAGTGGCATTGTCCTGCTTCCTCCGTAATCTCCCACTTTTGTTCTCCATCATCTGATTCTTTTTTTCCACCATCGGTTCTGGAAGCCTGCTGAGGAATCTCCAACACAGAGAAGTAGTTTGGGAAGAAAATTCCAAGAAATCGCTGAGAAGTTCATCTTAATTGTTAACATCACCGACAGAGAACATCAGGAGGAAGATTAGGAGAAGAAAACTTGAATTTTGGAAGAAATTCAGAGAATGCCTTTTCAGGGGCTCCCTGAAGGGCCTAGATGGAAGAAGACACCTTTCAGGTTTTCTCAGAACTGCCACCATAAGTTCTCTAAGAAGGATAAGCACCCAATTTGCAACCTCTGTCTTCCCGTCGAACAGCAAAGTGAGGACTGTAATGCCTTCACATTGAAGACGCTGAGAGTAAGGGAGAGACTGAGTCAGGCACATCACAGCATGCATAGCCAGCAGACAACACCTTCCCTGAGGGATCTAGGCTTCTCTAGTAAGAAGATAATGTTGCAGAAGAAGCAGGAGGAGAAACTTTGGATGCAGAAGTAAAAATCGTCAACGTCTAGGAACAGGCGACAAAAAAGAAAAGAGACGAGGTAAGAGGTACATCAGTCTCGTAAAAATTGTCTGGGTCAAAAAGTGCTGACCCTTGGATGTTGAAGGGGGCCTCGGCGTCTAAACACTTGCCAACCGCAGGCACGCCCAGGGAAAAGGAGCCCCACGTATCCCTTGAGTGGGTCTCCAGTCAAGGGAAAACTCCAGAAAAACCCAAGATGTACAAGAATGCAAAGGGAAAAAGACGCTTCAATGTTGAAGAAGGGCAGGTAGAGAACGGAACATCAAAGCTCGACGACAGATACATTGTCAAAAGGATCTTCAACATACAAAATGAAGACCCCGAACCCCAAAGAATGGTTCACCGAAATTGAGAAGAAGCAAAATCGACTCGGGCCGAAATATCCACTCTTCTACATAAGAAGAAAGAGGTTGACGAAAGTCTGAGATGATTCAGGTTTCCGCAAAAGACTTTGGCACAGATGGAGGTTCCTGAGAAAAAGGTCAAAAGAACCCAACTCTGCTCCCTCCAGAGCCTCCAGCAGAGGAGGAAGAACTCTTCTATGAAGAACAAGTAGGGATGTATCAGTGTTCAGAGGAATCTGAATACATCGATCCACAATGGCAAGACCTTTAAACAGACTCGCTTAAAGAGGGTGACAAGAGTTAGCCGTTGAGGCCTTCGCCTCTGGATGATATTGGAATGTGTAGCCAGGTCATCAAGCAGCTGATGAGTTTCTGGTACAGCTGGGTGAGAACAAGCCACAATCGTGTTCCCTGGTAGACTTTGCTGCCCAGTCAGGCAAAGAGTTAGTACCTACCCATGATCCCTAGTATCCTCGACCAAGGTAAGGAGGCATTCAAAGAGCCAGGCACTTGCAGAGCTGTTACACCAAGGGCTGAGAAGAAATACAAATACTCCTCAAAGGATCCGGCATTCATTAATGGTACTGTCCCTGCAGATTCAATAATTACATCTACAGCCAGGAAAAGGGCCAGCATTCCCTCAACCTTCGTCACGCTGCTGGATAAGGAAAGTAAGAGGATGGACCTCATGGGTTGCAGAGTTGAACGCAGTGCTGCTAACCAGTGGAGAATTGTCAATTAAAATGCTTTATTGAACAGACACACACTAGCACTGGGAAGAAATGGGAGAAGTGATGAAGCACTTCCCTCGTAGTACAGAAAAAGAGCAGCAAATCTAGCTGAAAGTGGCAAAAACAATGCAAATACTTGTTTAAAATCTGCTTTGGATGCAGCAGACACATCAAGCTGCCAGATGGTGATGGGTGTCACACTGAGGCACCATTCATGGTTGAGAATTTCAGGCTTCCAGTCCCTTCAATCAGAAACAGTTGTTAGGGAGCGTTGTAGAAAAAGCCTCGATGAGTTTAAAAAAAGACAACAAAACAGCCAAATCTATAGGCGCACTGCAATTTCGGGGTGAAATGCAAAGGAGCACCTTTGCCTCAAGAAGGTCTGCCACCAGAGGAAGTTTCTAGGCTAGAAGATCACATCAAGCATTCCAAGGCAGCCATCAACCTGCAACATCACAACAAGGCTGATAGTACCAACAACACAAATGCCAGGCCTTTTGAGAAATAGGCAAGGGACGAGGGCAGTAACACAGAGGAGGCTCATAGATCTCAGGTTCATCAACAAATGTATAAAAACTCAAAAATTCTAAATGACAACCTTACAGGAGGGCATACCACAGTTAAAGCAAGGAGATTACATGGCAACTTTAGACTTAAAAGATGCCTATTTGCACATGTCAGTTAATGCAGAGCACAAGAAATACCTAAGGTTTGTGTGAACAGAAAGCATCTTCAGTTCACAGTACTGGCATTTGGGATAAAATCAGCACCAAGGGAGTTTAGAAAGTGTCTGGCGGCAGAAGCGGAGCACTGAAGAAGTAACAAAATACATGTATATCTATTCATTAGTCAGAGCAAACTCTTACATCAACTGCAAGTAGGACATCCAAGAATTAATGGAGACACTTTACACAATAGGTTTCTCCTTGAATATAGAAAAGTCCTCTCCAGAACCCAAACAAGAGAACTATTTCTTGGGAGCAAGAATCCACTCCATTCAAGGGAAAGCACACCCCAACGAGAAGAGGACACAATTCCTACTGACAGAGATTCACCACTACTGCCAGGGGCAAGCTCTGACAGCAAGGGCAGCGGCAAAACTGCTAGAGAAGATGGCATCACGCATCCCTTTAATTCCATATGCAAGACTTAAAAAAAAGTCAATACAGGAATAGCTTCAAAACGAATGGTCACAGGCAACTGGGCATTGAGAAGATCTGATGGTTGTCACTTAAAAGGTAGAAGAGGAGATTACTTGGTGGAACAGAGCACACATTACACAAGGGATAACATTTGTACAGCCAACTCCAACAGTGATGATACCCATAGACGTCTCTCACATGGGATAAGGAGCTCACATGGGCTCACTCAAAATATGAGTGATACAGAAGGAACCGGATGCAGTGCAACACATCGACATACTGGAGCTGAAGACAGTCTTCCTAGCCCTAAAGTTGTTCCAAAAACAACGTTTGGGGAAAACAGTTTTAATTCAAACAGAAAATACAACAACAATGTAGTACATAAACAGGAAGGGACCCAGACAGCACCTCAAAGATAGCTCAAGAACTATAGAAATGGGCTATACAGAGGAAAATGGAAATACAAGCAATACATCTGCCGGGAAAATACCATATTGAAGCAGACAAGCCTCCTGCTCCCACAAATGGGAACTGAACCAGAAGGTAATAGACTCTTTCAGAAATGGGGAATCCCAACAATAGATCTGTTTGTAACTCTCCAAGATGACAAAGCTTCACCTCCAGACAGCTGCACCACTTGTCCGTGGGGAATCCACTATTGAAAAATTGGTCAGGGACATTTGCGTAGCTTTTCCCCTGATTTAACTGTTGTGCACAGTAATCAACAAATCCAAGAGGAGCTGGATGACACTAATCGTAATTGCCCCACAGTGGGCAAGACTAACATGATTCTCAGAGCTCAATAGAGCTAGCACAAGGAAACTGTCAAACGTTACTAAAACAACAGGGTCTGTTGTCAATGAAGAGGGAACAGTAATTCACCCACAACCGATAATTTCGAGTCTAACAGCATTGCTGTTAGAAGACTCAGAATTTTGACATTTTAAGCTGCTAGAAAAGACAATGGCAGTTCTAAGGGAAGTAAGAAGGACAACTACAAGAAGATGTTACATATCCAAATGGAAAAGATGATCACTATGGAGTATAAAGAAGGGAATATGGAGAAAAAGTACTAAGGGCAAAATGGTATTAAAATATTTAACTTACCTTCTGGAAGAAGAACTTACTTATGCATCTTTAAGGATTCATCTAGCAGCTATAGTGGCGTACACAATAGGACATATTGGAAGATGTTTTTTCACATCTCCGGTAATTAAAAGGTTCTTGAAAGGAGCAAGGAGGATGGCACCACCAAGAAAGATACCAGCCCCCACATGGAATCTAAATGTGGCACTCACTCAGCTAACTTAAATAATCGTTCGAACCTTTGCACAAAGCTAATTTATAAATGCTAATCTTAAAGATTGCTTTCTTAGTAGCTATCACGTCACTACGCAGAGTGAGTGAGTTGCAAGCAATTACAGTATGAGAACCCTATTTTCGAATTCACAAAGACAGGATCGTCATGAGAACACTACCACCATTCGTGCCAATACTCATTTTGCAATTTTACATGAATCAAAGTATATAAATTCCACTTTTTTCCATAAGCCAAGGACTCGTGCGGAAAGAGCTCTGCATACATTAAACACAAGACGCTCCATATTGTACTACATAGACAGGACAAAGGCACGCTAAAAAAAATCAACAACTATTTGTATCATTTGCAGATAGTGTCTTAGGAGACCAGTAACTAAAACCACAATTGCAAGATGGATTGCTCAAACAGTTCAGTTGCGCCACACTTACGCAGGATAAATTTTAACTGTCACTCCAAGGCGCATTTGACTGAAACAAAGGAGGAACCATTGCTTTTCCTGCCAAATACACCATTGCAAGAAATTTGCATGGCACAACATAGTCAACAGTACACATATTTACAAAACAAACTCTATCTGACATACAGATAAACAATGAATCTCAAGTAGGACAAAACGTTTTACAACGTCTGTTTACGAGTCAAGTGCCATCTTCAACCCAATCACCAAAACTGCTAAAAAAAAATCAATGCAGACACTGCAAAACGTATAGTTTCTTACCTCTAGGTGTAGTTTTGTATCTTTAAGAATTTTTTGGATTCACAAGTGACCCACCCACCTCCACCAAGCAGATTGAGGGAAGAAGCTACAAAAAAAAAGAATCTGAAGATGAGGAACAAAGGTGGGAGATTCCGGAGTAAGCAAGACATCACAGGGGGCACCAAATGGAGCTGCTGTTGATGCTCGCCAACCATCAAAAATGTAAAAGAGGAGAGGATTACTAGGTAGCGGAGAATTCCGGACTACAGACAGGGAGCTGCATATTTAGCAGCTCCCCGTCTGTCAGCAATGCCAACTCCCGCAGGAGGTTGGGGGGGCTAACTGGGACGGCAGGGGCCTTCAGGCTGCCCCCTGCGGTCCCAAGTGCAGGGCACCCAGGACAGATGGCTGGGTCCCAGGGGATGGGGTCTCCGGGGCCGAAATCGGCTGGAGGAGGAGGGCTATGAGGCCCCCTCTCTGCCCCCCAAAAAAGATAGCAGGCAAGGCCCTGGGGGATTGCGTCCCCAGGGCCGAAATCGTCCGAGGGAGGGGGGCCGCACGGCCCTTCTCATCCATTTATTGAAGGCCAGACCCTGGGTGATGGGTTCCCCAGGCGAAAATCAGCCAAACTAATCATTAACCCAACGAGGGAGCACTTACTACCTAACAAGTAGAAAGTGCTCTAGTTGGACAGATACATTGTGCAAAACTGTGGACTCCTGTTAGATAAATGAGCAGGTGAGCTTCTCGTTTTTGGCGATGATGGTCATTTCACCTAAATTAAACCTCAACAGGAAACACTTACACATATAGCAGGTGCCCCAGTTGAAGCTCCCCTTCTGGAAAGGACAAATTATCATAACTCTTAGGCTTGGTGGAGGCAAAACAAATGTGTTTACTGCGCGACTAAATTTATTAAATGATCTGAAATCCTTTGTGGAGGTGAATGCATGTTTCATCTATTGAAGCACAGTCAAACACTCTAACACCCACAGCCAGTTACGTTAGCCCTTGATACCAGCGTTTGGTTCTAATGAACTCTTCAGAAGAGCAAAGAGCCCATTTCAAACAGCTCCCAGGTGCAGATTTCTGATAAACGTAGTTCAAGGCAGTCCCTAGCATACAATTTTTCTTGTGATCAAATGAATGTATCTCATCATGCTTTGGAGTGAGGAGAAAGAGGTAAAGACATTATAGAATATTTGTGTCATTGGGAATGCAGGCTGAGTGGAGGGCAATCCGAAGTCCAGGCTGTGCGCTCTAACCGTGCTGTGCATGTATATGCGTTTGGTGGCCCATTTATGGTTTTCATCATGAAGTGTGAATTATGATTTGTGTAACTAACCATAACTGGCCTATTTCAGTGGTTTTTATGTTTTATTTTATAATAATTAGCTGCTCTTTAATTGTAGTTTATAAATTGAATTTATTTATTTATCTTAAATCCAATGTTATGGCCTTGCGCCCCACCCTCTGTTGGAAGTCAACAAACGCAGAGCACTGCTTTTGGCCCTCTACAGTGGAGATTTCCAAAACCATCAATCAACCCTCAGCAGGCAGCCAGCCAACACCTTGGGCCATGCCATCACCCTACGCTGCATTCCATAGTGTACCTTGTGACAGTTTTAGCACTTGTTTTTTTTATTACTTGAACTTTTTCTTGGGTTAAAAAAACATCAACTATTCCTTTTCAAAGGCATGCATATCTACCCTCGGATTCGTGGATCCGTGGACCAAAATTTGAATCATGCTGTCTCTCCCCTCCATCACAGCGGCAATAAATAGCATCAGCTGTGCAGTTTATTCTCTGCTGTTCTTTCATGCCCACTAGTTAATGGACCCAGTGAACAAGATCATGGCATAAAACCACATTGTGTAGCTTTGATGATCTTGAGTATGATCATGGTTCAGAAGATACAACTTTTATATTGTGCTGTACTAATAAAGGTCTGAATCTATGCTTTCTGGTGGATACTTAAAACCATAGATTCCCCACCTTGTGGATATCCCCTGGTGCTAGACAGGCTCCAGTGATTTTTCTCAGCATTGCTCCTGCATGCTAGCAGGAGACGGTATGCCGTACTGCATTTAATTCATCCCGCCCCAGGAGTTATGTTGGAGCCACAAATATGTGCCACCCCTGTGCGCTGATGTAGTTCCTTTCTTTCCACGCCTTTGAATATGGATCTGGAGCATCCTCCCTTAGCTTTTTATTTTTTATTTTTAAATAAAAAATGTTCCTACAGTGTGCCAGGGAACATGCCCCCTCCAAAGACTGCAGGAGACTGTTATAAGCAGATGTCTGTTACACATTCTCAACCAGGTATAGCTCTGGTGCATAGGGTCTTCGCAAGACTCCAGGTCCTGCGGGGACTGTGCCCATATGAATCTCAATATGATCTGTAACTGCAAAGTCTAGCTGTACGTCACCAAAGTCCGTTGAAAGATACATGAGGGGGCCTGTTGAAGTTGAGGATGCAGACCCAATCCTGTTTTCGAGGCCTTTACAGTGCAAGGTCCTCTTCACAATTCAAATTATCTGGTAAGTCCAAGTCCAAGTCCAAAAAGAACCACAAGAAGTCGAAGCATGAATCTCCCTTGTCCTGATGCTCTTGGCCAGAGAATTCAGAAGGAAGTCAAGGTATCTCCTAGTCTCAGTCCAGATCTTCTACAGAGAAACTGAAACTTCAGCATGACTACTGGGTCCACAGGCAACGCTGAAACAATTAGAGGTTTTTAAGGTAGCCAGGTTGCACATCTTCAGCACCTTTCCATCTCCCTATGGCATGCCTTCGGGCCCCAGAGATCTGAGAAGGCCTGCAGGCAGGCTACCGTCGACAGAGCCATCCTTGACCCCCTCTGCGCCTCTTGATTCTGCTGCGGTGTCTGCTTCTACTGTATGGCCGGCTCCCAACCTGACTTTGAATCCAACATTACCATCCATACCAGTCCCTGCTTTGTAAGCACTAGAGTAAGACCTTATTGTCTTGCCAGACTCTGAAGTCAATCCAACAAGACCTCAACCTCAGTTGCGTCCTCCACAACCTTTGACGCAGCTGGTTCAACCCCGTTATGACTCAGGCAAAACATTGCCCCTATGTAGGGTGTTTCATATTCCTCTGCTCTTAGACTCAAAACACAGTCAACATAGTCATACTGGAGATGATTATAACCCTTCCACAGAGGAATCTGCTTTTTCTGCTGTGGTGATCATATGGGCTGCCATCCAGTGAAGTTTAAACTAATGTGCTTATGGATATTGTACAACCTGGGCAGACTTCCACAGAACTGCATCTCCATTTTAATGAAGTCCTGACAGACAAAATAATGGGCACTTGGGCAAACCATTGTTGTTGCTCACCAGTATATAGAAAAGTTGCCAGAAGACATAGACCTGCCCTTGTGATCTTCCTTTCCTATTGCAACACCCTACACCTGAAATATTGGTGGGCAGGTATCCACGAGTAGACTAAACCCTAACTCATTCTCTACTACGTCTCCAGACAGGGAATCGGAACACATGAATGCATTCAGAAACAGGATGTTTTCCACAGCATGAATGCATTGAGGAGCAGGATGTTTTCCACAGCAAGCCTCACTCTTCGTTCAGTAAACGCCAGCAGCCCCCTTGGACAGTACTCATGAGCTTTATGGGATATGGCCAGCTAGAGTGTGCTGAGTGCATCAACCTTGCTTGCTTGGCTCATTTGAGATGGCCAGGATGCAGCAAAATACGTTATGTGCTCAGGGATGGACACCACTGACTACTTGGGACGAGCAGTTGGTTCTTCGGCGCCACATGTGGATGAGATCAACAGGCTTCACAGGTAATGTTCAGGTATCACTAATGGACATGCCATTTGATGGCACCCATCTGTTAGAAGATAAGGTAGACTGCGCTGGAGTGCTTCAAGCAAAATAGGGCCACAGAACTCACCCTCATCCTTTCTGCACCCAGGCAGCAGCATCCCCAACAGTTTCGCTGTTCTCAAGACTTCAGAAGGGGCTTGGTGCAAAGACAACACCATGGTCCACCTCTACATTGGCTGTCAGAGAATCATTTCTCCATGTTGTGGCAGAAGGCCAAGATTCTTTAGAACAAAGGAGCAATAAAAAAGGTCCCATCATTAGAAATTGGGAATGGTTGCTACTCTTATTTTGCTGGAGCTGAGTAAGGATGAAGGCCTTCACCCTATTTTAGCTCTTCATCCCCTCAATTATTTCCTGAAAAGGACAATTTCATAATGCACACATTAGCCGAAGTTCTACCTCCCCTCGATAATGGGTGTTAGTGCTGGACCTGCAGGACACATTTTCACATTCCAGTCCTGCAGTCTCATCGGTGTTACCTGCAGTTCAAGGTGGGTCAAGAACATTTTCAGTTTTCTACGCTCCCCTTTAGCCTCACCAGTGCCCTTTTGGTGTTCATGAAAGTGATGGCAGTGGTTGTAGAACCTCTTTGGAGGCTGGGGGTACCAGTCTGTCCCTACATCAACAACTTGCTTTTAAAGACAGGCTCATAACAGTCAGTAGTAGACCACCTCCAGATGACAGCAGACCTTTTTAACATCTTTGGGGTTCTCGATCAATTTACCTATGTCACACCTGACTCCTCAGAAGGTGTTCTTCATCAGAGACATTGTGGATATAGTGCAGTTTTGAGTCTTCCCTCCGATTCAACAACTCCAGAACATTAGGGCTATGATCAAAATGTTTCAACCTTGGTCCTGGGTCTCAGTGAGAGTAGCTCTGAAACTTCTTGACCTCCTGCATCCTGGTTGTCGAACACACCAGGTAGCACATGCAGGCTTTGCAGTTGGACCTGAAGTTTCATTGGGCTCAGCACCAATGGAACCTGTCAGATTCCATCCAGGTTTTGAAGAAGACTACAGAAGACCTGCAGTGGTGGCTTGTTGACTGCAATTGGACCAACAGCAGACCCTACCCAGAGCCGATGGTGGTGATAGACATGTCAATGTTGGGTTGGAGAGGTCATCAGGGATATATGGAGACTTGGCATTGAAGGCCTTCCTTCTGTCTATCAAAGGGAAGCCATGAACGACTTGGTGAGATCTTTGAATGCCAGGGCAGACAAACTCAGTTTGTGACACCTAGTGGATCGCAAATGGCAGTTACACCTAGAGGTGGTGCAGGGCATTGTCCAGCATGAGGAGAACCCTGGATGAATGTTTTTGCCACCAGTGGGAACGTGCAGTGTCTACACATTTGCTCGCTGGCGTTACCAAGAAGATTCCCTCTCAAAGGAGCACCCCACCTTAAGTGGAGCTTGGGAATCTTGTATGCCTTCCCGATGCAACCTTTCCTGTCCCATGTTCTGAAGGCCACCAGGAACAAAAAAGGCCAAATTAATTCTAGTGGCCCCAGATTGGTCCAGGACTGTGTGATACCTGGAACTTCTGGGCATGAGCATCTTTCCTTCGATCAGTCTGCAGTTTGGAATGATTTTCAGTCACACATGCCAGGATAGGGTACAGCACCTGAGTTTGCTCAGTCTATATCTTTGTGTGGAGATTGAGCAACAACAGTTGAAGGCTTTTGATCTGCCTTCTGAATTAGTGGCTGTCATTGGAGGCCAGATGCCCTTCAAAAAACGTGTTTACGATGGGCACTGGGATAAGGTTGTGGCCCGGTGTAGGTCCCACCATACAGAGCAAATACAGACAAAGATGTAGGATGTTTTGCCATTTGTGCTGTCTTTAGCCCAGGAAGGAATTGCTATGGACACTGTAAAAGAGTAATTGTTGGCCGTTGCACCCTTTTTGTGTTTACCAGACCAACAATCCTTATTTAATCACCCGTTGAGAGGCATTTTCTTAAAGGTCTGATCTTAATTGTTCTACCCAAAGCTTTTGTGATGCTACGGTGGTACCTTACTTTAGTTATGACTTTTGTTATGTTTCCCCGTTTGAGTAAATACACAGCTGTCCTTTGTGTCTAATGAGGCTCAAAACAATCTTCCTTGTGTGTAAGGAGGCTGCAACCTCTGTCCAGGCATCCACCATACACCCCCTTTTTCCCGGACAAACTGATGTTACGGACTAGGGTGACATTGCTGTTGAAGACTGTAATATCTTTCTATGTCACACAATCCATCACCCTTCCTGCATTTGTTCCTTTACCCCACCCCTTGAAAAAGGAGGAGAGACTATTGCTGGGACCCCAAGAGAGCTTTGAGCTTTTACATCAATTGTATTAATGACCAGCAGGTAGATGATAAGCTCTTCTTGATTGAGGTACGCTGGGGCAAACAAGGGTTTGAACATGGATCTGGAACATCCTCCCTTAGCTTTTGTAAGGTTGTACATAAAAGGACCATATCAAGATGTATAGTCCTCTCTATAAAACTCTTGACACACATTCCCCAAGATGCAGCCCCCGGAGAGTCTGAGGAATCATTCAACAAGAGCTAAGGCTACTACTACTGCTTTGACATGCAGAGTGCCTGTTCTGGACATCTGTCAGGCTGTGATCAGTCCATATGTTCCCAAAGCATTACTGCCTTGAAAACCAGGTCCAGCAGAAAGGCCAGTTTGCCCATTCACCTCCACAGGATTTTCTGGTTTGAGCCATTCCACAGGCCCACCACCTTGAGGGGGACTGCTTTGGTGCCTGTTCACTAGGTGAGGAATCTGCTGTTAAAAGTATCCATTAGAAGAACAAGTTACTTACCTTTGGTAACACTCTTTGTGATAGGGATTTCTAGCTGTAGATTCCTCACCTTTTGAGTATTTCCTAGAATTCAGAATGGATCTGGAAACTTTTTTTAGCAGTAACTTTGCACTCCCATTCACACGGATGCTGTTCCATTCCAGAAAAAATGTGCAGGGCCTATATATGCCCAACTCCTGTGTACGGACCCCAGTTTCTTTCTTTCTGTGTTGCCAGGCATGGATTCAGTCCACCCTTTGTGTCTCTCTAAGACACTACCTCAGAAGTTTTCCAGTGTGCAAGGGGTGTTCCCCCGAAACAATACTACAGGTTTCAAACCCAGTAGGTATGCTTCTGGTACCTAGTGTTGAGCCACAACTCCAACACCTGCATGTTGATGAAGCCGAAGCCATCGGAAAATGCATAGCAAAACTCACCAAGCAAAAGAAGACTGTGTAAGGGCCTCTCTGAGTTGTGGTCCATGTCCAATGTCCATTCCCGATCTCGTTTCTATTCACCGAGTCATTGGAACTGCTTGAGAGGAGAGTCCTTTAGGTAAATCTAAGAAGAAACACAAGAAGTCAAAGCGGGATTCTGCTCCCTTGAGCCTCTTGTATTCGCCTGAGCACTGGCAGGTACAGCACCACCCTTCTCAATCTCACTCCTGGGGTTTGGCAAATGAAGAATTGTGCAGAGGCAAACTCCTGTACTTAGGATCCCTGCCAACTCCCTCTGGAGCGCCTCCAGGCTTCAAGGGGCTGCAAGGCCCTCCATCTGGAGTAGAGTCAGAGGGTTTGCCCTTTCGACCTTCTGAGCCCACCTTGCCTCTTGATCCACAGTCGAACCCACTTTTGACCCCCAGATCAATGCCCGCCCCATGTTCCTTGATTCCCATGCTGACTGTTGATACCGGAGGAGGAGAACCCAATCATTCTCTCCGACGCCAAGTCTGTATCAATGCAACTTTGACTGAATTTGCACCCGAATCCTTAGAGACACTGCTTCCTCCATTGGACATACCAGCCCTTCTAGGCAGCCTGCCCACCTTGCAATTCCTCTTTGGCAAAGATTCTGACTATGACGACAAGGGTGATGAGTCCACTCAAACATAAAATTACAGGCATATATTAGGATATTTGGCATTAGGATTTGCAGGATGGTAGTGGCCTTAATACGTCTCTACAAACCGCTCTTATTTCTCCTCGCAGACCTACCACTTGGTATCTGGTTTTTTTACTCGATGGTTATGCATAGGGTGGCCCAAGTTCTCTACCGCCATTTCTCCACCATGGAGGTAATAGTTAATGTACTTACCAAGATGATGCAACCTGGAAAGACTTCCACTGAGCCTCTCCTCCAATTTAATGAGGTTCTGAAGGGCACTTTTATTAGGGGCCTAGGCCAAACCTTCCTCTGGGCCCCAGTCAGCTGGCCTGTTCTGAGCCACCCTCCCTTTCTCTCGCAGCACCCTTCACCCGACAACCTTGTGGTTCTGACTGCCACACCACGAGTTGGTCTAATCCAATCACATTTCCTAACACCCTCCTGACAGGGAATCCGAACATGGGGAAACTTTCAGCAAGTGGGTCTTTTTCTCCAGCAGTTTGGCCCTCCACTTTGTCTATGCCAGCTGCTTGTGAGATGTTACACCCATGTTGTCTGGGATTCGGTGGCAGAGGTCCTTCCTGGTGTGCCTGAAAACCTTTACCCTGTCCTGTCCCAAGCAATTCAGGATGGTCATAATGCAGCCATGTTCATGATTCATTGTGGCCTGAACACCACTGATTCCATCGGGTGAGCTGTTGGCACCAGTGTTGCTATTCGCTGCCATGCATGACTGTGATCCACTGGCTTCTCTAGCGACATCTAGTTCTCCCTTATGGACAGGCCCTTTGACAGGACACATCTGTTTGTAGACCAGGCTGATTCTGCTCTTGAGCAATTTAAAGAGAGAAGGGGTCCTGCTCGCTTTCTGGGCCTCTCAATGCCATCTCACCAACCACACCAGTTCCAATGCTCCTTTCATGGTTTTTGACAAGGTACCCCTTGCCCTCACGCTGTCCAGTGCCCTCAGATGACCCAGCTCTTTCATGGTCACGGCTGACGTGCCTACCAGTCACATGGTCAAGCTTAGCGGGCATCCAGTTCACCGGCCCCACACACAGCCCTGCCTGCCAAACCCCGTTATTGTGCCCTTGACGAAGCACAGCCATCTGGTGGGAGGCAGAATCCACTGATTCTTTCCAGGTTTGTCAGGCGATCACTTCAGACGGTTGGTCCTGCAGATAGTTTGCAGAGGGCATGCTCTCCCTAGTTTGCAGAGGGTATGCTCTCCCATTCATTTCTTCTACATCTCATGTTCCGCCGCCCCACAACAAGTGACAGAAGACCATCTCTTCATTTTGCAAAGGGAAATGCAAGGCTTTTTAGCCTAAGGGCTTGTCTAGAGGGTGTTGGCGCCAGAAGTAGGGCATGGTTGTTATCCCCCCTCCTTTCTGGTGCCCAAGAAGAACAGAGGCCTTCAGCCTACATTTGACCTGTGCCCTCCCAACATGTTTTTCCGAAGGTACGATATTCGGGATAGTCACCCTGGCCCAGGTCTTGCCTGCCCTTGACCCTGGAAATTGTATGGTGGCATTGGGCTGCAGGATGCCTACTTCCATATTTCAATTGCCCACCCTGGGTTGACCTCTTCAGCCCTCCACGACAACGCCTGCAAAGAGAATCCCTCTGACCCCTCTGACCGTGAGCTCCGGATGAAGATAACAGACGCCTGAAGATCCACTGCACACGCAGCCCCCAGGCCTTGGAGAAACCAACCCCCAGTGCAGCATCGACCAGCAGGCAGCCCTCCTCCCTGTCCAGCCGGTGGTTTTCCCGAGAAGCCCCCCCCGGACCTCACCTGAAGCCTCAGAGGGACCCCCGGTGTCACCTCATAGAGTTGCATTGAAGACCTGACACCCTGTTTGCACCCTGCACCCGGCCGCCCTAGTGCTTCTGCGGGTCCATCTTTGGTACCTACTTGGGGACCCTCCAGTGCTCTCTTAAACCCCACCGTCTGCCTTCCGAAATCGTGGGTACTTACCTGTCAGCAGACGAAGTTCCGCTTGCCCCCTATCTCCATAGGAGCCCACGTTAATTTGGTGCCTCTTTGACCTCTGCACCCGACTGGCCCCATGTTGCTGGTGGTGGGTATTTCGGGTTAACTTAAACCCCCAACAAAAGACTACCTACACCCCAGAGATAGGAACTGTAATTTGTATACTTACCTGCAAAATTGTACTATCTTTTCTTCCCCCAGGAACTGTTGAAAAATGCAGTGTCAATTTTAAAATAGCTTTTTGCCATTTTAAGAAAAATTTTACACATTGTCGATTCTATTCCAAGTCCTGATCATATATATATATATATGCAAAGTACCTTTTAGATTATGGACTTACCTGCAAACTGAATCTTGTGGTTCTAGAAATAAATTAACAAAACACATTTTTCTATATAAAATCCTATTGGTCTGGAGTTAAGTCATTGAGTGTGTGTTTCTTTTATTGCTGGTGTATGTGCAACAAATGCTTAACACTACCCTCTGATACGCCTAACTGCTCGACCACACTACCAGAAATAGAGCATTAGTATTATCTACTTTAGCATCTGTCAAGCCTCTGGGGAATCCCTGGACTCTGTGCATATTATATCTCATTTTGATGTAGCGTATACAGAGCCAGCTTCCTACAAACCAGATCACATGGGCTTAAATCTGTACAGTTAGACACAATGGCAGTAACACCTAGCTTGTTTTCTTTTGAAAATTGATTCTAGAATCGAATCTTTGAGCCATTAAGCACTGTTTTCATTAGGCTGCATTTATTTTCACTAGCATTATATATATATATATATATATACATACATACATACATACATACATACATACATACTCCAGTATGGGTAGCTCTGCAATATAGTGAAATATTGTATATAGGGATTTTGGTGACCTAAACTATGAGGCTGAAGGCCAAGAGGTCTGTAAACACCGTCAGAACCCTTAGTTGTTAATATAGGACTGTCCTAGCCATTAATATTTTTATATTACATGTTTATTTTGTGGTGGTTCGAGTGAAACATAAACTGTTTTCTTAAAAGTACAAGTAACATTGGGCACTATTCTAATTGGAACTTGAATGTTTAGGTTTTGCTTATGTTTCATGAACAAATTGTTGATAAAACATTGCAAAGTGGTGAGGGCCAGGCGATTTATGTGGCTCTGTAGCTGCAATTTTTACCAAGTAATTATGGATGTACCACATTTGCTGCATGATTTGCAGAGTTCTAGAAAATATAGTTTCAAATTTAAATAAATGCTCAAATTAAAGCAATGCTGCCAGAGAATGTGCTGCATAACTTTCCCGTTTTGCCACATAATTTAGGCAAGCTTGATGCATAATTTAGCCCTCCATTTTTTTTTTTCAAATCTCTTTATTGGCATTTTTAAGGTACAAATACATACGTTAAGCAGTAACAGTATGAATAACCGTATGTCGAGCTCCATTGGGCCATCCTGCAAGGAACTGAGGCACTCAATGTTGTATATTAGACAGGGTTTCACACATAAGCTGATGAATCTCATTATTCAGTATAATGATACCTGGGGAGATCAACATTAGCAACATTAACATCTATAACATTGGCATGTCATGAGGGTGGGAGGGACTTCCCTACTGAGGCTGAGAGATCCAGGGAAATAGTACAGGAAGCAACGTAAATAAGAACAGCAAGCAGGAGGAGACATATGAGAAGGGAGAGGGTCTGTCTGCCAGTAGTGTCTATAGTAATAAAAGTATCTTGGGATGGGGGAAGCGGGAAGAGGGGGATGACATCCACTGAATAGGTCCTGGTGAACAACAGTTATGGGTGGGGTGGAGAGGAGGGTACATCAGGGAAGGGGAGGATGTAGCCTGTTGGAAAGCTTGTGTATATGTATCTCCCAGTGCATGATGCCACTCCCCCGCCACGTGGAAGCAGATGACAAAGAATCCACCACTGCCGTCGCCCGTTTATGTGCCACTCAGAGCCGCACTGAAACACCGGGTGGTTGGGCTGCTTTCCAAAACATGGCTATCAACTTTTTAAGTAACACAAACGCCAAGTCGGCTAGTTTTAAGTAGTGTTTAGAGCGCTTTGAACGCTTAGCGATGTCCAATAAGCAAAATGATGGGTCAGGGGATAATTGTGTGTCAATCGCTGCCGAGTTGTGCTCCAGTACTTGGTTCCAGGTGTGAGCCAATGGTGGACATTCCCAGAACAGGTGTAGAAATGTGGCGTCCATGTCCACTCTTGAGACCAGGCAATGAAGTTCCCGGGAACATCACATGGAGCCTCTGTGGGGGTAAGGTAGGTCTGGTGGAGGTAATTAAATTGCGTACATTTAAGGCGCGCATTTGATTGACATGACAACACCATTGCCCGCTGTTTATCTGTATAATTTGGCCCTCCGTGCTGCAAAATCCTAGTAGCTGACAATAGTATAGCGCTGCAGAGTGGTTTGGTGGTTCTCAGTATGATGATGAAAGGTATTAGGCGATACACAAAATGGCAAAGAAAATATGTTTTTCATTCGTCAATATGAGTATGCCAGGATCCATGTACCGGTTAACCATTATCTGAGACAACAATGGTGACCAGGTTATGATTATTCCCATTGATACTTTGGCATTAAAGTGAGTAATCTGTCTTTTGGGTCCCAAACCTCTATTACACAATATATAGCAAGGGAACCTCTACAATGTGTATTACAGAAAGGGGTTCTCAATAGTGTCTGCAGGTTCTTCTAGGACATCAGGGGGCTTATAAGAGCCCAAAACATTGGTGTAAATACCCATGGGGCTCCTGGGCCTCTTTGTGAGATGTGCAGCCTGAATACAGAGTTTAAATGTTGTGCTATTAAAATATAACCAGGATATTGACTACTAAAATATTGTGAAGGTGAGTCAATATTTGGTAAATCTTATATTGCTATACTTAAATCCACAAATATACATACTAGGACAGTTTGTATATCTTCAACCAACTAGATGTGGAGTTAAGAATAGTAAATCTGTGCTTAACAACAAAATATTCTGGCTACAATATTTTGGAGGAGTAATATTTTTGTGCTTGTTATTCTGACATACAGACCTTTGCAAATAGGGTCCTGAGCCTTGTCTTCCGCCATAAAGCCACTTCTTCCCAAATTAGTCTCTTATAAAAAAAAAATTACGCCCAGATTTATACTTTTTTTGTGCCTCATTTGCGTCATTTCTTGACACAAAAGCAGTGCAAACTTACAAAGTACAATTATATTTAGTAAGTTTGCGCCACTTTTGCGTCAAAAAATGGCACAAATGCGGCACAAAAAAAGTATAAACACGGGCCTAAGTCTGGACTCGTGATAAATGTGTTGTTCGCAAAATAAAGTTTTAGATCTGAAAGATGAGTTGAATCTAAGAATTACTTACTCCTGCATTCAAGTTTCGTTTAGGAAATCATGACATCTGCTAAATCCAATGTCTGCTAAGAAAAAAAAAAGTTGTAAATCAGCAAGCTGAGTTGAAGTCCAGAAATAAACATTTTCGGTCATGTTTATGGGATAGTGGGAAAGGGCAGGAATGCACTGTATTTAAGCCATACTGCACATTCCTGCCTTTTTCACCTGCACTGGTGCCCTTTTGGCATCATAGTGCCAACGCAAGCACGGCTGCACCATGGTGCAAGGGTGCCTGTGTTGCATGCAGGATTGCTTTTGTGCAGGAAGGGACAACTTCCTGCACAAAACCAATCCTAGGAGTCATATTCCTCTCTCTCGGTGTTCTGAAGAATGCAGCACACATAGTAAGAGGAAATAACGAGGAGAAATAAATGTATTTCTCCTGGTTACGCCTGTCTTGGGGAAGGGTATCTTTTTGGTGCATTCCCAGGTTTAAATGTTCTTGTAAATCTGAGAATGAGTCAAAAACCATGGGAGTTGTGTGGGAACACACATGCAACACCCATGGAATGCCCTTCCATGGCAGAGTAAGGCAAGGCAGCAATTTGCGCTGCTTTGCCTTACTCCAGATATTTGAAGCTCTGGCTTTGCATGGCTTCAAAAGTCTGACTTCGATGTTTGTGTCACGTATGTATCACACTGCATGGTGCAAGTGTATCGGAAACCGCTCATAAATATGCCCCTAATTGTTCCCATCATTGCTTTTCCCTGAAACTGGGACATATTGGCTCATTTCATTGATTGTAAAATAAACTCGTAAATCAGGGAAGTTATTTGAATCAAGAATTCATCTGCACTAAAATCAGGATCCACCAACTGATTTCAGTTTTAGGAAAATTAATTTGCTTTCATTGAGAGGATATGGATTTAGTACCCATTAGCAAATTTCAATGTTCGCAAAAGAAAGGCAAATCGCTGACAGGAACTGGATTCACTACTCATCAGCTGATGTCAGCATTAGTAGAATAAAATTGTAAATCAGCTACATGGTTTGAATTCAGGATGCATCATCTCCAAAATACGGATTTATCTGCTGATTTCAGGTTTAGTAAAATAAGCTTATAAACTAGTAACATGATTTGAATTTAGGATTCATCAACTCCAAATAACTCACCTGCTGATTTCAGTGTTGGCATAATAAATTTGTACATCAGCAAGATGATTAGAATTCAGGAATCAGCAGCTTCAAAACCAGGATTCATATGCTGATTTCAGTTTTTGTAAAATAAGCCTGTGAACCAGCAACATGATTCGACTTCAGGATTTATCATCTCCAGACTCATCTGTCGTTTTCACTGTTGGCAAAATAAAGTTGTACATCAGCAAGATGATTAGAAGCCAGGACTCAGCCTGAACATCAGGATTAAACTGCTGATTTTAGTGTTTGTAAAATAAGCCTATAAAACAGCAACCTGATTTGAATTCAGGATTCATTATCTCCAAAATTAAGATATCTGTTGATTTCAATGTTGGCAAAATAAAGTTGTAAACCAGCAAGATGATTGCAATTCAGGACTCATCAGCTCAAAAATTAGGATTCATCTGCTGATTTCAGTTTTCGTAAAAAATGCCTATAAACCAGCTACAGTATTTGAATTTGGGATTCATGATCTCCAAAATCAGAACTCATCTGTCAATTTCAGTGTTGGCAAAATAAAATTGTAAATCAACAAGAAGATTTTAATTCAGGACTCGTCAGCTCGCAAATCAGGATTCATCTGATGATTTTAGTTCTGGTAAAATATGCTTATAAATCATTAACATGATTTGAATTCAGGATTCATCACCTCCAAAATCAGGACTGATCTGCTGATTTCAATGTTTGCAAAATAAGTTGTAAATCAGCAGGATAATGTGAATTCAGGACTCATCAGTTCGAAAATCAGGATTCATCTACTGGTTTCAGTTTGTCTAAAAATAACCTTATAAACCAGCAACATGATTTGAGTTCAGGATTCATCAGTTCCAAACCCAGGACTTGTCTGCTGATTTTAATATTAGCAAGATAAAGTTGTAAAGCAGCAAGATTATTTGAATTCAGAACTCCTCAGCTTGGACATCAGGATTCATCTGCCGATTCAGTTTTGGCAAAATAAGTTTATAAACCAGCAACATGATCTGAATTCAGGATAAGTCATCTCCAAAATCAGGCCTCATCTGTTGGTTTAAATGTTGACAAAATAAGTTGTAAATCAGCAAGATAATAAGAATTTAGGACTCATCAGCTTGAAAATCAGGATTCATCTCCTGATTTCAGTTTTTAGTAAAATAACCTTATAAACCAGCAACATGATTTGAATTCAGGATTCATCACCTCCAAAATCAGGACTCATCTGCTGATTTCAATGTTTGCAAAATAAGTTGTACATCTGCAAGATAATATGAATTCAGGACTCATCAGTTCGAAAATCAGGATTCATCTACTGGTTTCAGTTTGTCTAAAAATAACCTTATAAACCAGCAACATGATTTGAGTTCAGGATTCATCAGTTCCAAACCCAGGACTTGTCTGATGATTTTAATGTTAGTAAGATAAAGTTGTAAAGCAGCAAGATTATTTGAATTCAGAACTCCTCAGCTTGGACATCAGGATTCATCTGCCGATTCAGTTTTGGCAAAATAAGTTTATAAACCAGCAACATGATCTGAATTCAGGATAAGTCATCTCCAAAATCAGGACTCATCTGTTGATTTAAATGTTGGCAAAATAAGTTGTAAATCAGCAAGATAATATGAATTCAATACTCATCAGCTCGAAAATCAGGATTCATCTCCTGATTTCAGTTTTTTCAAAAATAACCTTTTAAACCAGCAACATGATTTGAATTCAGGATTCATCAGCTCCAAAATCAGGACTCATCTGCTGTTTTTAATGTTGGCAAAATAAAGCTGTAAATCAGCAAGATGATTTGAATTTAGGACTCATCAGCTCAAAAATCAGGATTTATCTGCTGATTTCAGTTTTTGAAAAAATAACCTTATAAACCAGCGTGATTTCTTTATTCATGAATTAAAGTTGCAAAGCAGTAAGATTATGTGAATTCGAAACTCACCAGCTCCAAAATCAGAACTCATCTCATGATTTCAGTTTTTGTAAATTAAGCTTGTAAACCAGCAACATGATTTGAATTCAGTATTCATCATCTCCAAATTCAGAGCTCATCTGCTGATTTCAGCGTTGGTGAAATACAGTTACAAATGAGCAAGATTATTTGAATTCAGGTCTTACAATCTACAACATCAGGACTCATCAGTTGATTTCATTGTTAACAAAATAAAGTTCTAAACCACCAAGATGATTGGAATGTAAGATTCATTATCTCCAAAGTCAAGACTCATCTGCTGATTTCAGGTTTTTCAAAACAAACTTCAATGCTCATTCTCCAATCATGGAATACCTCCCAGCTTTAAATGTAACATACTGCAGCGCAAGTAGATGCATTGCGTTACATTTCTTTACAAATCGCACAGGGTGGTGCAAATTGCCCCCTGTGTAGCTTTGTAAATACTACTGAAACCTTTGTGCTGCCCTTGCATCACCTTGGGTCACGCAAAAATAACACAAAGGCTTAAAAAATCTGGGGCTAGGTCTACAAGCTAGACAGGACAATAAGATTCAAAGGTGAAGATTAATCTTCAGAAGCCAATAATTATGCCTCTTAAATTAGGATCTGAAAATCTTCACTTTTTGTGATCAGAGAAGGTTCATGAGAAGGTGAATCATGACCCAGATTCACTAAGGTTTTGTGTCTTTTTGTCATACTTTTATGGTGCAGCCCTGACGCAAAATCAAATTTTGGGGAATTTACTAAGCCATGCAATGCAGCGTTGTGTGGGGTCTGGAAACTCAAAGTAATGCAAGGCCTTACTATGCGCTACCTTGCATTACTTTGCATCAGGGGAGCATTCCATGGGTGGAGCATCAGACTTACTAAGGTGAGTAAACATGGCATTGTGACAAAAAGCTATGCCTCCTTGAAGCACACATAATGTGGACAAACATCTCATTGCTTCCCCTTTCTATGCATACTGGGTGTGCCAGCGCTAGAAGACAGCACAAATGCTCCATATGTTAGCAAATTTGGCACAGTTCTACTATCTCCCTTTCACACAATGCAGCAACTTTGCCTATTGCCCTGCGTAAAATATTAGTAAATATGCCCACATATTTTTGTTCTCAGGGTAAAGAGTGCCACTGTTAATGAGGAAATTTACTGATAGACATATAGGGCCATATTTTCAAAGATTTGCATTATTTTTGCACCAGGCACCGTGGTACAAGAGGAACACACGTCTTAAGGCAGATTTATCAAGCCAGGCATGGCCACGTCTGACTTGATAAATCTAGAGTTATCAAAATGCAGTGCAAATTGCTGCATTGCCTTATTCTGCCCTGGGAAGGCGTTCCATGGATGGAGCATGGGTGTTCCCAGGCATCCACCCATGGATTTTGGTGTAGTCCCAGATTTACCATCACTGGTAAACCTAGGAAACCATCAAAAAACTACGTCCCCCCAGGTGATGAATAACGAGGAGAAATATCTTTATTTCTCCTCATTACTTCCTCTTTCTATATGTGCTGCGTTCTGCAGCACGCATAGAAAGAGGAATATGTCTCAAGGGATAGTTTTTGTGCAGGAAGGTGTTTTTTCCTGCACAAAAACAATTCTGCTCACAACACAGGCACCCATGCACCATGATGAAAGGGAGGCAGCACACAACGCCAGCCCTAGGAAAAGGCAGGAATTCGCTGTACAGTGTTAAGAATGGCGTATTCCTGCCCTTTCCTTCTCATGCAGTGCGGCAAGTTGACCCGTTGCGTGATATATTGTTAAATATGCCCCATAATCTTGACAAGGGCACTTGATACCATGATGTAATGTAATACAGTTTGGGCAGTATGTCAGAAATCGACTGGTCACTGTCAGCGCTGGTCATTTATTCAGTTTCCAGATAGGCATCCATTAGTTCATCACAAGCGTGTCTCTTGTCCCCGTTTTCTCCTGCCTGTCCAAGAAAACACAGCCATTTACAGATCTGAGTTCTATGATGTTAGCATCTCCTTAAAGATGAAGCAAGTCTGCTGAAAATTAAGTTAATGTGTTCTAAAAAAATGTATCTACACTGCAGCAATCATGAACAAATCCTCTGTAATCATGCATGTGTGGACATACACCTATGGTAGTTCTTGTTAGTGCAACTTTAGATATATATGTGTGTCTATTTGTCTGTATATATTAACCGAAAAAACAAAAGTTAAAGTAACGTAAGTTTGGGTGAATTTGTCAGGGACTGCATTAACATTTTAAACAAAAAAAAAAAGAAGAAATTCACCAGTTGTAGTAAGCACAGCTAACTATAGCTTCTGCCCCCGCCATGTGCTGCTTATGACAGCACATATTACCTCACTCATGATGTCCTATGACATAATTTATGACATCACTGAAGGCAAACTAAAAACACCTCAGGAGAGGTTCTAATATGCATTCACAAGGTGATGGAGGCAAGACCCAAGGAGGAGGATACCTGGGAGGGTGTATGACGTCCCTTAGGTGCAAAGGTCACAGCTGTCAAAACAGACACCTTAGTAATGTGTCTACGGATGTGCTAAGAGGTAATTAAGGTGACTCACGGACCCCTTGGTAGATGGTCTATATTGTGCCAACCCTTGTAGTGTAGGCACAACCCACAGACACCTCAGTAAAAGCTCCACCGAGACAACAGAAGACAGCGACGGTTCAACCAGAGTCTCGGACACCGTCGTAGGGGTCTGCCCGAAGAGGCCCAAGCAGGGAAGATGCCAAGGGTAGGCCTTCAGCTGGGCTGGTTTCCTGGAGCCAGGGGATAAGGAGAGGAAGGGTCAGCACAAGCGGTGAGGCCAGACTATACCGGGAGTCGGACTCCGTGTACTTCATAGCGTGAGAGCGAGAACGAGATGGTCGGAACCATCAGCAGAGAGAAGCTTGTAGAAAATGAAAAAATGGCAATGGCAAACCAGAACCTCGTTCCCGCCTCGGTTGGCCTGTGAGGGCGGGGAGCAGGTAGAACAGGACGCAAACACAAAAGCAAAGCTGGCACATGATAAGAAGAAATATAAAAAACAGCGGGGCATGGTGAATGAGGTTTGGGGTAAATGTACTGCAAAATAAAAAGCAACAGAGGCGCCGTACAAATAAACTGGTTTTGTGGAATAAAACAGCCCCTCATCTAATCAGAGAAGAGGAAACGTGAAGGACCCAACCACCCAAGAACGGTCCAATTAAGGACAGACACAGATTGGCAGGAAGGGCTGGAAGAGGAGAAATCTGGAGGTGAACTTCGTGGTGGGAGGAGAGATGGGGACAAGGGAGAGAAAATGAAGGGAAAAGAAAAATGAAGCGACTTGCCCAGAATCACACAGCTCGTGCTCAAACGCAGAAGCCGGGGTGGGACATGTTCATGGATAACTAGTGAATATGAAAGAGCTTGAGTTTAAATTTGTGATTTGTAAGGTGCAGAACTCTTAACCCAGCGAAAACCATACGGATTCAGAAAATACGGCGGGTATTTAAAACACTCTGACTACACAATATATTTTATGATGTTTTAATTACTGATCCTACTGCCAAATGTAGTTCCCATACCACGCTACGCATAATAGCACTTTTGAATTAGTCACACACTAATGGCCCATCGTTTACAAGAGTCACTAGGTAGATTGTAGGCTATTTGAGGCACACTACCCCGTTCTTCCTGGTCCTATTGCAGGGCTGATTACAAGTGGGGTGCAGTCTGGCTGGGTAATTCTGTAGATCACGGTGCGGGGACAGGAGGTGGTGCACCAGGGTACGATTGAGGCGCATCGGCAAAGCTGTCTGGGTTCCTAGTGTTGAATAGGTGTATTTGATATAAAGAGGGCCACTGGAATCATGCGGCAGGGGATGGCCAAATTATGCAGCAGGGTTAAGAAAATTATGATCAGGAAAAGCCCAATTATGCGGCGTAATGAGTCACATTTTCTGATAGTATTATTTCGTTATCGTTTCATTTTTACACTTGTAAACACAATCTGATCATTGGGTGCACCTCATTAGTACCAGTTTAACACCCAAATATAGCAATAAGCTACAGAATTTTGACCGGTCAAGCTTTGCAGAGAGCCTTCCACTGCGCAGCAACACGCGTCACTGCGTTTTAGTAACTTTTGAACCGTTTGAGCTAGAAACCGGATTTATTTTTTTGTTAAAATCAGATTACGTAACAGATGATGGATTATATGGCAAATGTGGAAAATCTATAATCACGTGAAAACACCATGGCCGTACAATTGCAGAATTCCAGTGGACCGAGACTAAAGCGCACTGGTGGAACTGTGTGTGGGTCTCAGGCTTGAAGAGCAGGTCGTGCTGCAGGTATGACTGGGTGTGCTGGCAGAGCTGTGCGTGATGAAGAGCTGGAGTAGGAGGATGGGAGATTTGAGATGCACTGGCAGAGCTGCATGCAGTCTCCGTGGACTATAGCAGGCTGTGCTGCAGGCAGGGCTGACCTACACTAGCAGGGCTGTGACCAGCAGGTCATAACGCATGGTGAGACAAAAGTGAGGTCAAGTGCCTTAGGACGCTCACACTGGCCAATCACATCGCCTACAACTGCTCCTCGGAGCCCTGCTCCCTTCAGCGTAGAAACAGCAGCACAAGACAACCTTCTACTGCTCTATATCTGATAGAGACTTCTAGTTGCAGATTCTTTACCTTTGAATTTCCCCAGGCATCAGACTGGATCCGGAGAATTTTTCTTCAAGCAGTACCTCTGCGTGCCGTAAGGTGGCATCGGTCGACTCCGCGGGCGTCGTTGGCATCATGCTTGCCGTGATGGCGTTGTGGTCGTATATAGTCGCCACCCCGGCACGCAGACGTCAGTTCTTTTCTTTCCATGCCAGCCAATGCGCAGATCCGGAGAAGAGCTACCTCAGTAATTTTTTGACTGCGTCAATATTTTTGTCGTATTTTTGACGAGTTCGTGGATGCGTCGAGGGATGTCCTGCAAGACCGGATTCAAGCCCTGCGACTCCTGTCACCGAACTATGTCGGTGACAGATCCGCACCTCGTGTACTTATGGTGTTTGGAGCCCGATCACGACCCAAAGTCGTGCTCCGAGTGTCAGGCCATGAACCCGAAGGCTTTGCAGGAGCAGTCCCTAAAGCTCATGGCGGTCCGACACTTGATTCTGCGGCGCTCACGGTCCCGTTCGAGAAGAAGGTCTCGAGATCGGCCGCGGAGTCATCACCACTCTTCGTCCTCCAAGTCATCGGGACATTCGGGTCACAAAAAGAAGAAGTCGAAGAAAGACAAGTGTTCTTTAACTTCACCCCGTCGATCAGATAAAACGATGCGGAAAGAGCATCGATGCTCTAGGCCTCCATCAACGGAGCCTTATTCTGGGTCGGCTCTGCGATTCCGCAACTTTCCGGGAGCCGGAGCCACCCCTGCCCAACTCAAAGAGTTTTACAAGGCCATGCGCCTCATTTTTGGGCAGTCCGACCCACCTTCGGAGCCTTCGGGCACAGGGGAGTCGGTTGGGGTCCCTTCGGTTTCAAAGTCGTTGGCTGAGGCCTCTGCTCTGGAGGGCCCTTCCGGATCCAATCGCGGATCCTTCCTGACGCCGGTCTTGCCACAAAGACCTTCCTCGGCGTCGGGTTAGACGTCGATGCTCCTGACGTCGTTGGGCCCACAATCGACGTTGATCCCATACTCATACCTGACGACCCAGAGCCGGAACAATGTCGCTCAATGCCGATTCCGTTTTCTATGGGTTCTCCTGGGCCCAGGGTTGATCCAGACCCTTATTCTTGTGGGTATGGATACGGGGAGAGTATTGAGGGGTCGCTGGACCCTTTAGAATATCAGCTTGACCCCCAAATGGACTGGGTGCAGGATTTGGGTGATGCTAGTGGACTAGACACCTCCCCGACACTGGTATGCTCACTCCTCCTAGTGTGGCTACGGAGGAGAGTGCTTCTTACTCTATGGTGGTGAGAAGGGCGGCTGAGATCTTGGACCTCGATCTTCCTTGTGTGGAGGTTAGGCTTAACATCCTAACCGACATGCTTCATCCGGGGTCTTCCTCTTCCGAGTCCCTTTTACCCTTCAATGAAGCACTGACAGACGTCCTTTTGGGTACTTGGTCCAGACCCAGCACAGGGGCTCCTGTGAATAGGACGATTGCCCGCCGCCATCGGCCTGCACTGTCAGACCTAAAATTCCTGACCCAACACTCCACGCCTGAGAGCCTTGTCATCCAGGCTTCTTCTTCATCTGGTGCATTCCCTGCCGCACCCCCGGATAGGGAATCAAAAAGACTGGATAATTTGGGGAAGAAGTTGTTTTCTTCCAACAGTCTAGTGCTGCAGTCCGTGAACACCGCATGACTTTTGGGCCGCTTTTCCAATACTCTCTGGGATAAGGTCGCACAAGTGCTGCCTGCAGTTCCGGAGAAGGCCCGGGCTGTACTGTCACAAGCCGTAACAGATGGGAGGGATGAAGCTATGTTCATGATTCGTTGTGGACTGGATACGACTGACTCTCTGGCAGATCAGTTGCATCGACGGTGGCATTGGGACACCATGCCTGGCTGAGAATGTCTGGCTTTTTGGGGGATGTCCAGCAATCCTTAATGGACATGCCCTATGATGGCACATGTCTCTTCGGAGACAAGGTGGACTCAGCGCTCCAGCGCTTTATGGATTCCTGAGCCACGGCCCGGTCCCTTGGCCTCGCGCCTGCACCTAGACCCCAGCAGTCTGCCTTTCGCCCCTTTCGTGGCTACGGTAGGGGCACCCAACCGTGCTCTTTTCCACCTGGCCACAGACCCGCGCATGCTGTACAGCCCCTGCGCGGACGCAGGATACCACGTTCCCAGGGATCAGGGAGCCAGCAGGTCGCCCAATCCACCCCCACCCCTTCCTCAGCCTCCAAGCCTTCCTAGTCTGCAGGTACATCAGGAGCCAGTAGGTCGCAGGATACGCCATCACCTGCCCCAATGGCAAGCCATTACCTTGGACAGGTGGGTACTCCAAATTGTCAGAAGGGGCTATTCCCTCCCCTTCAAGACATCTCCTCCAGGCATGCCACCTTCATACAGTCAGATATCGGAGGATCATGTGGCGCTTCTCTGCGAGGAAGTCCAAGCCCTTTTGGACAAAGGAGCTATAGAGAGGGTTCCGTTGCCAGAAGTAGGTCGTAGTTGCTATTCCCGCTACTTACTGGTTCCGAAAAAGGACAAAAGTCTTCGACCTATATTAGATCTTCGGTCCCTCAATCTCTTCCTAAAAAAACAGAAGTTAAAATTTTTAACATTGGCTCAGGTCCTATCTGCCCTGGATCCCGGAGACTGGATGGTAGCGTTGGTCTTGCAAGATGCATACTTCCACATTCCCGTCTTGCCGGCCCACCGGCGTTACCTAGGATTTGTGGTAGGTCACAAGCACTTTCAGTTTACCGTGCTCCCCTTTAGCCTTACCAGTGCCCCCTCGGGTGTTCATGAAAGTGATGGTAGTGGTGGCAGCTCATCTGTGCCGGTTAGGGGTCCCAATCTTCCCCTACCTCGACGATTGGCTGTTGAAGGTGAACTCTCCCCAGACAGTCGTGTCCCACCTCCAGACTACGGCAAACATTTTGCATTCGCTGGGGTTCACTATCAACGTGCCGAAGTCAAACCTGACTCCTCAGACGCTCCCTTTCATCGGAGCTGTTCTGGATACAGTGCAGTTTCGGGCATATCCTCCCGAAAAGCGAGTCCAGGATATTCTGGCTATGATACCGATGTTTCAGCTTCTATTCTGGATTTCGGTGAGAATGACTCTGAGGCTGCTCGCCCTCATGGCCTCCTGCATCCTGCTAGTTCAAAAGGCCAGATGGCATATGCGGGCTCTGCAGTGGGACCTGAAGTTCCAGTGGGCGCAGCATCAGGGGAATCTCTCCGACAAGGTCCAGATCTCGTAAGGGACTGCAATCAGGATTGGGTCAAGGGCAGATCCCTCTCCTTTCCCGAACCAGATCTTATGATTGTGACAGATGCGTCACTTCTGGGATGGGGTGGCCACATAGGAGAGGCAGAGATCAGAGGTATCTGGTCTCCGGCGGAAACCAGTCTCCATATCAATCTTCTGGAGCTCTGAGCGATTTGACTAGCATTGAAAGCATGTCTTTCATCCCTCAAGAGGAAAGCAGTGCAGGTGTTCGCAGACAACACCACCGCCATGTGATATTGCAACAAACAAGGCGGAGTGGGGTTGTGGACTCTTTGTCATGAGGCCCTTTGTCTCTGGACTTGGCTGGAACATTAGGGCATTTCCCTGGTGGTTCAACACCTGGCAGGCTCCTTGAATGCCAGAGCAGACGAACTCAGTCGATGATGCGTGGTCGACACCGAATGGCATCTCCATCCGGAGGTGGCACAAGGTCTCTACCTGTAGTGGGGAGAACCTTGGTTAGTCTTGTTTGCCTCTGTAGAGAATGCGCACTGTCAGCTGTTTTGCACGTTGGAGTTTCCAAGGTGGCACTCTCTCAGCGATGCTTTTCGTCGGGAGTGGAACTCAGGCCTCCTGTACGCCTTCCCGCCAAAACCACTTCTGCCCAGAGTGCTGAAGAAGATCAGGCAAGACCGGGCCCAAGTAATACTGGTGGCTCCGGACTGGGCGCAGAGAGTCTGGTATCCCGAGCTCTTGAACATGGCCATAGCTCCTCTCATCAGACTGCCTCTTCAGGAGGATCTTCTGTTGCAGCAGCAGGGGAAGGTCCTCCACCCGAACCTGTCAACTCTGCGACTTCTGGAGTGGAGATTGAGCGGCGACAGTTGACGTCTTTCGACTTGCCACCCGAAGTCTGTGACGTTATCTTGGCAGCCAGGCGTCCCTCAATCAAAACTGTATACGCCTGTCATTGGAAGAAATTTGTGGCATGGTGCATCGCCAATTCTGTTGATCCTCTATCTGCTCCTCTCTCTCAGGTCCTTCTCTTTATTCTTTCCCTTGCCTGGCAGGGTTCCACCTTGGGCACTCTTAAGGGATATCTCTATACTATCTCTTCTTTCTTAAAGTTACCTGATCAGCCTTCTTTATTTAAATCTCCCATAGTTGGGAGGTTTCTTAAAGGCCTCACACATCTTTTTCCTTCTATCTCATTCATCATGCCCCAATGGGATCTCAACCTGGTCTTAACTTACCTTATGTGTACCCCGTTTGAACCGCTTCACAACTGTACTCTAAGGCTCTTAACTATAAAGACTGTCCTTCTAGTCGCCATTACTTGCAGAGCTTTACTGCCTGCAGAGTTAGTGAACTCCAGGCTCTGTCATCTAAGCCACCTTTTCTTGCCATGCATCCTGACAAAGTGGTGCTTCTTTTCGACCCAAGGTAGTGACACCCTTCCATGTCGGACAGTCCATCACCTTGCCTACCTTTTATGCACCCCCACATCCCTCTCATGAAGAGGAGAGACTCCACCATCTGGACCCAAAAAGAGCGTTGGCGTTCTATCTTGATCGTGCCAAAGACTTCCGGGTGGACGATCAAATCTTTGTGGGATATGTGGGTGCAAAGAAGGGGAAAGCGGTGCAGAAGAGGACCATTTCAAGACTGGTACTCTTATGCATCAAAATGTGCTACGCTCTGGCTAAAAAGCAACCCCCTGTAGGTTTGAGAGCTCACTCCACCAGAGCTACTGCTGCTACCACAGCGCTAGCACGTGGTGTTCCAGTCCTGGATATTTGTCAGGCACCAATGTGGGAATCTTTGCACACTTTTACTAAGCACTACTGCCTGGACAATCAGGTCCGAAGGGACAGCTACTTTGGCCATTTGGTCCTGCAGGACTTTTTGGTGTGATCTTAGTTCGCAGGCCCGCCACCGGGGATGGTATTGATCGGGTATCTATTCAAAGGTAAGGAATCTGCAACTAGAAGTCTCTATCAGATGTACAAGTTACTTACCTTCGGTAACAAAATATCTGGTAGAGACATATTCTAGTTGCAGATTCCTTACCGACCCGCCCATCCTCCCCGCACTGCAAACTGATTTCTAGGGACAGGAACTTTCTCTTTAGGGCCTTAGTTTTGGCACACCACTCTCAGTGTTCTTCATGGCTCCGCGCTACTGGCGTGTAAAGCTGTGAAAAGAAACTGACGTTAGCGCACCGGGGTGGCGCCTATATACGACCGCGACACCATCACTCACGGGGAGCACGACGCCAACGACGCCCGCAGAGTCGACGGACCCCACCAGATGGCACGCAGAGGTACTGCTCGAAGAAAAATTCTCCGGATCCAGTCTGACGCCAGGGGAAATTTAAAGGTAAAGAATCTGCAACTAGAATATGTCTCTACCAGATATTTGGTTAACGAAGGTAAGTAACTTGTACTACTGGTCTTCCTTCAAGTCTCTCCCCTGGCCCTGCTCATGCCCCACTTCCCTTCTATCCCCCTCTTCCAGTCCCTTTCTCTTAAACCCCCTAACCTCTTCTCTCCTCCCTTCCTTCTCTTCCCACTCCTTCCCCATCAACCTTAACTTTGTTCAACTCTATTGCCTTCTGTCTGATCCTCTCTTCCTCCTTTCCCCCGTTCCTACCCTCCTCATCACACGTTATTCCTTCTGCTCCATCACGTCCCCTCCTCTCCTTCCTTTACCCTCTCACACCTCTCCCAGCCTCTCTCAGCATGCCGTCCATCCTCCCTCCTCTTCAAGCACACCTTGCTCTTCCTTACCATACCCCCAGCCCACTTTCTGCTATCCCTTCCTTTATCTCCCTGCACCCTTTCACTGATTTTCTTTCTTCTCTCTCACCTGCTCCTTGGTCCTCCAATCTCCCCTTCTGCTCTCCTCTTCCTCACTTCTCCACTCCCCTGCTCTCCCTTATGCACATTTCTTCTTCTTCTCTTATGCTCCACTCTTCCCCTCTCTCATCTGCTCCCACTGTTTCCCCTCCTAAAGCTCATGTTGCCCTTCCTGCTCTCCCATCCGATTCTTTCCTCCTACATAACTTTACCTTTTTCGTGTCTGCTCAGATTCCTACCCTCACCCTCTACTCTTCCCGCCTGCTCTCCCTTCTACCCCTTCCACAGCCCTAGTCAATGTGCCCTACCACTCTCTCCTGCTCCCACCCCCTTCCTGTTATCCCATCTGCCCTTCTCCAGCCCTCTTGAAGGTGCTTTACCCCTCTCATTGTGCTCCCACTGCCCTTCCTTTTCTCCCAAGGGCACAGGAGACACTTGGGGACAGGTTTAGTAAATATTTGGTGCAACGCAACACACAAGACAACTTGCTGTGCTGTAAAACAGTCCTGCCGTTCTGCTGCGCTGGCACCATTCCACCCCAGTACAAGGGTGCCTGCACTACAGGCAGGATTGTTTTTGTACAGGAAGGGACACCCTCCTGCACAAAAACAATCCCTTTGAGACTTTTACTCTTTCTATGTGTGCTGCAGAATGCAGCCCATGTAGAAAGAGTTAAAAATGAGGAGAAGTGATGCCACCCCTGGGAAGGCGTACCATTTTCAGGTTCACTAGTGTTCGTAAATCTGGCAATGCACCAAAAACCTTGAGTGGATGAGTGAGAACACCCGCACTTCACCCATGGAGCGCCTTCCTAGGCAGCGACTTGCATAGCCTTGCGATACTACAGATATACTATGACACGCAGAGCCACACATGGTGGCTCTGCTTGGTATAGTAAATCTCACGTAAGGGCTTGCATTGCCCTTGTATCACCTTGTAAGCTGCTTCAAGGGCAACGCAAGCCCTTGATAAATGTGGCCGTAAATAACTGGATGGAACATAAACAGCCTTGGGGAGAGCCGAGACAGGGGTCTGGCTTTGAGGTAAAACACGAGCCGACCCACCAAATGATGTAACACAGGCAACAAATGTTAAAAAAATATGATTAAGAACTTAAAATGAAAAAAATATTTTGCAACATTTCTCAGTGTCTTAATGAGGTACACGTAATTATATCACTGAATTGACTAAAAATTATTGGAAGTACTATTTTATTAAAACATGTAATATTCAAGTTTACTCCATGCTCTGACGATATTCCACTAGTTACCCAAAATATTACTGTTTGTCTTGTTCTCTGCGTATACAATCTATACTGTTGTTAAATGTGAAGCAATAATATTTTATAATAACTACATGTAAGTGAGGTTTTGTAGGGAGCAGATCATGTATGACTTACTTCAATGTGCTCTCAAACTGGATGGCTAAGGAAAATGATACTTAGTGGAGTGAAACGCTAGGCCCTGGAACACACAATTTGGTCAAGGTGAGAGGCCGGGATTTGACTCTTCCGTATAACACCAAAGGTCAGTGCTTTGTGTCAAGTTATTCCTTATTGTTATTCAAATAGTGTTAGTGTACAGAGTTCAATAAATACACCTTAAATCGAACTGACACAATAGAGGGTCATAGTCATGAGATTTAAAGGTGTGTTTGTCAAAATCTGTGGGAGGATATTGGCCAATGTGTTCCCTCTACTCCAAACTCTGTGGGGGAAGGATGAGTTGCACCCTGTCCTCCACATTGCCTATACCCAGAGCACAAGTAGAGGGTACACGTGGGTAGACGGTGCCACTCATTTTCACAGGGTAAATGCTGTCCACCTTTCCCAGAAGTTGGGCCCCACTGAAATATACTGAAATGTTCCAGTGTCATTTTTAGACACAGGGACACATTCAGTTAAGGTGCCATCAGGCCTCCTTTTGTTCCAGTATCCTGGCTGGGAAATAACTGGAGCCTCACACCTAGATGCAAATGCAATAGAGGGGAAACAAATGCACACAGCTTATTATTACTTCACACATAGAGAGACATGGTTTTGACTTTGTTCAGTCCCTGTATGTAAGAGATACGCATGCACTGTAAGAATGTCAGATGTGTTGGTCTGTCCCAGTATGTACACAAGTACCAACTTAAATACCACTATTTTATTATTACTTTTATAGTGCTACTTTTCCTAATGCAGGGTGTCTGAGCAATTTACATCACTGTGTAAATCAATGTACAGGATTTGTTTCATAAGACAGTGAGGGTCACAAGGTGTAGGAGTCACACAGTTCTAGATTAGAAGGATTACATTTTATGAACGGCAAGCAGCAAAAGGATTTTTGTATTAAAATCAGTAACCCACTTACCTATCTACATAAAATAAAAATCTGTTGTCTGAATGTTACATGATGTGCTTAGTAGAAGACACCTTTAGGCCCAGATTTATACTCTGTTTGCACTGAATTAGCATCTTTTTTTACGCTAATTCAGAGCAAATTTAACTCCATATTTATATATTGGCACTAGATAGGTCTAGGGCCAAAATATTGGAGTTAAAGTCATTTTTTGAATGCATGAACCTACTTTGTGTCAATGAGATGCAAGGTAGGTGTTCCCGTCCAAAAAATGGCTCTAAGGCCCTAGTGCCTTATTTATCCTCCCGTGCAAAAATGGTGCACGGGAGGGAGGCGGGCCTAAATAATGGCGCTAAGCCTGCTTAGCAGCATTATTTAACGCCTGGGTCAAGGCAGGCGTTAGGGGACCTGTGGACACATTTCCATGGTCAAACACCCTTCCCAAGCCCCGAGAACACACCCACCCACACCAGAGGGACACCACTGGATGGGGGACCCCATCCCAGGTGAGTATAGCTAGGTAGAGGTAAGTATTTACATTTTTTTAAAGTGCCACTGGGAGCGCTGAAATGGGCCCCCATACATGCCACTGGGTGCAGTGGTCATGCCCATGGGATCCTTGTCCCCTGCGCTGGCCATTGGGGGTGGTGGGCATGACTCCTGTCTTTTCTAAGACATGAGTCATGTGGTATGGGTGGTTTGCATCGAGAAATGACGCCAGGCATGTTAGAGTCATCTGTTTTTACTGTAACCAGCCTAACATCATTTTTTGGTGCAAAACCCCCTTCTCCCATACCGCCACCCCAACCCTGCTAACGTCATTTTCCATGACGTTATCCCACCCTTTGCACGGGATTGCGCCATTCCATAAATTTGGTACCCGGCTGACGTCCTGGAATAGCGCAATCCGGCACTATACTATTTGGCGCAAAACTGCATTTGAGCAGTTTTGCGTCAAAAATATAATTATGGGCCCAAGTTTCTATGCTACTTTGATTCACAACTGGGACTAGACAAAACACAGATGTCTCCGGCAAATGGGTTAACTTCCAGAGTTATCTCACCATGATTATTATTCCATGAGATTTACTGGGCCCACAAAGCTCCCTGCAGCAGGTGCTTTAACCTGATAAGTTATATTAAAATGTAGACTTTGCATCCAATTGAGCAGAACAGATTTACTGCCACGTTTCTCCCTGTAGCCAATTTCTTTGTACAATAGTTTTAATAAAAATAAATGTATACGTTGAGGCCTAGATTTTGTCAGGGTTGTGTCATTTGTTTGACAAAACTCAACACAAAATCTTGTTTGCTAAATCTCATAGTGAGCTTCAATATACTCATGATAGATTTGCTAAACATGTGTGAGGTCTTAAGATTTGATGTCACTTCTTGTAATGCCACTTCCTATGATGCCCCATGCAACATCATGCACTGTGATGTTATTCACCATGATGTCACTTGCATACTGCCTAACTTAGTCCCCTCACTTCTGTTTTTTAAAACTTTTACTCTTTCTACATCCATGTGTTATCACTTCTGCCTCAATCCAGAGACCGTATCTCAGTACTGAACTGCAGCTTGTTTAGAATGGATACCAGATCCATGTAGTTTCAGGTGGAGAGGGTGAATGTTAAGGAGTGGAGCACAAGCAACAGCCTCTGCCCTGTTGGTGGCTGTGTATTACCTCGGATCCCCATGTAGTCCTTTATCTTTGGCCTACTTCCACCTCCAAGCTCTGTCAGTTTTGGTTCCTGGAATGACATATGAAGGAGGTTCCCAGGTGCTGCAAGGACGGCAGGTACTAGTGGACACCCAGAGGCATATTTATGAGGGGTTTGCGCTATGCTTGCACCACTCAACATTGTACATGTGTGGCAAAAACTATGGGCCATATTAATACTTTTTAGCGCCGCATTTGTGCCACTTTTTGACGCAAAAGTGGCGCAAACATACAAAATACAATTGTATTTGTAAGTTTGCACCACTTTTGCGTCAAAAAATTACGCAAATGTAGCGCTAAAAAAGTATAAATATGGGCCTATATAAGTCATATTTCTGAAGCCACGTTGCGTAACTTTGATTGGCTTCAAAAATATGCAGTAAGGTAACACAGCGCAAATCACTGCGTTGCCTTACTCTGCGCTAGGGAGGCATTCTCTGGGCGTTGCATGGGTGTGCCCATGAAACGTCCATTGTTTTTGACACATTCCCAGATTTATCAACCCTGGGAAACCTGGGAATGTGACAAAATCCTACATCGCCCTAGCTGAGGCATAACAAGGGTAAATATCTTTACTTCTCCTAATTGTTTTCTCTTTCCGTGTGTGTTTTGCACCACACATAGCAAGAGAAAAAAGTCTTTCAGGATTGTTTTTGTGCAGGAAGGCACCACTTCCTGCACAAAAACAATCCTGCATGCAACGCAGGCACCCTTGCACAATGGGTCAAGGGTGTCTGTATTGGCGCTAGGCAGCCAAAAGAGTGTCAGCGCAGGGAGAAAGGACAGGAATACTGTATTGGATTAAGATGGCACATTTCTGCCCTTTCCCAGGAATGCTGGGCACCGCAGCAAGGTGACTTGCCTGGCTGCCCTGCGCAACAAACCTAATAAATCTGAGCCTCAATGTGTAGCATTGTAACTGGCCTGATCAAGTTATTCGTTTGATGGCAATTATTATTTCGGTGGAGGATGGAGGGAGTGGAACCTCCTTGGGAAAGGCATTAGAAGTGATCCTGCCCGTAGGGTTACCGGAGCCTGGAGGAAACTCAAGAAAGCGAGATCCATGCAGGTGAGATGCCGGACAAAGGAGAAATAGAGAAAATGGAGAAAGGTGAACAACACAGAGATAGGAGCAGGAGGCTCACACTCAACTCAAAACAGTTGACAGAAAATGGCTCACAGTGAAAGGCGGTCCCAAATGAATCTAAGACCCAGGTTACAACCGAGATGGAGAGTTGTGATGCCTATGCCAACCACTGTTTGAGCAAGGATGAAATTAGTACATTGTGCAGTCATAAAATTCACACTTCAGAATCTTCTCCTGGTACATATTAGCAAGTCAAACTAACTAGTATTTAGGCAACAAAAAAACATGGAAAGTACCAGACATGTAAAAGCCCTAGTATGTGTATGTTTTCCCATGTTTGGTTGGCTTAACTTGTAATAGGTGATATTTATCACACCCATTGCATAGCGAACTCTGGATTGTCGGATTTTTTAGGATGTGATAAATATCGCACTCCTTCTGAGGCACTTGTAATTCAGGTTGGCTCTCAGACACTGCAGCTCAGCTCAATCGGGCACGGATGAGACTGATCAAGTTCCCTCCTCGAGCTCACAAGCACAAGCAAAGCATCCAGAAACCGAATGCAACAGAAGAACAGCGCCAAACCACGGAATAGAACAGAATGGATTTGTTTACAAATCGCGTCAGATCACATGTAAATGAACATAGAATCATGCATCAGTTTTGGAAACAGTAATCAGGGCGGCAACCTTTTCAGACAATCACAGTCTTTGCCTCCGTGATTCCGAATGACAATTTATTAAAACATACATTCACGGCACTGCTACATATGTAGCTACAGCCGGACAGATGGGTCGGCTAATCCAAGATAATCTGGGTAACACACTCACTTAATCATTTGTCCTACGAGAGATAGGCAGTGATCCCGCTCCTATGAATTCCTGGAATGCGTGAGATTAAAGGATGTGTATATTTTGGTCAGTTAAGATCATTAATTAAACAAAACAGGTTCATAATGGTAATCAAGAATGCTTTATCTGTACTGTACCAGTTATGGCCTCAAACAATAACATTTATTTTTGTGTAACCCTCTAACATGGAGCAGACATATCTGTTTTTGATTGTTATTATTTACATGTATTGAACTTGAGCCCTTCAAGGAGGACATACTGTTTTCTATTAGTATTTTGAGGCGCTTTGGGGTCTGACTCCTTGAGCCATTGGCTACGTTTGCTCTGAAACCAACAACCATTGAGACATTGCCAATCATATCTTCGTCAGCCCACTGGAGTATTTTGTTCTCATCGTTTTTTATTGGCTGTTTCGATGTGCTCTTCTAATGCCACAGGAATGCATTTGGGACTAATTTACATCTGAAACCATTTGGGGAGGGCCATGTAGCATTGAGAAGTAAGAACTGGCAAGAGCATAAGCAAAGGTGTGCCATAAGCAGTCAGGTAATTGTGGGCCATGATGGGTAGCCATTGTGTGAGGTCTCAATATCTTTCCTCCTGACAAGAAAGTGACCAGGTCTTCATGTGTAGTGGCTGAACTCCTTTCCTTCTCTGGAAAAGGCAATAAGATCTTCTCTAATTGCAGCCTCAATGTCGTATCTGCTTATCTATTGTGCGTGGCCTCAACACCTTCCTGACTTAGAAGTTCATTAATTTTTCATGTGCTCTGCCTCAGCCTGTTTCATACAACGGGGAAGAGATTCCGGTCTTCAGGTGCATGGCTGCAACTCCTTTCTGCCTAGGGTGAAGGTGATCAATAGCCTTTCATACGCCTTCATCGAGGGAGGCCTCAATGTCTTCCCAACCAAAGTAGGTAATCAGGTTTTTCTCATGTGAGGTCTAAACATCTTTCCTAATGGAGAGAAGGTGATCTGGTCTTTATCAAGTGAGACATTGATTAATTTACTACTGATAATGGGCAATCCGTTTTTTCTTGTGCATGACCTGGTTGTCTTTCCTACGGGGGAGAAAGGTTTCAGGCCTTTACAGTGTGAGTCTTTTATGTCTTTCCTTCTGTTTCTGGAGAGAAAGCTATCAGGTTTTCTCTTGTAAAACCTCTATGTCTTTTTTATAGAGAAGGTTTCAGGTCTTCAACATGAGAGCCTTCAACAAATTTCAAATGGGGAGAAGGCGTTTGGGTCTTCATTATGTGAGGCCTCAATGCCTTTCCTAGTATAAAAAATGTAATTAGATCTTCACTGTGTAAAATCGTGACCTCTTTCCTACTGGGAAGTAGATGGTTAGGTATTTGTGTGAGGCCAAGTCGTCTTTCACACCCTAGCGAAAGCAATCCAGTCTTATCTGTGTGAGTTCTTAATGCCTTTCCTACTACAAAGATAGTGAGTATGTCTTCCTAATGTAAGGTCTTGATGCCTTTCCTACTAGGGAGAAGGTGATCAGGCCTTCAAGTGTGGCCACATCATATTTTCTATTGGAGAGAAAGAAAGTGGGGGCATATTTATACTCTGTTTGCACTGAATTTGCGTCATTTTTTTACGCAAATTTGGCACAAACTTAACTCTATATTTATATTTTGACGCTAGGCCAGTCTAGCATCAAAATATTGGAGTTAAAGTAATTTTTTGGATGCATAAACCCACCTTGCATCAATGAGATGCAAGGTAGGCGTTCCCGTCCAAAAAATTACTCAAAGCCCCAGCGCCTTATTTATCCTCCTGTGCGAAAAAGATGCAAGGGTGGGAGGCTAAGCCTGCTTAGCGCCATTATTTAATGCCTGGGTCAGAGCAGGCATTAGGGGACCTGTAGACCCATTTCCATGGTCAAACACCATGGAAAGGGCCAACAGGTGCCCACCCCAAGCCCCAGGAACACCCCCACCCACACCAGAGGGACACCAGAAGATGGGGGACCCCATCCCAGGTAAGAAGGGTAAGTATTGGTTAGTATTTTTTTTAAACTTATTTAAGTGCCATTGGGAGCCCTGAAAAGGGCCCCCTGCATGGCACTGGGTGCAGTGGCCATGTCCACGGGACACCTGTCCCTTGTGCTGGCCTTTGGGGTAGTGGGCATGACTCCTGTCTTTCCTAAGACAGGAGTCATTTGGTATGGATGGTTTTGTGTCAGAAAATGACGCTAGGCTGGTTGACAGCATTATTTTTTGCCTCTAACAAAGCCTAGCGTAATTTTTTAAGGCAAAACCCCCTTCCTCCGTACCGCTATCCCCACCCGGCTAATGTAATTTTTCCTGATGCTAGCCCACCCTTAGCACTGGTGTGCAGGATTCCATAAATGTTGTGCCTGGTGGGTGCTTTGGAATGACGCAAGCCGGCGCTATACTTTTTGCCGCAAAACTGTGTTTGTGCAGTTTTGTGGCAAAAAGTATAAATATGGGCAGTGGTTCTTAATTTTGCGAGGCTGTGCTGTCTTTCCCAATAAAAAATCAAACAGGTATTCATCGTGTGAGGCCTCAACTTCTTTCTTACTGGTAAGAAGGTAATCAGGTATTCATCATATGCGACTGCTCTTTTGTTCAGTGGTGGAGAAGGCAGCCAGGTCTTGATCAGATGAGTCCTCTGCTTTCTGTGGGGTGAGGCAGAAATATTTAATCTGTAAACAAATACGTTTTCAAGTCACAATAATAACAGAAGGAAGCAGACAACAGTATATGCCTGTTCACAATACTGAGCACATGTTACTGCATATCAAAGGTGTTTCGCCTTGCAGGGCAATAAAATTGAGAGTGTGGGAGGAAGAGTCAAACAACAATAGAGATGATGCATGAGAGGGGGCACGCGAGTGAGACAGGGGACGAGAGAAGAGAGGGGATTAGATAGGTTGACTATCTCGTCTTCTGGATCCCTCCCTCTTTGTCCCTCTCTAAAAGGCAGAGATGGGCAGGCATAAAGGGAAAGAAAAACAACAGGTCAGAGGAGGAGCAAAGCTTTAGATGAGGGGAATGTGATGGACAGATGGCTAAAGGCCATGGAATCCCTTATCGGTGTGCTCTCCAGGATTATCCTGGGGCGGGCTTCCTACCTCCCTCCCTCCCCACCACAACACTCACACATACACACACACACACACACACTCTCTCTCTCTCTCTCTCTCTCTGTCCGCCCATGAAAGCTACTTACCACCTTTGATCCTGTGTATGCAGTCTCAGCACACGCGCCTGAGTCTGAGCTGCAAACTGGAGAGAAGGCTGTACTGAGAGCTTTCACCTCTGAGGCCTGCAGTGAAAGAACACAAGAGAAGTGACCACCAGCCACTACTCGAGAGGATCACCAAATCCAACATAGAGGGTTCTGAAGGGATAATCGACTCAATGCTTCCTCATTGTACATGGAATATACCTTAAACACCAGCAACGACTACTCTTGCATCAGAACCAAGAAAGCTTGAGGCGCCTGAGAGGAGGTCAGGATGGGCATATGGGTCACCTGGGGACCATCTTAAGACAAGAAAAGTGCAAAGTGAAGAACCACAGAGGACCTAAAGGAGACACGCTGAAGAAGTAAAACACACCTCCCAATCAGGTGCAAGATTGGCAGCAAATGGCACTTCGAAATGCAAGTCCGCATTTATTTCCGGTATCCAGGAAAGACCCACTAAATCGTGCATTTTCGACCTGAAGGAACACTTGGTGTGATCTTGGGGCGTTCAGATTTCCACTTGGATCAAACACTGGTTTTGCAAGTTGTGAATTATATACACCTTGACAACACCAAACTGACGGCTTGTTCTCTCTGTCTTGTAACCGACCAGGCCCTGTGTTCACCTCTCATGGGCTTCACAGATCCAGGAAATGCAGCTGAGGCGATGGTGGTCCCGCCCCCGGATGGTGACTGGGGCTGGATGGTGTTATTGGGCTGCTTCATCATCACTGGCTTCTCTTACGCCTTCCCCAAGGCAGTAAGTGTGTACTTCAAGGAGCTGATGAGTGACTTTGGTGTGGGCTACAGTGACACAGCGTGGATCTCATCCATCATGCTGGCCATGCTATATGGCACAGGTGAGGTGCAAAGCCCATCCCCTTGTCCACAACCCAGCCCATGGTGTTTGTCCTACATGCACCAACAGTTAAACTCAAATTGGAAATGTACAAGTGCTTGTATTTACTGTCCCAGAGTACTTGTATGCTAGTGGGACGTTCTCTCCTATGTAAAGTACTGACCCCCTGCTGAGAAGTGCTGGTGCTCTCCTAGTCAAATCTCAGAAGTAGAGGCATTCAGTGCCTGCCCATTTAAAGGACTGATTATGCCCGTTATGTATGATACCAGCTTGTGCCCAGGCGCGGCCTCCTAAGGGCATACCGGGTTGCCTCTGGGACGAGTAAGTGGGCATTGGACAGGAATCCCTGCTTACTTAGAACTGGCCTCTCCTTGGAAAGAAGCATCGGGAACAAGTCAGGCATTCATTTTTTTTTAAATGTAGGAGTTTTTGTGTTTATCTAAAGATCTGACAAACATTTGGCCAACATGTATGTATGTGGGAGGTGTTTGACATCAAGACCTTGGCGAACGATGGTCTAAGCCGTCGGCGAATATTTCCTTACGAATTCGTCATTTATTGTCCGGCACAATAAGGAGAGGGGGCAAATGTTTAAACGAGGGGGTGGAAGTTGGGGGAATTTCCTGAATTGTGGCAAGTGTCTAAGAAGGCGGCAGTTAAAAACACACTGCCGACATGTGTATCTAAGTGTGACCTGAGGGTCACGGGTTCGAACGCGACTCACTAATCCAGCCATTCAGGCTCATAAATGGAGTACCATTAAATTGGGTAATAGCAGTACCTGTCACTTGGCGCGTGATGAAATGATTTAACGTTCACTATTTTGAAAGGTTAATAAAATGAGCTTGTGAGGATGTACAGTTCCTCTCAAAAGTACAGGGAAAAGTTTACGACAAATTCTTAACTTCACAAATATCTTCCCCTGCAGAAAAAAACACAATCGATTTAATATGTGACAGTAGGAGTTTAACTGCAGGCCAACGTTTAAAGTTGTTTTTAAAATCTACGATTTCTGTGCTCAGATGTTGGAGGGTATTATCTAGTGGATTGGTAACAAGGGTTGTAAGATGTGAGGTGTATCAGGGCCTAGAGACATTGGGGGTCATTCTGACCCCGGCCGGTGGCAGTAGCTGCCGGCCTGGCTGGGACCGCCAGAAGACCGTACCGCGGTCAAAAGACCGCGGCGGTCATTCTGGGTTTCCCACTGGGCTGGCGGGTGACCGCCAAAAGGCCGCCCGCCAGCCCAGTGGGAAACACCCTTCCACGATGAAGCCGGCTCCGAATGGAGCCGGCGGAGTGGAAGGTGTGCGACGGGTGCAGTAGCACCCGTCGCGAATTTCAGTGTCTGCTGAGCAGACACTGAAATTGAAAGTGGGGCCCTCTTACGGGGGCCCCGCGACACCCCTCACCGCCATCCTGTTCCTGGCGGTCGAAACCGCCAGGAACAGGATGGCGGTGAGGTGGTCAGAATCCCCATGGCGGCGCAGCAAGCTGCGCCGCAATGGAGGATTCCCATGGGCAGCGGAAAGTCGGCGGTACACCGCCGACTTTCCATTTCTGGCCGCGGCTGTACCGCCGCGGTCAGAATGCCCAAAGGAGCACCGCCAGCCTGTTGGCGGTGCTCCCGCGGACCCCGGCCCTGGCGGTTTTTACCGCCAGGTTCGGAATGACCCCCATTGTGCCTATGCTATGATGCTTCTAGGTGCTACTCTACATGTTAAGCTAGTCTTGTGCTTTCACCCTCCTAGTAGTTAAGAGAGATGTTTCCGCGTGGCACCCAGGTACTCCCAGGGCACGAAAAGCAGTAGGTATCTTTTGGTACTCAAAGGCAGGTGCTCCTACGTACGCAGACTATCATGTAGTCACAGGGCACCCGAACCGTCTGGCCGTTCTGAGTGTCAGGTACCCCAGAGCAGAGGGATATTTACCAAGGGGCAGGTGTGTATTCTGAGAAGTAGATACCCCAGGGCAGGAAGAAGATATACTTTCACCAGGCACACGGAGGCCCAGTGCCCCCGGGACACCTAGATGGGCAGAAGCTCCTAGTTGTCCAGCAAGGCGGCCACACCAGGGCACTGAGAGCGGTGGCTAGATCAGAGGACAGAGTGGGTACGTCATCGTACCTCAAGGCACTCAGAATGTGCAATACCCCTGGGCCTTCCTGGGGGCAGGGGAGAAGTAACATAAAGGCACCTGAGATATGAGGTACCATTTGAGCACTTGTAGGCCAATGGCCTCGGCGCACAGAGGCCAGCGAACCTAGGGCAGGGAGGAGAGATCAGTGGCGTAGTGTGGGTTGTCAGCACCCGGGGCAAGGCAAGTAATTTGCGCCCCCTAACCCGGGGCAAGGCAAGTAATTTGCGCCCCCTAACCCGTGGATTTTAGCACTCGAGTCTCTTCCAAGATGTTGCGCCCGGTGCGGCCGGCCCCCCCTGCACCCCCCACGCTACGCCACTGGGAGAGATCAAGGGCCACAGAGTGGTTCAATACATCGTGGGCACCCAGACAGCAGGAGCCCTAGGGGAAAGTACTTCCATGACTATCAAGGGGCTTCAGTACCACTAGTCACAAATAAGTGAATGCATCAGCACATCCGGAGGGTAAGGCGCTCTCAGGGAACTGAGACTGGTGGAGACCTCTAGAACACCACGAGGGACAGAAACTCGCCTGCGACACTACCCTGGGCCACCACAAATGGCACTCTGATGGGCCAGTGTCCAAGTCACCAACAGGACTGCTAGCCCTGGGGCATCGAGAGGGAGGAGCCTGTAGGTTACCCAGGGGACTCTCAGAGGCACAAGGAAAGGCCAGTTCTCTTGGGGCAACCGGAGGAGTATGCATCCATCCATAGAGGGGGTCCTCTAAAACTTCTCACAGACGTTTCTTTCACCTGACTGGTCTTGCTTGTGCACCAGTCTGAACTATCTGTGTGTGTTCTCCCATACAGTATGGGAACACATACCACCAACATTTTCCCTGTCCTGGACGTGGCTTATGCGGGTGGCTGGCTTGCATAGCGTCTTCATATTATTTTATGGACGAGGGTATTTCTCTCAGAATGAGCATGAAGCGGTGCTTTAGGCTGTTGCTCAGCAACCCCCTTGACATGTTTTCGATGTACCTTCCCCTAGTCTTTTAGGGTAAGGTTATTTTGATATGTTTTTCTGAATAGAAACATGGATCCTTGTATATGAGCTCCTCACTTTGTTTGGCCCACCTGACAGGGGAGGCGGTTTTTAGTAGTACAGGTGCAGATATTATATGCAAGTAAAATAAATTATGTTAGTTTTGTAGATAAACATTGTTCTCTCCTGCTTTCTATGTCCTTTGAATACAAAGCAGCTCCTCCCACATGAGGCAGCGAAAATGCTGATGTAGCTGACTGGCACTGCAACATATCCTCCCCTCTGGCCTTAGGATTCTATGGTGGAATATACCAAGCTTTGCCATTAGTGTGCGGATCTAGCGTTAGCCCAAGTCGAAATGTACCTTCAGGAAGCTCTAGCACTGAAACTATCAGTACTGCTGGCATGTTGCATACATGATAGGGGTACAGTGGAGGGCAGGTCGATAGCCCATCACAGACCTGCACGGCAACTGTCATTGCCCATATTCAAAACATTTGAGACAAATGTGTTGCAATTTTCAGACCTACGAGTAGATGATCAGAATATGCACTACATGTGAATCTGTAACAAATTCATGGGTGTTATCAGAACATCTCTTTTTCTATGGCTACTACAACCTCTGCGGATGTGGAGGCAACACATCCTTTTTAAATCATAGCATCGCCATCTGAGGCCGCTACCACAAAAATAAATACTTTTTCCAAGTTTTCCACCCTGTGTATCTTCAGTAAACTCAGAAACATTCAAGTGCATCTCGATTTGTGTGTCTTCACAATTCATTATTTTCCCATCTCTTTTTTATGAGGAAAACAAAAGCTATGTACCATCGGCATTCTGTGTTCCCGCTGCAGATGCTACACCTTTGCCTGTTTATCTTTGCAAACATCCCAGGGACAGAAAGCGCTGTGTGGCAGTGACCCATCAGAATGACATCCTGTACATAAATGTTGCCCTCTTTTAGTTTGTAGAATTTTACTCTGAGAAGAGTCGAAAAATTCTAGTGGTGGTGGCGGACTATGTAGAAGTAACAAAGTCTCCATTTTAACCAGTACTGCTGGGGGTATGTTACTTTCTCTGTTATTAGATACTATTATTTCTGTGCATTCTTCAGCTTTTGAAGATACCCCAGCAATACCTAGTAATTTAGATCGAGGATCCCTGATAATAAAGAAAACAAGAGATCCTCCTGAAAACATGTAAAATAACTGGTCTTTCAAACAAAGCTTTCTTCAGGACATTTGATTCCAGACAGTAATGTTTCTCACAATTGAGAAGTGAATGCCAAGTGCTGATCTACAGTACAAATTTCCAGCAAAAGCTCCCCTCTTAAGAAAGTAGCACTGACTGCTCTGCTACCTGTAGAATGTATGCATATTTTACCATGTGGACTCCTGTTGACTGCCTCAAAAAAACTCCCTAACGCAGGACATTGGTCTACATAATATCACCTTTTTGTAATGAGCACACCTTCGGAATCACTCCCGTAAGTTACAAAGAGCTGTATGTTTAAACCTTACTCATTGGACCTTGAAACATTGAGGGAATGCTCTTTCCAGATCCCCTCTGTGCAATCTCCCCACTGCTTAAGATGCACTTGGAAATAGTAAGAAAGCAGAAAACTGTATAGATTCGTTAAAATGAAACTAGGTTACAATCATAGGAAGAAAATATAGACTTACCCTACATGTAACTATGGCCTTGGAAACTGTATACAGCAAACCTGCTAACAAGGCCTGTATATCATTAACTCTCTCTGGGAATGCTATCCCCACCAGGTATATCATTTTGAAGGGTATTGCATTTTTCAAACGAGGGGACATTATGTAACATTATCAACAACAAGACATTATAAAACAGTGTATAAATTATGAGCTGCAGAAAAATAAATTGCAAAACAGCACCATCGAGGCAGGAATAACCCAATGCTTAAGCCTCAATCTGGTTATTTTACTCCAGTAAACACTGCTTACCTACATGGCAATTGACAGATAAGATCCCACCACCACAGCAAAGGAATGCACACAAAAACACACTGATATATCTCTAGGAGTGAAGGAAGACTGCAGACAAGATCCTGTAAAGATACACAGTGTAAATTAAGCACTTAATCCAGTGGCGGTTTCTCCTTTCGGGCAGAGGAGCGTCATCCCTCTGCCTAACATGCTGCCCAGGGATGAAAAATAAAATGGTAATAAAGTCCTGTCCTGAACCGAGTTTCAGGACGGGGCGTGGCCAGTGCTGCTGAGTGGGAGAAGTGAGCTGCGCACTAAAGTTTAAAGTGTGCAAGTCCCGTTGTACGGCCGTTTTGCCCGCCAGACATGCGCACTATAAACTTCTCTAAACCAGCTGTCTTTAGACAGAGAAAGCACAGGTCTCTAGTGCTCTTGTGAGCGCTGAGAGAGGCCACTCCCTCCAATCCTGACATTTCTTTCATGCTGGTTACAAGCTTGAAAGCAACGCCACTATTGCTTCGGGAAATTTACTTGAGCCAGGGAGGAGACCGGAGCAAGGCGCAAGGCGGTCGTCGGACGTTATGCAGCAAGCAAGGTAAGTGTTTTTTTCTTTTTTTTTTATCCACTCACCTTGCATGCATGCACACACGCACCAACACCACATTTGACCCCCCCCCCCCCACTCTGCCGACATGCCAGCCGCCGCTGCTTAATCCTGGCTTCTTAGACAACAGCATGTGCGTTCCGGGGATTTACCTTGAGCATTATAAGTACGATTAAACAATTCCCAGTGTGCAACGTGCTTTTAGCTAGGGAGAAGTCACAACTAGATGAAGGGGTCACTCATGAAAGGCGGAATGCCACCCATAAGCAGATACTTTATACACATGCTTTCTGAAACAGACCAAAAGATGGTGAACCCAATCAAAACATGTCAGATCTTCACTGCAAAAGTAAAGTGCTCATGGTAGGCTGTCATTTGGGAGCACGTAAGAGGGAGATTTACACAAATAAATCAGTGAGGGTGGCGAGAGGTTTCAAACACCCCATACATTGCATTACTGAAGAGTAAGTTTTAAAAAGGCGGAAGCTAAAATAACATCATTTTTAGTTTCAAGAACAGGGAGTCTTCCATCTAGGTTGAAAAAGTCTGCCTCTATAACAAGGAAAGCCATTAACAAAAACACAAGACATAATCAGATTATGAAAAACAGAAGTAAAGGGGTGTAGTGGAGAAGATTTAAATTACACTCAAACATCCAACTAATTTAAAGATGCACTCTTGATAAACTCACTGAAATATTTCGCTACTAACAAAATGTGCCACATTAAGCTGCATAATTTGTATTTTCTAGCTGTGTAATTTAGTCAACCCTACTACATAACTCAGCCCTCCCCTGCTGCATACTTCCTGTGCCCTGCCTATATTCCCATGCCCGCTGCACCGTGCAATTTGTAACTGAACCTTAGCAAACTGGTGACACAACATCCTGGAACCGCATTACACAAAGTTCCCCGGGTACGTAATGGGCATGTGTGTCCGCTTTGCGTGCCCCCAGGGAAGTTCGATATTACAGAAATGTCCGCAGACGCTTGTGTGGCCATTTCTGTAAATCAGATAGCGTTGGTGCACATATAGCGCCAGAGCTATCAGCAGAGGGTGTTCCCTCATTTGCATGGGGCCAGGCCCCTCTCTGCACCCGCGCCGTATTAAAGACATGGGTGCAGAGCCAAAGAAGCTGTCAGGAGGCAATCTGACAGTGCAGTATCTAAAAGGGGGTGCACTGTCAGTGAGCCCCCGATGGCAGCCCTCTTGAAGGGGGGGGCAGACATCCCTTTGCAAGAAGGTGCAGTCACTCACTGCACCCGCCTGCAAGGAGATCTCTAATTCCCCTTAAAAGTGCAGGCATGTTGCCGCCTGCACAGTGAAACATGGAGTGGCTGCTCAAAAGCCGCTCTGTTTTTCACTTCAATGCACTGCTCCCAGGGCAGCACGAGTTTGCGGCTGCCCTGGGGCAGCACATTCAATATAATAGGGTGCACTTTATCTTTTTGAGTCCTTAGCACCTGTTTTAAGGTGTGCCGTGGTGCAAACAGAGAAAGTGTGCCTTGTGTGTAATGGGCCCCAGTTGCATTTAGAATATCCAGGTATCTTGCTAAAAGACTCCCATATTTGATTCTAGAGTAAAATGAGTTCCTGTTTCTTGCTATTTATATATATATATATATATATATATAGCATTTTAACTTGACAATGTCTTATCATCAGGGGCAGCCGACAACTAACAAGAGTGGTGGGGCAGGCAAATGAGTGAGTGTGGGTGCAAGGAGGGGGTAAATAAAACAAATAAAATAAAAAATAACTTACACCTTACACGGTGATGTCCTCCTTGCCCTGGTTTCCATCTTCTCTAAAGGCCCCAACTCCCTTAACCAATCCTGGTGCTGCTCTCATGCTGTTAACCAGCATGAGAGAAGTGCTGGGATTGGTAAGAGTGGCCTTTCTCGGCCCTCCTGAGGGCACTGGAGGCCTGTGCTTGCTCTCAACCCAGCTCTTTAAGATAGCGGGTTAGGAGGTTTAAAGTGCGCATGTCTGGCTGACCGTCGAGAGACAGGCGGCCACAGAGACATGCGTACTTTAAACAAGTGCACGGACAGCCCACCACTCCTCCCTGCTACTGGCACTGAGCGAGTTCTGCTCCATCCTGACACTCAGTTCAGGATAGGGAATGAAAAATTAAATGGAAATAAATTAACTTTATTACCATTTTATTTTACATCTCTGGGCAGGGGACATTTTTAACAATGGGGCGATGCTCCTTCGCTATAATGGAGGAGCCACCCCTGCCTATCAGCAACAAAATGTAATGCTTCAAGGTCTTTCTCTATGGGTTGTCTCTATGAGTTTTGAATGGTTTTCGATGGGGGATACATATTTTCTAACCTATTACAAGGTGTTTAAGTCTAATTTATTATACTTTTTGTATAAATTATATTTATGCAACTGTAATATATATATATTTTCTGTGATGGCCTTTGTGGATATTCTGATCCAAAATAAACTTTTTCTTATGGTGATTGTTGTGGGTTCCACCAAAGCAATGTGGAATTGTCTTACCAAAAGCCAGGATGCCCAAAACCTGCTCCCCATCTCATCGTGGACGTCTCTTCCAAAAAACGTGGCTGACAGCTCAGAAAAGTTCAATCTTGTCCTGGCAACCCGTTTTTATCATATAGCCACCTGTAAGGAAATGCCTCCTTGGCATGGTTACCACCTAACGTTTTGCCTTTGCTGATGCTAAGTTTTGATTGAAAGTGTGCTGGGACCCTGCTAACCAGGCCCCAGCACCAGTGTTCTTTCCCTAAACTTGACCTTTGTCTCCACTATTGGCATAACTCTGGCACTCAGGTAAGTCCCTTGTAACTGGTACCCCTGGTACCAAGGGCCCTGATGCCAGGGAGGGTCTCTAAGGGCTGCAGCATGTCTTGGGGGGACCCCTCACTCAGCACATGCACACTGCCTCACTGGTGGGAAGAAAAAGACTAAGTCAACATGGCACTCCCCTCAGAGTGCCATGCCAACCTCACACTGCCTGTGGCATAGGTAAGTCACCCCTCTAGCAGGTCTTACAGCCCCAAGGCAGGGTGCACTATACCACAGGTTAGGGCATATGTGCATGAGCACTATGCCCCTACAGTGTCTAAGCAAAACCATAGACATTGTAAGTGCAGGGTAGCCATAAGAGTATATGGTCTGGGAGTTTGTCAAACACGAACTCCACAGTTCCATATTGGCTACACTGAAAACTGGGAAGTTTGGTATCAAACTTCTCAGCACAATAAATGCACACTGATGCCAGTGTGCAATTTATTGTAACATACACCCAGAGGGCATCTTAGAGATGCCCCCTGAATACCAATCCGACTTCTAGTGTAGGCTGATCAGTTTCTGCCAGCCTGCCACACACCAGACATGTTGCTGGCCTTTGTCACTCTGTGGCCAGGAACATAGCCTGTACTGGGTGGAGGCGCTTCTCACCTCCCCCTGCAGGAACTGTAACACCTGGCGGTGAGCCTCAAAGGCTCTCCTCTTTTGTTACAGCGCCCCAGGGCATCCCAGCTAGTGGAGATGCCCACCCCTAAGGCCACTGCCCCCACTTTTGGTGGCAAGGCTGGAGGAGATACTGAGAAAAACAAGGAGGAGCCACCCACCAGTCAGGACAGTCCATAAGGTGTCCTGAGGTGACCCCTGCCTTTAGAAATCCTCCATCTTAGTTTTGGAGGATTCCCCCTCCCCACAGGGAGGAGGCACAAAGAGTGTGTAGCCACCTTCTAGGACAGAGGCCATTGGCTACTGTCCTCCCAGATCTAAACACACCCCTAAATCTAGTATTTAGGGCCACCCCAGATCCCAGGAAATCAGATTCCCGCAACCTGAAGAAACAAGAAGGACTGCTGACCTACAAGCCTGCAGAGAAGACGGACGAATACAACTGCCTTGGCCCCAGCCCTACCGGCCTGTCTCCAACTTCAAAAACCTGCAACCAGCGACGCATCCGACCGGGACCAGCGACCTCTGAAGTCTCAGAGGACTGCCCTGGACTAAAGGACCAAGAAACTCCAGTGAGCAGCGGCCCTGCTCAAAACCAGCTACTTTTTCGCAACAAAGAAGCAACTTTCAAAGACTGCACGTTTCCCACCGGAAGAGTGAGACTCCACACTCTGCACCCAACGCCCCCGGCTCGAGATTCAGAGAACCAACACCTCAGGGAGGACTCCCCGGCGACTGCAACCCCTTGAGTAACCAGAGACGACCCCCCTAAGGACCCACAGTGACACCTGCAGAGAGAATCCAGAGGCTCCCCCTGACCGCGACTGCCTGTAACAAGGGACCCGACACCTGGAACCAGCACTGCACCCGCAGCCCCCAGGACCTGAAGGAACCGAACCTCAGCGCAGAAGTGACCCCCAGGTAACCCTCTGCCTAGCCCAGGTGGTGGCTGTCCCGAGAAGCCCCCCCTGTGCCTGCCTGCACCGCTAGAGTGACCCCCGGGTCCCTTCATTGTTTTCTACCTAAAACCCGACTCCTGCTCGGCACACTGCAACCGGCCGCCCCTGTGCCGCTGAGGGTGTGTTTTGTGTGCCTACTTGTGTCCCCCCAGTGCTCTACAAAACCCTCCTGGTCTGCCCCCCGAGGACGCGGGTACTTACCTGCTGACAGACTGGAACTGGAGCACCCCTGTTCCCCATAGGCGCCTATGGGTTTTGAACGGGAGCATCTGGAAATCAAATCAAAATTACATTTTCAAATTGGCTTTTTATCCCAACTTACCATTTGGATAATTTTTTGAGTGTGAGATGCATTTTCTGTAATTATGCATAATTTTGTATAATTGTGCAGTAATGTCATGTAATTACGCTGCAGCAAATTACACGAGTTTCGTACACCCCTTAAAAACAATCAGTCACCTGATACGTTGTCACCACTGAATTCTAAGTAATCAATGGCAGGACTGCACCATCTGAGGAGCATCCACAGGACCAATATAGCATCGCTCATTGGAGGACTCCACAAGGCCTAATGATCACAGAAATTCTCCCCTTGGATGATCCCGCAGTGTAGAAATAAGCTACTGTTTATGGTGGAAAAATCATCTTACAAAAAATACCACTGCCCACAATAAATGATTTTCTTGTGGTTGCAATAGGTTCATCTTTGACAGAGTTACCAAAACCATCAAGTTATGCTGCTGGTGCAGCAATTAACATCTCATGTGAGAAACATCCTTCAAAAGTTATTTGGACCAGATATGGAAATCCCTGCAGCTCTTGCAAGCACCACTGTGTAGCAACCAATGTTAGCACATTTGAGACCGGAGAGGCTGATTTAAGGTGAAAAACAGACTCCTTAGTTAAAATTGTGTGTCTTCTCCCTCGAACACAGATACATTGCCTGCTAACAGAACTGGAACATGAAAGTAAGCATCTTGTATGCTCATGTAAATAAATCCAGCCGTTTTGCAACACTGCTTAAGTTTGCCCTAAATACACAATTCTGAACCTATCCTTTCTTATGTATTTTTGAGCATCTCACGTCTTTTATATACCTTAGGCTAGATGTTCTCTTTTCTGGCATAAAAACGTTCTTGGGGGGAAAAAAACTTCCATTCAATGTTTTCAGCAGCACACTCTTCTCTAGCACAAGTGTGCAACATGTGTGACAGCTCTCCAAGCCTTTTTGCTGTGAGGAGTTTTAAGAGTGACGGAATCCTCTTCAGTGGGAAATTGCACCTCTTGTTTACAATCTGATGAACCCCGTGGCAAAGGTCAGCTTCTCTAACGACCTTCCCCATTTCTAGAGTTGTGTGGCTTACAGGAATTCTCAAATCAGGTTTCCCAGGGCCACCTAACCAACCGTAGTTAATGCATAAGATGCCATTTTCTGCTTCACTATCACTCTGTCTCATGTAGTGACTTATATTAAAATGGATACCACCTCCCTGCCACCCCCCCCCCCACCCACACACACAAGGAGCCCATTGCCACAAAATACAAGCCTGGTACTCGCTAAAGATAAACTGTTTCTTCAAAAAGTGACTTCAGAACTCCGGCTCAAGCCCTTGTAATCTAGAATCTGCATGCGGATATTGCTCTGCTCCATGGAAACCCAGACTCCACATTGGCATCTCTTAAGGGCATCATAGATGTCACAGCACATCTAATCTAGGGCCTGAAGAAATATGATAACTTCACTTCATAGTGATGGACCTCCACTGACTCCCCTTGTTCCCCTTGCTGGATCTCCCCATCTTTAAAACCAACTGCATCATTTATAAAGCCATCATTACCAGCACTCATGCTTATCATTCTGTCAAGCTCATCATCTTTGGTGGTTCCCAACAGACCCGCACCATTAGACTGTAGACTAAGAAGTGTAAAAATACAGCAAGCCTTTTACATCTATTCACCCAGGAGCTGGAACAACTTCCCTTTATCCATCAGGACCGTTCCAATGCTGCTTCAATTGAGGAAAGAGGTGAAGACGCACCTCTTTACAAAATGCTACACCAGAATGCATCAACAGTCTACAAGCCAGCTACCTCTCCTATCACTCATTGGTTTTATGTATGTCTTTGACCCTGTACAGCACTTTGCTGCCTTTTAGCAAGGTTTGCGCTATAGAAATACCACATACATACATGCATTTGCTTTCAGTGTGCATGGAGGCATTACTTTTACTCCTTCCAATTCAGTGGCTTCATTGTAAGTGACAAGCCTGTTTGCCTGGACGTATGTCACCAAATATATTTCCACCACTGAGGTGTTAGTCAGGAGGAAAATCAGACAACCAATACGAAAGAGGCAATCTTATTACTGATGATGTTGTCACCCTCCTCCTAGTGCAAGAGTCAACCAAGTCCGAGCCGAATGAATAAAATGCTTGTGAGACACCAGTCATGACTTCCACCTTCTTCATGTGCATATGATCAATTGCATTCTCCATTTAGTGTCACAGCAAGCATGGTTACATGACCAAGGGCCTCATTATGACCCTGGTGGCCGGCGGTAGTAATGACCATGGCGCAATAGCCACGGCCATACCGCCGGCCCCTCCAACACACCGCCAGGCGTCCGCCTGACGGTCATAATCCCCAGGGCAGTGGTGCAAGCACCGCTGCCCTTGGGATTGTGAGTCCCCGACCGCCAGCCTGGCCACAGCGGTAAACACCGCCATGGAAAGGCTAGTGGTAAGGGGGACTTGGGGTGCCCCTGGGGGCCCTTGCACTGCCCATGCACTTGGCATGGCAGTGCAGGGGCCCCCAGGCATAGCCCGTCATGCATTTTCGGGCAGTGAAATGCACGACGGGTGCTACTGCACCCACTGCATATCAGCATTGCCGCCGGCTCTATTTCGAGCCGGCAGCAATGCTGATGTGACTTTTCTGCTGGGACAGCGGACGGTAACACTGTTACCGTCCGCTGGCCCAGCGGAAAAGTCATAATAGGGAGCCAGGAATACCGCTGGCACTGGCGGTATTCTGGCTCCAGCAGCCTCGGTTGTAATGAGGGCTCAAATGTCTTGACCACATTGAAAGATTTCAAGGCTTAAGAGCCTGAGACAAAATGTATTCACATAAATTATCAAGAGACAAAGTTGGGAAAGCATTAGGCATCCCCCCTTGTATCAACAATATCTACCAAAGAGTTCACCAAATATGATGGTCAAATTAAAAAGATCTTCAAACAGGGGCCTTTGTTTCCTCAATATAGGTATGGGGATAGCGGAAGTTGAAGCTGGCTTCCTACACATATCTGCAATCAGATTCATAGACGTCTAAACAAATGGGAGAATAGGTGCCTTATCTTTTGGTCCTTTTTGTAGGACATCTATCACTGTATTGTGAACACTGACCTCCTCCAGTATCGTTGCTACAACCGGAAAGCAGAAGATGTCCTGCTTTAAAGAGATACACCAGAACTATAATGGAGTAGTGGGCACAACCTCATCCACAAAACAACCTATGATGTGGCTAGCCCTTTGGTATAAAGTAGGTATTCAATAACTTCAGCCATCTCTTTGCAGTCATACTTGGACAGAAAGCTACCTTCTCTCACAGAAATGACTATCCCGGCCTCTGGCATCTGAACATTCCTATTAGTGGACTGGAATGAACACCATGATCGCTTACATCAAAATGATGATGTGAATGGCATGAACTGTTAAGATTTTGCTGTACACTCTCCACCATTTCTGACTTTGCTCTGGGTGCTGTAAACAGTAACCTGGGTATTATTGCAGAGGTGAAATGCAACCCTCCTATCTTCTGTAGCATGGTTCGGTCCTCACTGTAAACCAAATCATCGATCCCTGGTGTCACAGCTTTAATCCTCAGTATTGCACACCCCAGAGCCATAGGCATGGTTAAATAGTCCCTAAACCCATCATTGGTTACCCCAAGTTTTGAACAAAGGTGTCTAATGTCAGCGGCACCATATTCCTGAATATGCTGTGGAGGGTAAAGAGGCCAACTCTTGCTTTAATTAAGACATAATTGAAAGAATCTCATCCATAAGTGAGTTTAACTGAGCATTAGAGAGTGCCATAGAAACTGTGTCCTCTGTTTACTGGAACCCACGCTTGAAGCTTTACCAATAGACTACAAAAACTGCATTAAGCTTTTATTTCTGAGGTCTCTCTATGTTGAGACGACGGGGATTTACTCCTAGACTTTAATCTATTCATGTTTCTTCTGCACAAGTTGTGTTTAAGAGGTCTGGCACTCTGATGGTTGGAGTCATGGGACTCAAGTAACGTGGCTCAGGTCCCAATGGGTTGGGAGTCATGGGTCTCAAGCAATGTGGCTCAGGTCCTAATGTGTTACCTATGGGTCACTGTTGCGACCTCTAATTGATGTCCATGTTTGGGGTGTCCCTATGGATTTAGGGCATGGAACACGCATGTTCAAACTGGGTTGAGCAATTAGCTTTCTCTCTCAAAAGGGCAAGACTTCTGAGGCAATACAAAGGAAAGCATTGTAATTGGACTTTTCGTGTTGAAATCACAAACACCACCTAGATTGGTCATGGGAGCCCATCTTTGAAATCACCTTTTTACATTTGGTCCATCTTTAGCCCTTTTGCTAATCCTAAAAAGACAAAGGAAAAAATCATTTGAAGAGATTAGAAAGTTCTGTAACCGTTGGGTATAACTTTCAGCTCGTTCCGTGGCTCTCTCATTTGAGTAATGAAAACGTAATTATTAGGGGGCGGCCAAAGAGATGCCATTGGTGTATGTAATCTGGTCGTCATTTCGTGACATCACTTCAACACCCTGGCATATGTGTGGCACCTTTAGTGAACATGTATAAAAAGTTCAAGATTCCCAAAAGGACAGTTTCCATTTTGGGGACTTCAAAACAAAGCCCGTGCACTCACTTGAGACATTTTTGACCAGTGCTAAACTTTGGCGACCTAAAATGTTCGTATAGATATCATCTGCTGACTCAAAAAATAAAAACTCATGCAGAGATTCCTGAATGAAGACATATGCATTCAGTACCTGATACTTAAACCAGCTTGTGGCTGAAGGCAAGGCCCTACCATCAATATGCTTGCGGCATAGTGAACGCCATCCTGAATAGGTAAGGAGGATCACAACTAAAAAGAGTTCATGGCCGAAAGTCCTGTTCTCAATATCTTGTGAGGGTTGTGGCCAGGCCCTGCACCTCTATGTCTGGGAATAGATGAAGCTCGTGCTCATCTGGTGGTGGGGGTGTAAGACATGCATGAAGGTGACACCCTCTACAGAGTATGCACTCAGCCAAAGGCCATTACTAGAATACCGTGGCGGCATATTCCATGGCCAAAAGTAATGTACCCCACCCAGCACCCATTGAGCGTAGGCCTCACGCAGTGCCCAAGGGAAACAGCTATAGGATAAACCTGGGGGACAATGGAGCAGGGTGCTTCGAACACCTGAAGGTTGCAACGAGCAGGTAATGGGATTGCTGAACTGACTGCAGGGTATGGGCCCAATACATACTGTCCACTGCTGGGAGCTAATGGAGCTAGAACTTGGTAGACGGTCATGCTTTGAACAAACCATGTGCTTGGACCGATGGAATTGAGAACAAGGTGCAGCCAAAGGCGACACCCTATCTGGTCCTCTATTGGCTGAGCACAGTAGGTTTCCTTGACTGAGGGACAGAGCACTGAACCTGGTCTTTTGGCCAACCATGAAACTGGTGCAAACTGGCCACATACAAGTCTGTGCCTGGTGTACACTGGAGGTGTTTCAGACAGAACATTTTTCTCTCTAATTGGCTTTATTAGAATTTTCTGTTGATTGTCATTTCACAACCACTTTACCTCTGCTCAGACACCTAATGATGAATTGCTAGATCCATTTTATCTGTGTAAAATATGGATCAGTAGCTGATATTAGTATCAGCATATGTTGATAGGCATAATATCTTTTTGGTAAATTATATTTCTTATGACTGTTACTCCTTTTGCAGGTTTTGAATATGCAAATATCCCAAGTGCAGCCATGTGTACATTCTTGGCCTCAGAGGATGTATTATGCGAGTGCCTCCTCACTCTGGTGCCTTAGAACGTTGGTCTAGTGTACGGAAGTGGACTGGTGTTAGGGGGGGAGCACTGCCCTGAACTATTTGAAAGTTTGTTTTGTCAGTAGTTTCAATCATCATTGTGTACAGGGTATGGTCTGTCTGATGCTGTGTAGCATTTAGAGTAACGACAGCCCCCTGGACTGGAGCTTGGTGCAGACTGCGGTGCCTGCTAGCTGCTGCAGCTGGGTTTTGGGTGTGGTGGAGTGTTGGGCTGTATTTTTTAGTGTGTCTGCTTGTGTTGTCCTTGAGGCCACCTTTGTGTTTGCCTGCAGAAGAGGGAGAAGAAGTGGGAGTTTGTCTCGTTGTGTCTGAAAGATTGTTGCATCTGTTTGACATTTTTAATGTGATAGGGGGTGGTGTAGCGTGACTCAGTTGTCCATGAAGGAAAGGGGATGATATAATGACTTGATGTGCATGTCTGGGCAGAGTGGGAATGCTGCAGAATGTTGGATGTGGAGAAGTGATTATGTGAGGATGCATGGGATGTTGGGCCTGTGTGCTGGGGATAACCTGACAGTTACCTACTGCTGAAAGGAGGCTGGAGTCCTGACAGGAGCTATAAGGCTTTGGCTGCATGGACCTAAGATGAAATTTAGAACTTACTTCCTACCTCAGTAACTCCGAACTCACCAGTATGAAGACCCTATTCTCCAGCTATAAAATGCTGATGTGCTGTGTGTATTTGTGATCTGCACTGTGCTGTGTGGAAGACAACAATGTTAAGAAGTGCTGTGAGGGCAGGGCTACAGTACTAAGGTTGTGTGTGTTTTGTTGGTGTTTGCAGTGTCCTGATGGTTTACATGTGTGAGATCTACAGTGCCTTGACCTTCTATGAATAACCATGCAGCAGTGCCTTGGTGCGCTGTGTCATGTGGGATATGCCATGCTCTTTTACCTGTGTGGTGCAGTATTCGGATTAACACTACTCTCTCCCACGTACAGGCCCTGTTTCCAGTATCTTGGTGAACAAGTATGGATGCCGCCCAGTCATGCTGGTGGGCGGACTGCTGGCCTCTTCTGGCATGATCTTAGCCTCCTTTGCTACCAACATTCTACAGCTGTACCTTACAGCCGGCATGTTGACAGGTTGGTGCTTGTAGGGGGTTGGCGTGGCAGAGTGACACACCAATGGCAAGGCAACACCCTTTTGATGGACAAAATACCCAGGCCCACTGGATACATTAGGGCAAGGGTCTCCAACCTTTTGTGTAATAAGAGCTACTTGTGTTCAATGAAAATCATTGTGAGCTATCAAAATAATTATGCCCATATTTAGACTTTTCTTAGCGCCACATTTGCGCCGTTGTTTTACGCAAAGCGGCGCAAACTTACAAAATACATTTGTATTTTGTAACTTTGTGCCGCTTTAACGTCAAAAAATGACGCAAATGCAGAGCTAAAAAAGTATAAATATGGGCCTTAGTGGTTTAACAGAGAGCACATCAGATAAGATTGCATTAGTGGTCACCATATGTAAAATGATTTTCACTGATCACAGCAGTGCATCAAACAGGGTTGCCAGCAGTAATGTAAAAAAGGCTTTGTCAATTTGGAATGCCTCTACATGAGTAATACAAAACAGCCACAGCTGCAATGTCCCTGGCACGAATGTAATATTAATAGTAACAAATCTTCCCACATGAGTTATCACTCAGGAATCATCTTTAAATATATTTAGGAAATTAAGCATTTTTTTCAAAACATTAGCTCACAGTTTCTGAGAATTAACACATTTTTGTCTGGAAAATACAAGGTTGGCATACATACATTAATTTAACCACGAAAAGGCTGTTATTTAGTAGGCTGGGATTCACACAGGAGAGCTATTAACAGGTAGCTGGAGAGCTACTCATTGGAGAAGCCTTCACAAGGGCATCACCCCCCAGCATTCCCCTTCAAAGCGGCAATAGTCTCCTGCAGTAGAGGAAGTCTCTGCTGTAGATCAGGGGCTGTTGTTACCAGATAACAATAAATCTTGGGCGTCTTACTCTTAAAATAGGGAGTACACGTGACACCATGAGTACCTGCCCACACACAAAGAGTACAGACAGAATCTCACTAAGCAGCAAGAACATCTAGACTTCAGAAAGAGAGCCCTAGCAACATCTCACTCTTCCCTGGGGAGCGCTGGGGTTCTACATCACACAGGGACCAAAGTTTCTCGCACTAAAATGTGAAGCCTCACTGTGTAAGCACTGGTTCACCCTCACCGGGGGAGCATAAGCATTTCACCCTCCTTCAAAGAGGCTGAGTCTACAACACCCAAAAACCAATCTAAGCATTTCACCATCATAGAGGGAGCATGAGTATCCTAACACATCCAACTTGGGGTTCTTAACCTCACATAAAGACACATGTGTCTCACTCACACACAAGGTGCATAAGGGATTCACCATCACAAAGAAGCTGAGCATTTTATGTTCACAGAGGCAGCATGAGCGTCTGATTACCACTCACATGGAGCATAGGTATCTTGGTGTCACAATCTGAACCATGATAGTGTAGAGTGCCGAAGGCAAAACCTAATGTATGTTTAATTTGTCTTCTCTCCATCTGTTACCCTCCCCATCTATTTCTCTTTTCAGGGCTGGGCCTGGCTCTTAACTTCCAGCCATCACTCATCATGCTCGGCACTTACTTTGACAAGAGGAGACCCTTGGCCAATGGGCTGGCAGCTTCCGGGAGCCCAGTTTTCCTATCGACCCTCTCACCTCTGGGCCAGGTCCTGCTGGAGACCTTCGGCTGGAGAGGTGGTTTCCTGATCATGGGGGGGCTTCTACTGAACTGCTGTGCATGTGGGGCCCTGATGCGGCCCCTAGAACAACAGAAGGGAGCAAGTAAAAAGTGTGATGCCAAGAAGATGCTGGCCATCAGAAGGGCAGAAGAAGGTATACCCATCGATACCAAGGCCGACCTCAATAGCAACAACATTCTTGATGACAAAGACAGCCTTAACAGTAAAGTCAAGAAGTCCAAGAAGCTTCTGGACTTATCGGTCTTCTCCAACAAAGGTTTTGTTGTTTACACCATTGCCAAGTTCTGCCTTGTCCTGGGACTTTTTGCACCCCCTATTCTCCTGGTGAACTATGCCAAGGACATGGGGGTGCCTGATGTTGATGCCGCCTTTCTGCTATCAATCATTGGGTTTGTCGATATTGTGGCCCGGCCATCTTGTGGAGTGCTGGCTGGACTACCCCAGGTGAGGCCACGTGTGGCCTACTTCTTCAGTCTTGCAATCCTCTTCAACGGACTGACAGATATATGTGGTGCCAAGGCTGTTGACTATGGAGGACTGGTGGCCTTCTGTGTCTTTTTTGGAATCTCCTATGGCATGGTAGGGGCCCTGCAGTTCGAGGTCCTCATGGCGACTGTGGGGCCCCAGAAGTTCTCCAGCGCCATTGGTCTGGTGCTGCTCTTCGAGGCTGTGGCTGTCCTCATCGGGCCCCCTTCTGCAGGTACAGTAAACCAAGGTCCTACGATAAAATTATGCCTGGTTTATAGAGGCTCCGCTGCTCACATCACCTATATGCATCAAGGAAGTGGAACTGGCATGCTAAATGCCAATTTAAAAAAGTGATTCTTTGGTCTGTCCATTTTGAAGGGTTTAGATTGGAAGGGCCAACTACGAGTCGAGGGTGAGTACCCTCCTTTGCAATGCAGAAAATCTAACTTCTCGTGGTTCCTGAGTTTTAAAGCAAAATCGTAGGACTACGAGAGACTTGGTATCCATTATTGTGCAAATATAGTTGGCTTTCATAGCAGTCTGTGGACAAAATGGATGCTTTCTGATGACATTGTCAACCAGCCTGAGAATTTGCAGGAGTAGTCCTAACACCCTGCTACCTACACGGATACTGCAGCGCTGCCTGTCGCTCATATAGGAAAATAAATGGTGGTAGGGCTGAAAACAGCAATTATTCTCACTGTGCAGCTTTACAGGCTACCTCATGTTGCTGAATTAGGTTAAAATTGAACAGAAAAGTGAGAAATAAAACATTTGAAAGGATGAGATAAGTGCAGAAATACAGGACATTTCAAATCTGAGCTAAAGCATAGAGGAAGGAGTGAGGTGGATAGCGGTAAGGAACTTAGCAAAATCACTATAGCATAGTTGCTTTGGGGATAACAATTGGAGCAAAGGGAGAGAAATGGGTGCAGGAGCCTAATGTGAGAATTGGGGTGCAATGAGAATTGGATGGGGGCAAAAAGAGATCAGCAAAGGTACCTTTGCATTATACCTTAGGTGATTATGGATGAGAAATGGGACGGCGTCAGAGAGAGTAGTACTTAGGTGTCCCCATCTTGCACATCTCAAAGTGAGGAGTATATTAAGCGTAAGTGAATTACATAGTTTGTGAGTGTATGTTGCAGGCGGGTCCACCGACACTCGTTTCTGGGGACCAAGACAGAGATGCAGAACAAGTAAGGGAAAGGCAGAAACTGAAGGTGGAGGAAGAGAAAGAAGGAAAAACAGTAACAACTGGAGAGTGCAGGAAGCTGCAATGGTGAGATAAAGATAAAGGCAGTGTAGAGCAGTGGAAGAGCAATGAGATGAAATCAAAACTAGGCAGTAATGGTAGTGGAACCCCCATAGCCGTCATCTACTAAAAACTTTGAGCATATGCTCTTATTTCTTTCATAAATTAATTACTGCATGAAAGAGACTGATGGCTGGATGGGGGAACTATAAAACCTATTTTACTTTTTTCCAAAAATCCAGCTGAAGAAGGTGGTGCAAAAATGTTAAATGAAAGAGGCCTACACCATTTCTCTGAAACAATGCTACTGAACAAGATGAGCCTTAAAATGTTTTTTACCTGTTGCCATCTGAATTGTTAGGTTCAGCATACTAGATAGTGCATGCACTGTCTGTTCTGAGGCATGTTGTGGCCTACAAAGAACATGGAGAGGCATGGAGCCCACTCATCATTTTTCATTGGTTAGCTTTCCTGTCACTCTCATTTGCCTGCTTCTTGTTCTTGTCCCGGTTGTCAATCTTGTGTTTGTCCCTCCCATGGCCCATTGCCTCTTGATTATCTCTTTGATTGGATGGCATCTCTGCTTCCACTGCTTGCAATTCAGGTGCCACATTTCTCTTTTGAGTTAAGCACTCTATGAGCGTGTATGTGTTTTTGAGCTGTATCCCTTGACTAGTTCTCTCCTCCCCCCTGCACTCTAAGTTGCTCTTGGTCGCCTGAGTGCTTCTCCCCGCACCCATCTCTGTTGTGCTTGCTAGTGTACTTTGCCCTATTGCCTCCTTCCACCCTTCATGTTGCTTCCTCCACCTCTGCCCTCCCCCTTTCTCCCTGATGTTTCTTTCAGCACACAAGCCCACCTTATTGCTCCCTCTAACCCCTATGTTGCTTTGCCATCCCTACTGCGTGTTGCTTTTGTGTCCGTCACAAGCTCCCCCATGTTGCCATCACCAAACCTGTCCTGTTTTGCTTTAGTGCCCCCCGCCATCGTCCATGTTGCTTCCATATTCCCCTATCCTAACCCATGTTGCTTTCTCCCCCACCAATGCTCGCTTCAACAAAAAAAGCTCTTTCATGTTTTATTTTCCTTTTAGTTTGGGGCGAGTTTGCATGGTTTGTGCCTACAAGCTATCCAGGGTGGCTGAGTCAACTTTTTTTTTCCACACTGCTCAGCACCTGAGTGAAGGGGGGAGAAAGACAAGCCCTAAAACAAGACATTCATATCAATTAAGATGCTTCTTACTTTAGCAGACCACAAGGTGTACATCACTAGCTGAATCGACCTGTTGTTATTTTCAATTGAAGCAAGTGAAAGAGGGCTGGTGCGATATGGAATAGGCTGCACTTCCTCAAAGGCAGAGTTCACATGTGTGGAGAAAAAAAGGTACTTTCTCATAAAGGTCTCCCCCTTTCATGTGTTTACAAGTAAATCCCATAAAGTGGCTAACTTAATATGTAATGTGATTGGCCAGCTGGGAGCAAAGAAGGTAGAAAGATATTTTTAGCACTAAATAGGTATAACGATATGAGAGGAGGGTGGGTGGCTAAGAATTAGATGAAGGGTTGGCTATGGAAGGAAGTTACTTTCCTCTCATAGCAGTTTTGTAGCTTGACACTATTTTATATTCACATGTCCAGTGGCCAGACAGAGTCCAATGACCAGACTGAGATGTAAAACTTGTTTTTCACCCAGCGCGAAACTTTTTTTCTCCAACATTGTTGTGTCAGAAACCAGTCCCATAGTGACAGGTTATGATATATGATAGCACTATTGTCAGAATGAGATGAAAAGGCCAGAGTTCCCACATGCAAAAAAACAGGCACACCTTCCCACAAAATTGCCACTTTCTATCATACCTCCACATAGGTCCCATAAAAGGCTAATGCAGGATGTAGTGTTTGTGTTGCAAATAAGGAGGTACAAAAAGAGGTGGGACTTTGTTTCTGAGGGTCCCACAATTGACAGTTCTTATGGAGGGGCCATGAAAGGCAAAAAAGAGGCCCATAAGAGTTTAGTATTCCTAACTCAAGACAATGAATTCTTAGGTCGCTGGTGTGGCTGACAGACCATAGAAGTCTCTGCCTAAAAGAAAATCAAGGCCTGAATCAGCACACAGACAGGTCATCCTCCTATGTTTCTAGAACAATACCATTGCAGGTTATAAGGTAACCCATTCCATTAGAGGTGCTTAACCCCCAAACAATGGGTCGCATGATGTAATGCAACAACTTCTTATATAAAGAATGAAGTGAATGATGGTTCTACTCAGGAAGAATTTGCTTAGGAAGCTGACCACATGCTTGGCTTCTTCTAAATATCCTATTTAATGGTTACATGCAATATCTGTTCTCTTTCCAATTCCAGGGCGACTAGTCGATGCCTTCAAGAACTATGAGCTCATCTTCTACATGTCAGGGGCAGAGATCGTCTTCTCATCCCTTTTTCTGGCTGGTTCCACATTCTACCTCCTTCGGACAGGACTTGCAGAGCCTCCACAACCAGCAGTAGCTGGTGGGGGAGACACTAATCGGGAGCCAGAGCCTCATGAAACGGGTGGAGGCATCGGAGAGGACATCCTTCCTAAATGGCCAGACGTGACCCAGCAGAGCCTGGTAGAGTCAAACCAACCCCAGCCCAGCCTGACCCAGCACATCTCAGCCCAACGCAACCCGGAGCAGCTAGGCCCGGAAGGCAAAATCGAAATAAATGAAGTGGAGGAGTCAACAGTGGAAGAGGATGAAGAAGAAGAGGAAGAGGAAGAGGAGGAGGAGGAGGAGGAGGAGGAGCAGGAGCAGGAAGAGGATGAACAGGAAGAGGATGAACAGGAAGAGGAGGAGTCTAGGGAAGGGGTTAACAATGGCCATCCCACAGAGACTGAGGGTGACAGCAGTGGAGATGATGTGAACTCAGGCCAAACCGTAGAAAAAGAACGACTGTAGCAGTGAGCAGCAACAGCTGGGACTGTATGAACCCACATGTACATTTTCACTTTGGACAGGGGTAGAGCATAACCCCTGTGGGACCAGAAGTGGGGCAACTCAACTGAGAGTGAGCAAGCTCCAGGTAATGTGTGGAAACCTGGCAGCAGGGATGCTGGAGTATCCTGCTCACAAGAAAGAAAAGACGCTTACAAAGTCTGTATTTAAGATTTATATGGAGAAGTTTTCCACTAAAAAATAGACGCCTTTAAGGTATATAGAACATGATTTCACAATATTTTTTCTGGTTATATTAAAATGCTTTTCTCCCCTACGTTTGGAAGGGAGATGATGTACTGAATATGACTATCTGTTTAGGTATGTTTTTCCTTTTCCACAGAGTTCGCACCAAGGAACAGAGGAGCATTTTCTAGCAAACATTAGCCAGAATTCAGGAAAAATTGAGCTGCATCCAATGCAGCGCCACTTTTTTTGCGCCCCTTAGTGCCCCCCCCCCCCCCCACCGCCACCATATACGGCGCACCATGGTGCAGGGTAGGGGCAATAACATCAACATTTTTGACGCTATTGATATACTGTGCAGGATTAACGCCAAAATGTTGGCATTAATCCTGCAGAGTACATAGGGGCCCATTGAAAACAATGGTATGTCCCCTTTTAACACCTGCTCTGTGCAGGCGTTAAAAATGGCGCAGTTGGATCTATTAGATTCCACTGCGCAATTTTTGCTGTCTCCCTCATGGGGGAACGCCCCCTTGCATACATTATACCTGGCACAGGCATAATGTGGTGCAAGGGGTTACAAAGTGGTGTAATGCATACATTGAGCCTCTTTGTAAATATGGTGCAGCAAATTTGGCCTCGTTGGGCCACATTACTGTCATAAAAAATTACGCTAATGTGGCGCAAGGAGGCGCTAGGGGCTCTTAAATCTGGGCCATTGTACTGAAACAAAAATATATCATGACGTGCTGCGCTGGCTTAGTACACAGCCAAGCACCCGTTTTTATGTGCCTGCAGTATGTAAAGTGAATTAAGTTAACCTAATATGTGTCCACATTAGTGCATTCGTTTAAGACAGAACTGCTCAGAAACAGAAAGAAACAGGCCTTGCTCACTGTTTCCAAGCTGTACTGGCAGAAAATCAAGCTGTCACTCAGAGAAAGATTGGGTTAAAAAGGAATGCACTTTACACACTCCTGGAATGCACTTTAGGCGCTCACCTCTGCGGTGCGCCAGCACAGCCCGTCTTGATACAGCCCCAGGAGCATCTCAGGTTTTAGAACAGTATGTTGCTTGCTGAGTTTGTCTGCAGTTGGAAGACAGGGACCGCTCGGGAGGGGCCGCTCGAACACAAAGCTGGCACAGTTCTAGACTGCACACTCTGTAGTGTGTTTAGAACATATTTGCAAAGCACACATTTGCATTATATTACACATTAATACAGTTTACGGCACAGGAAGGTAAGGCGATTTGCCCACAATCACACAATTCGTTCGTCACTGCCAGAGCTGGGATTACACACAAGGAAGTTGAGTTACTGGGTGAGCATCTGAGCCACTAGACCGCATCATCTCCAAGTATGTGTAAAACACCCTCTTAAGCAGTGAGCTTCTCTCACTATCAACCCAGCCCCGGAAGCAGAGCCTATCACAAGATGTCTACGCACCTCACAGCTCTACTGACACCTTTTCTTAAGAGGAGGGGAGGAGCTCGGATACATTGAGGTGGTGCTGTCATACGGCGGGGGCTCTGCGGAGACAGCATGGCTAGGGAGGAGGGTTACCACAGGTGTCTGCCCTGTGACCAGGGTCTGTCTCTGGAGGATTAAGCCAGCAGATCCCCTTCCGAGCCCTGGGAGACGTGCGCCACTGCAACGCCTCCTCGACATGCTACTAAGCCCCCAGATCCCTCCCCCACTCCCAGCTTTGACAGACAGTTGCAGCTCCCTCCTGGCTGGCTGATGCCCCAGTGCTGGTGCAGTTCTTGAAAGGGGCACAGACACGCTATTCACAGTTCCAGAAAGATGATCTCCTAGGGGACTGATAGCCTGGCAGGTACACACACAAGCCATAGATGCTAGGGCTCGTAGCAGCCGCGGATCTGAGTACAGAATGTCCCCGAGCTACTATGATTTTCACCCATGGTATTCGCTCTGATATCAATAAACTGCGCAACACCCCCGCACCTGTGCGGGATCCTGGAAGAAGTAAGGGGCATATTTAAGTACAGTTGACCTGCACCTAGTGCAGCGCCACTTTCCTTGCGCCCCTTAGCGCTCCCTTACTGCCACCATGTATGCGCCATATCTAAGATACAGCACAGTATGGCGCAGGGTAGGGGGCAATAGAGTCACTTTTATTGACGCCACAGATGTACTCTGCGGAAACGCCCCTTTACATACATTATGCCTGCCTCAGGTATAATGTAGCACAAAGGGCTACAAATTGGCGCAATGCATGCACTGCACCATTTTGTAAATGTGGCACGAGGATATTGGCCTCTTTGGGCCACATTAGCGTAAAAAAAATGATGCTAATGTGGCACAAGGTGGTGCTAGGGGCTTATAAATATGACCCTAAGATTACTCTGAGTTGGGGTTTGGAGGGAGGCTTACTTAGATTGTGGCACTAAGGAATGGTGTATGGATTTTCCATGTTCCACATAAAATAGCAAGAGTTTTTGCAGTAATTTGGAACCTCTGCAAGATGACACCCTATGGGTGCTGCCTTACCTCATCTTATGGAAACACCAGCCTTGTTTGGTCTCTTATGGGGCCCAGACTATAGCGAGACCCAGAGCCAAGTTCAATGTAACATGTGTCAGAGTCGTACTGGTCTATAGATCAGGCCATATCGGAAGGGCTGGTATGACAGGTCAGTATGTGGCTGTATTTTTTGACTGTTTGTGGGCCTGTTTTATGGTCTGGGGGTTGGTTTGTACTGTTGATTTCCCTGATATTACCATAAACATTAGTTGCAACAAGTACAAATGAATGCAGTCTCCAGTACCTTGATAACATCTATAGAGCGCGTCTTTACGAGGTCAAAACTGTCCCAATTTGTATATGTGGGCCACTTTTTTTTAGCTTTCTGATTTGCTAATGAGGATCACTTAAATTTTAGTGCCAATGCCTATTTCCTGTCCCAGGTGACCCTGACATGGGTCACTCTGCGGATAGCCTGGCTGGAATTGAGAGAGAAGAGTCGGAGGGCAGTTTGTGAGCTGCCGTAGGCGAAGGCACTCTTTTGCAGTGGGTTAGAGAGAAAAACATCTTTTGTAAGGCACCCAAGAGCCTGAGGATGTCTGTGTGACAAGAAAAGTCAACCAATTGAAACTGACATTATTATTAATTGGAAAGCGTGTCCACGTGTGTCGAGGTCACTCACCACAGAAGTACAAGCCTCTCAATTATAACCTCTTTTTAGTTCTCACCTATCAGGTGCCTTCATGTGGACTTTACAAAGAACGTAAAGTAATCTTAGAGTTCAGCCATTACTTACCATGGGGTTGGCTTTATCATCACTCATTTGCTTTCTTCTTATTCAATGGTTTGCCTTCCTCTTCTTGTGTTTGCCTCTGCCCCGGAGCACAGCCTCTTTGCCATTCTTTTGTTTGGCTGGCTTATATCCTTCTACTGCTCGCATCTAGGAAACTACTTTTTACTATTTGAGCACTCTATGACAGTTCATGTATTTTCTAGTTCTCTCCATCATGTGCTACTTACCTCCATATACTTGACTCTATGCTCCACGGTGCTCACTTCTACCCATGTGCCCACTCCCTCTTGTGATGCTTTTCATATAGGATACCCTTCCAACACCCAATGCGCTCTGTGTTGCTCCCTTCTCACCCCAGATGTTTTTATTTTTATTTAACCCCCAAGCCCAGGTCTGTTGCTTTACTCGCTTATTAATTTCTCCCCACCTCCTTGCGGGACTTATTACACTTTGCGAGCGCCAAATAGCTTCCATTTGCTGCAGGGCTGCTCCGCTTTCACAAGTGCACTTTGCCCAAGTGAAAATTCATTTTTTATTTACCACTCGAAGTGGTTTTTGCCATCTAGGATTGGTAAATACTAAATAAATACATAAAATGCCGTCCACATAATTTGGTGTCATCGCATATGCGTGTGTCTACTGGATGACCTGGCCGCAACATGTCATGACTGATAAGCACTCGTGCACGAGTCACTTCATTATGTCCTTTTCCTTTTCTTTTTTTGCAAATGAATTTTGCCCAAAAAACAAAGGCAAAACCAATAGGTGACAAAGACGAGAGCAAATGGTTTTGTTAGAGCTTGTTTTATACAGCGGTTACACCGTTTTTGCGTCTTTAAATATCAGATGAAGGTAGTATACAAACAGATAATCCCTACCAACATCTCCTAGCACAAAGACACACCCTTCACTTACCATTGACAATTTACTAATTAGATATTTTACCCCATGAAGGCTCCCACTTTACCAACCAACTTTCCTTTCAACATATGGGCAACCTTTTATCACATACTGCACTCTTCACTACTCATAGAAATCTCACTTACCACATAGGACCACACCCCTCACGGGATAGACACTCCTCACCACAGACCTTCTCTTAGCACACGAGGACACATCTATCATCTCAATCACCCTATCTACCCGACTAAATACACATGGGCACACCTCTCACTTACCAGAAAGACAGTTCCTCTTAATACACCAGACCTCTCACAGAGCACACAAATCTTTAACCAGCCACATACACAACATACTAAGGCACACTTCTCGCTTACCAGAAACTATTGCACCAGACTTACCACACAGAGAGGCACCTCCCGCTCAGCACAGAGACACGCCCTTTCAGCTCATCTGAGTTACCACAGACTTGCCTCAGTTACTACTGATTTAGAGAAACCTCATCACAAAAGGACGCACCTCCCAACGCACTGCCACTCCATACCAAACCACCTCAACAGCTACCCGAAACCATCTTGTGCTTACCACAAAGTCACTCCTCTATCAACACACATAAGCTATTACAAATACATCTCATGCTTATGACAGCCATCCCCACTCATTCCGCTACAAATGTAAAACACACAAACACTATTACAGACCTGTCGCCCAATTATAGCAGCCACACACTGTACCACAGATTTCAAATACACAGACGTGCCTCTTGCTTACCATCTCTTGTATTAGACACTCCCCTTGTAACGCACTAGACCTATCACAGATGTAATAGATCTATCACAGCCTTAATACGCCCTCTAACGTACCACATTAAGACCATACCAACATTTCAAACTTAGCAGAAGCAACTCACTTGCCACAACTCACTGTATCACAGGCATACCACCCAGGCACACCTTTCGCTTGCCACACCACAGACTCGCCTCTCACCAGAAACTGCAGACATCCCTTAGTACTTACCAAACCCAGACACTTCTTCCCAAAATACCTTACCTATCCCATACTATAGCCTACACACCTCTCACTTACCAGACAATCCCAACCAATGCACTTCACTACAAACACATCTCACTAACAACACATATAAAGAACCACACACTCACTGTTATTAGACAATGCTCACTTACTTCATAAACACACTGAACTGTTAACACACAGTAAGTAATCACACAAACACCTGCTATACATAACAAACGTACAAACCAGATTCAACTCCCAGAAAAATGCAGGCACATGGCATGCACTCAAACATGTGCCATAAAGAACCGCACTTAGACAGGTGACTCCACACACATTACAGACAAAAGCCCCATATAACACACGCAAACACCCAAAGCAGACAATACAGAGACACTAACCAAACACACACACAATATATACGCTTCCCTTTAAAAAGGTTACAACACAAGAGGAACTCCCGTAACACGTTTATTCTATTCGAAGATGAGTCCTGTAGGTCCTGAAGACTTTCTTTATTTCATTGGAAGATTAATTATTTTATTCCTGCAGGGTGTCTACAACATGATTAATCTTTTATCCACAGCCTCAGTTTCATCTACTGGGAGATAAACTCTAGCTGCCTGTAGCGCCAGCATTTTTTACTTTAGGCTAACAAATCTTCACATTACTGACTACCCTGTCAAGAAATTCATCAGTTGTCCAGGCCAACTGTGCTGAAACTTTTACAGGGTGAAGACTCTAGGCATGATTTAGATGCCGGCGGAGGGGTTACTCTGTTACTCTGTCACAACAGTGGCGGATATCCTGTCAGCCGAAATCCAAATACCATTGTTCCCAATAGACAGGCTCCCTGTCTCTGTATTTTCTTTATTCTAACCTTTGCTCAAGCCACTGTCTTAAAGATCTGGGAAATATACTGGAAGATGAATCCATTATCCACGCAGACACTGCTTATCTTATTGGGGGATTCATCTCCTGCCTTGTAAACTCAGTTTAAAATGTTAGATAATAAATAAACTATTTGAATAGACTGTTTAGCTGACTTGGAGATGAGTCAGTTTACCCTAAAGCCTCTACTTAATGTAACGGAATCAGAATCGTTTTCCTGTATACTCTTTACTCTTTTAAGAATTGAGGGCCAGATGTAAAAAGATTTTTTGAGGTCGCAAACAGTCCAATAAGCAGAATCAAGCTGTTTGCGACAGCAAAAAAAGCACTTTTGGCTGTGCCAAGGCCAAACTAAGATTCAGTAACCTGTTACCGAATCACAATTTGGGTTTGCAATTCGATATTAGTAAGGGACAGGATTAGTGCCTCCCTTCCTAACAAATCGCAGGGGTATGTATGAATGTTTTACGACCGAAATGTGTTCGCAAAACATTTGCATTTCACCACAAACATCAAGTTGGTGGTAACCCATTCGCAAATTGGAAGGGGACCCCTCTGTGAATGTTTGTAAAACATTTTTTAAGAGTAGAGAGTAGGCAGTGGTCCCACGGAATTACAAGAAATATTTTCATTTTCCTTTTTGAAATACATCCCGTTTTCCTTTAAGGAAATCATACTGCATTTTAATGCTTTATTTAAAAGCAATCAAAAAAATGGGGTCCGCTGACTCCCAGCAGTTTGCAAAATTAGACCTACCATATTAATATTCATGAGGTAGGTCTATGTGAGACCCACTGCGACTTGCACAGTGTGTGGAACACACATTTGTACATGGGTGTTTGCAATTATCAAATAGCGAATTGCAAAAATTAGCTATTTGGTAATCGCAGGTGGACTCTGTTTTATCAATTGGAAAAATGATTCAGACTGATTAATCTCCCCTTCTCACAACAACAAAGCGGGGTATGGCCCTGCAGCGCCGGACAATAGCCCCCGAAGTGCTTGTTTGGCATATAACTACAACGAATGTCCCTCACTCGACCCTTTCATGAGATATTGAGATAAAATCACGGTTTTTAGACCTCGTCTGGAGAGATCCTACGGTTTTGTATGTTACATGGAGCGAAGCTGCCTCCCCGTGGCCGGATTGGAGAATGCACTCAGCACAGACTGGTTCCAACCAAGAAGTTAAAGGGAAAGGTATGGGGTTGACTGGGGGAGGGAGAGTTTAGGAATCATTTCGCCACAAACTGCAACGTGATGTAAGGAATAATTAACCTCTGTCATCGCTGATTGCCCGAGAATCGTTCAACACCATAGTTATTCGCACACATTGCTACTTTAAACAGAGATCAGCCATATGCAAGTCAGGCTTGATCATGCTCCTATGGGAACAGTCCAGCGTGAACTGCCAGTTCAGCTGCCTCCAGATCGCACCAAAAGCAACTTCAGACTTCTTTCGGCCTATCTTAGCCTCGTCAGCAGACTCCAGCTTCAGTCTTATGGCACCTTGAGCACAGGTCCCACCTCAGGGCATACTGTTTGCACTTACTATGTCTGATGCAATAAATAAATTCATGGGTGGAATGCTTAAATTAACCCCAGCTACTGGCAATCCCCAAGGCTAGATTCTAGTCCACTGTTTTTCAATCATTGCAATACTCTAGACAGAGACCAGCCATAGGGAACCAAGACTTGGGCCTGCTCTTATAGGAACAGTATAGCCCAAACTGCCAGTCCTGGTCCCCTCAAAACATGATCAAAAGCAACCTCAGACCAGTTTTGGCCTACTTGAATCTAATCAGTGAGGTATAGCTTGGGTCCCATGGCACAGCGAGCACAAGACCTACTGTAGCAAATAAAGTGAAGAAAGCAAGGTTTGATTTGATGTAAGCCACTAAGTGATTGCTTGGGCCACATTCCACTCCATTGTTTTTCCCTCCACTCATCTATACAAAGACAAGCAATATACAAATTAGTCTTGGTCCTGACCCTTCAGTAACAGCTCAGTCTGAACTGCTAGATCAGGTCACCTTCAGAAGGGATCCAAAGCAATCCAGAATGGTTTAATCTTATTTGGGCCCCATCAGTGAGCTGTAGTTTGAGTCCTATGGCACAGTGAGCATGGGGCCTACTTCAGAAAATTGTATTTGCATTGTAGGAAAGAGCCCCTTTTTGGCATGGTTCCCCCCTGCTTTTTGCCTGATATTGATGCTGACATGACTGAGAGTGTGCTGGGATCCTGCTAACCAGGCTCCAGCAACAGTGTACTTTCCCCAAACTGCACCTTTGTTTCCACAATTGGCACACCCTTGACACACAGTTAAGTCCCTTGTAAAAGGTACCCATGGTACCAAGGGCCCTATGGCCAGGGAAGGTCCCCAAGTCCTGCAGCATCTATTAAGCCACCCTGGGCAACCCCTCACCAAGCACATGCACACTGGCATAGGTAAGTCACCCCTCTAGCAGGCCTTACAGCCCTGAGGCAGGATGCACTATACAACAGGCGAGGGTGTAGAGCAATATGCCCCAATTCTGTCTAAGTCCATTCTTAGACATTGTAAGTGCAGTGTGGCCATACTGAGTATATGGGTGGGAGTCTGTCATTAAAAACTCCACAGCTCCATAATGGCTTCACTGAAGTCTTGGACGTTTGGTATCAAACTTTTCAGAACAATAAACCCACACTGATGCCAGCGTTGGATTTATTGCAAAAATGCACCCAAAAGGCTTCCTAGAGATGCCCCATGTATTTTAGCCAAACTTCTAGGGCAGGATTGACCGGTCTGTGCCAGCCTGCCACTTCCAGACAAGTTTCTGACCACATCGGGTAAGAGCCTTTGTGCTCTCTGTGGCCAGAAACAAAGCCTGTACTGCGTGGAGGTGCTTCACACCTCCGCCTTGCAGGCTCAGGCCTCTTGTTACAGTGTCCCAGGGCACTACAGCCAGCAGAGATACCTGCCCCCTTTTGGTGGCAAGTCCGAGGGGAAAGATAGGAAAAACAAGGAGTGACAAATTCAGCTAGGACCACCCCTAGGGTGTCAAGAGCTGAGGTGACCCCCTCCTGGCAGAATCCTCTATCTTGGTTTGGAGGACAAGGACTAATAGGGTTAGGTCTGTGTCCCCCTCCCCCAAAGGGAGTGGACATCGGAAGAGTGTAGTCACTCTCAGGGACAGTAGCCATTGGCTACTAACCTCTGACCCTTGTTTTCCCCTTCATCCAGGATTTAAGGGCTACCCTGAATATAGCTCATTAGATTCCTGGCGTCCTTAAGAAGATGACTACAAGAAAGAAGAAGGACTGCTAAGCTGAACCCCAGCAGAGAAGACTGAAGACACCAACAGACTTGGCCCCAGCCCTAAAGACCTGTCTCCAGCTTCTGAAGCCGTTCTACAAAAAGGCGACGCATCCTGCAGGGCCCGCGACCTCTTAAAAGCCTCAAGAGGACTGCCTGCACCCCAGAAGACCAAGATCTCCAGTGGACAGAGGCTCTGTCCAGAAAGCAATTCCAGCAAAGGACTCCAAAACCACCCCGGATCTGCAAGTCCTGCCCCCTCTGCACCCGATGCCCACGGCCTGTGTCCAGGTGGCCCAACCGTGTGAAGATGGTCCCCAGGCAATTCTGACCTAGTGTCCACCCTGGGTTGACCCCTCCTGTTCACCACAACGACGCCTGCAGCCTAAATCCAGAGGGCTCCCCTGACCGCGAGAGAACCGGACGAAGATTCCAGATGCCTAAAGGTACCCCTGCACCCGCACCCACCTGGCCTTGGGGAATCCGGCCACCAGTCCAGCAAAGTTCAGCAGGCAGCCCTCCTGCTTGTCCAGCCTTTGGTTTTCCAGATCTAATCCCCTGGAACTAGCCTGCAGGTCCTTTGTGACCCCCGGGGTCCCTCTATTGCAAAGTATTGGGAGCCCAACTCTAAGTTTGCACCCTGCATTAGGCCACCCCTATGCTGCTGCTGAGTGTGTGTGTTTGGTGCTGACCAATGGCCCCTCCGGTGCTCACCTAAACCCCCAAGGTCTGCCCTCCTAATACATGGTTACTTACCTGAAAACAGACCTAATTCCGAGTGCCTCCAGTCTCCATTAGAGCCCATTTGAATTCTACATCAACTTTGACCTCTATACCCGGCCGGCCTCGTGTTGCTGGTGGTACGTGTTTGAGGTTAACTTGAACCCCAACCTGTGGACATCCTAACCCCTGGAGACTGGAACTGTACTAACTTTTCTTCCCCTCTAGAACTGTTTCTGAAAATTGCAGTGTCAACTCTTAAAACAGATATTTGCTATTTTCTTGAAATTGAAACAAAGTGGTGTTGATACATATGTTTGATACTTACTTGCAAATGTACTTACCTGAAAACTGAATCTTGTGGTTCTAGAGATAAAGTAACAAAATATATCTTTGCTATATAAAATCAATTGGCCTGGTGTTAGTCAGTAAGTATGTGCTTCATTTTTTGCCTATGTGTGTACAATAAATGCTTTGCACTACCCTCTGATTAACATAACGGCTCGACCACACTGCCACAAAAGAGAGCATTAGTATTATCTACTTCAGCCTGTGTTAAGCCTCTGGGGAACCCCTGGGCTCTGTGCACACTAAGGGGTAGATTTATGAAAAGTGGTGCCGCACCTAATGCAGCGCCACTTTTCTTGCGACCCTTAGCACCCCCTAACGCCCCTGTGTTTGCAGTTTTTAAAATACTGTGCATCATGGCGGTAGTCAGGGGGACTAGCGTCATCATTTGAACACAATGGGAGTCTATTCTTAGCAGGCGTTACAAATGCAAAGAAAATGACTCAAAGAAATCTCAGAGATTTCTTTGTGCCATTTTTTTGCCCCCCCCCCAGCGCCAGAACACCCCCTTGCGTATATTATACCCTACACTGGCATAATGTGGCTCAATGGGTTACAAAGTGGCGCAATGCAAGCACTGTGCCACATTGTAAATATGGTGTGACGTCTTTGGCCTTCTAACACCACATTAACGTAAAAACAATTATGCTAATGTGTTAGAATGGTGCTAGGCCCATATAAATCTGGGCCTACATCTAATTTTGATATAGTACATACAGAGTCAGATTCCTATATGCACCCAGAACAGTCACTGCATCAAACACAGCGAGGGAAGGATTATTATTAGCCATTCAAAAGTGCTCATGCCATTTTGTAGATCATCACTTTTGCAGACTGCCACTCTAGATCAAGAGAAATCATATGAAACCCTGCTTGGTTCTGCTAACATAGATAAAGTCTAGTCCAAATATCCAGGCTATGTCCCCTCCAAATGGGTTACAAACTATCTCAGATTAAGTTTGGCTTACTTGAGGCCCATCACTAAGGTGTAGCATGAGTTATGGCCTTGCAATTCATGCTGGACTCTGATTAAGGAGCAGGAGGAATGGTGTGCATATCGATGGTCTCTGTGTAGAGTGGGAAAGCGGGTGAAAAAACGATGGACTGAAATGCAGCCTGGGTAACTATCAATGGCTAAGGATAATTCAAGTATTTTTCCATCACTCTGAAACTGTAGGGAGGTTTCAGCACAGGCCTGCTACCAAAAGTCCAGTATCATAGGGTAGACTGAATCAGATGTATGGCTTGGGCAGAGTCAGTAACACGTCAGACCTACCTTCATAATGAGAAAGGGCTAGGTGCTATGGCCAGCCATGTGTCAAACTGATCTGTAAAAGCCTGGGTAGATTCAACCCCATTTGTGTTCTGCATATGAAAGGCCGGCAGAGCTGTGGTAGAATTGGTCACATGTCTGACTCCATTCTGACAGGCCTGCATGTGCTTGGGCACAGTCAGCCATATATCAGGATCACGTTAAAGGTCACATGGTTGGAACCAAGTAATTCAAACATCGGACTCACTCCAGAAAGTTAACTGGTAGGGCTTAGGAAGTCTCATCCACATGTACAACTCATCTCTGAAAGGCTGCAAGGTTGTGGAAGAATCTGTGTCACCCATAAAAGGGCAGAGAGGCGAGGCAGTAATACTGAGAGCCAAGCACTAACAACACAGTACAACTCAGTATGCTCTGTTTCTAGCTTAGTTCTAAAAATCAGGAAGGGCAGGGCAGGACTTCTGCCTAATCTCACAAGTTTGAAACTGCATGAGCAATGTCAAACAGGAAGGGATATCTGGTAGTGTGACAGAAGCCTGTTTGAAAAACAGTCACAGTACCTCATTTCAAGCCTCTCCCCTTTATTCAATACCAATTTGTGCCCTCTAGCCTATCTTCTCAGTCACACTATGACACCCAATCGATCTTCAAGTTTACCGGCATCTCTCAGAATTCCTCTGCTTTAGCAGGAAGGTTTATTTCCGAGCCCTTAGGTGGATGTTTGAAACTTTCATGAAACTGATCCTCACAAAAACTAAGCTTCCAATCACCCCTTGGGGGACCAGTGCTCAGGAGATTTACAAGAGGCACTTAGCATACACCTACCTCCTAGTCTAGCTCCAGCTATCCATGATCTAGGCATTTAACTCATATATAATATGGCTCTCGACACTCATGTAGCAAAGGTTGCTCGTTCATGTTTCTTCATTTGAAGAGTCTTATGAGTCTTAAGACTCTTCATTACATTTTTCTTTTAACTGAAAAGTAATTTCACATCCCTATGATGAATGCCTTGTTCAAATCTTTTTTTTAATTATTTGTTTATTGATTTTGCTAAGAACACAGTAGTAGCAAATAACAGGCAATTCAAAACAACAAACATATGCTTTAAACCCCACAAGCTACATCTTGCATCTGATTTGCATCTATCTATACCGCCATCTATATATTAGTAAGTTCACTGCCAATGCGCATCGTCTCCCTGCATTTTTCTCCCATTACTTGTGGTCCAGCATAATTACATTCTTTGCTAACGCCCAGCCATAGATGACACGGATAGCAGCCCATCCGGGTTTTGGAGTAAGTACATGTTCAATGGTCCCTATATATTCTTACGGTGTGAGGTGGGTGGTTGCAGCTCTGCGTAAACTTCTAGCTGGTCCTTACAGTATATCAAGTCTGTTAACCAATCTTTGCATTTAGGCGCCCTCCCTCTCCCCCATTTGCATGCTATCCTCCATTTTGCCAGTAAAAGACCTAGGCTTGTGTATTTACGATATGTTCCTTCCAACTCTTCTGTGTATCCCGGCAGTGCTATCTGTGGAGTGAGTACCAATGGTGTAGAAATCATGAGTGCCATCGCCTGTTCGACCTCCCTCCAGTATCACAGTATTGGGGGGCATAGCCAGGCCAGTTGTAGGAACCCTGGGGGGCATAGCCTGCTTCCTCCTCCCCACATCTCACGCAATTTGCATTCGGTCTTAGACCATATTTATGGAGCTTGAGGGGCGTGTAGTATAATCTGTGTAGGAATTTATAGTGTTTAATTCTTAACCTGATACTGGCTGTAATCCTGCCAGTCTGCTGACAGCACTATTCCCATTGGTTGTCCGAGAGCTGTATTTGCAGTTCTCCGTCCCATCACTCCCGGGCCCCGCTGATCATTGGTTGTTCTTGCTGCGCATGTCGATAGAGGGTAGAGACCAGATGTCGCGGTGAGTTTACTTGCAGCAGTATATGAAATGTGTTTACCTTGGGCGGCTTCAGTGGGAAGGTCGGTGCGGTGTCCCTGATGCCCTGCTTGAGGCGGATATACAGAAAATTGTCTAATGGCATCTGCAGCGTACCGCTTGGGAGTGTATCTCTTTCTCTGAACCGACCATCCCCCTATAGGTCTCCCCATGTGAGAATCTTTAATCTCTAAAGTAGTTTTGTGCCTGCTGTTTCGCATGCGACTGAGACCGCATTTTGTCCCAGCAGTGGCATAGCTGGTGAATATAGTAAATGCTTCTCAGCCCTGCTAGTTATCTTTTGCCAGGCTCTTTGCATACAGGCTACCATGGAGTCCCAGGGGGATGTGATAATCATGTCTGGTCGCAAGGATGTGGAGTGGGGGGTTGGGGCCATGTACCCCTGCTCTATTGGTAGATGTGGCATGTAAGGGGGTGGCCTGTACCAGTAGTATGAACAGTGCGCCTGAGCGTAATTGTAGTAGAGCTCTAGATCAGGGGCTTCGAAGCCCCCCTTGGAAAACGGTTGGACGAGGATCTCCCATCTCAGACGTGGCTGCTTACCCGCCTATGCCAGCCTAATCATTTGGGTCTTTAATAGTTTAAAGAAATGCTGAGTTGGTGGAAATGGTATATTTAAGAATAAATAGAGTAGTTTGGGAAGAATGACCATCTTCATTAGCGAGATGCAGCATGACATTGAAATGGGGAGGGAGATCCAGCGCGTAACGCTGGATTGTATATTGTCCAGCACTGCCCCATAGTTTGACCACATTATTTCTTCCTTATCTCTGGTGAGCTCTATGCCTAAATAGCGAACGTTCGTGTCTATCCATAGGAGGGGAAATTTCAATTGGAATTTGGGTGTGTTTAGAGTTATAGTTAAATTTGTGATTTTCCCCAGTTTATGTGGATACCGGACATATAGCCGAATCTTACAAACTCCTGCAGTATTGGGTTCAAACTTTCCTCTGGATTTCTAAGGTATAGTTTTACATCGTACACATATAATGAGACTAGTATATGTTTGCTAGGTGTACGGATAGCTAGGTGGTTATGATGCTGCCGAAGCTTGGCAGCCAGTGGCTCCATTGTGATCGCAAACAGTAGTGGCAACAGCGGGTATCCCTGCCTGGTCCCCCTCGCTATGTGAAAGGGTGTTGAGCGGGTTCGTGCGATCCAGTCCCTGTATACAGGTTAAAACCCTATACGTCTCAGTATCATCATTAAATAATCCCATTCTAGGGAGTCAAAGGCCTTTGTGGCATCTAGGAATATTGCTGCTGCAGAGAGTTCGGGGTCTATGCTCTGCTGTAGGGCGACAAATGTACGCAGATTGTGTGATGTGGACCTGCCCGGCACAAACCCCGATTGTTCTGGCCGAACCAGAAATTTAATTAATAGCCTTAGCTGGTTGGCGAGTACTTTCCCCAGTATCTTATTGTCGCTATTGATAAGTGACAATGGGTGGTAGGATTCGCAGTTGGGGGCTGTTTTTGCTGGTTTTAGCAGTGTGATAATCAGGGCCTCTCTCATAGAGAGGGGAGTATCCCTTCCCGTTTAGCCTCATTATAAACCTACTGCAGCCACAGGACAAGTAGGGGTGCATATTCTTTGTAAAAATCGGCTGGTATGCAGCCTGGTCCAGGAGCCTTGCCTGATTGTGACTGGATTATGGCTTCTTGTATCTCATCTTGCTCTATGTCAGCCACAAGAAAGTCTCTCTATGAGTCACTAAGCCAAGCTAATGCTACATCTTCTAGATAGTTATCTGTGTCTGTAGCGTTGTCCTAGTGGAGGAGTATAGTTGTTCATAATATGCCACAAAAGTGCAGAGTATGTCTGGGGTGTCTCTAAGTGTGTGGCCTGATCGATCAATCTCCAAAATAGTGTTGTCTGGGTGTGTAGTGCGGATGGCATTCGCTAGTGCCCTGCCGAGCCTCTCCCCCTCTCCATATGATCTTGCCTGTGCATATTTTCCCCTGAATAGGATCTCCTGCTCTGCCGTCTCCTGGTAGTCTGGTAATGCTTCTCGCAGTTGCCCAGCACCGTCGGCTGTATGCATTTCCGCTAGTGCATCTTCCAGACTCTTAATGTCTGCTTCCATGCGCATTAGGGTGGATCGGATTTTTCGGAGGATTCCAGTGCCCTTCGCTAGGCAGCTACCTGCTACCTCTCAGTGTAACCTTGAAGGCTTCCCATATCACGCCCACCTTGGGCACTGTGTCCTTATACCTAAGGAAGAACTCCACTACCTCCGCTCTGAGTTCCTCATGGACCTGACCATCTAGTAGCACATTTGGGACAGTCTCCAGGTGCTGAGTGGGGCCGCTACAGCTGGTAGAGTATGTGCGGGCCAAGTGTGTGATTTCTCTCATCCAAAGTGCCATGGAATGGATATCAGGCAATAATCTAGCCTAGATCAGCTAGAGTGCACTGTGGAGTAAAATGTACCCTCTCTATCATGCGGGTGTAGCCATCGCCAGCAATCCACCATGTTATATGCAGCTATGTCAATGTGGAAGCACTCCGCTGCTCTGTTGCGGTTAGTTGCCGCCTCTGTCCCTCTATCCGTGAGGGGGTCCATGGCCAGGTTGAAGTCCCCTCCCCATAATAAATATTGCAAACCTATTTCCACCACTTGGTTCAAGATATTATCAAAGAATGAGGGGCCATCAACGTTTGGCGCGTAGCAGTTTACTATTGTGATGGGTTTCTGCGCTAGTCTGCCCCAGACAACAGTGTATCTCCCTTGTGAGTCATTTCTAGCCCCCTGCGGAAGGAAAGGGGTGCCCTTCCGTATTAGGATTGCTGTGCCCTGGGAGTTAGAGGAGTAGGTGGCATATTGTTTATATGAAGCCCAACGCGTCGCGAAGGTGACCTGTGCACTGGGCGCAAAATCAGTTTCCTTCAGCAGTGCGATGTGTATATTATGCCTCTCTAAATATGCTATTATGGGGGGTCATTCTGACCGCCGGGGCCAGGGTCGGCGGGAGCACCGCCGACAGACCGGCGGTGCCCCGCAGGGCATTCTGACCGCGGCGGTTCGGCTGCGGTCAGATGCGGGAAACCGGCGGTCTCCCGCCGGTTTCCCGCTGCCCTGCAGAATCCTCCATGGCGGCGGAGCACCCCCTACCGCCATCCTGTTCCTGGCGGGTCTCCCGCCAGGAACAGGATGGCGGTAGAGGGTGCCGCGGGGCCTCTGGGGGCCCCTGCAGTGCCCATGCTGATGGCATGGGCACTGCAGGGGCCCCCGTATGAGGGCCCCACAAAGTATTTCAGTGTCTGCTATGCAGACACTGAAATACGCGACGGGTGCCACTGCACCCGTCACACCTTCCCACTACGCCTGCTCAATTCTGAGCCAGCGTCCTCGTGGGAAGGTTGATTTGCCCTGGGGTGGCGGGCGGCCTTTTGGCGGCCGCCCGCCAGCCCAGGGCAAATCCCAAAATACCCTCAGCGGTCTTTCGACCGCGGAGCGGTATTTTGGTGGGGGAACTTTGGCGGGCGGCCTCCGCCGCCCACCGAAGTTAGAATCACCCCCTATGTGTCTTTTCTTGCGTGGATCTCCTAATCCTCGCACGTTCCATGTAAGGCAATTTAGCGTATGGGCCGGTTGCAGAAGCCGTGTTCCCATTCTACCCTCCGTCATCTATTGGTGCCAACTGGGGTGAGGTGTGTTTGGTGGGATCAATCCGTACATCCTGTCTTGTGTATCTGATGTGGGTGGTAGCGATGCATGTTGTGTAGAAGTGGGTAACAATCAAACTTTCTTTCCCTCCCCCTCCCACAATGACAGCCCAATTTCATCAGGTATGTCCCTCCCCTTGAAATCCCAAAACAAAACTACCAACTTAACCCCTTAGTTTACTAAAGGTGAATGGGTATTTCCCACTGGGGGCCGACAGAGGCCGCACAGGAACCTCCCTGTTGAGAGAGGGTGTCCGTAAAACCTTTGTGAGGGCCATTGGAAGCCACGTCTGACTAACGAGCTGTGATCTCCAGTGAGTTATGTTACATCTAGTTCCTCAACAAGTGGCTGCTTTTTTGCTGATGGAGGGTATGTAGGTGCAGTTTTTCTCCTTGCTCTCCATACCCAAGCCTCCCCATTTCGTCGGATCAGTAAACGCCACAATCGATCCTGAAGGTTAGTCTTGATCTGATATGGTGGAGGCTGGGTCAGCCTCAGTGAGGTTGCAGCGCCGTGGTGATTCTCTCTCACGGTTACGTTTCAGGTATTCACTGGCCTTTTGTGGTGGAGCAAAGATAATGTCTTTTCCTTTATGTGTGATTCTGTGGCGAGCTGGATATAGCATTGCATAGGGGATGTTTGCTTGTTTCAGTTTTTGTTTGACAATGGTGTTTGTTTCCGAGCCTCCTGCACTGCTATTGTGAAGTCCAGGAAGATCGATATCTCATTACCTTCAAATTTTAAAGGGTGCATTTCACGACCTAGTCGTAGCGTTGTGTCCCTGCTCCTATAGTTTAGCAGACGTGCGATTATCGGCCGGGGTGGGGCCCCCGGTGGCAGCTTTGTCATCAGGGCCCCGTGGGCTCTCTCCACCACTAGTATTTTAGAGAATGCCTCTCTGCCAACTACAGTGGTGAGCAGGCGTTCCACGTACTGCTCCATGTGACAAGTGTCTGTTGATTCTGGTATACCCACTATGCACAGGTTATTTGTTCTGGACCTCGCTTCCAAGTCTTCATTTTTGTTTGCAATGATTTGTAAGATTTTGTCCATTTGCAGTAACTGCTCGCTTTTAGCTTGAACTGTGTCTTCCACATTTGAAATGCGCTGCTCAGCTTCTGTTATGCATCCGGCTTGTCTCTCCAGCTTGTTAGTGAGCAGGTCTAGTCTGGCATTCATGTTGTTCATTTTAGTGTCTATAGAGGAGAGGCTAGATTGCATTGTGAGCAGGAGAGCTTTCATTTCTCCCATTTCGGATGTCCCCCCTAGTTCTGGTTGGATAGTTGTTTCATTGCTCATGATTTCTGGCTGCAAACTGGATGTTTTCTTAGTCACAAATTGTATTTTTGCTTGCTTGGCATCCGATTTCCCCATGCCTGCCGTTTTGGAAGCTGGGGCTCCCGCTTGCGTCTCTGCCACAGATCGGGGGGGGGGAATGAACAGCCACCCCCCTCCGCCTCGCTGACTAATCCCTCCGGTGCTTTGCTGTGGATGCCCTTTGAGCTTTTAGTGCCCAGGGCCTGTTATTAGTAGAGTTAGTTGCGCTGAGGTTGTATAGACTTGCTCAGCCTTTTATTTTAGGCTTCGTGCGTTATCAGGACCAACGAGGGGACCGCCGCCCCAACCGGTCTCCCTCTCATCACCATTCAGCCCGAGGCCTATCACGCCTCTCCCGTGTTTCCTCGCCGCCGGTCAGGGCCAAGCATAGCATTCCCTCACCTGTCGCCCTTCAACTGGGCCCTGTTGTAGATGCTGTTAGGTTTACGGGAGGATCGCAGAGGCCCCCCGAACCTCAGGCCGACTGCCCTGCCCCAGCTGCAGGGCTCCACGGCTCATCTGGGGCCTTCCTCCCTTCTCTACCGGCGGCGGTGCCACAGCCACTTCAGGCGTCAGGCGCCCCCGCAGCCCGCTCCACACAGGCATCTACATCGTGCACCTCCGCTCAGCTATCACTACTTTCGTGGCCCCCTTGAGAATTCTTTCCAGCAGTGGACTGTAGTCTCCGGTCGTCTTGTGGCTTTGCGACAGTCAGCCGCGCTCCCCCTTCTGCAAGCGGTCGAATGGGCCCCGCCACCCCCGCCGCCACAGCCTGAGTCAGCAAGCACCGTTCTTCATTTCTTTTTGCGGCCGTTTGTTTGCTCGCTGTTAGTATTAATTACTGGGGTTCTATTTAAGCATCACAGTGGCTTCTTTGGGCAGGATTGTGTAGGATTATTTATCCGAGCCGTGAGAGCCTCACGGAAGTGTGGCCATCTTGCTCGCCAGCTCTCTACCGCCTTCCATTGGTCAAATCTTGACTAGTCTTTGACAATGACATCCATCTGGCTACTTCTGATAAAATCATGAAACGCATACAGCTGATACAAAATGCAGCTGCTTGCTTACCTTGCAGCATACTGAGGAAAGTCTAATTTCCCCTGTTTTAAGGCAATTGAACTGGCTGCCTTTATCGAACAGGGTCACATTCAAGGCGATGGCTAATGTTCACAGAGATGCTCATCAGTTCTACATATTGCAGACTTCATGGTTTCTAAGCGTGTTTGCTACAAACCTTCAATATTATTAAGATCTACTCATTTGTCCTTGATGTCTATACCGAGAGCCAAAGCAGTCACCTGTAGGGACAGATCATTGGGCCAGATGTATCATGAAATGGCCTTGCGAATCGCAAATAGCGATTTTTAAGAAATCGCTATTTCCTAGTCGCAATAGGCCATGTATCATAATTGCGATTCGGAATTAGCGATTTCTTAAAAATCGCTATTTGTGGTTTGCGAGGCACAAATACCGAATTGCAATTTGCATTTTCGCAAATTGCGATTCGGTAATTGACAATAGCAAATTGCGAGAACGCACACCTGGAGGAGCCTGATGACATCACAAGCAGGAAGTGAGTCATACCAGGCAGTTTGCAGGTGCCACACCCAAACCAGCACTCAGAGAGAGTCAGCCCAGCCACACTGAGCAAGTCTCTGAAGAAGGCAGCACAGCAGAACAAACATGGACACCTCTGCCGAGGGAAAGGAGAAGGAAGAAAGGAAGCGCAAGCTGAAGTTTAGTGAGCAAGAGCTGGAGGTGCTCACAGAGGTGGTCAGGTGCCATGACCGGTTGTTCGGCAAAAGCTCACTCCAGGTGCCTGAGAGTGAAAAACGCAGACTCTGGGCAGATATCCAGACAAAGATCTGCGCTGTTGGAGTGGCACAGCGCTCTGTTGAAGAAATCAAGAAGAGGTGGTACGACCTGCAGTCCCATGCCAAGGAAGGGGTGGCAAGACGACTGACTGCAGGAGGCCAGGAGCACAGGAGGCGGACCACCCACAGAGACACCCTCCACCCCGACAGAAGACCTAGTGGAGTCCACACTCCTCCTGGAAGCAGTCAGTGGGGTCATTGAGATTGACACATCCGGCACACAAAGTACCAGTAAAGGTAAGTGCAATATTGAAATGTAACCCCATATGTGTATGCACAAAAGCCCCGTAGGAATTAGCAAGTAATGTAAAACATTGTGAGAAGTAGTCCATTCCACATCTTAGAAGCAGCACAACAATGCCTTATGGGAGTGTTAGTCCACAACTCAGAGCTGAAAGTAGCTCATACAATGTAAGAGGCAGAGCGACACACAGAAGAACACAACATCCACAACACAGTGAAGAGAAGTACCTGTACCTTTATTACCATTGTGTGACCTTAATTGTAACAAACATAACTGACATGCTGCATATTGTCGTTGCAGGTGGGCCAGGCCCAGCAGCCACAGCATGTGCCAGTGCAGGGGAGACAGACACCCATCCTGCTTCAGACTCCAATACGAGTGAGTCTCAGAATATTGCGCCACTCCGACGCAGGCCTAGGGCACTGCCACTGCCAGAACTTAGTCAGGACTCTGATGAGCAGCAGGAAGACTCACAAACACCGTCCCCAACTGGCAGATGCACCCAGATGCAGGAGCCCCGTTCGCAGCAGACCACAGCACCCCGCAGGATGCCTACATATGCAGGTGCACAGGCTTATGAGGCAGGTGAGGGAACATCCTTATTTGGTGGCCTGGAATCAGCTATGTTACAGCAGCAGCGCCTGCAAAATAAAACAATCACGGCATTACAAAGGCAGATGCAGCAACATAATGCAAACATGGGGGGCCTGCATCGCCAGCTGGAGTGCCTGAATGCCAACATTGAACAGCTGCATGAGGGACAGGTCCAGGCATCGCAGGATACAAGGGAGCTCACTACTGCTGTGAGGGAACTATGTCAGGAGCTGCGCCATGACAGGGTAAGCCACTGCAGGCAGGTGCGACGCTTCATGAGCATGTTTGGAGGTTTTTGTCGCTCTGTGGCTAGGCTGGCTAATTTCACCTCCTTAATATCACGTCGTGCTGTGGCTGCACAGGTTGAGGCAGCACACAGCAGAGGGATGTGGCCCAAGGACTTGTACAGATCACTAATGTGATAGACAATATTATGGGAAACCGGTCAGGCACACCTAGTGAGCTTGGACTGGGGGACACGGAGGACACATCCAGCCTCAGCAGCCTAGCTGTGCCCGCAATGGACACCAGACGTCGCAGTGCCAGGCACAGCACTGCCACAGAGGCAGACACTCGAGGTGCCAGTGAGGCAACTGCGCACTCGAGTGGCGTGCGTGGCCGAAAGAAGTGACTGTAGTGGCCACAGGGGACTGTATATATGTCTGGAATGAGGACACTATGAAGGAATAGTGCTTTACTGTGAACTGCTATTGTTTTTTTTCACAATTACTTTTGTTGGTATTCGTTGAACTTATATTACCTGACATTAAGGTAATAAATGTACTCACTACAGGTACATTTGTCAGTGGATTTGTGTTTTCATACTCACATCTGAAATGGTTGTGTGTGATGTCAGCACGCCTTTGCCTTCCCTCTGCTGCACTGGTCCTGTCTGCTGGCTGTAGGGGTGGTATGGGATCCTCATCCTCATCAGATTCAGTATCACATATTTCTACAGGTATGCCCCTGGTGGTAGCTATATTGTGCAAGATTGGACAAGTAGTCACTATTCTACATGTTGTTTCTGGGCTGTATTGTAGTACCCCTCCACTTTTGTGGAGGCACCAGAAGCGACTCTTCAGCAGGCCAAAGGTGCGCTCCAACACGTTGCGGGTCGCCCTGTGTGCTGCATTGTATCTCCGTTCTGCTGCTGTTGCAGGATTTAGGTAGGGCGTCATCATGTAGGTGCGCACTGCGTAGGCACTGTCTCCTGGAAGGGACAGAGGGTATATTGAGTAACTGAGCCATCTGACATCAGCACGCCATCAATGCGCCAGTGTACAGAGGGACAATACCAAGTAGATATCCTTCACCAAACTCCCCAGCTAGCAGTCTTGTGTGAATGCCGCTGAGGCGAAAGATGTATGAATCATGGGTGCTCCCTGGTTACTTGGCCAAGAGATCAGTTATGATGTATGAGGCATTGCATATCACCTGTATATTCATTGAATGTTGGTATTTACGGTTGCGGTACACATACTCTGTGGCTGATGATGGACAGATTGCAACATGTGTTTCATCTATGGCACCTAGGACGTGGGGGAACTGTGCTATCTGGTAAAAATCAATTTTTGTCTGCTGTATTTCCTGTGGGGTGTTGGGGAGTCTGATGTACTGGTGTATTCTGCTCAGCATGGCGTTAATAAATGCATTGAAAAAACTAGAGAGGGTACTCTGTGAGACCCCTCCAGCTGCTGCTATGACCCCTTGATAGCTCCCTGCGGCGAGTAGGTGGAGGGAGCATAATACCTGCACATGGGTGGGTATGCTATGAGTCCTATGTGTTCTGCGCTGCAGTATGGGTTGTAGCTCAGCTATCAGATCGAGTATCATGGCAGAGCTCAACCTATACCTCTTAAATATTTCCTCCTCTGTCTGGTCAAAAAGTGTAATGCGCACTCTGAAAATGCGCTCCTGTCTCCTCCTCCCTCTCCTCAAACCTGCCAAGATCCTCATCCTCCTCGCCATGACGTAGAGTGCAGCCATTGTGGAAAAGAGTCTGAGGCATTCTGGTCCTCTTTATATAGGTTGCACCTGGTTACCACCTGGTTTCACTTAGTGGTATTTTGCATGTGCAAAATGCCATTCTGCGAAAAATCGCAATTTGCGATTTTTTGATGCATCTAAATGCGACTTGGGTTTTGCGATTCGCATTTTGCGCATCGCAATTTCCTACTTGAAATACCGCATCGCAAAATGTGACTCGCAAAACCAGGTCGCAACGCAAAAAAATCACAATTTTTGCGATTTCCTATTTTTGGTCTGCGAATGCCTTTCATGCATCGCAGACCATGTTTATGCATTCGCAAATGGCCAAATTTTGCGATTCGCACCGTTTGCGAATGCAAACATTTTTTATACATCTGGCCCATTGTCATTTGCTGCTGTGAAAACCTGGATCTGTCACTGACATTGCAAATGTAATCTTTCATAAGTCCTATATGAAACCATTAAAACACATGTATCTAAGTACTAAAAGGCTCCGACATTTTCTTTTATTCTGTTATGTAGCACCATGCAACTATCGTACACCTGTGGTCTACAATTAATGTTAACATAACAAAAAGCGGGGTAGGTGCGTGAATCAGGGTGGTGCATGTAAGCAGAGGGGAGGAGAGACAACAACTACTCGATATTGTGCCAAAAGGCTTACAGGACACAGGGCCTGATTTAGAGTGTGGTGGAGGGGTTACTCCGTCACAAACGTGATGGATATCCCGCCCACCGTATTAGGATCCCATTATGGCCTATGGAGATTGTAATACAGCGGACGGGATATCTGTCACCTTTGTGAGGGAGTAACCCCTCTGCCAAACTCTGAATCATGCCCCTAGACTTCTTCTTGTAAGACTCTGGGGGTGGTGAATTAGGACATTTCCTTGTAGGTGGTGGTTGAGCAGCTCCATGAAGAAGTGTAGTTTCAGTTCTTTTTGAGAGTGAAGAGGTGAATCTGGTCTCTGGTTAGAGGTTCCACATTCTGGATACATAGTCCCAGAAAGCCTGTCTTCCAGATTTTACCACGTTGCACTTCTTGGTTTCTAGTTTGGTGATCGCTAGGCTCTGAGGTTTGTTTTGGCATCCTAGGATGGTTAGTTTTTCTGCCAGGTAGGGAGATACACTAGATGCCATTGCCTTGAAAGTGTTAAAGCAGGTCTGGAAGACAATGTAAGCACCGGAGAGGCGTATGTTAAAAGATTCTGTCGCACGACCACAGGCATGTGAAAAAGGAAAGCCGACAGCAACTGAGAAGCACATTAAAATCCATTAATGAAGACACACATGATCAGGCTTGCACCAGGCCCTGGGGTGATGGAGGGAGGTGCAGAACCTCCAGGAACATTTCAGTGTATTACTCCTCGTTGTTCATTTTGCACTGATTTCCATTTTCTTATTTCCCCAGGTGAGTCAATTGTTCCCACCAGTCTTCAGACCAGCACGGGCTGTGGTTAAAAATCACAAACGATGGGAGAGTGAGGGAGAGAGCAAGATAGAGAGAATTAATGTGCTCAGGATCACAGTGTCACAAGAAAGCAGGATGTAGGCACGACTATTTTTACCAAGGGGAGCGAGGGCAGATGTACCTTTCTGCAACAACAGTCCTCTGAAATGGGGATTTTCTGCTGACTCCTGCAGATTGCATGTCAGGTGACAGAGCTTGGCATTATTATTTCACAATACCATTTTAGCATAGTGGCCATTTTGTTTGGGGCTCTCCTGAGGTGGAAACGGTAAAGGCTTCTAAACTATTTAGAAAGGTCTGGAAGTGCTATTTATGTGTTTACATGGAACAGGGGCAGAACTGTCTACATCAGTGGTCTTTTAATCTTTTTAATGCCGCACTCCACTCTTTCACCAGGCACCCTCAAAATGTCAAACATATTTTACCATACTTATTCTGTAAAACGGTAACTTTAAACATATTTAACAATCCATAGATTGCAGTAATGCTCAGTTACACCTTTCACATTGTAAAAATAAAGTCTAATACATGGTTGCCAACATGCTCTGGGCAGCCTGGCCTCTCTAAAGAGTAAAAGTATCCACAATGTGACCCTTTATTAAAAATGGGGGAACAGGCATTGAGGGTTACTTGGGCCCCTTCCCCGACCCTTTGACACCTACTCCTAGTCAGAAAATGACTGATAAATTTTTTTACTAATGGACTATTACAGAGGGGAATCAGTGCCTCTCTGTTATTCCACTAAAAACACAGTACTGTTTTCAACATGATGCTCCGCTTGGTCAGTGCCTAGCCCCTTCCTGAGCTCAATCCAGGCCCCTGAGGGTCTGCCCCGCAGCTGAAGACTAAACCAAGGCACGCGACAGGTTACATCCATGATAGTAACGTTGTTGTGGGCCCGTGGTAAACTATTAACTCGCATACTTTAAACTAACTGGAGATTGTTCACCTGGTGATACCTCGCCTCAAAACACTCCCCTTTAAGAAAGTGCCAAAGGCCCACTAAGACCTGCTTTCTCTCGGAGCATTCACCCTGGGTAGAAAGGCAGCCATTTTTAACTTCCCTAGGGCACAAAGACTGCATAACTGATGCTTGGGGAGTAAGAACAAAAGCTAATGAACAACTACTTGATTAGCACAGGAATTAGAAACAACTTTAGGCAAAATGGAATTTCTTCTAAACACAAGTTCACGCATATTGAAAACATTAAAAAGCCTGTCAACAGACAGTTTCTGAGCCTCAATAACTCTCATAACAGAAGTAAGTGCAACATTGAGAGCTTTCTACCAAGTTAAGTATCAATATTAGGATCCTGGTTAGGAGCAAGATGGCTGACTGAGAGGAATTTTGTTTTCAAATCTTCTAGAAAATGGAGGATGGCTGGACATTTGGAAAATAAAGCAGATTAAGCATTTTGGGATTGGACCAAGCGGGTTAAAGAACACACAGATCAGTGATGGCACTGAACAGCTGACTTCCCCAAATGTAAGAGGTGAAACACAGTTTGCTCTATGAACCATCTATCACTAAAACCAACAATACAGTGCCTGTCAACTTAAAAGCATGAAGCTCATTAATCCTTCGATCTGGACCGATGCTTACCTTAATACAACTTTCTGGAAAATTAACTTGATTCACATCATGGCCATAGGCTATCCAGAATTCACTATCACTTCATCTGGTGAGAAATGAGGGTCATATTTACAAAGCCCCATGAGCTACCAGTGCGCCACTTTTTGTGACACACTGGCGGTGCATAGTGCAGGCCCATATCTACAAGGCCAGGCAAAGCCACTTTGCATGACTTTACTGGGCCTTGTAAATATGGTGAAAGGCAATGCAGCTCAAGTCGCTGCGTTACCTTACACTGCGTCAGGGAAGCATACTATGGGTGTTGCAGTGGGTGTTCCCACCAACACCCATGGGCATTCCCAGATTTATAAGGATCTGTAAACCGGGGAATGTGTCCAAACTGTACGCCTCCCCAATGCAGGCGCAACGAGGAGTAATATCTTTATTTCTCCTTGTTGTTTCCTTTTTCTATGTCTGCTGCATTCTGCAGCAGACATAGAAAGAGGACAATTGCTTCCTGTATTGTTTTTGTACAGGAAGGTGCCCCATCCTGCACAAAAACACTCCTGCTAACAACGCAGACACCCATGGTGCAAGGGTGCCTGTGATGGTGCTAGACGGCAGTTTGTGTGACAGCGCAGGGGGAAGGATAGAAATGCACCAAATCTTGTGGTTACAGTGCATTTATGCCCTGCGCCACGGGGCTTGTACATATGGCCCTTAGTGTTTTAGGGAAAATCCACACTATGCACAAGACTCTTTTCTTATACCCTGTATCTTCCTTCAAACTCCATAATCCATGTTTTTCATATGCTGTCTCCCCCAAGCACCTTGAAGCTGCTTCAGTGTAGCGTATAGTATAATACAAACCACAAAAATAACACAATACGTGGCTGAAAATCCCTTCCGTTTCAGAATAGTGTTGGTCATGCTTCAGGCAAAAGTCCACCGGCCTGAGGGCAAGGAAGAAATGGGCGATCATTGGTTACAGTATTAACAGCAGTGACATTCATCGTATTCCAGAAATGTGTATTTATCACATTAAGGAATCATGTAGTTATATGTCAACTGTACCATTTGACTTTATGAAAATTAGTATGAGATTGTCATATACTAATGAATTTTAGATAATTCTATGTATACATCCCGTGCTGGGATGTGACGTTTGGACATATCTGTCCATAAATGAAGGCCATAGGGAGTGGAACGAGTGGGTATGTCCAGAATATGCAATGGGGACTTAGATATATGTGCAGACTGCAGAAGATTAATGTCATGTAATGGTTGGTAGCATGTCTGCGCACACGGTCATGGTCAATCCTCAAATGGTAGTAATGTCCCCACATCTTGACATGTCCAAGCCTGGAGATTTTGGCATGCCCACGCACACAAGAGGAGCAGGGATGTTAGTGTACACATGCACCTGGGGCAGTATTGTGAACATGCATGTTTTATGCACTGGATGGCTGAATGTGTCATTTTCAAGAGTGAGTGTGGTGGGCTGACATCTACACACATGCAAGAGGCAAAAGGCAACTTTATCCTCACAGATCCACGCGCACTTCACTGCAATGAATGTGTGCAACAGAATGAAATTTGTTCTCGAAAAAGGTTAAGCCTTATCAAGTAGGACCTTCTCGAAGAGACCACGCACAACATCAGCTAGCACTGACAGGAGAAATAGTTTTGTCGGTTCATATGGCGTGTAGATTCTGTGCCACAGAGTGTTTGAAAACACATTCATTACGGGCCCAGATATGGTACTGGGTGTAAAATATGAAGAAAGGTGGCTTTGTGTAAGACATTCTTGTTGAGTCTGTTGATAGAGGAATTGTTGTGTATAGTCTCTTTACGTGTGTGGTTTATATTGTAGAACACATTGTTGACAAAGCAGGCAGCATAAGGCTCAGGTGCAGGGAGCACAAGAGCGTCGCAGGCAGTATGAGGCAAAAAAAAGTTCAGCCCCACAGAATGCACATATAATAAAGTTGTACTTCAGAAGGCAGAGCTATCTTTCAGGATACACAAATGACAAAGCTGTGTGCTACAGAGGGCAGAGCTATCCCACGGGATGCACAGGAGATGAAAGACATCGGCTCGGGCAGCTGAGCTATCATCAGGGCCCATAAATGACGTAGGGCAGTGGTTCTTAAATGGTAGTCCGGGGTACCCTAGAGGTCTGCAAAGCATACTCAGGGGGTCTGTGACTGCTTAGAAAATTAAAAAACACTAACAGGTTAAAAAGTGTATAAAATAAAAAAGCAAAATGTAGAGTTGAACATTTTAAAACTTTCTGTGAATGTGAAGAAAAATGAAACTGGAGGCTAAAAAATAAATTAGTATCCTCAGACTGATTTGTGGAAGAAGTACAAGTGCATCAAACGGAATGTAGTATGAAGGATGAGTGGCCTCAATTGTATCTATAATAATAAAAGCTCCAAACTTCCCATTAACATTTTAATTTGTTTTGTATTAGTTTGTGAATTTAATAAAACATTTCCTTATGTGTGTATTTGTTTGATGAATGCTTGTTTGTGTATTTTAAGTGTATTATTTTGCAGTTCAAATCATTAAAAATGCTTAGGCCGGGGTCCCCAGCTTTCAGTGATGATTCAGTGGGGAACTCTTCTGGTTCCAGTAATAATTAAGTAGGGGTACACAGAAGTCAAAAGTTTAAGAACCACTGATATAGGCAGTTAAAATGACAGAGAACACAAGAAACCAGAAGGTCCTATCTTCTTCTGGGACTGAGGCATGAACCTAAACTTGTCAATAGCGTTGTCATGGTAAGACGCTTCACTCAAAATACAACTGGTTCCTATCAAGAAGAGCTGACCTATGGTTAATATACATAATAGATAGTTATGTCATTTCATATGTAACCTTTTGATAATAGATTTAACACGACTACAAGTCCCAGAATTCAGAGAAAAGACCTGGTCTGGAGCAGCACATCATATATGGACCTCGGAAACATAGCAGCTAATCTGTGGTGGCATTCACAATCTACTTACAGCTTATTGTTTAATGCCATCTTGCTAATTTGGGTAAAGTCACAACTGAAGGCATTACCCAGTTTTTAGGTCTTGCCTGCCAACAGAGCATGCACTGTCGCTGAGAGGGGTATTGTTTATTATAAAGGCCTTGGAGCCTGCCCATTGCTTGCCATTCGTTGGCATCATTGCCACTCATCGCTGCCGCCTAATTTGCCAGCGCATACTGGGTGCTACTTCCTATTCTTTCTGTGGAGCATGGATTGAATTGGATCATCTTAATTAGTGTCCGTTATTTGCACACAATATGATTGAGGAACTATTTCTTCTTCCCCTCCCAACCCCCTTGTCCGTGGTGCTTTTCCCCCCCTCCCAACCACCTCTTCTCTGTGTTGCTTCTTCCCCTTCCACACCTCCACCACAGTGATGACTGTATCATCATAGAGCTCCCTGATTTTCAATTTGGAATATCTTTGGTTTGAACCTCCAGCAGTGTGTTTTGGCGCCTCTTCTAACAACAAGGTAATTGTTACTCACTATTATGCTCCATCATGACTGAGTATTGAGCATGTCTGCTACTCCTGTTTAGGAAAGGCTTTTAACATTTGTAGCTTTACAACCCCCATCTCTTTTATCTCCAGCTAGTATGATATATGTTACTCCCTCAACCACTAGCCCCTCCCAGTCCCAAACATATTTATGAGTGAAAAAAACAGTTGTTGCATATTACCAAACTGCTGGATCAGATCAAAGGCATCAGGTGTTTGCATAGCTTCTAGGTCGAGATAATTGGTAACATATTGTATTATAATTGCATTTATATAGCACAAGGCTTTAAAGAGCTGTAGGGTAATTCAGTGGCAACTTGGGCACCTTTTCATACCACACAATGCCACTCCACTCCAGACTACACCACACAATGCCACTCCACTCCACGTCACACAATGCCTCTGCACTTTATTCCACACAACCCCTCTCCACTCCACACATATGCCACACAATGTCACTCCACTCCAGACCACACAATGCCACTCCATGCCACAGAAAGCCACTCCAAGTGACACAATGCAACTCCATGTCACACAATGTCATGCAACTCTACAAAATGCCACTACACACCACACAATGGCATTTATATAGCAAAAGGCTTTAAAGAGCTAACGGGCAATTCAGTGGCAACTTGGGCACCTTTTAATACCTTTTCATACCACAAAAATGCCACTCCAGACTACACCACACAATGCCACTCCACTCCATGCCACACAATGCCACTGCACTCTACTCCACACAACCACTTTCCACTTCACACAAATGCCACACTATGTCACTCCACTCCAGAACACACGCCACTCCATGCCACAGAAAACCACTCCAATCCACTACATGTGACACAATGCAACTACATGCTCCACAGTACTACTCAACTCTACAAAATGCCACTACACACCACAAAATGTCACACCTCACAATGCCACTCCACGCATCCCTCCTCCACAAAATGCCACTCCACGCCACACAATGTCACTCTACTCCATGCAACACAATTCCAATGCCACTACATGCTACAGAAAGCCACTTCAATCCACTCCACATGACACAATGCCACTCCATGCCACAAATTGCCGCTCCATACTGCACAATAGCACTCCACTCTAGTCCACACAATACCACTACTCTCCATGCATCACAATGTCACACCACTCTACTCTAAGCCATACAATGCCACTCCACACAATGCCACTTAAGTCCACACCAGAAAATGCCACTTCACTCCACTCCACACAATGCCACTCTACTCCACAACATACAATGTCACTTCACTCCATGCAACACCATGCTGCTCCCCTCCATGGCACACAATTATCTCCAGGACACACAATGACACTCCATGCCACACAATGCCACCCCACTCCACACACACAATAGCATTCCATTCCATTCCACACAATACCACTCCACTCCACACTGCACAATGTCACTGCACTCTATGCCACACAATGCTATTCCACACAATGCAACTTTTCTCAACTCCAGACTATGCCACTCCACGCCACTCCACACAATGCCACTCCACTCCACACAATGCCACTCCACTTCACACAATGCCACTCCACGACGTACGTCACTTCACGCAATTTGATGCCGCTCCACTCCATGCCACACAAAGCCACTCCAGCCCGCACAATGTCACTCCATGTCACACACTGCCACCCCACTCCACACAATGCCACTCCAGTCCACATATTGTTACTCCATTCCAGTCCATGCCCCACAATGCCACTCCTCTCCAATTCATGCCATGCATTGCCATTCCACTCCACACTACACAATTCCACTCCGCTCAATGCCACTCCATACAATGCTACTCCACTCCATGCCACACAATGCTACTCCCCTCAACTCAATGCCATTCCCTTCTACATGCCACCCTACTCTTCGACACATAATGTAACTCCAAGCCATGCCACACAAAGCCAGTCCACATCATTCAATTCCATTACACTCAGTGCCACTCCACACACTGCCACTCCACTCTGTGAAACACAGTGCCACTCCACGCCACATACCACTCAATACTACATAATGCCATTCCTCTCAATGCTACAGAATGCCACTCCAGCCCACACAATTCTACTCCAGTCCAAACAAAGCCACATAATGCCACTCCTCTCCAATCCATGCCACACAAATACATTCTACTCCACTCCATGCAAAGCCACTCCAAACAGTGCCTCTCCACTCCTCTATGTGCCACATAAGCCACTCAACTCATTTCCACTTCACACAATGCCACTCCACTCTTCACCACACAATGGTACTCCAAACCATGCCACACACAGCCACTCCACAACACTTAATTCCACTTCACTCAATGCCACTCCACAAAATACCACTCCATTCCATTCAATGCCACTCCAATCTGTGCCAATCCATGCCACACAATAACACTCCACAATACACAATGCCACTCCAATCCACACACTGCGACTGCACTGAAATTGATGCCACACAATGCCACTCCTTTCCAATCCATGCCACACAATGCAATTCTACTTCACACCACACAATTCTACTTCACTCCATGCAAAGTCACTCCACACTATGCCTCTCCACTCCACACAAAGCCACTCCACTCCACACGCCACCCTACTCCACAACACACAATGTAACTTCACTCAATGCAACACCATGTAGCTCCACTGCATGTCACACAATGCCACTCCATGCCACCCCACTCCACACAACACTCCAGTCCACACAATGCTACTCCACTCCAATCCATGCCACACAATGCTACTATTCTCCACGTTATGCCACACAATGCCAATCCACTTCACACCCACAATTCCACTCCACGCCACACCACACAATGCTACTCCACTCCCTGTGATCCCACTCCACTCAATGTAACACCAAACCACACAATGCCACTCCACTCCACACAATGCCATTCCCTTCCACTTCACACAGTGCCAAGCCACTCTTTGCCACACAATGCCACTCCAATCAATTCCACACAAAACCAATCCACACCACTTAATTCCACACAATGCCACTCCACTCAATGTCACTCCACACCGGGCCACACAATGCCACTCCACATCACACTATACATCTCCATGCTACCCAATGCCACTCCACACCACAGAATGCCACTCCAATCAACACAATGCTACTTTACTCCGATCCATGCCGCACAATGCCACTTCTCTCCAATCCATGCCACACAATGACATTCTACTCCACGCTATACAATTCAACTCCACTTCATGCAGAGGCACAGTGCCACTACACTCCTCTACATGCCACATAATGCTATTCCAGTCCACACAAAGCCATTTCACTCCACACAGTGCCACTCCACTCTCTACATTCCACATAATGCCACTCCACTCATTGTCACTCCATTCCACACAATGCCATTCCACTCCACACAATGCCACTCAAATCCATGCCATAAAGCCACTCCACACAACTCAATTCCACTCCACTCAATGCTACTCCACACCAGACAATGCCACTCTACTCAATGCACTCCTCGCGACACAATGCCACTCAGAGCTACAAGACACCACTCCAGACAACACGCCACGCCCCTCAATGCCACTCCACACAATGCCACTCCACTCTACGCCATACAATGCCACTCCACTGCATGACACACAATGCCACTCCACACCATGACACAATCCATATCAAACAAAGCCACTCCACTTCATGACACACAAACCCACTCCCCTCCACACAATGCCACTCCAAGCCATACAACGTCAATCAACGCCACACACAGCCACTTCACTCCACGCAGTGCCACTGCATGCCACAGAATAACACACTGGATAACACACTGTTTATGGGGATGCAGATGTGCTTGGTGCTTTTCTGAGAAATGCAAAACATGAGATAAAAACAAATAAAAGTTTTACACAGAGCACTGCAAAAAGTATCATATAGTACAAAAGTAGGAGGAGAAAGGCTTGTCCTTCCCGTTGCCCCATTCTGTGACTATCAGTTCTGTGATCCAGCTATGCAGAAAATAATGGTGTTTCATAGGCAACATACTTTTCGAAAAAAGAATAAATCAGTACTGTTTGCCCAACTACATCATTTACTTTGAAATACTATTAGAATTATTTAACCTCGAATGTAGTCATCTGTAATGAATATTTAGTTGTTAACAGTGAAAAATATTAAAACGTTTCCTTGTAGATTTCCTTACATGTTATCCACATCAACAAGGATTTTGCAGTCAGCGCACTTTGATGCATGGACTTTCAAAATAAAGGAAACCAATTAAGGACACGAGAAACACAGAGGGGACACAACTTCAAAAGAAAGCGTTTTTTTAGAACACATACCCTCCTCCTACCCCTCTCCCCTCCCCCACTACTTGGCATAAAACCCATAATTTTACATTTTGCATCTATGCATAAATCACTTTCAGTTGCTCCAACCGAAGGCCGATAATAGCCTTCGGATGCATTTTTGCCTGTTGCTGAGGGAAATGCAGGTCGTTAACTGTCCTCTCTCTGAGTTACTGGTCGAGATCCATTTGAGGGGATATGATGAAGGAAGATGACCTTCGAGGTCCATAGGAGCCTGAGGCTGGAAATATTTAGAATAATTAGAATACACCAATCAATAAATGCTGAATGTTTGAGATTAAATAGAAAGGCAAACACAGAAATGCTGGAGTAGAATGCCAGCCATAATTCATCCTTTGCTATTGACTGCAGTGGAGCTCTCAAGTTCCCAACTTTCTAACGTGCCATGCAAAAATGTTCCTATGTTGAGTTTTCAAACTAGTGTAGGATTGAAGAAGTCGAGGGTGGATAATCTGTGGATATACAGATAATATTTTCCCGGCTAGTTTGTTTCAAGTGAAATTTACTTCTCAAAAACTGGGCATGGGTTAAGGTTACCTGTGTATTAGAAGCAGTTATTTTGCAAGACAAAACCCTTCTTCTGTTTTAAAGCAATTCTGTGTGTTTAATATTCTCTCCTTCGATGTACTGTAACTCTTTTCTCATTTTTACCTCGCAGCACCACCTCACCAAGTGTTCATTTGAAAATGGCTATATACAGAACATGCTATAACTATGCTGATTCTGAAAAAAAATACACTAGCTGTATCAAAACAAGATCTGGGCAACCACCACTCTATCTCCAATCAACCGTTCAAGAGTACAACCATATAGGGTGAGGTTGCCCAGCAACTACAAGATCATATCTAAGCAGACAACTCTACGTCAGGACTGGAGGCTTCGGACTATGCTTTCTCTTTCTTTACTGAGACATAACAAATATTAAAACCACAAAAAACTACTTTCCCAATATCCCCTGTAGTATATATCCTGCCCAATCATAGACCTGCTCTTGGTATATATGTGTCTGCGACCTCAGTCCTTCCTCTTTCCTTGCTGCTTGCACCCAGAGATAAGTTGATATATATATATATGTATATTTATACACTTAGTCCGGAGTGCTCGACTGCACTTAACCGCCGAGGGTTTTTGACGTTAGTTGGGAACCCAACATGCTTCTCATGACTCTAGATGTTTCCGCCCTCTATACCAGTATCCCACATAAAGAGGGAGTTAGATCAGTTGAAAATTTTTTGAGAGCCAGACCGGTTAAATTTTATAAACATAGTAAGATGCTTATTGAAATGATTATTTGGTGTTTGAATCACAATATCTTCTTTTTCAATAATGACATTTTTGAGCAACAGTGCGGGACGGCGATGGGAAGCTGCTTCGCTCCTAGTTACGCAAATCTCTACATGGGTTGGTGGGAAGAATATGTACTTAACAATCCTCCTTTGGACCAATGGAATCAACACATTGCCTTGTGGTTGCGATATATAGATTACATTTTTGTTATTTGGCAAGGCAACGAGGCAAGTGCACGTACATTTATCGAACAGATCAATAGTAATGATTTAAATCTGCAATTCGTTGGTAACATACACACACGTGAAATCGAATTTTGGGATGTGAAGATTGTTATCATTAATGATAAGTTACAAACCACCATGTATAGAAAACCAACTGCAGGCAACAGTACATTAAATGCTACAGGTTCCCCTCCCGTTCTGCTAAAAGAAAGTATTCCTTTTGGGGAACTCTTACGAGTTAAAAATGTTTGCAGTACTCAAGAGTTTTTTGAGAATACCCAAAGTGAGATAAGGTCAAGACTGAAATTGAGAGGTTATACTGACAGAACCCTTGAAGGTGCTATAAAGAAGATCCATGGCCGTTCTAGGGATTCATTGTTATTTAATTTGAATGAAAAAATGATTTAAAAAAAGGTAAAAACAAGTTCTAGTATAGTCAGATTCATCACCACATACAATACAGCATATTATCAGATCAGAAATATACTATGTAAGCATTGGCATATAATACAAAGTGATCCGGTAAAAGGAAAAGAGATATCAAATACTCCACATATGACGTATAAGAGCAGCAGGTCTATGCGTGATATTTTGGTTAAAAGTGATATCAGGATTGATTCCTTACAACAAAGTTGGTTGAAACAACAAGATGGATTCTTCAAATGTTCTAAATGTAAAGCGTGCAAAAATGGTGAAAATATGAAATCTATAAAGCAAGGAAACAAAACTTTACATACCATCAAGGGACACTACACATGTAAAAGTGAATATGTTGTATATATGTTAAGATGTAGTTGTCCAAAACTTTATGTGGGTAGCACTAAGTTACCAGCATATAAACAGATTTTACAACATCTAAGAGCTATACACAAGAATGATGACACATATCCGGTTGCACGTCATATGCACCAATGCCACACAGGCAATATTAACAATATCAGATTTAGCATTATTGATGGTATTGCCAATGATATTAGAGGTGGAAATAGAGAATTAAAATTGCGAACATTAGAATACAAATATATCATTAAGTTAGATTCTAAGGAACCTAATGGGTTGAATATACACGAAGAATTATCAATGCACATACAATAGAGGCAATTTGGATATGTATTATTAGTAGATGATGTTTCATGCCTTTATGAAATTGACTTGTCAGTTTGCGCTTCATGGCTATACTTTTCTAAATGTATTAGGCACTAGATCTCATAGACTTTAATCTCTCATAAGTATACACAATAACCCCCCTTTATTTTGATTTTTTAGCATATTGTTTTATTTTGTGATTGATCAGCATCATTATTCGATAGGTGACGACTTCAGTATCTCTAAATGATTATATTTGTAAATTTAAAAGTTTATTTGGAAATGTTAGTTACTTTGTATTCAACGCGTTAATTGTTAGTTTGGTGTAGATGTTACTTTTGAATCTTTGGAATCATGTGATCACGTATGAGGTATAAATAAACATGCCAATATGGCCACTGCGAGGTTGACAAAGGCGGTTTAACGCCAAAACATGTCCCGCTCTATGCACCATTATTCGCAATAAAACTATTTCACAGTGCTCTTGGATTGCCGATTTACCTTCTTGAATTGTCGAAGGCCAGTGTGGAAATATATATATATTTTTATATATATATATATATATATATATGTATATATTCTTCTGTGATGTGTATTTTTTTATATTTCTTAGGCTTTTGCCTTGGAAGTTTATCTAATTGATTAACTATTTCCCCAACAATACGATTTTCAGCCGTGGAGCGGGGATTGCATTAGCACTTTGCACATAGGACTGTGTCCTCTTTCTGCTGTGACGTCGTGGATGTGCGTGGCCCGATCGGTGTGCGTTTGGTGCAGATGTCAACAGCATTCATATTTATGTGTCAAGCACACCCGCTTGGGTGCTTAGATTCAGGCACTGTCCTGACACCTCTCCGTACTTTGGGTGGACAGAGTTTCAGCGAGTGCTTTAGTCTTGAGGACTTTGTCCTCTTTCTATGTTTATGTTCGCACATGCGTGCGGGGTGGTCTTCAACCTCAGAAAAGTATCGGAGACCGTCTCAAATGCAGCGCTGCACACCGACATTGATTTTTTGCATCCCCTTGAATGCCCAATGGGGCACATAATCCTTTTAGGGCTTTGCCCTATGGGAATCTGGCAGGTGCTCCCTCCACTTTTATATTTGGTCCGACTGAGACATTTTGCCTCTCATTTAATAAAGGAGTTCCTCCTTACTTGACCTGCTGGGGCTATTACTCCCCTGTGAACTCCCCCATATCCTCTTGCTTTGCCAACATGGCGTACTACGCCGAAGAGGACGAATACTTTCAAGAGCTGGCTGTTGTGCCTTATGAGCACCAGATGGAGGAGAGACTAGTGCAAGCCCTGGGGAATCATGTACAGGACTCTGTTAATCAGGCTCTTATTAAAGCCCTAATGCCATTTCCTCAACCTCTTATGATGTCTGGACAATGAGAGTTGATGGGGAGACCTCCTCTCAAAGGCTGACCAGAGAAAGCCAGACTTCTGATGTAGGCCTTGCCCAGAGAGCTTCAGTGGGGCCTACCTTCTCAGCTTAAATGTTTGCTCAAACTGCAGTATCAGTCCATAAGAAACACGAATATGGATCCCTGTTCTCCTTAGATTCTTCTGGGATCTTCTCAGTCCCTTCTGCACCAACTGCAGATGCAATACAATCCACCTTTTCTCACTCTTCCGATTCTGACCATGCGCAGGATGAACCCAAGAAACCATCCAAACGCAAACGAAAGACCCACCATCTGAATGAAGATTCCCTAGTTCGGAAAAACTTGTTTTTTGATCCATAAAATATTATACATCCACGATCCACAGAGTGGTTACCATGTATGGAAGTGGCACATTATGAGCAAGAGAGGTTGAGAAAGGGCTTTGACAGGGACATGCGCAAAACCTTGTGTTCAGAGTGTCCCCGACCCTCTCTGTTAGGCAAAGTGGCAGATACTCCAGAATTAGATGTTACGACTCTGTCGTCCCATTTCTAGGGGGTGCTGTAAGGGGACTGTCGGAAGCCTGGGAATCACCTTAAACAGTTATCTAGAGTCCCTTGCTGACTCCTGTTTGTTTCTCTTTTCTCCATTGTACACTTGTGTAGTACTACATTTGCTTCCTGGGACTGCAAATCCCATAATGCACAGCCTGGTAGTCAGGAAAGCCCGGATTCTGTTTCCCATTGTTTTCTATGGGAGAAGTCCAGTTGCTCCTTTTCACCGGATCCTCTCCTCCAGAACTTGCAAGTGTCTGAAACTACACACACCTGAGACCTCTCCTGTGCAGCCCAGCTTGGAACTGCTTATAAGCAGCCATTTCCTCAAGATCCCCGTCGTGCATTGGACTTCGATTCCTTTGTGTTACAGACCCTTTGTCGGATGGTGTTCCAGTTTTGTTCCTGTTCTGTTCCAGCTTGATCCTGTTTCCTGTTTCTCTGCCCTGCTCCTGATTGTTCCAGACAGAGTCTGCTCCTTATCTCTTAGCCTTGTACCTGTTTGTTTCTTCCAGAGCCTGCTCCCTGTTTCTCTGCCCTGCTCCTGCCTTGTTTCAGCCTGAACCTTCTCTCTGTTTCCCAGTCCTGTTTACTACTCATTCCTACTTCCTGTATTCCAGTCCTGTCCTTGCCTGTTCCAGCCAGAGCCTGCTCTCAGTTTCCCAGTCCTATCTCTGTTTGTCCCAGCCAGAAGTTTGCACCCTGTTTTCAAGTCCTAGTCCCGCCTTTACTTCAGCCTGAGCCTGTTCCCAGTTCTTGCCTGTGCCTCTTTGTTTGTTCCCTGTTTTTTCAGTTTCTTCTTGGTTCTTTGTGTCTGGTAAGTGTTCTATCAGTCTTCACCAGTGTATAAGTGTCCTCCTTTGTACTGGGGTTGGCTCCTGGTTTCCAGGAGGCAATTCCAGCCCCCATCCTTGTCCAGTGTTATACATTGTCTTTCGTGCCTAACAGTGACAGTGTGCTATTGCTGTTTTCACAGGAATCGCCACTGTGTTTCCAGCTGGACCCACAAGAGCGTGTCTTGTGTATGTAAGTACTTTCCTTGTTTGTGCTCTAGGGTCCAGAGACAGAATCATTTCTGCTGCCTCCTTTCTATGGGGCTGGCAGGGTGACTATCTGTAAGAGCAAACTGCACAGAGGCATTGACATTCCCTGTCACTGTGGGAGTTTCTGCGCCTTGCTCTGTGTACAACCCCAGCGTGTTTGTCCCTTAGTAATCTGTTTCCTGTTTGTTCACACAAGGATTGCTTTGCTTTTACTTTCCTGTGCCTATCCATAGCTGTCCTTTCCGTGTATGCCTTTAGCTGCTCCTCTGCCCCAGTATACTACCTCTTTAGGATATTCGGTGACCTCAAGGGGTGTCCCAACCAAAGTCCTGATCAGACCCGCCCGAAACCGTGACATTAGACCCCAGTATGACCACCTTTCTGAAAAAAAATGCTATGGACCCAAAGAAGGGCCTAGATTGAGCATGGAGAGGTTGTCAAGGCAAACATGTCTACATCTCGGGTCCTATTACTAAGATCCTTGAGTTTGTAGTACAGGTAAAAGACTCCAACTCCCAGTTGGACCCCGAAGCGATTTTAGAATGGGCACATACGGCGATATGTCTTTTGGGCAATGCCAACTGTGCTATGTCCACGGAGAGTCGGAAGTCCTTCCTGATGCGTATTGACCCTAAGCTGGCCAAATTGGTCCCATTAGAAGCAGATACACTGGCGAACAGACTATTATTCGGGGACAAATTTGTGATAGATCTAGGGAAGTCGGTGGCTACCTTCTCCACTCTAGATAAGGCACAGACATCTATGAAAAATATGTTCAGTGGGGTCCTTTTTATCAGGCCCGTACGCTACCGAGGCCGAGGGCCTGGCCTGGGCTTTTACCAGGCCTCAACAGGATACCCCTAGAGGGGTTGAGGTAATTACCACGCTGCATCTGGATTCCATCCTACCTGGAGAGGTTGTGGTTGTGCCTACAGAGGCGGAAATCATGGTGGTTTCAGTGCAGCGGATTCCACAGCATCAGGTGAGAGTAATCTCCTTTTCAGAGGTTCTTCTGTCGGGGGGGTTAAAATGGCATCTTTTAGCTTGTGAACGCATTTCTCAGGATCCATGGATCTCACAGACAGTCCAGGGTTACAAGAAGGAATTTTATTCCCCTCCACAGTAGGAGTTTCTTCACCATCCACTTATTTTTTCCCAAACAGACAGCAGTTTTATAGACAATAAAATTGGGTTGTTCCTTCACAAACAGGCGATAGTCAAAACGGATCTCCAACCGGCAGGTTTTGCCAGTAGGATATTTTTGGTACGGAGAAAAAGGCAGGGGATCCGTTTTTTCCTCAATCCAAAGGCTTTCAATTCTTTGCTAGTGTATCACCATTTCAAAATGGAGGGTATCCATCTTTTAAGAGATCTATTGCATTAGGGCAATTGGCTTGTACAATTAGATCTCAAAGATGCCTTTTTAACAGTTCCCATTTACGCTCCATTTCTTAAATTGTTCTGGCGAGACCAATGGAATGAGTTCACTGCCCATCCTTTTGGACTGTCCTCGGCCCCTTGGTGTTTCACCAAACTGTTGTGGCTGGTAGTACAATTTCTCAGGGAAAGAGGTGTGCGCCTTATTATCTAACTCACGTACATTGTGATCATGGCCCAAAGCAAAGAGTCGGTTCTATTGCATCTGTTCAGATTCTTCAGGATCTGGTTTTTTTGATAAACTCAGACAAATCGATCATGAGCCCCTCTCAATGCATAGACTTCTTAGGCTTTAAAGTCAACTCAGCCTGGGCACAGTTGAAATTACCTTTAGCGGAACAGAATTTGATCAAGAAAGACATGAGGAGAGCTCTTGCCTCTCCGACTAGATAATTTAAGACACTTGATCGCCTGGTGGGGCTTGTAGCCTCCTCAATCCAGGCAATTTTTCTGGATCCTCTGCACTATCGGGCCATTCAAAGTCTGAAGATCCTTTATCTTCGCAAGGGGCTGTCCTATTTGGAGCAGGTACGATAGTCAGACGAGGCCATATCGGAGATACTCTGGTGGCTGGACCACATAGATGCGTGGAACAGCAAAGCTGTTTTTGTGTCTTCTCTTGAGATAGTGATAGAACTGGATACCAGCCAATGGGGTTGGGGAGCTCGGTGCAGAGCAGTGGAGAAGATAGGGCGGTGGAAGAATCATGTCTCCATATCAATTGTCCAGAGCTTCTGTCAGGGGCCTCTGTGATTCTCTCCCTCTCTCTCCACAAGGAAAGTCGTTGCAAACTGTTACGTACAGACAACATATCAGTGGTTTGATACATAAATCTCTTAGGAGGGACTAGGTCACAGGTCCTGGTGGAGACTGCCAAGGAGCTATGGCACTTTTGTCTCCAACATCAAATATCAGTGTCAGCAGAGAACATTCCAGGATGTTCCAATGTAGTGGTGGACTGGAACTCTTGTTTCTTGAGGGATGGCAGTGATTGGAAACTCCACCAGTCAGTGTTTCACAGTCTGGAGAGATGGTGGGGCAAAGGCTTGATAAACCTTTCTGCTGAAAAATGCTCAACTTCCGCTGTTGGAGACCGGATCCCCTCGCATTGGGGTCCGATGTTTTTCTTCAGGACTGGACCTTAGGTCTCCTCTATGCCTTCCCTCCATTTTCTATGATTAAGAGAGTACTCTCTCAGGTGAGGAGACAGGTGGCAGAGATTATTTTGGTGACTCCTTTCTGGAAGCTCAGTCGTGGTTTCCAGTAGCATTGTCACTATCATGTGCTCCTCTGGGCCAAATCCCATCCTTTCCATCCCTGCTCCTGGACCCGTCGGATCTTCCTCATCCTTTGATACTATCGGGACACTTGTCACTCATGGCATGGAGAGTTTCTGGTAATGTTGGCAAGTGCTGGGAGTTTCCGAAGACGCAATGTTCTTCTTATCCCAGTCTTGGGCTCCTTCCAACCATAAACGCTATGAGGCTTCCTGGAGGAGATGAGTGGATTGGTATGGTGGGCAATGTGTTGATCCCATGGGGGAAAACATCAGTATGATTGTCAATTTTCTTTCCGATTTGGCATCCCAGGATTTAGCATACAGGACCATTAATAATATCAGATACAGTGTTCCGGCGGGCCACCCTCATATAGAGGGCAAGGCGGTAGGGGAGCATCCTCTAATTTGTAAACTCCTATGAGGCATAAGAATGGTCAGATCTCCTGAAACAAATATTCTACTTTATGGGATGTAGATATCGTGCTACATTATTTGAGAGGCTGGCCTTGTGAGGAGGAACTCTCACGTAAACAATTGTCAGCGAAACTTACTGTTCTTCTTTGCCTCATATCGTGTCAACGTGTGTCGGACGTGCACGCTCTGGATTTAGCAGGTAGAGTGTTGACTCCTTCTGGAGTTTCTTTCACCATTTCCAAACGCACAAAGACAGCAACTCGGTGCGTTTAATACCCAGCCTTTCCACATAATCAAAAGTTATGTATTGATAAATGGCTTATGAAGATTGTACTCGTGAGATTTGTAGAGATGCACAGGGACAGTTGCTCACTTCCCTGCAGTCCCCTTGGACCGGTGTCCTTAGCCACTTTAGCTAGATGGGTCAGGTGGTTGCTAGGAGAGTGTGGGATAGATACTACTAGATTTGGTACACACACTGTTGGCCGCCGCAGATTGGTCTTCCGACTTTACTTTCAAGGTCTTTTACCATAAACCTATTATTGATATGGCGTCTACAGTGGTGGATCAGCTTTGAGCTAGCAAAATCGGAAGCCTTCTTTCCTGACATAGAATAAAACATTTTCTTGCTATCATGTCAAGAATTTTCAATTCTATTAAAGACAGGGAGGCAAGGATTATCCCACCCGCAGGATGATTTTTGTATATAAATGTGATAAAATTGATCAAAATGTGGATTTTAAAATGTCAATTTAAAATGTTGAAGTATATGCATAATATACTTGTGATATGATTCTTTTCTTATACCCGCCTGTGTAATTTATTTTCAGGCCAGTACCATTTGCATGTTTCCTTTACATTTAGATTTGGGCAATAAAGGAGCATGATTGATCCTGAGATTTGGAGAATAGAAGACGTTAGTTTAGGATTCAGATTCAGCTGGAGGCTGCAGTTCAGAGTTCTTCGTTATAGGATTTATGGCGATTCCATTTTGTTGGGATTCAGGTTGTTATGTTCTAATTGTTGCAAAGAAAGAGGAAGGAATGAGGTCGCAGAGACATATATACCGAGAGCAGGCCTATGATTGGGCAGGATATGGACTACAAGGGATATTGGGGAAAGTAGTTTTCTGTGGTTTTAATGTCTGATTGGCTGCTGTTATTTCTCAGTAAAGAAAGAGAAAGCATAATCCTCGCCTTCGTGTCCTTAATAGGTTTGAAAATTCTTGATGCAATAGCTAGAAACATTTTTGTTCTCCATGACCGGCAATCCTGTTTTAGACCTATCAGAGGCCTGAATCCTCATTTTTAAATATCAGGAAAGATCACCTTCCCTCTTAGACAGGAAAGTACTGTATGTTCTAGTCCTGATTGATGACTCCACAGCATAGGATGCAGTGGACCATGATATTCTCCTTAGCTGTCTGAAATAATGGGCTGGCATTTTTGGCGCACTACTTCAGAGGTTTTAATCTTTCCTTACAGGCAGGAGCAAAGAGGTCAAAGTGGTTCACTTTGCCTTGATAACCAAATCCAACATCTAAACCTGCAGCATCCCACAAGGCTCATGGCTCTCACTGCACCTTAACACCCACGTGCGACCCGTGATAGAGCTAATATCACTGCACAAATCGCAAGAGCATATGGATGAGAAGCAGACCACATTCGTAAAAACATTAACGAGAAATGTAGCAATACGATCTCATAAAAATAATCCAAGCAAACCTCTGGCATAGAAGCTAGTCCCATGTAGGGGTACTTCTATGGATGAGGAAGACAATCTCTGTCTATCAGAGTATGTTTACTTAAATAGGATGCAAACCCTCACCCAATATGCTAGGCAGCAGGAGAGAAGAGACACAAAGTCAGGAGAGATATGAGGGGAAAATATATTAGGGAAACACTAAAGACATCATGGGCCCATATTTATACTTTTTTGTGCCGCATTTGCGTCATTGTTTGGCTCAAACTTACAAAATATAATTGTAGTTTGTAAGTTTGCACTGCTTTTGCGTCAAAAAATGACACAAATGCGGCGCGAAAAAAGCATAAATATGGACCCATGTTTCCTTAATTTTTATTACTCAACCACAGCTCAGGAATCTTTCTTACATGAGGTATTAAGTGAGCCACTCAGAGACAAGAAGGGTGAAGTGGTGGAGGGAGGAGACTTTTATTTGGCCTCAGAAGCCAAGATAAACAGAACCTACAAGTCATATCCTGCAAACAGAGCCCTGTCCGGGAGGCTGAAGAGATAACTCTCAGATATAGGCTGGCAAAGTCATGGAGACAGCTCCACACTGAAGAAAGAGACTATCCGTTCTGTACCCATGCCCAAGCCACATAGTCACACGTTGACTGCGTATGCACATCATGCTGCTTGGTGTGATCCATCTTTTAAGAGGGCATCTCTGGCATATCGATTTCAGACAACGCCCACATTGAGATGGTCTGGTATACGATGACAGACCTAAGAGATGGGCAATGGGAGATGTGGTTCGTAATATCACAGTGGAGACAGAGATAGACATATTCTTTAGGAACAACACACCAGCAGAGTCAGCCTCAGACACAACGTGGAATGCCGACAAGGCAATAATAAGAAAACAAGAAAGAATGGCCATTAGCATACAAGCAGGTGTTGCAGGTGAGTATTGGACAATAGAAAATAACCTCACAACCAAATTTAAGTTAATGAATTTGGAATCTGCACAAATGGAACCCCATGCATTATTGTGTGGCGATGATTCGGGTCAGCTTAAGCTCCAAGGAATAATTAGGGCAGTAAGCATCCAATTGAGCGCTGGGCAGATTTTCTACAAAAAGGGAAGAAAACTGGTGCCCTCCGGCCAGGAAATTCCACTTTCAGAAGGTGAAACTGCACATTGCTAGAATGAGGAAACTCAATGATTTGTGGGCAGTCCTGGAGCATGGCTAACAAGATACATATAGAGACTTCTTTAAGTCCTTAAACGCTAAGGAAACAGTGTGTAGAATAGTTATTCATATACACCCCTGGGGTGCAGGAAGGTGGGGGTTAAGGGGCATCACTTTTGATGGCAGATAAGGGGCTACCTGTATCTGAAACCCAGGGAGCCCTAAAAACTATGTACCTAGAGAATGGACAGTTTCCCAGCATCCTGTTATAACACATTTTTCTCAAAGCTGGGCAAATCTCTTGTGGCCTTTTCAACACCTAATCCACTGCTGGGGTTTACCTACCACCATGTGTGAGGCAGACATAACTCTAAATCCTATGCCAGGAAACAGTCCTTAATGCTATGCCTCCCAAAGGCCCAATATGCTCTTCAATAAAGAAGCAAAAATATCTCCAAAAATCCTAACTAACAGAATGGAGGAGCTCATGTCGAGTCTGATAGACCCTAACCAAATAGACTTCAATATGAATAGGTAGAGGAGTGGAAACATTAGGTGACTGGTCCATTTGGTGGAGAAGGCCAGAGGAAAAAGGCTGCAGGCCCTGCTACCATCGTAGGCATTTGACCGGGTTAGCGGGGGGTTTCAAGCTGCCCTGGTTAGGAGGGAGAAAGAGAGACTGGATCTTAGCATGCAATGGCCCTCAACAGCAATGGTCAGAATGAATGGTCTGAGGTTTGCTGGTTTCACCCTCCAAAGAGGCACGAGGCAAAGTCGCCCCTTCTTTTTTGTGTTAGTGGTGGATCTATTGGCCATAAGAGTTAGAGTCCACAGGTGCATCATCAAGAGCGCCCATTTTGCGGGAGTAGAACACAAGCTGTGCCATTTTTCAGATGAAGCCTTCTGTCTCTGAATCAATCCTGAGTGCTCCCTCTCAAGGGGTTCTGGAACAACTAGCGCTATTCGAGAGAGTATCCAATTTCACAGTGAGCAGCCAAAATGTGGTTATCTTAAGCATGTCACTTCAACTCGAAGTGGTGGCCAGGTTACAGTCGACCACAACTTTTGGATGAGCAAGTTGCTCAATCTGGTAACTCGAGCTGCATTTAGCTGGCAAGCTGGAGAGCAACTAGCTGTCTGGCACTGAAAAAGAAGATTTGTTAAGATTTAATGGGGGAGACGTGATTCCTCAATATATCTTGGCTGGGGCACATAAATGTGCTGAAAATGACCATATTACCCAGGCACCTTTACATCTTTATACCACTTTCAGTATCCCCCACTTCAGACATGTACTCCATGCAAAAGCATTTAGAAGAATCTCTTTGAGGAGAGGGAAGGCTGCGTATCTGGAGAAATATCCAGGAGACAGGGCGGAAAGGCTTGTCCAGAGCTTCTCCAGTACTACAGGGCAACATATCTCAGTAACGAAGGTGCCTAAAACTACTTCTTGCAAGGGAAATCGTGCCCTTCTAAAGTTGTACAAGAGTACCATTTGGTGCTGGTTCCATTTGTAATAAATTCGGTGATCAGTTTGTTTAGGATGGGAATCATACACGCTCATTTTACAGAAATGTGAGTGATGCCACTTATCAAGAAACTAGGCTAAAGGCACAAGACCCAAAGAATTGTTTTTCTCCACTATTCCCTGGCTCCTCAGGGGCTCCGTTTTTCGTCCTAGCAGGAGCACACAGACATCTGATCGACATTTATTCACCTGCCCTCAATATTGTAAGGGTATTAGGCATTGCTAATGCAGCTGGATTACTCCATGGTGATTGACACTTAGACCACTCCACGCTCTTAGAAAGATAAACACAGACAGCCAAAGTAATGGGCTCTAAATTGTTTCTAATCTTTTCTATTTGGACGTAAATCCAGGTTTGCAATAGGGAAAGCCACGGCTAAAACAATGGAAGTTACCTATGGATTTCAGCACGCATCATGCATGTTACTTATCTTTTCAATGTATGCAGCCATTCCACAAGTTACTGATGAAATTAGGAATGCACTGTTAGATTTATGCAGATGATACATAGTGATGCAACTGACAAATAACTCAACGGCAGACAAAGCAAGGGTGTCTGATGTATTAGCAACAGAACAGGAACGGACGAATAGAAGGTGTTTAGGTCTGAACTCCCCCAAGACTGGGCTACTAGTAGTATGTACCGAGGATTGTCTGAAAAAGCACAATGTTAGTTATTCCTCCTTAATGGTGGGCGAAGCTGAGGGTGGAGTTAAATAGAAGGCTATACCTAGGAGGGTTCTTTGACAAGGTGATGTAAATGGATAAGCAAAGGAATAATGATTTACAATCATCTATGTTTCATCTTACATGGCGTAGAAAGTCATGTCATCATCTGACTCAGGAGGATAGGGCTATCGTAGCAAATACTGGATGATGGATTGACTATAGAAATGCTTTAATTGCTGGGATGACCATGAATGGTACACATATCCGCAGCTCGAAAGGAGCTGAATTGGCTCCTGGTTTAATTGAGAATTGCCTGTAAATGCCAACCTGCTCTTCCACAAAGCATTAGGTGGACCTTCACCAGCATACTTTCTGATGACCAGCTAGTTGTGTAGCGAGTTGCCAGTGGATCTGAGAAGAACTATACACTAGTTTCTATCCAGGAAGGTGTTAAAGGCATGGCTATCTGACCAACTGCTCTTTCTAGTTAGGACTTCAAGGCGCAGAGTCACCTAATTGGGCTTTTATGGTATAGAAATGTGTTTTTACGTTTGAAAATGAAAGGAAATGGAGTAAGGTAGCTTGGCTGGTGAATACGCTGTGCCATGTAATGCCTATTTGGCAACCTTGTTGAAATCCATACTGGAAATAAGAGATCAAGTATACAAAAAGGGAAAACTGTCCTCATTGCCACCCCCAAACATACCCATCCATTGGAATCCAGAATTTACTCCAGCCAAGGAAGGAGAGAACTGCCCACACTAGCAGATGGTAGAATGTAGAATCCTTGAAGGGCTAATTCCCAAGGGACATTTAAAATACTTTATACATCGTAAAAGAGAGTGAGGCATATTAAAAACTGATAGACTTGAATATTGTCAGCTCTGGCACTGGGCCTTGCACCCTTGTAATGTGAAGGTAACCAACAGACCACTACCTTACTTCGAAAAACCCATCCAAGGTCTTATCTCCAACATTTACCAAGCAATACAATTCAGTGAACCAGCTCAAAAATGATCCTAACAACAGAGGTGGGAGAGGGATTTGGAGAAGCCTGTTACTGCCAAGACATGAGCAGCTGTCTGAGCTGACATCCTCAAGGCATAAAAAAGCATACAACACAGAGATTTGTCATATAAAGTAATGTGCCAATGGTACATAACACCAGAGCATCTTCACTGCATCTTTCCATCCACCCCGGGCTTTTGCTGGAGATGTCGGGAGGGTGAAGAGGGGTCCATGTTTCATATTTGGTGGTCCTTCTTGGCTATCCACTCATAAAAGAAGTACTTGGTCATATTAAGGGGAGTTGGACATCCCTATCACAAGGGGTCAGTCAGTTACCATTCAGGGCTTAAGATCTTATCACCTAGAAGCTATTGTTTCATAGAACTGGGTTTTGCTCTCTCACATTCTGGGGGCACTGTGGCCACTCGCTGCCCTAATTTGGGAAAACAGAGAGCCTCCACGTACTGCCCTTCAGTTTAATAAATGATGTAACTTTAAACTACTGGAACTACACACACATAACTTAGACCACAAGTTACAGATCCACTGATGTACTACTTCCCTAAACTTGAACATCTTTGCTTTTCACCCAGGACTAAAGGCTTATCATTTATTCTAACACCACCTGCAGGATCAACCACAAGTATTGAATAGTCATCAATATCACACCAGGAGGCATTTCACCTCTGCATCATTGAAACGTAAGAAAATGAAGGGGACTCACTACTCATACTCTGTATTATTTATGATTCTCTTATATGGTTTCTTTCTTTTGCACTTACACCAGATACCCGATTAATTTTTGGGGGGGTTTGAGGCAAGACCACGTATCCAGTGTTTTACAGCCTTAGTTCAGAAATATCTGTTTCACAAAATAACTATCTAGGTTTCTGTAGAAATATGGGCCAAGGTATCTTTGCATTATTACATTAAAACCAATAAAAATAATTTAAGCATTAGCCAACCAAGCCTTAAACTTTCAAGAAAGAGTTGAAGACTCACCTCCGCGATGAGGCGTTTGGTTCTGAATGAAGTAATCTTTGGTGATAACTCCCCTTCTTTAATTGAATGACCCTATGAGCACCATCCTGCATCAACAAAGAAAAATCTTTTCTTGCTTTTCCCAAGGAAGAAGGGAACCTAAAGTTCTTCTGTTCTTTTTTAGTGTGTTGTCATCACAAGTCTTTGCTTGACGTCCTGTCTGAGCACTGCAAAGAGACCAGAAGGCAACATGCTGCTGCTTTACAAAACTCCTCAAATAAATGCATAAACAAAATCCACAGTGAGGGACCATGTACTTCTGGGGCTCTCTCCTGATGTCTGTCATTTGAATTGCCTCTGTACAAAACTCCAAGGCCTCGGCAAGGGGGAGAGTAGTGGGTGAATTGCTAATATTGATATTTGTCCACTACGGGAGGAAGGTAATGAAGCTTCAAATACCTGTGTTTGGGTCCTTCCTTGTTCAACTGATTTGTTCACTGACAATGTGTCATTTAAACAAATGATTTAACATATATGCTCCTCCAGTTTGCCCCTTACCTGAGTGTGAATTGCTGAACTTGGTCAACGATGTGAAAAAAGATTTATTGGATTATCCTGATGCTCTGTTTGTGGTAGGAAGGGATTTTTATGAAAAATCAGCATTTAAAGAGTTTTATGACTCAATGAAAGAGTTATGGTTGGAATTAAATATTTATGACTGTATCTTCTCAGCAAGTAGCAGGAATGGGGATGTAAAGGTCCTGCTCTGTTTAGTTCAGCAGAATCTGATCACTGTTAATGGTTGGTGTAATGATGACATTCCTTCTGCCAGAGCTTTCAAACACTGCAACAGTAACAAGCCCATTGAGTACTTGTTCACCAATTTTATTGTGTGAAAAACTTTAGAGATCTTGACTTAGGGCTTAGTGGCCACTTTGCTCTCAGCTTGGAGTTTAAAGATCATTTTTTAAGACTGTTATACATTTATTTACTCACGCTATAGTGGTGCAGACTCTGAGAATTTGTTAATGACCCCAGACTGTTCCCAGGCTGTTGTAGAAGAGATTGCAAACACTCAGATGGCAGTACTGCTGTTCGAAATAATCTGTAAAATGAAAGCCTCTACAGCAGGTGGCCCTGATGGTCTGCTATCTGTGATTTTTAAGAAAGACCCTAGGAGGTGATGAGTAATTTTGATTGGGTTTTTCAAATGGGTAACGTACACAGGCTTCCTCCCAGACCCATGAAAAGGAGCCAAGAGTGAAGCCCTTTCATAAAAAAGGCAAAATTGACCAGCCTGCTAATTATCGCTTGATCTTCCTGCTAGATATTCCATCCAAACGTTTTGCTCAAACACTGTTGATGCATCTAGCTGCCAGGGGATTTGACTCTGGAGGGATCCTCCTGGGGCAAGGAGGCTTTAGACCGCAGCTCTCAAAACTGGACCACTTGTTCATGCTGTGGAGAGTCACAAGGGGGAAATGAAGCTGGCAAAAGGCTTTTGCTGCTGCTTTGTTGACTTCTGAGCGGCATTCGACAGTTTTGACAAAGGTACGCTTTGGCAAAAACTCCATCGGTGGAATATAACTGGGGTCCTGTTAGATCTTCTGATAAAGCTTCATAGCGATAGTCAAGGAAAATCCCTGTAGAGAATGGATTACATCAGGGGTATGTTTTATCGCCCTTGCTGTTTAGTCTGTCTATTGCAGATCTCCCCCAGATGTTAAGTGCTGCTCATAGTTTTTCCCTGAAGGTTGGGGGCAGGCATATTAGCTGCCTTGTGTATGCAGATCATCTGGTAGTGATGGATGTCACGCCTATTGGGCGCCAAGGAAAACTGAATGCACTTAACTCCTATTGTCTCGAAAATAAACTTACAATCAATGCTGAAAGACAAAACCATTGTTTTTCGCATAAAGGGAAGGGAGATTTACTTGTTTTTAGGGAATGTGCAGCAGGAGCAGGTCTGAGAATACAAGTATTTGGGTATGATCTTTTTGGATGATCTGGGTTGAGATAAACACATGGCCTCCGGGAGACTTGTATTATCAGCAGAAGTGGATACGGCAGCAATACATTTGAGCCATTAAGTAAAGGCATACAGGGCAAACTCATTCCCCAGGCTCATTACGGAGTGGAGATGCTGGCAATGGATAGGCGAGTCTGGAGTGCCTGTACCCCCAGGGGGTGTGAGATGGCATTTCATTTCAGGGGGTGCAACAAAGAGGGAAAGTATGTACTGTATGCATAATAGGAATCCGGCGAGAATAGGTACGTCTATCCACCGCTAGGGTCGCTCACACCGCGCCATCACCAACACACACATGCTCCGTGGCCGAGTTGGTGATCCTCCCCCTCTCCTTTTGTATCTCGATTGTTTGCGCACTAATGCCTGTCAGATTGTCACTGCAGTCGGTGTTTTTTTTCCACTGAACTTTCTTCGGTATGCATGTAAAAATCATCAGTGCATTTATAAATTCTATTGCACAAACACTTTAGGCTCATAATCTTATTTTCATGGAAAACCTGAAAATTAAATATTATTGCAATATATTTTCCAATATTTTTGTTCATTATTTCAAATTGTAAATTCCAAATTCTTACAAGAATGAACTGATAACACATTATACATTGTTGAACTATGATCCATCCATTTGCATAACTGATCAACAGGTGACTGTCATGTTTGTCGAGTACATGTATTGACAAGATTTAACATGTTCGAATGTCAAACAGGCTAAATTGTTTTCATGAACTGTGATGTCGTATGCATTTGGACATCTTGAGGTGCACTGTCCAACTCTATCCTGGTGCAACCGGTGTCTTGCAGTGTGCCAGCATTCATAGGTCATTTTTTTCGCTCTGAGTGTCTTGTTATTTTGACATTATATTTTTAGAGAAACATTGCTCAGGACAAAATTGTCAAAATAGGTTTTACGAACAGGCAAAGTAACTCATTTTTTACTCTTTCTGATTTATTATGTCAAAAAGAAGGAAATGGACTGATGACTATTTGTGCTTCGGTTTCACTTGCAAAACAGGAAATGACCTGCAAACACCCCAGTGCATTCTTTGTAGCATTTTGTTTCCCAACTCAAATCTGAAGCCGTCCAAGCTTCAAAGGCACTTCAGGAACAAGGATGGCAGAGCTGATGTTAAAGGACACGACGCTGGGTCATTGAAAATCAAAAGGGCTTTTCTTATTCTGAAAGAACTCTTCCAAAAATAGGCTTCCTTTCTGTTGAACAACCACTACTTCATGCAAGGTTGCCAAATCCAAGAAGCCCCATACAATTGCAGAAGATTTCCTCAAGCCATGTGCACTGGAAATGGCAACAATTATCATGGGGAAAGAAGCAAGAAAAAAATTGAATTAGTGCCCCTATCAGATAATGTCATTCACAACCGAATCAATGATTTGAGTGAATATATTTTGGACCAAGTTATCTCAGATGTTCTCCTTAAATCTCTATTTAGTTGCATACATCAACTGATGTCTCCAGTTGTAGTCAACACATGACATTAGTGAGGCATGTCAATGATGGTACTTTGAATGAAGATTTCCTGTTTTGTGAAGACCTGAAAACAACCACAACTGCAAAGGAGGTGATACAGCTGATGAAAAACTTCTTTGCCAAATATGATTTAGATATATGTCATGGGTTCTGTGTACACTGATGGGGCACCTGCAATGCTTGGAAATAAATCTGGCTTTGCTGCACTGATGAAAAAGGAGATTCCAGACTTACAAGTTACCCACTGTTTCCTTTATCTGCATGCTTCGGCATCAAAAACACAGCCTCCAAATATGAAGAAAGCCCTTATACGTGTGTGAAGATCAACAACTGGATCGGGAGGCGTGCTTTGAACCATCATATCTTCAAATCGTTTGGTGAACATTAAGGAAGTGACCATTTAGTTTTGCTTTTCCACACAGAAGTTTGTTGGTTGTCGCGAGGACAAGCTTTAACTCGCTTCTTTGACTGCGGGAAGAAATCACAGCGTTTCTGGAAAAGCGTGAATGTGATCTGGTTGGGGAATTGGAATCACAGGAATTCACCCAAATGCTGGCTTACTTGACTGATGTTTTCACTTGAATGAATTATGTGAGTGTTTCTCATCAAGGAAAAGGTATAAACATATTGAGGGCTTTCGAAAAAGTTGAATTCCTTACAACAAAAAAAAAGTTACCCATTGACGTCGAGGATTGAAAGAGGCAATCTCTCAAATTTTCCTTCACATGAAGAGATGGTGGAAGATGTTGGATTTATAACTCCTACTGTGCGTGAAGAAACTGTGACTCATTTGGAAATGCTGTCAGAATCGTTTGATGGATATTTTGTTGCTGGACACCTGAACATTTCAGAAAAATGGCTCATTAATAAATTTTCCTACAATTTGCCAAAAATGTCAGATGATGAAGAGCTAAAGGAAGATATTATTGATTTGTGGACAAATAGAGCTCTTAAAGTGCAATCTGAAAGCAAGAATTTGGAGGAGATTTGGTGATCAGCACTGGAAATGTTCCCAATGTTCCCAAGACTTGGTTGAAAAGCATTTCATGTCCTCATTCCATTTGCAATGACATATTTGTGTGAATCTGGTTTCAGCTCTTTTTTGTCAATCAAAACAAAGGGCCTGATTCAGAGCCTGGTGGAAGGGGTGACTCTGTCACAAATGTGATGGTTACCCCATCTGCCATATAACGATTTCCATAGAATATAATGGAATCATAAAACTGCAGACCCTCATGTTTGTAACAGAGTAGCCCCATCTGCCAAACTTTAAACAAAGCCCAAAATCTAGGAATCGCCTGAATCCACAGGTAGAGCTGCGGATCGCAATCAGTAAGAAAGTTCCACGTTTTGACAAAATCATGAATGAGAAACAGGAACAAAGACGTCATTGCGTTTTATGTTCACAATTGAGATTGATTTTACTGTTTACAAATTTTCTAATTGCTCAATTTATATCTGCATTTTATGCACTGAGTTAAAAGCTTATTTTTTGTTTCAATTTGTTCATTCGCAGTACCGTATGTGGTTAAAAAAAATAAAAAAATTATTATTGATCTTCAAATGTGATATTACTTTTGTAGGGGATGTGAACATTAATCAAACATTTCCTAGGGGTGCGGGGCATAGAAAAAGTTGGGAACCCCTGGCTTAAAAGGTAGCACCTTGAAATTGGTCCTTGATTTACCTAAAAATGCAATGACCCAAGCGGTAAGGAGGGAGTTAGGAACTGTAGCCTAGAGTGCTCTGGCAGGTGCAAGAGCTTTGCGCTTTTACTTTATGATTAAAAACGAAGTTCCTGGCAATAAAACTATTAGCTCTAATTTTACCTCAGGTAATGTCAATCTTCCACAGCAAGGGAAACCATGTGACAGCAATGCTGCAATGCTGAAGCACCTGGGAGACCCTGATATATGTCTTGAGGTAGGCGAAGCAATACAAATTAGTCAAATAAAGTTATCCATCAGGCAATGTGCTGCTGAAATCAGCCGGAGGGAGGACATTCAGGCCCGTATTTATACTTTTTTTAGCGCTGCATTTGCGCCGCTTTTTGACGCAAAACGGCGCAAACCTACAAAATACAATGGTATTTTGCAAGTTTGCGCCGTTTTTGCGTCAAAAAACGACGCAAATGCGGCGCTAAAAAAGTATAAATACGGGCCTCAATATCTCTAGAACAAGAGCTCAGTTACTCACTTCCTCATTTCCCAGGAGAGTATGGACCTCTTCCCACATCTTTATAAAATCACAGACACGTTTTTGGGAAACTAAATCCTACGGCTGAAGGTTGCAATTGACCCTGGATGATCGATGCCAGGGCTAAAAATAAAAATAGCAGAGAACCATGGCCAGTGTCCTTCTACGCTGGGTATAAAGTACTCAATGACCCACCTGTTGAAGGACTGTGTATTGTTCCTCGAGGAAAGGAAGTAGTTTCTCTGAACTGTTTTTAAAAGATATGGGATGTGATCTCAAGAAAGGGGCCTAAACTTGATACGCAGCCTTAGGTTCTAAGATGTATACATTGCCATTGGTCAATTCCCTTAAAAAATTCTAACATCCTTTGCTTGGATCTCTACTGCTTAGTGTTTTAGACTGAGGTTTGGACTCCCCCGACCTCAGGTTGGTAGTGATTTGTCCCTAGCAGGTAGGGTGATGATAATGATATTAGGAGGACTCCCTGTTTAGGACACTGGTCTTGAGACAGGAAATCTGGCATTGGTATGGAGGTTGAATGAAAGGGACCTCTGGGATTGTGATAGTTTGAGCTTGCACACTGCACTTTATAATGTTTTAGTTGGCAACATGAAATGCATGTAGCTGGTCAATTTATCATCTTTTTAAAATGATTTTGGGCTGCTGACCTTCTACTGAGTTTTAGTGAAAAGACATTTTACATTTCAAACTGTTTTAGACTCATTATAGGTCAATAACACAAACTGGTGGAATTGCTGTAATTAAGGGTTAAGAATTGCTGGTTTTATGATATTTGTAATTATGTATGTTAATTAATTGGATATTGTGCAATATTTCTGTAAGAATGTATTTCTTGGAAATGAAGAATTTTGATTTTGGCTTTGACTTTGTAGTGCCGCTGGCATAAAAATTTGGTTGGCTAGTTTGAGATCCCTTGATAGAGTCTATTGAGGTCCAGCTCTTGTGGATGCATCCCAGGTACTTTTTGCACAACACATTCTCCATATCGCAGGCATTTGGAAATTAAACCTGAGGTAAACTGGCAACCAATTATATTTTTTCTATTGCATTTGATATGATCTTCTTTCACATGAGAGCTACCACCGTGACCACCGAGGTCCCCACTCACGTAGTAGGTCAATTAGTTTTTCTGGGTTGGCCCTTATACGTCACTTCACAGTACTAAAGCTTGACTTTGGCAGATACTCTGGTCAATGGAGCCCAACAGTTCTTTGGGGGAATTTTTAGGATAGTTTGAAATCAGTCCCTTTAACCACATTCTTTCATTGAGAAGCACAGGGCTGGTTGTCATCAAAGGCTGTGCCCAGGTTTTTGACTATGTGAGCTGGAATTGAAGCTTGGCCTAGGATGTTGGCTGTTTGAAGGAAAATGATACTCAACTGTAAACATCACTTTGCAGTATGTTTTGTTGTTTATTCACAAGCTGGTACTTTGCAATCTAGTTTTGGGTCAGTATTTTTGTAAGATGATTTAGGTTTTTGGTTTGTTCTAAGTCTTTAGCTTCAGGCTTGACTATAATGACTTGTGGTTGCATTGCCTGAAGCCCTCAATGCAACAGGACAATGGTTCCACCTCTACCAAACACCAGAATCTCAGTTTAGGAGCCACACATGTGGATGGTGAGGATACTGAAGAATCTTGTGGGGAGAGCTCTTCTAAGTCAGCTGGAGGAAAATGTGTGATGTAAAACAACTTCTGTGGGAGAAAAGGAGCGTATGATCAAGTGTGATGGTCATGGGAAAGCTCCAGATGCGACTTGCCTGTGGGGAGGCAATCCAAGTGGTGAAGCAGGGCTTTTTCCCTAGATCTTTGGGTTCTACAAGTTTTCAGTTTATGGTTTCAGTAGCTGGATTGAAAGAGAAGGAAGGACTTCTAAGCGAATTTTAAAAAGAAATAAGAGGGTTGGGGCTTGGCACCAAGGACCATGGTGCACCTGTTTGTACTTTTGCTGGATTAGGGAGACATGTGGGGCCAACCATCCTGCACCATCATTTCCTGAGTGAGGGCTTCGAGGACACACTAGATGGGTGAGGGAGAAGAGGCACTCTTCACACCAAAATGGATCCAGCGCATTTCCAACCACACACAAGGAGAGGCAGTGTGGCCTCCTGACCAGAGGAACTACAGCAGGACCGGACCGTTGTTAGGGGCTCTGAGATGCAGACTCCATTCCACCCACATGAGGCAATGGAAGAGACTGAAAGAAACCAATGGAAAGATGCCCCAAGTCCAACAGGTGCCCATAACAGTAAGGCCTGGATTGTGTGGGTGAGGGAGAGAAAGCATGGTGTGCTGGTATGGAAACATGAACCGCTGAGAAGGAAGAGAAAGGGAAATAGTAAACTAAGGCATTTTAATCAATTAAAGAGAGCATATTGGGATCCACAAGAAAAGGAAGCAAGGAAGGACCAGCAGGTCAATCCAATGTTAAGAAGGGGATGAGAGGAAAAACTAGGATATATCCTCATGTCTAAACATGCCCCACCAAAAGGTATCCTATCGTACAAGGTATAAAGCTTGACTCTGGAAAAAATCCACATAATTTCTTTCTTCCTTGTTAGACCCTCACACATTCTACTGGAGTCCTACTTGATCATCAGGTCTCACACTGGTCCCCAACAACCAGAATGGGCTCAACCATATTCCAGGGAACACCTGGGATATTCTCCTGCCAGGGTCTTAGAATAAAAATACCTCATAACACCTATGTATCCCTTTATTCGTTGTGTTCCTGGTATCATTAAAAAATAAAGGAAGGAGGTGTCTATGGAGATAATGATCCTATATAATAAATACAAGTCTACATGTTTCAGCCCTAAACTGTAATGGCGTGGCACCCTGGGCTTTCATCAGGACTGAATGAGCTACATGCTCCGGACAAATGTCATTTAGAGATGTTAATTAACCTAACAACATATAACATAAATAGCTGCAAAGGGCAGAGTCGCAATTTGCCCAGGATGTTCTTGTCCTGGGTTGTCAAGATAATATGCTACATGGGAGGAGTGGGGGACATGCCTTGTAGTCACACATTCATCAAGGCTGTCATATCACCCTCCTTCCCAGATATTTTGATATTTTGACAGCTTTTTTTCTGAGTTGAACTTGTCTATAGAGCCACCTCTTGTTGGAGGGAATAACAGTAGTTTGTCAGAGTTGTAAAATTTATGATTTTGCCACTAATGACGCAATAAAAAAACATTGACATTGCCGTATTGTGAGCCTGCATTTAGCACTAATTCAAAACAAGGTTCTAAGAGGGTCAGGGGGCCAGGTAAACCTGAAGTTTTTCACTAAGGCACTTAAAACCTTTTCCCCAGAAGCTGGCCAATTCTGAACAAGTAAAGCTTACATAACCAATCTCCCTTGCAATACCTACATCTAAAACTAATTTCTGAGGGAGAGGGAAACATTGTATTTAGTTTCACTAGGGTATAGTCCGGCATCCACTTACAAAACAAAGACATTCTTTTCAAGTTAGCCCTTCTTATTGCCTGATATGCCCATATATTATATTGCCTCCAAAAAGAAGGCTCAATCCTAGTTCCTGTAACTTCTTTTATCCTTGCCAAAATGCTAGGAACTTGCATTGGTGATAACTGCTGCAAATGTAGACTATACCAATTACCAATCCCTACTAGTCATCTTACATAGATAGCTTGGGAAATGGCAGTAGCCAGGTTGTCCTCTGGTAGCAAAACTGATTGTAAGAAATGACAAATTTAGAGATAAGAGTAAAAGAGCATAGGCTGGATTGCACATTTATTTTCTAACAGCTTCCATGATCTAACCTCCCGAGAGGAGAGAAAATCGCTAAACTGTGTGATTCCTAGCTTCTCCCAGCTCTTGACCTTCCCTGCGCATACTTCTAAACCGACTACTTCACACTGATCCAGTGGCATAGCGGGATGGAAACTGGGAAAGTGAAATGTGTTCTGAAGCTGCCTGAATCTGACATTTATCACATGGGGTGTCTTATATCTGGTACGCTTCAGCAACTTGGGGAATTTCAGAAAGTCAGGGAGCCTAATACTACTTTCCTGAAGCATTAGCTTAATGCAGAAATTGTTATGGATACAAAGGAGAAAGGATGACCCAAACAGCCAATCCAAGTAGGCAGCCTGGCAGTATGTTCTAAAATGGAGTACAGCCAAACCGCCGTCTTCAAACTTTAATTGCAACTTTATTAGTCTTGTACGGGGGTTCTTGCCTGACCAGAGAAAATGAAATAACATCTGGTCGGTCTCCTTAAAAAAAACTCTGGGGAACCTCAATAATAAAACACGAAAACAAAAAAAGAAAAAGAGGAAGGAGCATCATTTTCACCAGAGCAAAATATCCTATGTAACATGTAAGTGGAGCTGCTTGCCACTGCTGCAGCAATGTTTTGACCTTTTTCAACACTGGCAAATAATTCAGTTGAAACAGATCGTCGAATCTGGAGGAGAAAAATATACCTAAATATCTAACTGAGAGTTTTGTCCCAAAATTAGAGCGCATATCTACTGGAAGAACATGGTCAGAGTAATTAAATAAAAGTGCTTCTGACTTCGCTTGATTAATTTTATATCCACCTAGATCTGAGAAAAGTTGATTTTTTCAAGTGCCCAAGTAATATTTTGATTGTCACCCGCTAAATAAAGAATCATGTAATCAGCAAAAAAAGTTTTATCTTGGGGCCACCAGGCAATGGTGCCTTAATCAGACAATCTTGACATAAGGCCGTGGCCAGTGGTTCGATAAATACCACAACTAATGCTGGTGAGATGTGGCAGCCTTGACGAGTACCACATCTAATGGTAATGTTCCCTGCTGTAGACAAATTAACTATAATTTATCATATAATCTCTGCAATACCTGAATAAGCTTTTCTGGAAACCTAAAGTAACGGAGTATCGAGAAAAGAACTTCCCACTAGATTAAATGCTTCTAGCGTTATTATAGCTGCCTTGGCCTGATTGTTTTCAAAATAGTCGATTGCTTGCAGCAAAAAATCTGTATTCATGGAAATGTGCCTGCCTGGAAGAAACCCGCATTGATTCATGTGAACGATGGCTTGTGCTAACGAGGTAATTCTTAAGGCCATTATTCTAGCGAATAACACATAGTCATTATTTAAAAGGCTAATAGGCATATAGGAGCCCGGTCTGTCAGCTGGTTTATCCTTTTTCAAGAAACTGACTATAACGGCCTCCACAAACTCTCTTGGTATTGCACAGCAATTTAATATGTCATAGAACAGTGCAGCAAGGAACTCGCCCAACTGATCAGCCAAGAGCTCGAAGAGCTCAGCCAGTAGACCATCATGTTGCAACAGGGATTATTAGGGGTATCTTGACCTACACTTTTCTGTAAGAATTACTTTGCGGCACCTCAGCCTCACGATTGTCAAGAGAGGCCATATTTCTGAGTAAATGGATCAGTATATGTTCATGGTCGCTGGCATCATGGCACCATATTTGGATGCAGTGCCCTTTCTTTATGAAGGGGAAACTAGAGTGACAACAGCACACAACAGAAGTGTCAGGCAGAGAGGGATGAGAACATATCAAGATTAACTTAACTGTAGAAACACCTACAACTCTTCGAGCAGGTAGAAAACACATTCTTTTTTCATTATGTTTCAGAGGAAATGGAACAGTCCCGGTGGGTAACAACATCAATTGCAATACCACAATGTATAATGCTGACATGCACTGGGGCTCTTCCAGCCTAATAGACTACTACTGGCATTGCAGAGAGTGACTGTATGTGCAACTTCTTTCAGGTTGGAGTGGTCTCTGTTCTTTGGTCACCCTGCACGCCCCCTCCCTGGGGATTCCAGGAGTGAACATGTCAACGCTCCATGACCATCCCATAAGCCGTCCAGCTACCTTGCTGCACCATCATTGGAGGAAGAGAGCTACAGACTCGTTTGGTACTACAAACTGGAAAGATGTCCTGCAGGAGCACAGGTTGTTCAATGATGCCCAGTTATTCTTTGGAAGCATCCTTCAGTTTGTTCAAGCAAAAACAACTGCACGTTGGTTGCAAATAACTTGTTGGGAACTCATGAAGGCAATCAATGCCACTGAAGATGACTTTAACCTATGAGAGTAATGCTCATGCAGCATAGGCATGTGCTGGACTTAATGACGGCAATGGACAGGGGAATATGAGTCAAGATTGGGACTGCCTGCTGTATGTACATTCTAGCCAAAGACGTAGACAATGGAACATTAACAGAGGCCATACAAACTCTGCATACTTTGCAAAAGAAGATGGTGGATAGGGGGTGTCCCAGACGAGTGGTTTTCAGGGTGGAAGTCATGTTGTCTCTATTTCTCTGACAACACTGTTGGCAACGGAAGACAGACTGGCATTGGTGAAATGGAAACTAGTGGAGTCTGTGGATTTGGATCGAGGCAAATGGAATCCACATAAGAAACTGAATGAGTTGGAAAATAAGAAAAGGAGAGGCAATTTAAGACTCTCTAGCATCCCTGAAAAAAATTGAAGGAGTTAACATGATTGTCCCTCTAACACACTTCCTACTAGAACAGACTAACTTTCAACCCACACCTCCTCTAGTTTCAAAGGACACACAGAATCAGGACGAGGGACCGTAACTTCAGACCAGGTCCGACACAGATCATAGCCTGCTTTTTATGTCATCAGCAGGTATACCAGGTTGTGTTAGCAGGAAAGAAACATGGCTCCTTCCTGCATGGTGAACAGAACTAACTTGAAAAGGAAACATTGTTTTCTCTTTCATCACATCTGAGTATGCAAGACTGTTGGGGTGGCAATGTCTCCTGCGTGTTGTACCGTCATGTTCCCCAGCCCTCAGTGCCCAACTCTGAGAAGGCAGTATTCTAATTTTTGATTTTGGAACTCGTTCCACGCTAATTTAGTGTGTGGTCAAAGGCCTAGGTATGTCCTTTGGCATAAGCAAGGTCCTGGACCTAAAAGGGGACCCAGAGCCTACCATCATTGGTTAGGCAGTAGACTAGTGTCCCTTTTAGGAGTTTAGCATGGAACATGGTGGTGACAGCATATAGTGTTTCGTAAATCAGCACGTGTGACCGTACCTTTTTATCTTAGTCACAGCAGTGGAGGACTAATGAGCCACCATTCTGTGGCTACACACAAGCTTGGATCCTAGTGTTAACATCCTGTGCATCTTTGCTTGAATGTATGTATCTGGCCTGTGTGGTGCACATATAGTGTGAATGAGTGAACCAGAGACATGGAAACCTCTGGGTTCCTTTATGAAAACACCTGCCTATTCATGTGGAAGATGGAGGTGAGGTAAGGTTGTTTTGCCAGAGAGTGGAGCTGAATGGATGACAGAGCTGGAGAGCAGAAACCCAGACACCAGAATGGGAAAGGAGGAGACAGATTTCCCTTTATCAATTTGTGTAGGTGCTTTGGTTGTGATGAGCTGCTTAGATTACCTGAGTTCAGACATCTGGCAGTTGGTGTGGATACAGGGTTAGCCTAAAAGGTCCTTTGGAGGAGGTCAGCCTTTTTTCTCTCTTTGTTCTCACTGTTAGAAGTTGCTATTGATAGCCAGGTGTAGATGCTCACATCTTTTTTTGCCTCAGTTGTGGGCCCTCCATACCGGAGATGACCCTGCTGTGAGGAGCATCAATCTACCAAATGCTGAGCCTAGAAGACAGGTTGACAAACCATAACCAACCCAAACCTGTATAAAAGTGGGAGTTGATGACCCCTTGTTGTTCCAGTTCCAACTGCAGAGTACCCCGATAACAACTGTGAAGCCAGAGTTGGCATATGTCTTACACCTAGCTTTCCAGAGGTTTGAGGGCATCACCTGAAGCCTGACCTGGAAGAAAGAGCTGAGAGCATGCTTGAAGAGAAGTGGAAGGAGTGTGCCCAGTGGCGCCTGGCACCCCAAATACTAGCAGGGAAGTCACTGACCAGCAGTGCCTGGTCAACGCCAAAGCTGTTAGTCATGGCTCGTTATAAACATAGTTTATAACAAACCAGGACTGAGAACTCTGGTGTAGAGGCTGAAGGCAGTGCGAGTCTAACAGTGCATCAGTGGGTTAAAAAGAATAAAACAAAAATGTACTCACCCACTGCATGCACTGGCTCGCCTTCGGTCCCCTGCTTCAGTCCCTCTCTTCTGGTCTGGTCTGGAGACCGCAGCAGTTCTCCAGGCCAATCTGAACGCTGCTCTCATTCTGCTGATAATGTTAGCAGCATAAGGGCAGCACCAGGATGGGCTGGAGCGGGCTGCCTGATTCTCCTGCAGGCACTAGGGGCCTATGCCTGCTCTCCACCAAGCTGTCTTAGACAGCTGAGTGGAGAGGTTTACACTGAGCATGTCAAGCTGGCCATCGCAAGACGGCTGGCCAAAGTTACATGTGCACTGGTGAGCACCACTCCACTGCTGCCAGCCAGCAGCAGTGGCCCCGTCTCCAAAACATGGCTTGGGGTGGGAAAGGGAAAAATTTTAATGGTAATAAATTCACTTTATTTTCACCTTTTGTGGCACTGGCAGCAGGGGGGCGACACTCCTCTGCCCTAATGGAGAGGCTGCCTATGAGTGAGCCAACCCTGAAGTAAGTATGGACTACCAGGACAAGCAGAGCAGGTGAACCCAGAGCATGGATTCCTCTGCAATGAGGGAGTCTCTGCCATGAGAGACTCACAGGAGAGTGACTGGCATACTCCCAGGTTGGAGCATCATCTCTCAGACTTGCAGAGGTCGAAATCATAGCACTTATCAGAAGTATGCTGAGGACTAAACAGGATTCGCTTGTGGTGAGAAAACTCTTGGGACATAAAGTGTGCCACAAGAGTTCTCTCACTGCAAGCGCACAACTCTACATACCAGACTGGGATTACTGGCCCTGTGTCTAAAACCTGCCAGATTAGACCTTACATTACGTTAAGGGGAAACAAAGGGGTATGGGCCACCTTTCAACAGGATACAGTGACCTTACCCACGCTTTGGAGTGTGTAGCATTGTTTTTAGTGTATTAAAGTACTTTCTTTTACAAAATACCAGCACTGGGTTAGACATTCAGTTATTGCACTGCTGAATTATTGTTGAGTTCTGAGCTTGTTGCACCCCCACACTTCCTCCCTGAGAAGCATGTGACTGCCTCCCATCACTACTCCTGAGTGTCAAGTGCTGAAGGGGTTGTACTTGGCCCACTTTACCAAGTCATAGGATAGGCACTGGGACATAAGAAGAAGGTGACCCAGGCCCCTCAGCTGACACCCAGTAGCACCTGCGTGCTTCGTAGCCTCCTGAACGGGGTCTGACAGGGACATCTGATATGAATTAGTTGAGTTGGTAACCATGCTGCTCATGACTGAAGGAAAGTCCATGGAATTTGACAGTTCTGTCTTCTTGGGAAAGTTGTTAGACTCTTTGCACTCCACAGCTATGGTTTTTGGCCTATTTAGTCACCTATATTAGCCACCTCAAACTGGCTGATTTAGTTGACTTGAATGGCCAGACAACATGGGATTCACACAGTGGTGAAATGGAAAGACAGGATGGGGTTACACATAGCTGGGCATGTGGGGGAAGACTTAGGGATATATGCCACAAATAAGTTGCTCTCCCCTCCTAAAGACTAGTGAACCTGAATCCCACTAGGACTATTAACATCCCTAGGATGTGCAGAGGATGTTATTGGTATACATTTATTATACAGGGGGTTTTCAGTTTTACTGTGAAGCTTTTTCTGGAAGGTTCATCGATGGATGTTTCTAAGGCTTGTTCTTTGGTTGTACTGAAGTAGTGAGGACATTGCACAGGATTTTAGACAAAATCCTCTCTTTCTTTCATACAAATGTTTGTAGGGGGTGGTTACCATTTCTCCTTGACCACAAGAACATATGAGACATGTAGGACACAGACTGAGAGCCCTGATAGCGCACAATGAATTTGGGAAATGAGGACACTTACTGTGGGATGTAAACTGAATTTTCACAATATTGCATCAATGAGCAAAAGAGTTTGCTGCATTCTTTACCAATACATAACACTTCATTAAGAATACAATCGCTATCTACAGAAAGTCCCACTCGGTTAAAGTAGTTAAGGTCTACTGACCTCTTAGAGCCATTGTTTGACTCTTGTCCAGTTTTGTTTTCTTTCTGTTTTTAGGGTTGAGACTGCAAGTGCGTGCGCTAGCGCATGCATCTCCGTTGTGAGACTCGGTTGTGTACATTAAAGGGCTTGGAGCCTGGCTATTGCTCACCATTTTTTGGCTTATGTGGCACTATTCTTTACAGCCTCATATTTCGTCAAGGCACGCCTGGCATCATTTCCATTCCTCTGTGTGGAGCAGGGACCAAACACTGATTGATCCAACTTAATTAGTGCCTGTCCGCTGCTCCCAACATGATTGAGGTACTATTTTGTTCTTTTTAACTTTTCGTGCCCTGCAAACCGAGGGCTTGCGACTGGCACAAAAGTGCCCAGCAGGACAAACAACACTGAAAAGTTTTATTTTATAAAGCTAACTTTCTTTTATTTTACCAAGTCACCTTTTGTCACTTTCTGCTCATGTTTTCTTTTGTTTTTGCTCGTGGGCGATCTTCTCAAAAGATGACAATTTACTTGTTTGAAATATTTCAAAGCGACATTGTTATGTGTAATCTCTTAAGTGATGCTTTAACACATAATCATGCAGTAAACCACAATCCACCTCACTCTACCCCATCTTAATCCAATCAACTCCACCCCACCCCGCTCCCTCCAATCCTCCCAACACACCTCAATTTAATCTGCCCCACTCTAATTCACCGGATTTTAATCAAAAACAATCTTCCCCACTCCAATCCAAACAATCTGCCCCACTCCAATCCAAAACAATCTGCCCCACTCCAATCCAAAACAACCTGCCCCACTCCAATCCAAAACAACCTGCACCACTCTAATCCAAAAAATCTGCCCCACTCCAATCTGCCCCAATTCAAAACAATCTGCCCCACTGCAATCTATTGCACTCCAATCCAAAACAATCTGCCCCACTGCAATCCAAAACAATCTGCCCTACTCCAGTCCACCTCACTCCAATCTGCTGTACTTTAATATAATCTGTCCCACTCCAATCTGTACCACTCCCATCTGTTCCACTTCAATCAAAAACAATCTTCCCTCTCAAATTCGCCCCACTCCAATCTGCCCTACTTCAATCCAAAACAATATGCTCCACTCCAATCCTTCACACTTCAGTCTACCCCACTACAATCCAAAACAGTCTGTCCCACTCCAATCCGCCCCACTCCGATCGCCCCACTCCAATCCAAAACAATCCACCCCACTTCAGTCCAATCCGCCTCAACCCAATCCAATCCACCCCACTTGATTCCAATTCACCCCACTCCAATCTACCCCACCCCAATCTCATCCAATCCATCCAACACCAATCCACTCCACTCTGCTCCAATCTAATCCACCCTAATACAATCTGCTCTACTCCAACCAGGCCCACTCCAATCCCAAACAACCCACTCCAATCCAAAACAATCTGTCCCACTCCAATTCAGTCCAACTCACCTCACCCCATCCAACCCAATTCACCCCACTTCAATCAAACCCACTATAATCCAGTCCACCCCACACCAATCCAATCCACCCACACCAATCCAATCCACCCCAATCTAGTCCAGTTCAATGTACCCCACTACAATCCAATCTAGCTCACCCCAGTCTACTCCAGTCCAATCATTTGGGAAAGAGGATAGTCAAGAAATTACAGACTAGCCTGCGCTGCTGATGGGCTTACTAGATAACACACAAACTATCTCACGTGAAATATATGCTTTCTATGTATATTGAGACACCTTTACTGGTAAACACAGAAAATACCATCCTGGGTTCCAAAAATGGTATAATTTCACTACACACGAGGGGTACACGGGCTGGGGCTTGATCAAGCCCCATGATTTACTCCTTAGCATACAGGGCTCTTAAAAGATCAGGGGTCTGATTTAGAACGTGGCAGATGGTTACTCCGTCACAATGGTGACAGATGTCCTGTCTGCCAAAATCTAAATCCCATTGGATGTAATCAAATTTTAGATTTCGACAAACTGGACATCTGGCACTGTTGTGATGGAGTAACCCGCCCACCAAGTTCTAAATCAGGCCCGAGTTATCCATGGTAGAATCCATGCTGGAGCACTGATTTGGGGCAATGGCTTGATTCTTTTTGCTGATTCCAGGGTGTCATGGAGGGACTGGTAGGACGGGGGCATCATGGAGTTCAGTAACCTGATAACTGAGGGCCGCATCAAGCCTTTTTGCAGACCTATGACTGGAAAACCACCTTCCCAGTTCTGGAAATACAACCAATTGAAGGGTTGTTTACCGGGTCCTTTAAGACCAACACCAGTCCACCTAGACCATGCTGCCATTCTCAAGTACACGCTTAAGTGTGGGAACTTACAAAGGAGTAGTACCAAGACGTACACGATCATTACTGATCAGTTCTTTAGTCTTGTCCCGGAGGGATTTTTGGGAGCATAAATTGTCAGTACAATTTTTAGACAGGATTGGGAAGAAATTATTTTAAACTGTGATAAAGGGCTAAAGTTAGGACGCTTTAAAATTCTGCACATATGGCACTGGTCCCCCTCAGGTTTAAAATCAGGAATGAGCCATAGCTTGTCCTGCTGTACGGCGACATTGTACATATACTTTGGGGCTGCAGTAGGTTGGAACTCTATTGTACAGAAATATAGGGTAGAATAAAATCTGAATCGGGAGAGGTGAAAGAGCTGGATTTATGGACTGTCCTACTTCAGTTTGCCTGAAACCACACACGAACGCTGAGGGTGGGTCTCAAGTGCACTAGCCGCAGCTGAAATATGGATCCTGAGATTATGGATGGCACCAACATATGACTCATGACTCTTGATATGTTTCAAATGGTGACATATCATACGTGATTTATAAAGTAAATTACCAGATGGACAAATCTGAAACAATCCTGGGTGTTTTTCTCAAGACCTGATATATAATCTGGAGGGATGCGGTGAGCGATCGATTGGAGAAGCTTGGACAGGAGTAGGCAGAGTCTGTGTGACAGTAAAACTGACAAAATATTTTGAGGAGTGGGGCTGGGGGGTGTTTTTGCATATATAAAAGATGTAATTATTGGTTGGCACTTCTGATCAGTCAACTATAAACGTGCGGATTACATGGAGGGCCCTAAGGTCCCTTCAAGCTGTATCATAAATAATTAGCTTACACGGGACTCGCAGGCCTCAGACAGCCGAGCTGTACCTAATGTTGTGCAGATTGCAAGGGCTAGGGACTTTAACAAAATGATTCCTCAGGTTACACAGAGCTCACGTGATCAGGCCCCCCTCGGCAGAGCTCTCACTCAGGTTACACAGACCTAACAAGGTTGGGTCTCGGACAGCAGAGCTATCCTCAATGTTGCACAGATCTCCCAGCTTCAGGACCTTGCAGAGCTAACCCTCAGATGACACAGTTCAAAGGCTCAGACTTCAAACAGTAGAGCTGTGCTATGGGCAACACGGGTCACACATGGATGGGCCTCAAACAGCAAAACTACCCATCAGGCGACACCAATTTCAGGCTTAGGTCTTAAACAAAAGAGCAACCATAAATTAATACAGCATGCTACATGCCCAGGCATCGGCCAACAGTCATGCCTCAAGCTCTAAACTGGTTACCAGTCCACACATCAAACAGCCAAGCTATCCCTCTGAACATACATCACAAATGCAGGCCTATGGCAGCATTCTATGCCTCAGGTACCAGAGATGGGCCCAAGTCTGGGACCGCAGAGTTATCCCTCAGATTCCACAGATCTTTCAGGCCCACGTCTAAGGCAACAGGCCACTGGTCTCCAAAACGTATGGGCTTCAGGCAGTTGAGCTATTTGTGAGGTCACACAGATAACACAGAATAAGTCAGTAGAGCTATTTCCAAGGGTACATCCATGTGCACTTATGTAGCGCCGAATATGCCACCACTATTAGTTAGTCCAGGGTTTCAATTGTATAATAACTCCCCAGGCTTGTTGTGACTGCAATCAGTCCTAGGGCATTCATGCTTATGCTCACTTTGCCAGTCTATTATTTCCAGTGAAAAAATAGTCGACACATCTCAATTTAGTGCAGTCTTCAAATTAGTGCTTCAAATGATATGATAAACCCTGTAAACTCAAGTTAAAATCATGATTAATATCCATTGACTTTTCCATCCTTTATAGTTCTATGAGTGTATTGAACCTGGAGAAATATTAGAATGGCAAAGTGAGCATAAACATGAATAATAATTGGTAACATTTTGCATCATGCTAAGAGAAATGTAAAATGTTGGAAAATAGAGTAATACTCTGTAAAAACTATGTTATCCAAAATGCCCTGGGATTGATTCCAGTCATAAGACTATATAGGATGAAATGGAAAAGGGACTAGGTTATCTGTGAACAAGACCTAGATGGTCGAAACATGTCGAGTGGTGGAGGCACTCACTTTTTGTTTAAATAAATAACATTGCTGATATATTTACTGAGAGCAATGGCCTGCCTTTTTTGTTGAAGCTATAATAGGAGTTTGGCCATAAACTCCCACATTGGCACCGGAAGTAGGAGCGTGCAGACTGAAACGTGGCCATTTAGCACAATTTTGGAGCTAACCCTGCAAAATACATAGGGGCCCATTGAAAACAATGGTGTGCCCCCTTTTAACGACTCCTGTGTGCATTAAAAATAGCCGGCAAAAATGGTGCAGTGGAATCTCATATATTCTACTGAGACATTTTTGCGGTCCCACTAATGGGGGAATGCCCCCCAGCATACATTATGCCTGGAGCAAGCATAAAGTGGCGCAAGGGGTTACAACTTTGTAAATTTGGTGCAGCAAATTTGGCCTCGTTGAGCCACATTAGCATTAAAAAAATGACACTAATGAGGCGCAAGGAGGCGCTAGGCCCTCTTAAATCTGGGCCAATGTTTTTGTTATAATTTGCAGATGATGGGTTATGTGGGATATGCAACAAATCCATAATTAAGCGGAAACGCCATGGCCACAGAATCACATATTTCCAGTGGCCCTATCTGCAACTCAGGACATACACATCTCACGTGCTCAGGCTTCACAGTGACAAGCTATTCTTCATGTTACACAGGCATTACACGCTCAGGGGAGCCACTGAAAGCTCGAGTCAAATGCCTGTTTATGGCTCAGCTCGAGGTCCTCTTGGAACCTCGAGCCCAAAAGGAGCAAAGCTTCCCTGTGGTTTCTGCCTGTTACCCACGCTCTAACCTCATAAGCCACTAATTAAAGACAAAGCATTCACATTTGATGAACAAAAGAGAGACCACTGAAGCCCATTTACAGGCTGATTTGTACAAAGTATAATCAGAAATCTAGGGTTCAATCTCGCCTTAACCAAATTGTGTGATCCTATCAAATATGTTATTTATCCGAGCCTCTTTTTTCAGTATCACATATGACAGCAGAATGCTAGCTGTACAAAAATGTCTTGTGTTTGATTTAAAGGATTATAATGGTGCTCCATTTATATTTATATTAGGAATCTAGGCCACATACAGGGTGCACATGACATCTAACTTGCCTCTTCATTAATCACATTGTCGTCAGGGCGGGGAAGGGTTGGGAGGTGGGAGGGTTTCTAAGTTCAGATTTAAAAACTGTCACTTTTAATAAGTACCTTTCGTTGTACTAGTATAATGTACTGTACTAAGGTTAAAAGCTTTCATGTGTTAAAGAAATACACTTTTTTAAATTCCTAAGACGTTGTCATAGTTCACATTATGTTTGCTGCATGAGTTATACGGTAAACATTTTCAGGGCTCGGGTCGTGCATGGACTCTTAGAGCCAACCCAGTCTTTTAGCTCAGCTCTCCCTGTTAATGTGTTGGCTTGCCCAGTTTAACATGATACACAAATATTAAAGACACAAACCTACGACAGCAAATCTCTCCGTTAGGTAATCAGATCTACACTGTTTCTAACACTACACAGATCTCACCGGTTCTCAGGCGCTAGAGCTTTACCTGTGGTTACAGAGAACTCACAGGCTCAGACAGCAAGGTTATCTCTCGGTTTGCACAGAAGTTTTTGACTCAAACAGCAGAGCCATCTCACGGGTCACACAGGTCTCGGTCCCCGCCTTTGATTCCTGCCCAGCACCGTTCAGCGAGGGTGAGTCTGTGACCTCTGGTCCCCGGGGCTCCGTGATTAGAGGGGGATGAAAGGCGGAAACCACGGGCCTCTCTGAGCCCCCTTTGTCCCTCCTTCGGGGCCCTGCAGAGAGACAGGCCCCGATTGTTTGACAAACAGGGGTTCTACCCAGCATGCAATGGGAGCGTGGACTGTGGTGATGCACCTGTCGCTCGGTTACCTGCACAGTCCATTGTCTCTGACTTGCACATACCTTTCAGCCTGTGCACAACAATAATCGCGTTTAGCGCAGCAGGGATAGCATTGCAATAATTTATAGCATTCTCACTATAACTTTCACACACAATAACAACGCATCTAATAAGGCCAACAATCACGCAGCTCACTAGCCCCCACTTTATCGACTCAGGAAGGATGAAAGGCTGAGTTCGTATTGCTGGAATAAACCTCTGACGATCCGTGCAGTAGGCGCATTTATCCACTGTAGTACGATAACTACGCCACTTGGATCGGAGCCTGTGGCCTGCAGAATATATAAAGTGTGCAACAGGCGCACGAACCCGTTCTGTCTAACGACCAGCTTCATACAGGGGTTGTGTGTACGGTGGGAGGGAGGGGGCGCAGTGGGATACAAATGAACAAAGTGAGGGAGGGGTTAAAGGTCAAAGAGGGCCTTGTATGCCAGGAGTGAGGGCATGAACAAAGACATCGAGCTCATTAAGTGATTAGTTCCAGCAAAAAGCTGAAAGGGCGAATTCAAGGGCGGCCTGCAGCATGGGCTGTCATCAGAGCATCCTGCGAGTAGAGTCCCTCTCCACAGTCCCAGCCAGCTCCACCCTCCATCATCTCTCAACAGTCCCAGCCTGTCCTTCTGTGCCATCTCTTCGTCCGCAGCCTGTCCCTTCCTGATCATCTCTACAGAGACCCGGCCTTTTCAATCCCTCCTCATAACCTAATCCTGTCGCTCCATTGATATCGCTGCACAGCCCCAGCCTATAATGAAACACATGGGTACTCGCAAAAATGTTCCCAGGGGCCAAAAGTTGGGTCTGTGATGACCTAGGGCCGTATTGATGCCAACAGGGTGGCGGTCTGTGTTGGGGTGGGAAATGATTGAGGATTGTTTTGGAGGTAAGGTGGGTTTAGGGGAAGCAAAGTATGTACATCCAGTGGCTGAATTGCACATTGTGAAACCAGAAAGCCTCGGCTTAATCCCGGCTTCCCGACTTTCCCAAATTGTGTGATCCTAGGCAATTGTTTTTTTCCACTTTCCCTCCTTTTTCTTCTTATCACATATAAGAGAACTTTGAAATACAGGACGTTAGGATGCGTGCTGTACAAAACTTTCTCCTGTGTTTCATTTTACAAACTATAATGGTGTTTATGTGTAATAGGAACCCAGACTACCGAAAAGGGTCTTTTAACTGTTTGCCTCTTAGTTCACTATTGGTATTGTTGTTAGGGTGGGTTTAGAATGAATGTATGGAAATTCATGTTTGAAAATTATCTTTTTTTTTAAACTTGTAAATGCACTGATATAAACTGATTTACTAAAGTGTAACTGTTCTTCATGTTAATGAAATATACTTTTTGAATTCTGAAGAGACAATATTATATTTTTACACTTTTGCTACAAAATTTCTTTAAAAATAAAGGTGTTCCTAAAGTTAAGTGGTGCAGGTTAGGACAACCTAGTTGCATCCTTTCTTTAACTCAATTAACCTGTAAATAAACACTAGCCTTTTTGTTTAAATTTTTTTAAATGTTAGTGCTGAGTCTGGTAAACAGCAGCCCGTTGCTGCTATTGACAAGTGGGCTGCATGCGGTCCCTGGGCCATAATTTGAGTATCAGTGGTGAAGCAGGTGCAGTGGCACCGACGTCCAGAGTTTAAAGAGCCCACTGCACCCAAATTATGGCTATATTTAACTACCCAGATGAGGCATGGGTGGCTTTTCCATGATTGTATTAGGGCCCATTGAGTCTTTTCTATGCCACTGACCCTGTGCCTCCCTATACAACTCTTCACAGTCACAGCCTTTCCTCCTCTGACCATCTCGCCACATCTTCAGTCTCTCCCTCTCTGAATATCTCTCTGCAACCCTAGCCTCTCACACATATCATCTGTACAAAGCCCAGGCCTATTCCTCCCTCGACATCTGGCACCTGTTCCTTCCTCATCCCAGGCTGCCCCTTCCTGAACCTTTCTCCATAATTCTAGCTTGTGCCGACCTGAACATTTCACCACAATCCGAACCTGCCCCCCACCAACAACCCTACCTAGCAGGAGCATGCGCCCCACCAAATATTTCCCCACAAAGCCCAGCCTGCCCCTAATTGGACATTTCTCCACAGCCCAGCCTCCTCTTACTGAATATCTCTCCACAGCTCCAATGTCCCTCCAATGTCCCTCGTCATAAACACATCCCTTCATAGTCCTTGCCGACCATCGCCTTGTAGACCTCTCTCTTCTCCCTCTGGTGTCCTTCGATCACTGTCTGTCCCTTGGCGTCACTCAACTACAATCAGTGCCACCACACCATGGAAACAGCCTCAGTAGAAAGCTCAAATGCTGAACTGTGTTTGGAGTCTGCTCTATGTACAGTTTAGATTTGTCTCTTTCGTGATCTGAGTTTAGGTTCTGCAATAGACTGAGCTTAAGCTCTTCCCTAGGTTGAGTTTAGGTCCTATCTGGGGTTGAGTCTGGATTCTGCCCTGGGTTGTGATTTTGGTTGAGGTTGGGTCCTGCTATGAGCTGGCTTCTACTGTGGTATATATTTCTGGGCTCTGTCCTGAGTTGAATTTGATTTTTGTCTCGAGTTGAGTCTGGGCTCCATCATGGTTTGTTGTTAGATTAAAGATGATTCCACCACCGGTGTTTTGTCCTTGACTGAGTTTAGGTTCTACAGCGGTTGAATCTGAGTTCGGCTCTAGGTTGAGCTTGGGTACTGAATTGAGCTGAGTCTGGAGTTTGTCATGTGCTGAGGTGGTTTGGGCTTAAGGTCTGTTATGAGATTCGTTTTTTTCTATTCTAGATTCAGTTTAGGGTTCTGCCTGGGTCTGAGTTTGGGTTCTGCCTAGAGTTGGGTCTGTGTTGTGACTCTGTTTGAGGTTCGGTTCTGGTCTGGGCAGAGTTTGTATTCACTTGTGGCATACATTTCTGGGTTCTGCCTTGGGTTGAGTCTGGCCTCTGTCATGGTTTTTCACTGGATTAATGAGGATTCCAGGACGGCAGAGTTTGTATTTTGTCCTAAGAGGTGTTTAGGTTCTGCAAGGGTTGATCTGTGTTCTGCCCTAGACCGAGTCTTGGTTCCGCCTTGGGCGGAGTCTGGGTTCTGAACTGGCTTAGTCTGGGGGTCTGTCATGAACCGAGTTAAGATTCTATTCCGGTTTGGGTTTAAATTATGTAATGAGCTTGGGTTCTGCACTTGATTGGTCTGGAGATCAGTTGTGTGTTGAGCCTGAAGTCTCTTGTTACCTGAGTTTGGCATCTGATAAACACTTATATAACTTGTCTTTACAGGTTTAAAACTACCCCGATTTGCAACTGTGCGTCATTTTTTAGCAATCTGATTCACTAATGTGACTACTTTGTATTTGATGGCCGGGGCTATTTTCAGTTCTAATCCGAACATGGTCAAGGGGTCACTGTCAGTGTTAAACAACTCCAAAGAGGTGCGCAGTGCAACACGATTGTTTCAACCATTACGCTAAAGATCACCCGTGGACCACCCAGTAAGGACATGAGTGCCACAACACATTACTTCCAAAGAAGGAGCATGGATCACAATGAACCACAATCCGTGACACAACACATTCCATCATGGCCTCCGCCACGAATGCTCTAGGCCGCAGGACAGTACATTTGGTTTGCTGGCCAGTGGGAGAGGGTGAGTTGGCGATCACAGGGTGTGATGAAGTCAGCACTGTCCGTGGTGCAGTGATGGATGCCTGTGGGCATGGATGAATTATGACTTGTACCCGCTCCTCCCTGCTCTCCCGAAGCGCCGCTGGCCGGAGTCAGTCAAACATCATGCGACCTGCCTCACTGCCAAACGCCACCCCCCACCTCCCTCCATGGAAGAGCGTGAAGAAAGGGTCCCCGGGGCGGCGGGGGCTCTGGCTTCCATGAAAGAAGACTCTGTTGTCCAAAAGGCGCAGATAAACATCAGTCCAGGCCCATGTGATCTGCCCGAGTTGTATTTAGCCCTCCAAGAGCTGCTTCTAGCCTCCCTCCCCCAACGCATGCCTTCCCTTTGCCCCTCGTGAGATGGAGTCATGCAGTGGTTGCCATCAGGGGTATGTCGTGGAGATGGTGTATGCCGTGGAGCAGGAGTAAAGCAGTTGTTCCTTATGCAGAAGTATTACCTGCTCGGATCCTCGATTGGAACTATGCCAGTCCTGCCTTGCGCGAGCCATACCTCTGTGACACCCTTGTTACCACATGAGACCTGCCACCACACAGGTCCTAACACATGAGCCTGCCTCTACGCAAGTGCTACAACCGAGCATGTGTCCTGCCACCGACTGAGTCAGGGCAAGCCCCCATCTCAGGGTTCCACTTTGGCAAAAGCACTTCTATGTTTCTAGGCTCTAGGTCCATCAATATACAGACATTGAAAAAACTATAGAGCAAGTGGGAATGTTCCAGACAGGATGGTGTCTTGTAAAGGACAATAAGGCTGCAAAGATTAATTCATGCGCCAGAAAGAGCAAAAATGTGGATTTGGTCATACAAAGATTTTGGGTCCTATGGTGGGCTACGTTTTGACCATGTCACTGAACCAGGCTTCTGTCTAGAAATTAGTCTGGGGCACATCTTGGGTTGAGCTTTACTTCTATAATTGATTTAATGTGGATGTTGTTTTGGGGTCTGCTGTAGACTGAGTCTAGCTAAAGGAATGTTTTCAGTTTGGGTAATGTATGAACTGAGATGGGTTCATACTGTTGATTGGTTTTGTATTATGGTAGATTGTTTGTGGATTTTTTAGTGGGTCGAGTCTGAATTGGGCCATGGTTAGAAGTACGGCTCTCTCATGGGTTGAGTGTGGGTTCTACCATGGGCAGGGGAGTCATGATCCCTCCACTATAGCAGCGTTTGCGATGGTGGGCACCCTGGACAGTTCTGTGTAACATGAAGCATATACATTGATGTTTACAGTTTGTTTGATTTTACTCAGTTAATCTGCTTTTTGAAAAGAAGTTCAACAAAGCCACTAAAAGAAAATAGTATGATGGAGCTGGGGTGGTGGAACAAGAGGCCCATAATGGAGGGCGAATGGTGACTAGACAGACAGATGGAAAGAATGAAAAGAGATGGATGCAAAAATAGTTTAAGGCATAGGCAAGTGGGCAATGTCCAAGGGCCTCCACCTTCTAAGGCCCCCCTTGAAACTGAGAAGGTTGTCATTCTCAGTTTCTATCACTCTGCCTCACTTCTATGAATGTATCTCTTCCTGCCGCTGCCGCTGCCTATAACTGTGCTTCTCTCTAACAAGCGTATCATTTTAATGATTTGTGGGACCTGGACAAGACATACTTCGGCTGTTCCTGTGTGAAAGTTTAAGGATACTATTGTTTGGGATCATGTGGTCTTGTTTAATGAGAAAATAGGTAATAAAATTGAAAATTGTTCTGAACAGGGGGACTCAAAATATGTCTTGCCCGGGCACCCAAAAACCCTTAAGATGACACTGGATGATTGGATGGATGGATGGATGGATGGAGAGAAGGATGGCTGGATGATGAATGGAGGAAAGAATGGCTGGTTGGGTGGACGTATGCAGAGATGGGTGAACAGATGGAGAGGACCATGGCTGGATGGATGAGGGAGGGGTATATAGATGGCTACATGGAAAAAAAGATGGCAAGAATGATGAAAGGATGACAAAGAGAAGTATGGTTATAGTGATGGATGGATGGAACAACGTCAAGATTGATGATGGCTGGAGGGAAAGAAAGAAGGTGTAAAAAGACAGAAAAATAATAGTTTGACCCAGGGATGGAAGGATGGATGGAAAAGACAGAAAGAAGGTGGATGAAAAAAGTTATAAAGAAGAATTGAGAGACAGAAAAAAGTAAGCAAAGAAAGATGGTAACCATCAGTGCTGGGCTTGCTTGCCCTACTTACTCAGTACTATTTTGGGTATGGTTCAAATGTGAGTGGCATTTTATTCTTCTGGTTACTTTTGGGTTCAATTTGGGTTCTACATGAATTTGTTTGTTATGAATTGCTCTGGATTCTGTGCTGGATTGTTTCTGGCTCTGAAGTGGGTTGAGTTTGGATTATGAGAGGGACTGAGTACAGGTTCTCTTGTGGACAGAGTGTGAATTCTGAAAAGAGATGGTTTGGGGGCTCTGATGTGAATTTGTTTCAGGTTCGTGATATTTTGATTTCTCTTAAGGGGTTGTAATAGTATGGGATTTGTTGTTGATTGACTTCTTTGCACAGTTTTAATTAAAGGGTGACTGCTATTGTAGGTTGAGGTTGTCTAATAATTGGGTTGGACTTCAGTATGGCCCTAGGCTGAGTCTAGTTTAAAGTATGAAATGAGTTAGGGTTCTCTCACAGGCTCTGTCATTTGGGTTTTGATATTTGTTGATTTGGGGTTCTTTTATTGTTCAAGCTGCATTGTGTCTAGTTTTTTCCCACTATACTTAGTTTCTGGCATCACGTTGAGTCACCAACTATAATGCCTAATGAGAAGGGCCACTGGAATTTTGAGGCTGGGGAGGACCAAATTATGTGTCAAGAAAAGGCAAATTATGTGGTGTAATGCAGCACCGTTTGTGGCAGAATTCATTATTTTGTCCTTTTTACACATCCCATCACTCTAAAAATCCAGTTATTAACAATAAGGTCCAGTTTTAGAGAAGAAGGTTCACACTAAAATTGAAACAATTAGGATCAGAGATTAGGAAGTTGAATTGCAATTACTGGGCAACCTTCTTAACAATGCTGTAAATAAAATCCTACCTGTTATCTCTGATAACCGACCCCCGGTGCGGCTCGATTCTGTGTCTTCTCTTAAACAATTCAATCACTCAGATTCATCCTGCTACTGGCGAATAGCACTATTGGCTGCAGAAGGAAGAGCCTGTGCAAGAATGCTCCTTGAAGAAATTGAAGCCTGGATAGACACAAATCAAGCTATCCATTTTTTTTCCAAATAGGATTCAGACCCAGAAATAGTGCAACTGACAATTTTGTGGCAGTATCGTATTTGGCAGAGCAGACAAATTTAAAAAAAAGTTGTCCTCTTTTTGCCTGCTTCGTTGTCTACTCGGCCGCCTTTGTTAAAGTGGATAGACATATTTTATGTAAAATACTATCAGCTTGGGGACTTCCTCATCCCTTATTGAGAGCCGCCATGTCACTATATTCTGAAATTTGGGTAAAAGTTAAGATAGAGAAAGACTTCAATTAAAAAAAAAAACACATATAGATGTCTCATAAAGGGTTTTGTTTTGGCCCCAGGTCTTTTTTCAATCTTTATACAGCTGACATTGGAGACACATTAGGAAAAGCAAGATCATTCCCTCCAAGAACTCAAAATCATAGGGTTCAAATTTTGCAGTACGCTGACAACATTATTTTATTAATTCACATTGACTTAAAGGAGCCTTAAATAAAATACATGAATTCAATCTTTCCAAAAAGCTTGCGCTTAAGGAAAGAAATCGAAGTAATGATCTTTGGAAATTATGCAAATAAATCCACAAAAAAGGCATTGTGATCAAGCAATCCTGTGCTACACTGAAGCTTATAACTATCTTTGCACATGGATAACATAAAAAGGACCCCAAGACTTAATCTTGCAAATATAAAACAAGGAGGCAGTAAAATCACTTTTGGCTTATACAAGCTTCAAGCTACATTGTACAGCCAGACAACCAACCCCATCTTAAAAGTAACAAGAGCAAAACACTTGCCCACTTGTCATACTGTCACCAAGGTTTCCTCAGCAGAATGGCCTCCACTTTGGACACGATCCAATGTAAGGACCACAGAAAGTTATTTTATTTGCCAAAGAGTTCCTCTAGAGCACAACTGCGCCTCAGGTTATGAGTTCTCCAACAAGATCTTGTATGCAAAGCCAATTTCCTAAAGTATTGTCACTTATCATCAATTCAAAGGAGGGCATTCTGAAACATGTATTACACACAAAGAGAGAAAAGGGAGTGTATCTTCTCCATACAGAATCCCTGAGACAAGCAACAACAACACAACCTGTATGGGGGAAGCTGTGAACAGGCAAGTCTGTCCCGTTCAGTTCATCATCAGATCACAAACGTGGTGATCTAGTTATCGGCATCGGATATGGTAACGGTGACCATGTTCTCAATAGAGGATGGGGGTTCCCCTTACGGACTAGGTGGTCTCACACACATTATAGTGTCATGCTTCATCATTTGACCACCTATCCCCAACCAGGTAGGGTGGTACCACCTGGGTGGACTCAACCTCGTTGTTCAAAGAACTCTGAGGGAGTGCTGAAATTCAATCTTGCTGGATAAAGCGGGGATCCAGTTGAACGGGAAGAAAAAGCTACAATTACCTATCAAATCACTGGTATATCCTATTACTTTAATGGTAGTGTTTGTTGGTAAGACTAAAAATCATTGAGACACTCCTAAATATAATGGTTCAAGGTGTCATTAAAAAAATTATATGACCAACATGCTTCTGCCCTCTCATATAGCCAAAGGGGTCTGGTGCACTCGTCAGGGCCTAGGATCCCTCATAAGAGTGGGGGTAGCTAAATAAGTTTTTTAGTGAGCAATTATGTTTCAATGCACACTGGGCCTACCTGAAAGGAATTACAGTAAAGGAAGGCCTGAGAAGAAAGAAAAGGTAAACAGGATTAAGAACACGGCATGCATATGGTGTGAGTGCATACATGCTGCAATTCACTGCACACAAGTGTGAAAACAATACGTATTGTGGGTGATTCATAAAACCATGCTGTAAAGGTGATACTATGCATGGTTTATATCATGACCCTAAAACACTCGTATAGGGCTGGGTCTCTTACCCTGTTATGGTAGGGCAATTGGCCCCAGTTCTGGGAGCTGGGGCGGTTTTGCCCCTTAAAGTCACACTCTATAAAGGGATGAAATTCAGTATCAAAACAGGGGGGAGGGAAATCCAATTAGGTGTCAAAGCACGCATACGATCAAGAAAAAAGAAATACTATAGTTGAAGCACAGTAACCTGCAGAAATCTTAAATGTAGGACATCTGGTAGTTGTCACTGTCAGCGTAAGTCTTATACGATAAAATGGAACATTACGTAGGCAAAAGAAAGGAACTCACAGCACACATACACAAATAGTACCCATACGGCGCAAGAGTCTAGTGACCAAAAACATAAACAAAAACATAAAAAAACATAAATCTTATCTGCAATGGAGAAGATTCCGGAGCGTCAACTCGATCATGGAGAGGCCAAAGGACTTACTCCCTCAAAGATGGCAGTCCATAATACGACCTAGGTGTGTCCCCCTCCCAGCCGCTTGCATACAAGGGCAGAGCTGGGGCGGGCTTAAATATCCCCTGGAGTCCACGGTAGTCAGCGGAGGTTGGGAAGCATCCTAAGTGTCGCGTGGTTTGTGAGCCCGCAGTGCGCGTCATAGTTGCCTCGCCGGCACGGGTGAGGTGGGCTCATGGGAAATATAGTCCTGTGAGCTAAAAGGGCCTCCAGCGAGGTCACGGATGTGATTATAAATCAAACAAAGCTCACTAAAGGGCGCTGGGGGAGTGGAAAAAAGGGGAAGGGGGAAATGGAAGGTGTTTCCTAAATAGAAGCAAGTAAACAGAAGAGCAGGAAGGAAATGGTTTGTAAAATCAAAAGGAGGGGTGTGAAACAGAGGGGAGGGGGAAAAGACAAAGGTCAAGAAAGTTACAAGAAGAAAAGAAAAAGTAAGAGGGAGGGGAGGAGGGAAAAAGGGAACAGGAAGGACTAGCGTAGAGAAGAAAAGAAAACGCCGACCTGGGGTCTGGAAAATCTCAAGGTGTGGACTTCTTATTCAGCTCACATTAGCTGTATAGTGCTGACCACTGGATTTCATCATTAAGTCCTGTAGTGTCTGTTCGTAATCTTTCAGACCCATCTTTGTTCGTATTGTAAGAGTTTCTGTGTCATGTTAGTGGTGGTTTGATTGGGTTTGTCTATGACGAACCATTCCATCTCATCAGGGGAGTGATTGTTCCTAATATAATGGTTGGTGAGTTTGGTTGCATCACGTCTACAACGGATAGTACTTCTGTGTTTGCAGATACTTGTTCCAACTCTTCTTGTTATCATACCAATGTACTTAAGCTGGCATGGGCATCTAATCATGTAAATGACATTTCTACTATTGCAATTAGAAAGTGTTCTTAGTTCACAGGTTTTTTTTTAAACCTACAGGGAGTGCAGAATTATTAGGCAAGTTGTATTTTTGAGGATTAATTTTATTATTGAACAACAACCATGTTCTCAATGAACCCAAAAAACTCATTAATATCAAAGCTGAATATTTTTGGAAGTAGTTTTTAGTTTGTTTTTAGTTTTAGCTATGTTAGGGGGATATCTGTGTGTGCAGGTGACTATTACTGTGCATAATTATTAGGCAACTTAACAAAAAAAAATATATACCCATTTCAATTATTTATTATTACCAGTGAAACCAATATAACATCTCAACATTCACAAACATACATTTCTGACATTCAAAAACAAAACAAAAACAAATCAGTGACCAATATAGCCACCTTTCTTTGCAAGGACACTCAAAAGCCTGCCATCCATGGATTCTGTCAGTGTTTTGATCCGTTCACCATCAACATTGCGTGCAGCAGCAACCACAGCCTCCCAGACACTGTTCAGAGAGGTGTACTGTTTTCCCTCCTTGTAAATCTCACATTTGATGATGGACCACAGGTTCTCAATGGGGTTCAGATCAGGTGAACAAGGAGGCCATGTCATTAGATTTCCTTCTTTCATACCCTTTCTTGCCAGCCACGCTGTGGAGTACTTGGACGCGTGTGATGGAGCATTGTCCTGCATGAAAAACATGTTTTTCTTGAAGGATGCAGACTTCTTCCTGTACCACTGCTTGAAGAAGGTGTCTTCCAGGAACTGGCAGTAGGACTGGGAGTTGAGCTTGACTCCATCCTCAACCCGAAAAGGCCCCACAAGCTCATCTTTGATGATACCAGCCCAAACCAGTACTCCACCTCCACCTTGCTGGCGTCTGAGTCGGACTGGAGCTCTCTGCCCTTTACCAATCCAGCCACGGGCCCATCCATCTGGCCCATCAAGACTCACTCTCATTTCATCAGTCCATAAAACCTTAGAAAAATCAGTCTTGAGATATTTCTTGGCCCAGTCTTGACGTTTCAGCTTGTGTGTCTTGTTCAGTGGTGGTCGTCTTTCAGCCTTTCTTATCTTGGCCATGTCTCTGAGTATTGCACACCTTGTGCTTTTGGGCACTCCAGTGATGTTGCAGCTCTGAAATATGGCCAAACTGGTGGCAAGTGGCATCGTGGCAGCTGCACGCTTGACTTTTCTCAGTTCATGGGCAGTTATTTTGCGCCTTGGTTTTTCCACACGCTTCTTGCGACCCTGTTGACTATTTTGAATGAAACGCTTGATTGTTCGATGATCACGCTTCAGAAGCTTTGCAATTTTAAGAGTGCTGCATCCCTCTGCAAGATATCTCACTATTTTTGACTTTTCTGAGCCCGTCAAGTCCTTCTTTTGACCCATTTTGCCAAAGGAAAGGAAGTTGCCTAATAATTATGCACACCTGATATAGGGTGTTGATGTCATTAGACCACACCCCTTCTCATTATAGAGATACACATCACCTAATATGCTTAATTGGTAGTAGGCTTTCGAGCCTATACAGCTTGGAGTAAGACAACATGCATAAAGAGGATGATGTGGTCAAAATACTCATTTGCCTAATAATTCTGCACTCCCTGTAGATCCAATGTAGTAATTGACATACACTGCAGTTGCCACAGAGGTAGTGCCCTGATGGTGGTGGTGTATGCCACAGAGTCGTTTGTTTATTCATTGGTGTCCTCATTCTGGAGCGTGTGTTAACAATCCTATCACGTATGTTCCTCCCTCTTTTAAATGCATTGAGTGGTTGATTGAATGGTAGCCCTCAATATCCTCCAGTCCTCTCTTGTTATCTTTTGCACTTTGTTAGATAGTGGATTGAAAGTAGTCACACAGATTAATTTATTTTCATTCTTGGTGCGTTGGGAAGGCTGTAACAGCTGGTCCCTATGGTTGTGGCGTGCCCTTTTATCAGCTCTTCTAATGAGGTAGGCAGGGTAGTCTTTAGTAAGGAGTTTATTTGTGAGTCTTGGCATGTTTTGTATAATCTGTGATCTTGGAGCAATTCCGTCTTAATCAAAGAAATTGGCCTACTGGTAGGTTCTCTCTCAGGGAACGAGGGTGGAAGCTCTGGAACTGAAGGAGGTTGTTATGACCTGTAGGTTTATAATACACTTCAGTCACCAAGAAGCCACTTTTTTCATATATAAGCAGATCAAGCTAAGGTAGTTCTGTGCCTCCTATAGTTATGGTAAATCTCAGGTAGGGGTTCAGGGCATTTGGCCATTCACCAAATGATAGGGCTTCTTTCCTTGTCCCTGTCCAAATGAAGAGGACATCATCAATATAGCGTTTCCATAATCTAATATGTGCTTGGAATGGGTTGCCTTCAAATAAGTCGACCCACAAACAGTCTAGGCTCAGTGCAAATGTACTGCATATTGATGTCCCATGCACTTGTAGGTAATAAGTGTTGTTGAATTCAAAGTAATTCCTAGTCAGTGCTAGGTGGCCAAGGTCTAGTATGAACTCTGGTGGGGTTATTGATTCCAATGTGGTGCTAACAAGCAACTGACTAATTACCTCAAGGGTAGCCTCCTGAGGTATGTTAGTGTATAAGGATTCAACGTCCAAAGTAATCAAAAGTTCAGTGTCTCTATCAAACTGCATACCCTTGAGTAAATTCAGGACATCTTTAGTGTCTTTTAGATAGGTGGGTATTTGTTTAACTAGGGGTTGCAGGAAAGTATCACAGAACTGAGAGAGCGGCTCTAAAGCCGACCCTATCCCAGACACGATAGATCAACCAGGGGCGGATGTTTGTTTTTGTGTATTTTTAGGAGGATGTAAAAATATGGTATGCTTGGATTTACTTGGGTCAGGAAAGCTGCCTCGTGTTTAGACAACCACTCATTCTCCAGTCCTTTCGACATTGGGTAAGGCTATCTTTTCTTGGATCTCAGGGGTGGGGTCTTTGGACAGTTTTTTATAATGTTGCATATTCCCTAGCAGACAGAGACATTCATCCTAGCACATAGTTGTAGGCATTATCACAATAGCGCTACCCTTGTCTGCTGGTTTGATTACTATTGTCATGTCCGAAGTGAGACCTTGTAATATAGACAATTCTTGGGTGCTGATGTTGTGGAATGTCTCAATAGGTGTCAGTCACAAATTCTCGATCTTCCGGCTGACTGATTTCTCAAAGGCTAGAACTTCCAGTGGCAGAAGACAACCTGGAGGAAGAAACGTGGACTTTGGACGGAGGCCAGTGTTCCTATTTACTTCCGCATCTGAAGTGGGGTGTTCCAAAAGAAGGTCTTAAGGCAAATTTTTTGAAAAAACTCAGCGAGTTCAATTCTTTATTTGAAGATACCCAATCTAGGAGTTGGGACGAAGCCTAGTCCCTTATCTAGTGCTCTTCTTTCCAGTTCATCTAGGTCCCTCTCACTCAGGTTTATGACAGTTTTGTGTTTGCTGGTCAGATCCTGCTCGTGCTGGGGGTGCTCTCCTTCTGCATCTCGGATTCTGACGTCTACTCTCTTAGTTTCCAAGTGACTCCCTTCTTTCTTCCTCTCCCCCTTCCCTGACCTCTCTCTAAAAAAGGAACATTGGTGTATTCCCAAGGTGCAGGGAAGGGAGGATACATTGGTGTCTGGAGATAGGTAGGGGGCCCGAAGTGAGGGATCCATCCCCAGGGCTGATTGCTCAATGTAGGAAAAGGGGTCATCATTTGTGGTTGGTTCCATCTACCCCTTCAGGGACCACGTTGTCGCAATCTCTGTTGTGTGACCTGGACAGAATCATTATCAGAGTCAGAACTAGTATACCCTCCTAAGGATATATCAGAGAGGTTGTGTGGTTTAGGAACATAGGCCCTCATTATGACAGTGGTGGTAAAAACAGCCTACTGCCAAGGCGAAGGCCGCCAAAAGACCGTTGACGTTGCTACCAGCCAACTGCCATATTATGACCGGAGCCGGAATTCCGCCAGAAGGATGGCGGAATTCTAGCTACGGTCATGGTGGCAGACGGCAGTAAGGTGGCGCTGCTGCCAGCAGCAGCCACACGCCAGTAGACTGGCGTAGACCGTATCGTGACCCATGATACAGCCTGGCGGTGTTCTGTTGGCAGCGCCCCGTCCCGTCTCCTGCAGGAGGACCCCCTGAAATCAGTTAAGTCGGGTACTCCAACAGGAGAGGGGGTGGGGGTGTTGTGTGTGTGTGTGTGTGGGATGGGGGTGTATGTTTGTGTGTGCATGAATGTGGGTGTGCGTTGTGTGTGGTATGTGTGTGCATGTGTGGATGTGTGAGTGCATGTATTGTGTGTTGTGTGAATGCTTGTGTGCTTGTATGTATGTCAGTGTTTGTGGATGTGAGTGTGAATGGATGTATGCATGCGTGGGTGAATGTGGGTATGAGTGTGTGTATGCGTGTGTATGATGGTGCGCGAATGTGCCTTTATGTCGGGGGTCTGGAGTGGGAGGAGGAGGGTGGTGTAGGACTCTGGGGAGGGGGGCATGGAAGACTCCTATCAGTGACAGGAAAGGGATTCCCTGTCACTGATAGTGCCTACCGCCATGGTTTTCGTGGCGGTATGGAAGCCACAAAAACCATGGTCGTAGGCGCGGTCATAATCCAGTGGGTGGGACAGCGACGGCCGCCTAATTGGAAACTGTGGTCTCCAGCCTGACGGCTGTTACCGCCCTGGCGGGTGGAGTGGTACATTGGTGGCTTGGCTTGAGCCAAACAGCCAATGTCATATTTTGGGGAAAAGTACTGCCAGCCTATTGGCAGTACTTTTCTCCAAAATACCGCCGTCCGCCAGGGTCATAATGAGGGCCATAATCTTCCCTGGTGTAAAGGTACACTTTCTGATGTGAGAATTTTTGCAGATCCTTCTGAAATCTTTTGTTGTGCTAAGTATTCTTTGAACTCATTAATAGTTTTGTTTCTTCTAATTTCTTCTTAAAAGAAAGTGTGGTTAGCCCAGTTTTTAAATTCTTTTCACTGGTCTTTATCTGGATTAGTAGCGCTTCAGATAATCTTGTTGCTGTTTTAATAATCAAAACTAGCCAGCCACGTGTGCATTTCCATGCTATCAAGGACCAGTCTTTTCTGAATTCCCGATCTTCTGAGAAGATGCGGTGCTCATTGGTAACCATGAGTCCATTAGGTGCTGCATTATTACGTAGATATTCCGTCAAGACGGCCCCATGAAGGATCATTTTTATCTGTGTCCGTTTCAATTCAAACAAGGTGTTGCAATCTCCTAGTTGGGGTATAGTTTTTGATAAGGTGGAATCTTCTAAAACGGAAGGTGCCAACAGAATAGCCAGAACTTCCTCTTTGTCATAAGCAATCCCTTCTGCCATGATTCAAGACCGAGTCTTCCTTCACTAATGCTGGCTTCCGTTATTACCGCAATATGCTGGTAATTCCGGATATCTACAAAATTTGCTCTCACAGCTAACAGCTAACTGCTGCCCTGAACTCGTATTACACTCAAAGAGAGAAAAGGGAGTGTATCTTCCCCATACAGATATAAACCACGTATAGTATCACCTTTACAGCATGGTTTTATGAATCACCCACAATATGTATTTTTTTCACACTTGTGTGCAGTGAATTGCATTGGGTATGCACTCACACCATATGCATGCCATGTTCTTAATCCTGTTTACCTTTTCTTTCTTTTTAGGCTTTCCTTTACCGTAATTCCTTTCACGTAGGCCCAGTGTGCATTTTAACATAATTGCAAACTAAATAGCTTATTTAGTTGCCCTGACGAATGCTGCAGACCATTTTGGCTATATGAGAGGGCAGAAACATGTAGGCCATTAAATTTTTTAAATGACACCTTGAACCATTATATTTAGGAGTGTCTAAATGATTTTTAGTCTTACCAAGAAATACCGCCATTAAAGTAATAGGATATACCGGTGTCTTGCTAGGTAATTTTAGCTTTTTCTTCCCATTCAACTGGATTCCCGCTTTATCCAGCAAGATTGAATTTCAGCACTCCCTCAGAGTTCTTTTAACAATCAGGTTGAGTCCACCCAGATGGTGCCATCCTACCTGGGTGGAGGTAGGTGGTCAAATGATGAAGCATGACACTATAATGTATGTGAGACCACCAATTCCGTAAGGGGAACCTCCATCCTCTATTGAGAACACGGTCACCATCATTCTGAAACATGTCATTATGTCACTCATAGACAGAGGGCAAACAATAGAAACCCATGGTCCTGCTACCTGAAAAAGGCAATCTGAGACCTGTAAACTGGTAGCATCTGGAAAAATAAGCAGTCAAGATTGACTTTAAAAACTGCAATAAAAACAAAACGCAAACAATCTTGCTAAGACAAGCTGAAGACATCTTGGAGATATCAAAAAGGAGATTTCCATCCTTAATCATGGACTCCTATGTTATATTATGATTTCTATAGTGCACTAATCACCTAAGAGGATATCCAGGCACTTGAGCAGGTGTGTAGTTTTGTGGCCCGCTAAGTGCATATACAAAGAGCCAAGTCTTCAGCTTCTTGAGTAACTCAAGAAGTGAGGAGGAGGAACTGATGTGTTGAGGGAGGTTTTCTATGTCTTGGGTGTGATGTAGGGGAAAAAAATTTCTTACCTGTACGCTGGGGTTCTCCAGTATTGATATCTTTTATAGGTTCACATGCTTGAAACTTTAATGTCGTTATGGTGGCACACCCACAGTTTTCAAAATAAGCAGTACAATGTAAGCACATTAACAGAATCGAAAAAAACAATTGCTATTGTTAACCAATTCACATTGTTATGATAGATCCAAACTCCAGCCAATCAGAGGCTAGACCCTGGACCACTCTTTCCTGCAGAGCCACCATACCTCAGATTTCGAGAACCTGTGTAATAAGATATATCTGTGAGTTATAGAGGTGCTGAACGTAAAAACAGGGAGGTAAGCGGGTCGCATGTGAATCTATGAAAGATATCAATACTGGAGAACCACAGTGTACAGTTAAATAACTTGTTTTTTCTCCAGTACTGAATCTTTCTTAAATTCACAGGCTTGAATCAGAATAGTGAGCAGTAAATATAGTGCCAGATTTATAAGGCCCTAGCTCCTCTTAGAGCCACACTAGTATCATTTTATAATGCTAATGTGGTATCAAGGAGGCCATTCTCCTTCAGCATATTTACAAAGTGGCGCAATGCTTGCATTGCGCCACTTTGCGACCCCTTGCACCACATTATGCCTTTGCTAGGCATAATGTATGCAAGGAGGGCGTTCTGGCAGTGGGAACCCTGTAAAAATGGCGCAATTAAATTTACAACATTTCACTGTGCCCTTTTTTTGCTGCATTTTTAACGCCTGCTCAAAGGAGGCGCTAAAATGACATGCCCATTACTTTCAATGGGCATCCCTTTATCTTGCAGGATAAGTGCTATTATTTATGGCGCTAATCCTGCAAAGTACCACATTAGCATCATGAATTATGACGCTGCTGTCCTAATGTGTGCCATGTTGCGCCGTATTGTAAATACGGAGCTACCATGGTGTCGTTAGGTGTCTGTAAGGGGGGCACAAGTAAAGTGGCACATCACAGCTGATGCAACACTTTCTTGTAATTCTGGCCCATAGAATGGTTAGGCGAAACCACTCTCAAAAGTGGTAATAAGCAAATAAGATGTCAATATCCAAGAATAATAGCTCAAATTAAACAAAACAATGATGATAGAGCAATAACACATACGAAAAAAACACTGCAATTAAATAAGAAAAACACAGTCTGTACCTTAATGAAAGAGGTGACGCAAAACCGCTTGTCCAACCACAGCATCTGCTTTCCATGCTGTATCCAAACAATAGTGTTTGGCGAAAGTATGTTTATTCAATAAACTTGCCACTCGGCAAATGTACAGAAATGATACCCCAGCAAACAAGACAGTAGATTTAGCCATGTTTCTGGTGGTATGTGCAGCAACATTCGCAGACAGGCGTCTTCCTGCTTTCTCGTGGCAAAAAGCGATTGAGAAGCTGATCTGCTTTTCTGAAGGCCTTTGTTCTGTGGATATAGAATTTCAAGCAACGTTTGTCCCCAGAGAATGATGAGCTCTTTCCACAACAGACGATGGGTTTTTAAAATAGGTGGAGAGAGCAATAGGTTCTTGTAAGTGGAAAGAAGCTGAAACCTTAGGTATGAACTTAGGGTTTCTCCTTAACAACAGCTTATCTTATTTGAACTGCAGAAGAAGCTCAGTGACATAGAGGCCTGAATGTCTGACTCTTGTGGCTGATGTAAGCTCCAATAGTAGTGCTGTCTTCCATGAGACATATTTCATGTAAGCTTTATGGAGCTGTTTGAACTGTCCCTTCACGAGCTGGGAAAGAACTGTATTCAGCTGCCAGGATATTGCAGGAGGCTTTATAGGTGGAAAAACTCTGAATAAGCCCTTCAAGAACTCTTTCGGTAGCCTAGATGACCACAGAGATATTTTACCAGTCACCTGAAGAGTGAGCCAAGCTTGACTTTGCCAGGTGAAGAAGATATGGCTATAACTCTTCTGGAGCAGAAAGAAACTGGTGCCTATCATTTTTAATACACCAGCAGCAGAATCTCTTCCATTTTATTACATAAGACTTATTTGAAGACAAGGCTCTTGACTGTTCCAAGATCGACTTGCATTCTATTGGTATACGCAAGGACCCAAATTCATTGTCATGAGGTGCCACACCGACAACTTGAGAGACTTGATTTGAGAATGCAAGATCTGGCTGTGGCTCATTGACAGCATGTTCTCTATTGGTGGAAATTGGATGTGAGGACACACCGACAGGAGGAGCTCTGTGAACCAGTACTGTCTCTGCCATGCCAGGGATATAGGAATGAGATGGCATGGCTCCTTCTTCATCTTGAGTATCACCCTGGGAGTGAGAGAAAAGGGAGGAAATGCATTGACGAACATTCCTGTTCATCGCATCTGAAGAGCATTCCCCCAGAAGCCCTGCTAAGGGAACCTGCTTGCGAACCTTCTGCATTTTTTCTTGAGTAGAGTTGCAAAGAGGTCCAGATTTGGGGTACCCCTCTTTTGGAAGATCCAAGACAACTTCATCTGATTTAGTTCCCATTCGTGTCATTGACTCGGTGTTCTGCTGAGAGAGTCCATTCAGACATTGTTGACACCTGGTACATGTTCAACTTGCAAGGAGACGCCATGCATTAGTAACCACTTACATATAAGCTGGGATTGGGTGGAGAGGCTTTTTGATCTACTTCCCCTTTGTTCGCCTAGATAAAACATTGCAGTAGTGTTCTCTGTTCTGACCAAGGAATTGCAAATTCTGGGCAAGAATGCTTGTAACCCCAGAATGTCAGCCCGCGTTCTAGGAGATTGATGTGCATCTGAGCTTCTTGAACGGACTATTTCCCGTTGACCACCAGCTCCTGAAGATGAACCCCTCAACATTCTATGGAAGCATCCATTGTCATTATGAAGCCTGGTTGAGTTGCCTCGAAAGAAAGATCTGGAGCAATGTTCACTTCCCCTGTCCACCATGACAAAGTTTTCTTCATCGTAGGGGTGATGTTGATGATGTCTTCTAATGAACCTCAAACCTGAGCCCATTGTGCAGCCAATTGTTCCTGCAAGGGTCTTATGTTCAGGTGACAGTTCGGTATCAATGGAATACATAAAGATAGCATCCCCAGCATTGACTTGAACACTTTTATTGAAACTGACTTTCTTTTTGCAAGGACAGTGGCCATCTCTATTATCTTTTGAACTTGTTCTGCAGTCGGGTATGCCTTGGCGACCGTGGTGTCTAGTATGGCTCTTTGAAAGACAAGTGATCGAGATGCGGTCAGGGAGGATTTTTCTGCGTTCAGTTTGAGATCCAGAGACTGAAAGAGCTGCTGATAAGCCCTTGTGGATTTTGCTTGCTGAGAGAAATATAGGCCTCTTGATCAATCATCCACAAAGAGGAATACTTGGTGTCATGACCTTCTTAAGAAAGCAGCGACTATTGCCATGCACTTGATAAAAACTCTGGAAGCCGATCTTGGGCCAAACGGAAGAACCTTGAATTGACAGTGGCATCCTGCCACCTCAAACCCGAAAAATCGCTCATGCTTCACATTGAGGGAAATGTGAAACTATGCACCTAAGAGGTCGAGAGATGTCACGAAATCTAATTTGTTGACCAGTGATACGATTTCTTGCAGAGACAGCATCCTGAAAGGCTGTTTCTTTGTATTTTTGTTGAGCTGTTGAAGATCTGTTTAAAAGGCTCCCTTGAGTCAGTAAGCTGACAAGCTTTGGAGATGCACCTGCGTGTGTGTGAGTGGTACTGTGACCTGAGAGGAATTTAGCAGCATTGCCAACCACCCCAGATTAATTTTCTTTGCTCTCTACTACTTCTGCTTTCTACTGATGAAGGTCTAAACCCAGAAACACATCTCTAGAGATATACAGCAATGTCTGCACCAACTTTGGTGACAAACTACAGCTAATTTTGAAGTAAGCGCTAATTGTGAACCGTACCAGGATGCAAAGGGGAGAACTGTGCTGGGATGTGAGGCAGTGTGCTCCCAACCACCCTTCTGTTGGAGATCCATGACTTGTCTCCATTTTCCAGACATTTTCTAGATGAGGACGAAGTTTGAATAAATGCCCCCTGCTGTGTTGTTGCAAAGGAATTTCTTCTATAGCCCAGTTTGAGAGAAGTAGACCTATAGATGTTAATGCTCTCTTCTGTGAGGAGGGTGAGACGGAGATTTTTAAATGAATTCCAGGGTGTGGCCATTATGTATGATGAAACACCCATCTCTCTGAAGAGATGCATTCCCACTGATTGTAAAAGAGGTAGTGGCTTGTCATTTGGTCTTGGTGTGGTGAGGTCACAGGAGCCTGAACATTGTCACTGTATTTTAGACCTGCTTTTGGATTGCCCTGTGGCTGGGGATTGTCCATGCATAGATTGTCCTGAGTATGCAGAAATAGTGGAGGCTCTGTAAAACTGCTGTCCAGTGTACTGTGGACAATATCCCAGTTATGAATATGGCTGATGTTGATAGGACTGAAAAAAAGGTCTTCAACCATATTGCCCTCTTCCTCCACGAAAGGGGTGAAAACGATGATGCTGGAGTGTCCCTAGGAGCGTGCAGTATCTGTATCGGTTTTGATGGTCTGCAAACCATCATCCACATGTTTACTGAATAAATTCTCCCCATCGAAGGGCATGTTCACTATTTTTTATTGCATTTCAGAATGGAAAGTGGTCACTTTCAGCCATCCTTGCCACACCTGCCATCTGCCTAAATGCAGTTGAAGAGATGCCCATGGCAGTGTTGATAATTTCAGACAATGCTCTAGCTTTTTCTGCAAGATGTCCCTTGCTTCCCTCTTCTTGTCTTCAGGTAGGAACTCGAGTAGGTAGGATAAATCAGACCACTTTGGTAGTTGCAGCATCCGAGAACAGCCAGCACATTTGACACCCTGATGAATGTGGCAGCCTTTGCTGCAAAACGTTTTCCAATGTTGCCTATCCTTCTGCCCTCCTTGTCTGGTGGTGCTGAACAGGAAGCAGAAGGATTCCGAGATCTTCGCTGTGCAGCTTGCATGACAATGGAATCTGGTTGTGGATGACATATCAAACAGTCTGGTGCATCCTCCGGAGCTTTAAATTTTTTATCAAATCTGGGGATAACTGTCAGTTTCATGGCACTTTACCCTCAGCTGTGAGGGGATATAGGCTGCACCAAAAAGTCCCTCATTGCCTGCTTCCTCGGTGGCCAAAAGACGAGATGGAGGACATGGGGCACTGTGCTTGGCAATGTCTGTTAGGGAACCAAAAACCCTCATTTTTCCTGCCTTGTCGACAGGCTCGTCAACGACAAACTAGGGTGCTATTCTCTTTATGGTGTTTGCCACTGAAGCTGGCATCGATGCGTGAGACTTAGAAGTGTTTGTTGACGGGATGGGTCGTCCATGCTGTCATCGATGATGTGGTCATTGTCACTCCTACTTTCGATGAATGGGTCGTCGTCATTGACGTTGTTGCAGTCCCTGTTGACACTGAGGCTGGCAGTGAAAGGGATTGTGCCCTGCTGATGTTCTTGTCAACACCATCATCGATGACTAGTGCGTCGATGAGGTAATTTTCGTTGGCAAAGATTTTTTTAGAGGAGTGACAGGCACAGAGGCTGATGCAGACGGTTTCTTGTGTGAAGAAACTGAATCTTTAGAGGCTGTTTTTTGTCCAGGTGTCTTTCAGTTGCCTTAAGCCTCTAGGAGCCTTTGTCAGATGAGTAGAGTCATCACTTTTATGCCTATGCACAGCTGGTGAGTGGCTGAAACCCTCTTCCTCCTCAGATCAAGACTCTGATCTTGATCTTTTCTTTTGAAGCCAGAAGGAGAGCCTAGCCTCTATGTCTTTTAAAGTATTTGCAGAAAACGTTTTGCAATGTTTGCAGTCCTTTGGTTTATGGTTTGGATACAAACAGTAGAGACAATCCTTATAAGGGTCCTCTGAAAATAGTCTAGCCTTGCCACAAGACACGTATGGCCTAAAAAGCATTTTCTTGGATCCCTCTGACATGTTAAATCCCAAATACTTAAGTAGAAAACACAGTATCTCAGAAGCTGTAACAGTAGAATTTTGAAGACAAAGGTTAAGATTCAAAAGCTGAAACAACTGAGCAGAGATCAGGGAAACTCACACATGACATCCAGTCAGAAATCTGAGTTATGGTGGCTCTGCAGGGAAGGAGTGGTCCAAGGTCTCTGATTGGCTGAAGATTGGGTCTATTGTAACAATGGGAACTGGCTGACCATAACAATTGTTTTATCTATTCTGTTAATGTGTTTACATTATACTGCTTATTTTAAATACAGTGAGATTCCCACCATGACGACAGAGAAGATTCAAGCATGTGAATCTATGAAAGATTCGATACTGGAGAAATGGGCGACCTCCAGTTTCTATTTTGTAGATACAGGGAATGCGTGCAAGTGAGAGTGAGGCAGAGCGTAGGTGTCTGGTGGGATGCTGAAAGTGTATGCTGGTGCTCAGGTATTCTGGCACTGTGTTGTGTAGAGCTTTAAATGAGTGCGAAAGAAGCTTGAAATGGCTGCACTTGTGAAAAGGGAGCCACTGAAGCTTCCTGAGGTGTGGTGTTCACTATTATCTATCTGAGCAGGTACATAAATCAACACGACAGAAAATACTCTGAATTAGATATATGCTCTTTCCAATGAAATAAGTTAGATCTTCATGGGGCTCAAAATCATACACAAATCAAAGGCACAGGCTTTGTGATTACAACCCGGAGTCACTTATTCATCTCTTATGCTGTTGTCCGAAGGAGCAGCCAGAGTGACGTATTATATAAAACAGATTATGCTCACAAACTGACAAGTAGCAATGAGGCATTAAGATGCTGCCTAAATACAAAAAGCATATCCAATGTCTGCTGCTGTGCGAAATTCTTACAAATTGTTTTTAAAAAGGTTTACAAGTATCTTAAATGAACACTTGTTCTTTCATAATTGCAATTAAATTATTTTTAGAAAGATTTAATTGAGATTATTTGATTGCAATGTCTATTGTTAACTGTCTTCGCTTTTATTCGTTTTTTGTAATAATTTTAATTAATCAAATACAAGAAATATATTACTTACTTTTTACACGTTAACACTATCTGGGTAAAGTGCATATCTCTATTGGTTTACCACCTAAATAAAGCAATCAGTAGCTGCAAAGTGGCTGGTTAACCTTTGCAACAGGTATTCCTTTGGGCAGCAACACACGTAATGTTGCTTTGTTATAACCTCTGATCCATTTGAATTAGAAACAATTTTTTGTTAAATCCCGCACATTATGCATTAGGTGGTGGATTATGTGGCAAGTGCTGCAAATTCATATTTGTGCCTGATAGAAATTATGATTGGCCTATGGCATGGCAAAGTCAATGAATCTATTCACTGCCTTGGACTGCTTAGCCTGTAACACAATACCCTGGAAGCAGGGCCGGCTTTAGGACTGGTGGCGCCCTGTGTGACAGCTTATGGTGGTGCGCCCACACCATGACCTCCTCCTCTGTTTCACTCACTGCCACCCGGCAAATGTGCCCCTCATCTCTCCATCGCTCCCCTTTCACATACATTCATTTGTTTTAAAGCACTTCTGACAGATTTCTTTGCATCATGTTTTTCCAGCACTTTTAATGCCTGCTCACAGCAGGCGTTAAAAGGAGGCTTCCATTGGTTTCTGTTGGCCTCTGGGTGCTTTGCAGGATTAGCGTCAACTTTTTTATGCTAATCCGGCAAAGCGCCAGACTAGCATAAATATTTCTGACGCTAGTCCCCAAACTACTGCCATGGTGCGCCGTATTTTAAATATGATGCACACATGGTGGGTTTGGGGGGGGGGTGCTAAAGGGTGCAAGAAAAGTGTTGCAGAACTGTGTGCAGCGCCACTTTTTTCAAATACGCCCCATAGGGCAGTGCTTAATTTTTAAATAAAAAGGTGCCGGTGCCCAAAGCGCTCCTCTTAAACATGCGGCTGCTGCAATTGAATGTGTGAACACAGAATACAGAGGCAGCGTAATCCTGAAGCCATCTCTGGCCTCTTCAATCCATTTACAGGCACTCCCTGGCCCTTCAGCTCACTCTTGCAGATTTCTGCTTTTTCCCATTGTGACGCTTTTTCGTTTTTCTCTTCCTCCGTCTTTTCCATTTATGTCTTTTTCTCGCAGTAAATGCTTGAGGCAGAAAAATAAGCGACGGGCCTCAAAAATAATTGCCGGTGCCCTGCACTGGAAACAACAAGCACAAACTAAGTACTGCAATAGGGGTATATTTAAGAGCCCCTATTGCCACTCTAATACCACATTAATGTCATTTTTTTTTTACACTAATGGGACGTTAGAAGGCCAAAACTGCTGCACCATATATATACAAAGAGGCGCAATGCATGCATTGCGCCACTTTGTAACCCTTTGCGCTACAGTATGCCTGCGCCAGGCATAATGTATGTAAAGGGGGCATCCCCCAGTTAATGGGGTCAAAAAAATGACACAAAGAAATCTGTTAGATTTCTTTGCGGCGTTTTTTTCCTGCACTGTTAACACCTGCTCAGAGCAGGCATTAAAAGGAGGCTTCCATTGGTTACAATGGTCCTCTGGGTGCTTTGCAAGATTAGTGTAAACATGTATGCTAATCCTGCAAAGCGCCGGACTAGCGTAAGAAATTTTGAAGCTAGTCTCCTAACTACTGCCAGGGTGCACCGTATTTTAAATATGATGCACACATGGTGGCGTTAGGGGGCTAAAGGGGTGCAAGAAAAGTGGCGCAGCACTGTGTGCAGCCCCACTTTTCTTAAACATGCCACATAGTTCTGTTTTTTGCAGCAGGCATATTAACCCTCTATGCTCCTTTATGTTGAGTCAAAGCTGCCACTAGGCAAAACTCCCATCTCTCTCCCTAGCAGGAACATTAATCACTAGAGGTATCTTGACATTTTAATTGTTTCTTGAAGGCTAAACGCACGAGGAACTTTTCAGCAGGTGCTTTTAAATCGCAAGTTTAGGAAGTTATTGATAAACACAGCGCCCCCCTGAGGTCAGCGCCCGCACCGCCTAAAAGCAGGCCTTTCCTGGAAGCATATTACGACTAAATAAACATCCCTTCTACCTGTCATTGCAGACAGAATGACTGCAATCTCTTTCCAGAATAGGCTGATGTTCGTGTGTGTGTGCGCGCGTGCTGTATTGTATATTATACCTCACTGCTGTTATATATGTCCGCTGGAGGCAATAGAATTGGAAAAGTACAATTCGCGCATTGCAGCAGACCCCTGCAATGTGTTCCCCTGCACTATTCCAGTCTGTCTCAGTAATGTCAAGGCCTGTGTTGGTCTCTCACCTGAGCCTGACCTCTTCCGGTGCTGTATGTTCAAGACTGTGAAGGACTTTGTACAGTTGTGTGACTGCCCTCCCAGTCCAAGCGAAGTGAGAGCAGGTTTCAACAATAAGAATGCCTGCCTCAGCCCACGGGGTTTGCATCGTCTTAGTTGATAATGGGTTCTGCGAAGTGTTTTGTTATTTAGGTTGTGTTAATAGTTAAGATGTACTGTGTTTAGTGCAGTGTAGGTTTCATTTAGGACTGAGTTTAGGCTTTGTCACGGACTGAGTTTGCATTGCGGCGCAGTTTGCTTGGGTGACTGCTGTGGTTGAATCTGGATTCAAGCGTAAATCTGTTTTCCTGAAAGATATACTTTACTTCCAGAATCTATTATGTGTGGCCAACAGATCATTTGTTTTGCATCAGAAGCACCAGGCAATCAGTGTCGTAATATTACAAGTTAAAGAGGGACCAAAACAAAAACTGCTGAGAGAATTAATTGTAACCTATATTACTGCAGTCATAACGTTATGTTTCAACATAAGGTGCCATAAAAGTTGAGTGCGATGACGCTGTGCGCAAGTGGTCCACAACATCCAAGTACGGCAAAATAGCGACTAACAATTCTAATACAAGAAAAAACGCAAAACAACTGACTATATATATTGAACGTAAGTCTAACTGGGGTATATCCGTGAGGATAAGCTTATGATCATTAGTAAACAATGATAACAGTTCAATTGCTGAGAATAGTTGATTGCACTTCAATCCCTGGGATATCCATTGTCTACGGGCCTTCATTAGGACAGGGTCTAGGTAAATCAAAGGAATTTAAGGAAATAAAGTAGTCTTGGGGTAGGACGCAAATAAAAGCAAATCTTGTTGTCAAACAACAGATGAAGTGATACATTAGCACCTACAAAATAAAATTTGAAGTAAAAAAGTATAGACTTAAGTGTAGGAGTCAAATGGGTGCAGAGTGGGCACACTACATAATTGATAGCCATTGATGCGAAACAGGAAAAAATAAGTTTTCTAAAAATGGTTTGAATCTGGCCTTTGTAACAAACAGTTTGTGCACTGTTATTGCTTCGGTCTGGTTCTGTTATGACGTGGTTTGGGCTTTGTCATGGGTTTTACAAACACACGATGGGCTGGTCTCTGATTTGCGTTGTGAGATTCTGCTCTGAAAATGGTTGGCTAAAGGTTTTCCAGTGTACACGTTTGGGTCTGGTTATGGCTTCAATTTAGGCACTGCCATTATGAGGAGTTTGGTTTCTCTCATTTTCTGACTTTTGGGGTCGTTTGTAGACTAAGTTTAGATTTGTGCTCAGTTAAGTTTTGCTACTTTTGTGAACTGAGCATGGATTCTTTCTTTGTCTAGGGTTCTTCCTGGTCTGGGTTCTGTCATTACTTCAGTTTGGGTTATTTGATTGACTGTCAGTGGGATCAATACTTGTTTGGTTGAGGCTGTGTATCATCATATGTTAAATTTAGATTCTGTTGTGTGTTTAAATTTGGTTCTACTATGGGTTGAGCTTTCTTTCTGATGTGAGATAAGTTAGGATTTTGTTTTGGTTTGTGTTTGGTTCTATTTGAGGTTAGGGATTGCCTTTATGCTGATTGTGGGCTCTGTCCTCGGTTGACTTTGGGTTCTTTTCTGGGTTGAGTTTGAGTTCTGTGTTGGGTTCAGATTGTGATCTCTAACAGAATACACTTAGATTCTGTTGTGCTAAACTATGTTACTTGACATTTGTGGAGTGCACTTCTACCACTCCTGAAGTTTGCAGTGTGCCGTTCTTGTCAGACTGTTGAAATGAGTTTGGGTTATGCAGTAAATTTAGGTTAGGTTGAGAGCTAAGTACAGTCACTGCCACTCCTATGTTTGAGAAGTTTGCGACATATTGATTTGACTTCTGTTGTGGGTTGCTTTGAGTTCTGTCAAGGATCTGTTTTCTATGGAGGGTAGGATTGAGTACACATTTTAAGAGGAAGTCTGATGCGGGCTGATTTGGGTGGTGTTCTCAGTTTGAGTTCTTTCATTGGTTGGTTTTGGATTCTGTAGTGGGTTGAGTCTGGTTACATTGTATGTTAAGTTTTTGGGCTTTATTTAGAATTTGGCGATGAGATACGTCTTCAAAATGTGATAGACATCTTGTCTGCTATATTACAAGTGCCATAGGCTATGCACTTATAATATGGTGAACGAGACATCCGTCACCTTTGTGACAGAGTATTCCATCTGCCAGACTCTAAACACTTGTCCCTATCACTTACCCACACTCCCCCATCTGACTAAGCAGAAGTGGAGGATGATCCTTCTACCGCACAGCAGCAAATACCTGGAACAGCCTCTCCATGCATCTCCAGACCATCACCTCACTTCCGGAATTCCGTAGGGCCCTCAAGACCTGTCTGTTCGCCTGAGTCACCCAGATCTGCAACCGCCTACATACACTTGCAGGTGATTAGCCGCGCTTTATAAATCCTATTTGATTTGATTTTACTAATAAACAAGGCCCTTTGTTTTCTTGTGGTTTGAGTTTCAAATTTATTGGGAATGGTTTCACTTCTGTTGTGGGTTGGCTTGATTTCTCTGGTGAGTTAGTTTGGTTTCTGTTGTGGATCATATTTGTTCTGCCATGGGCTGATTTACGGTGCACCATGGGCTGATTTTGTTATGGCCATATGGCCTGTCATTGAACAAGTCTGGGTTCTAAGGTGCCCTCTGTCTTGAGACTTTGTGGAATGAATTTGGGGTTTGTTTTGCCTTAAACGTGGGTTCTATTCTAAGGTGATTAAGAGTTGTGTTGGGGTCTGCTGAGAAATGGATTATTTTTGATTGGGAAGTGGTCTGTGGTGGATAGGTTTAAGTTATGATACATAATAAGTGATTTCCTTCAGAGGTTGAATTTGGATTTTGTCAGTGATTGAGTTTGAATTCAACTGTGCATTGAGGTCGGATTCTAATCTGTGTTGAGCTCGAACCCTTTTGGGACTGGTTTGGATTCGTTGTTTGGTTAGGGTTCGGCTGGTGGTTTAGTTTGGATTGTGTCATGGGTTGGACTGAGTCATGGTCTAGGTTCTGCAATAGGACAAACTATGGTCCTATCATAGATTATGATGGGTTCTTTCATTGGCATGTTGTAGTACGCTGGTTCTGTACATACTATATCAAAATGAGATATAGGGGGTCATTCTGACCCCGGCGGTCAGAGACCGCCGGGGCCAGGGTCGGCGGGAGCACCGCCGACAGGCCGGCGGTGCCCCGCAGGGCATTCTGACCGCGGCGGTTCGGCCGCGGTCAGATGCGGAAAACGGGCGGTCTCCTGCCGGTTTTCCGCTGCCCTTTAGAATCCTCCATGGCGGCGGAGCACGCTCCGCCGCCATGGGGATTCTGACACCCCCTACCGCCATCCTGTTCCTGGCGGGTCTCCCGCCAGGAACAGGATGGCGGTAGGGGGTGCCGCGGGGCCCCTGGGGGCCCCTGCAGTGCCCATGCCAATGGCATGGGCACTGAAGGGGCCCCCGTAAGAGGGCCCCACTATGTATTTCAGTGTCTGCTATGCAGACACTGAAATACGCGACGGGTGCCACTGCACCCGTCGCACATACCCACTCCGCCGGCTCCATTCGGAGCCGGCATCCTCGTGGGGAGGGGTTTCCCGCTGGGCTGGCGGGCGGCCTTCTGGCGGTCGCCCGCCAGCCCAGCGGGAAAGCCTGAATGGCCTCCGCGGTCTTTCGACCGCGGAGCGGCCATATGGCGGTTCCCGCGAGGCGGGCGGCAATTAGAATCAGGGCCATAGTGTGCACAGAGTCCAGGGGTTCCCCAGAAGTTTAACAGAGGCTAAGGTAGATAGTACCAATGCTCTCTTTTGTGGTAGTGTGGTCGAGAGTTAGGCTTATCAGAGGGTAGTGCAAATCATTTATTGTACACACACAGACAAAAAATAAAGCACATTCTCAATGACTAACTCCAGGCCAATTGTTTTTATATAGCAAAAATATATTTTGTTACTTTATTTCTAGAACCACAAGATTCAAGTTGCAGGTAAGTACATTTGCAAGTATTTATTCAACATATGTATCAATATCACTTTCTTTCAATGCGGCAAGTTAAACGGTTTTCAAATAAATAGCAATAATCTTTTTAAATGATGACACTGTCCAATTTTCAGAAACAGTTCTACGGGGGAAGAAAAGTTAGCACCGTTTTAAGATAAGTACAAGACTTACAATTCCAGTCTTAGGGGGTTAAGATGTCCACAGGGTGGGGTTCAAGTTAACCCCAAACATCCACCACCAGCAACATGGGGCCGGCCACGTACAGAGGTCAAAGTTGAGGGAGATTTAACATGGGCTCCTAGGGATACTGGGGGCCTTTGGAATCAGGCCTGCTTGCAGGTAAGTACCTGCGTCTTCGGAGGGAAGAGCTGGAGAGTTTACAGGAGCACCGGGGGCCACATGTCTACACCAAACAAACACCCTCAGAGGCGCAGGGGTAGCTGAGTGCAGGGTGCAAACACAGCGTTGGGCTCCCAATACTTTCCAATGGGGGACCCTGGGGGTCACAAAGATGCTTCAGGCTAAGTCATAGGGTTCGGTTCGGGGAAACCAAAGGCTGGACAAGGAGGAGGTCCACCTGCTGGATGTCATCTGGTAGTGCAGGCTGGCACAGACCGGTCAGTCCTGCACTAGGAGTTTGGTTAAAATGCAGGGGGCATCTCTAAGATGCCCACTGGATGCTTTTATCAATAAATCCAACACTGGCATCAGTGTGGGTTTATTGTGCTGGGAAGTTTGATACAAAACTTCTGAGACTTCAGTGAAGCCAGTATAGAGCTATGGAGTTCGTAATGACAATCTCCCAGCCCAAATACTCAATATGGCCACGCTGCACTTACAATGTCTAAAGATGGACTTAGACACTGTAGGGGCATATTGCTCATGCATCTGTGTCCTCACCTGTGGTATAGTGCACCCTGCCTGAGGGCTGTAAGGCCTGCTAGACGGGTGACTTACTTATGCCACAGGCACTGGTTTGTGGACATGGCACCCTGAGAGGGGTGCCATGTCTACTTTGTCTTTTTCTCCCCACCAGCACACACAAGCTGCAATGGCAGTGTGCATTTCCTTGATGAGGGGGTACCCCAGGGTGGCATAATACATGCTGCAGCCCTTGGGGACCTCCCCTGGCCACAGGGCCCTTGGTACCAGGGGTACCTTTCACAAGGGAGTTAACTGTGCACCAGGGGTGTGCCAATTGTGGGAACAATGGAACGGTTTTGGGGAAAGAACACTGGTGCTGAGGCTTGGTGAGCAGTATACCAGCACACTCTCAGTCAAGTCAGCATCAATGTCAGGCAAAAAGATTGTTGGGGGAAGTAACCATGCCAAAAACTGCACTTTCCTACACAACCCCCTCCCAATCTAAAGAGGATAAGACTAACCTTTCCCAAGAGAGTCTTCATTGTCTAAGTGGAAGAACCTGGAAAGGCCATCTGCATTGGCATGGGCAGTCCCAGGTCTGTGTTCCACTACAAAGTCGATTCCCTGTAGGGAGATAGACCACCTAAAAAGTTTATGGTTCTCACCTTTCATTTGCATCAGCAATTTGAGAGGTCTGTGGTCAGTTTGAACAATAAAGTGAGTACCAAACAAGTATGGTCTCAGCTTTTTTTAGTGACCAAACCACAGCAAAGGCCTCCCTCTCAATGGCACTCCAACACTGTTGTCTGGGGAGTAACCTCCTACTTATGAAAGCAACTGGCTGGTCTTGGCCATTGTCATTGGTTGGGGACAGGACTGCTCCTAACTCATGTTCAGAGGCATCTGTCTGCACAATTAACTGCTTAGAATAATCTCGAGCTTTGAGAACTGGTGCTGACCACATTGCCTCCTTCAATGATTCAAAGGCCTTTTGACAGTCAGGAATCCAGTTTACTTTCCTGGGCATTTTCTTTGTAGTCAGTTCTGTGAGGGGAATCACAATGGGTTCAAACCCCTTCATAAACCTCCTATAGTAACCAGTCAAGCCAAGGAGTGCCCAGGCTTGACTCTGGGTTTTTGGAGCTTCCCAGTCCAGAACTGTCTGGATCTTGGGCTGTAAAGATTGCACTTGGCCTCCACCTACAAGGTGGCCCAAGTATACAATAGTGTCTTGTCCTATCTGGCACTTTGATGCCTTAATGGTGAGGCCCACTGATTGCATGGTGGATCAGGTGATCCTGCCAGGAGGAGCTGAAGACAGGCAATATCATCTAGATAAGCTGCACTACTCCAAGCCAGCAAGGACTTGATTTACCAACCTTTGGAAGGTGGCAGGGGCATTCTTTAAACCAAAGGGCATAACAGTAAACTGATAATGCCCATCAGGTGTAGAGAATGTTTTCGTCTCTTTTGCTCTAGGTGCCATTCTCCTTTGCCAGTACCCTGAAGTTAAGTCAAAGGTACTGAAGAATTTGGTTGCACCTAACTTGTCAATGAGTTCATCTGCTCTTGGTTTAAGGTGAGCATCTGTCTTGGTGACAGAGCTGAGACCCCTATACTCCACACAAAACCTCACATCTCTCTTGTCATCTTTGGAATGAGGTTTGGGGACCAAGACCAATGGGCTAGCCCAGGGACTGTCAGAGGGCTCAATAACCTATACATCCAGCATCTTGTGGACTTCCATTTTGATGCTCTCTTTGACTTGGTCAGACTGCCTATAGATTTTAGTTTTGACAGGTAAACTTTCTCCTGTGTCCACATCATAGGTACACAGGAGGGTCTGTCCAGGGGTCAAAGAGCAGTGCCCAGCAAACCGCTGTAGGACCTGCCTGCAGTCAGCTTTCTGTTGGGCAGGGAGGGTGCTTGAGTAGACAACTCCATCAACTTACCCATCTTTAGGGTCATTTGAGAGGAGGTCATGGAGAGGTTCACACTCTGCTACCTGCTCCTCAACAGTAACCATCAGCATGGTTACATCTGCTCTATCATAATAGAGCTTTAGGCGGTTAACATGGATCACCCTTTTGGGTGTCCTGCTGGTGCCCAGGTCTACCAAGCAGGTGACCTCACTCTTTTTCTCTAGGATAGGGTAAGGGCCGCTCTATCTGTCCTGAAGTGCCCTGGGAGCCACAGGCTCCAGAACCCATACTTCTGCCCTGGTTTGAACTCTCCCAGTGCAGCTTTTTGGTCATACCACTGCTTCTGGAGCTGTTGGCTGGCCTCAAGGTTTTTGGATGCCTTTTCCATGTACTCAGCCACCCTTGAGCGAAGGCCAAGCATATAGTCCACCACATCTTGTTTAGGCTCACGGAGAGGTCTCTCCCAACCTTCTTTTAAAAGTGCAAGTGGTCCCCTTTGGGTGGCCAAACAGAAGTTCAAAGTGGGAAACCCTACTTCCTTCTGAGGCACCTCTTTGTTGACGAAAAGCAAGCATGGCAGAAGGATATCCCATCTCCTTTTGAGTTTTTCAGGGAGCCCCATGAGCATGCCCTCCAATGTCTTGTTGAATCTCTCAACAAGTCCATTGGTTTGTGGATGATAAGGTGTGGTGAACCTATAAGTCACCTCACACTCAATCCACATGTGTTTCAGGTAAGCTGACATGAAGTTTGTACCCCTGACAGAAACCACCTGCTTAGGAAACCCTGCTCTGATAAAAATACCAATCAAGGCTTTGGCTACTGCAGGAGTTGTAGTAGGCCTAAGGGGAATTGCTTCAGGATATTTGGTAGCATGATCCACTATTACCAGTAGGTACAGATTTCCTTAGGCTGTGGGTGGCTCAAGTGGACCCACAATATCAACACCAACCCTTTCAAAGGGGACCCCATCATAAGAAGTGGAATAAGGAGGGCCTTTGGGTGATCACCTGCCTTACCACTGGCTTGGAAGGTGACAGAAGTTGCAAAACTCCTTCACCTTGTGAGACATACTGGGCCAGTAGAAATGGCTGACAAGCCTATTCCATGTTTTTGTCTGTCCAAGATGCCCAGCTAGGGGGATGTCATGGGCCAAAGTTAGGACAAACTCCCTAAACTGCTGCGGTATTACCACTCTCCTGGTTGCACCAGGTTTGGGTTCTCTGGCAACAGTATATAGGAGCCCATCCTCCCAGTAGACCCTGTGAGAGCCACTGATATCTTCCTTCTCCCGTGCAGCTGCCTAATGCCTCAGGCCTTCAAGAGTGGGGCAAATCTTTTGTCCCTGGCACAGCGGTTCCCTTGAGAGACCCTCCCCCGGGCCCAAGAGCTCTGCCTGGTAAGGATCCAGCTCCGTGGACTCAGTTCCCTCAGAGGATAAGACTCCTTCCTGGGAAGGGAGGTCTTGTTTCTTTTGCTGCTCGGAAGCTGGTCCCCCAGTTTTCTTGCCCTTGGGCCATTATACCAGGCTCCAAAACTTCTTTTTCACCATGTAGTCAGCTTTGTGCTCTTGTTTTTAAACACACCATCTCAGGGATTCCCAGTACGGCTGCATGAGTTTTGAGTTCTAGTGCAGCCCAAGCTGAGAACTCCATATCATTCCCTAGCAAGAATTCCACTTGGATTGCAGAAGAGACCACTGCCTGTTTCAGACCAGTAACCGCTCCCCATTCTAAGGTCACCAAAGCCATGGGATGGACCTTAGTCACATTGTCAGCAGTGGTAACTGGATATGTTTGTCCAGCCAAATACTGTCCTGAGGGAAGCAGTTTCTCTGTCACCATGGTGAAACTGGCATCTGTATCTCTCAGGGCTTCTACCTTTGTCCCATTATTCAATAGGTGCTGTCTGTATTTCTGCATGTTAGGGGGCCAGACAGCAAGCGTGGCCACATCTACCCCACCCTCAGAGACTAAAGTAGCTTTAGTGTGGACCCTGATTTGCTCTGGGCACACTGTTGATCCCACCTGGAGACTGGCTATACCAGTACTAACGGGAGCAGTGCTATAGGGGATTCTTTCTGGAACAGGCCAAGTCTCCAGTTTGGTGTCCATGCTGTTTAAAGTTGTGACACAAGGCCTTTTTGGGATCAAAGTTTTTACCCTTGAACTCATGTGAGGATTGTGAAGAGGTTTGTGATTCCCCTCCTGTGCAGGTTTTTGGGGCCCTTGTGAAGACTCTTTGTTTTTGTCCTTAAGTGTCTCACCACCTTTCCCTTGGGGAGGCTTTGTAACCCTTTTCCTTTGGTCACCCCCAGTGGAAGTCTTGGTTACCCTAGTCTTGACGCAATGGTCTGTCTTCTTTCAAACCTCTAGGGGAGAAACTGGACCTAGGTCTACCAAACCAGATATTGAAGCAACTTGTCATTGAATCAGTTACCTAAAATATATTATTTCAGAAACAAATTATAAAACCCGACCATCTAGTGTTGTCACTGAGTAGTCTACAAAAGCAACCCAGGACTATCTCAAGGTTTTGTGAGCCCCTGCGAACCTAATTCTATACTCCTCAGTGGTGAATTCAAAGCCCTCAATCAGGGTAGACTTCTTGTGGTCATATGATTCAGCATCTGCATCAGTGAGTGTGAGAAGCCTATCCCTACACTCACCAGTAAAAAGTTCCCAAAGGAGAGCTCTCCAATGAGATTTGTTTAGTTTTCTGGTTGCACACACTCTCTCAAAAGCTGTGAAGCACTTGTTGATATCATCACCTTCTTCTTATTTAGAGATAATCCCTTTGGGCATTTTTAGGACATCAGAATGCTCTCTCACCCTACTGAAATTGCTGCCATTAATGTGTGTTAAGCCTATTTCTGCTCTCTCCCTCTCTATAGCTAGATGCCATTGCTCCAAAGCTAATCCTTTGGCCATTCTTGCTAAAAGGAGGTCCTCTTCATTGAGGCTTCCCTCAATGTTCCCAGAGGAAATGGACTCCCCTGTGGAAGATCCATGTCATGTGAGCACTCTCCTTAGAGAAAGGGGCCTTGGGGCCCTGATCACCCTAGTTAGGTGAGGAGCAGGGAGTTCATCTTCCTCATCTCAAATATTTTCCCTATCTGAGGGGGTTTTTCCTCCTCAGTAGGGTGGACCCGTGTATACTTTGCCAAGAGCTCCTTGAGCTTGGCCTTGGTGGGGTTGGAACCTGTTTTCATCTTTTTCAGTCTGCAGAGGGACCTTAACTCTCCCATCCCTAAATGGAGGTAAGGGGTGAGGTTGAGCTCCACAACCATGTCCTCTGAGCTGCTTATTAAGTTACTAAAGTTGGGGATTACTTTTAAGAACTAAAACCTATTTCTACTACTTACCCCTAACTAAAGTAACCTTTAAATGTAAAAAAGGAAATGCTACAGGGGACTTGACCAAGGCCCTAGCAGGAGTTAAAAATTTTTTAGAACAAATTGTCAAATTAAAATGACGAAATGAAGAGTTGAGGGTCATGGTGGAGGAAATAGTCAGGGTAGAGCCACAGCTGTTTGGAGCACAGGTACAGCAAATATCCATTGACATGAAGATGGAGCTATGGCGCAGAATCATGGACAGGGTGAATGCCGTGGGACAGCATCCAAGAAGAAGGGACGACATCAGGAAGAGGTGGAACGACCTACGGGGGAAGGTACGTTCCATAGCAGCAAGGCACAAGCTCGCCATCCAGAGGACTGGCGATGGACCCCCACTTCCTCTCCCACAGCTCACAGCTTTGGAGGAACAAGTCTTGGCAATACTGCATCCTGAGGGACTCACTGGAGTTGCCGGAGGACTGGACACTGGTGAGTCATCATTTACTACTTATCAATCCCCATACCGGCATGCCATCTCACACCCTCGCCCTCACCCCATCATTCCACTCCATCCCACACACTGCACCTACACATATGACTAACCCCAATGCCCAGCCCAGCATGCAAAACCAATGCATGGACAGCCCTGCCAGCCCTGCATGGACACCTATCACTAAAGCATGCACAGCATAGGGGAACTAACAATCCCACAATACATCAACATACACAAACCAAGGTGGCAGGGCAACAGCAATGATAGAGGGGAAGCTAGGGATGTACACTATGTCACAAGCATGACGCATATTACATCACTTACATCCCCGCAGGTGCCCCAGCCAATGTCAGTGGAGAGGAGGTGCCACGACAAACCAGTCCCCCAACAGAAGATGCCCCCAGTGATGACAGTAACTCTGAACTTCAAGATCTGGATCAGCAACCTGGCCCATCAGGGACCACTGGTCAGTCGGTCACCCCAGCCCACTCACAGTCCACCACAAAGCCTCCCCCATCAGTATCCAACACCACAGCAGCCATCCACCGTCCCCACACCTCTGTCCCCAGGACACGTCAATCAGCAGTGTGCCCACCTGTAATGGGACCCCAGTCCACGCCTCACACCCAAGACATTCAGGTACCTGGGTTCAGTGGGCACACTGTTCAGGGGACAGAAGCACAGGGAAACAGGGACACTGGGAGGACTGCTGTGCGCCAGGGGGAGGACAGGCCCAGGGAACCGACTCTCCAGGAAGCACTCACCAAGATCATGGATACCTACCAACAAACCCAGGACATGATTGGCCAGATCCTTGACAACATGCAGGAGAACAAGCGGTTGCAGGAGGAACACCATCATGAGATCAGAGAGGACTTGCAGGCTCTCAACACCACCATGATCTCCATAGAAGGGGTGCTGGCAGACATGGCCAACATCATGAGGGAATCGACAGCCCACCAGCGGGCCCCTACCACTAGCCAGTCTATTGACCAGCCCACCACTTCCACTGCAGCTAGTGGGCAGGAGGCCCCACCACAGGACCCACAGGCCAACAGCACCCCTCCCCCTGCAGAAGGTGAACCACCCCATAAACGTTCCCTGCGAACCAGACAGAAGCCAGAGACACTTGCCAAGACCAAGACCACTGCCAGGAAATGAGACTCTCCTGATTGTCCCACTTGTGTCCCACCCTGTCACCTTGTCCACTTTGAACTGCCTTTGCTCCCCGACCTATGGCCCCTTGGACACTGGACCCGTGCTACAAACAGACTGGAACAATACCCTGGACTTTTCTCTATCATCACCCCATTCCATTGCACTCTACCCTAAATTTTATAGCACTAAAATAAACACCCTTGAACACAACTTGACTGATAGTATTTTATGTGTTGAGAATGTGCATTCAGGGGAACAGTCACATCTGGTGCAAATGATATGAACACTGTGATAGCATGCAATTAATGACCTGTAACTGTCTGTAGTAATCACATCAGGACACTGTTGTCATATCACCAACATCTGTAAAATGACAAGCCATAGGTGACAGTAACTTGAGATGTAAAGGAAGTGAATGCCATCATGCTACAGTCACACAGATGAAATCAATGGTAAGAACAATGATCAGTTCCACTGTCTCACCTGTGTCATTGGAAGTGTTGACTTGACGTATAACTGATGTTCTGTTGTCCACATCCTCATCCTGTGCCTCCTCATCCTCACTGTCCTCAGGGTCCACTGCTGCCACAGGAGCATCTCCAGTCTCCTCTTCCTGCAGAAAAGCCACATGTCGTCTGAGGGCCAGGGAGTGCAACATGCAGCATGCCACTACTATCTGGCAGACCTTCCCAGGTGAGTAGCACAGGGATTGGCCTGTCAGATGAAGGCATCTGAACCTGGCCTTCAGGAGGCCGAAGGTACTTTCGATTATTGTTCTGGTTCGACCATGTACCTCATTATAACGGTTCTCAGCCCCTGTCCTGGCATTCCTCACAGGGGTTAGGAGCCACGATAGGTTTGGGTAGCCAGAGTCACCTGCAAGTATTGAGTGACAAACATTAGACTAACACAATGCCATAACACCTGAAGGCATACACTGACATACAGTGGGTGGGGACTCTGGCTCACCCATCCGCCACACCCTGTGCCTCTGTAGCTGGGCCATCACATTTGGGATGCTGCTATTCCTCAGGACAAGGGTGTCATGCACTGACCCAGGATACTTGGCAGTGAAGTGGGAGATGTACTGGTCCACCAGGAACACCATTTGCACATTCAGTGAGTGGAAACTCTTCCAATTCCTGAACACTTGTTCATTCTGACGGGGGGACAAACGCAATATGTGTACAGTCAATCGCCCGAATAATATTGGGGATATGCCCCATTGCATAGAATCCTGCCTTCACAGTGGCCAAATCTTCCACCTGGGGGAAAACAATGTAGCTGCACATGTTTCAACAGGGCAGACAAAACCCTTGCCAGCACGATTGAGGACACTGGCTGTGACAGTCCTGCTGCCAAGCCCACTGTCACTTGAAAAGAAACAGTTGCCAGGAAATGGAGCACTGATAGCAATTGCACAAGAGGGGGGATCCCAGTGGGATGACGGATGGCTGATATCAGGGCAGGGTCCAATTGGGCACAGAGCTCTGTGGTTGTGGCCCTGTCCAGTCTACAGGTTAGTATAATGTGCCTGTCCTCCAGAGTAGCCATGTCCACAAGGGGTCTGTACACAGGGGTTTGTCTCCTCCTCCTAGTCATCCGCTGCGGTAGGTATCTAAGGGACACAAGAGTGAGTAGCCTGACACAATTTGAACAATGGAACCACAACCTCAGTGTACATACAGCATCAATGTGATGGAACAGTGGGAATAGGAATGTATGTGCAATTTTAGACAATGGTACAGTTATGGTTCATCTGATCATTGTCCACCACCTTTAAATGGCGACCGCCTGTCCTGTATCTTCGGACAGGTAGAAGTGAGGTAACTCCGCTGACGTTGGTCGTTGTGGCGGAAGGCGGTCTTGCACCGCCATGCAATTCCTCATTGGCTAATATAGGGGTCTATGGAGTACAGTAGCCAATGGGGATCAGCGCTGGTGGTGACGGTGTACACTGCCACGGACAGTGACCGCCATTTTCTATCTAAATCCTCACTTGTTTCCTGACTTTCCACAGGACAACACCTACACTGTGTGTGCCTGTGTGACCGAGGAAAGGGCCCCTGCCTTCACTTCGGAGGAGTTGCAGTGTGATCCTGCTCAAGGGTAATGGGTGTATGGCAAATGCAGGTAACCTAGCTCGTTTGAATTCCAAGTCAGTCAGGGCTTTGTGGGTTCCAGGAGGTGTGCAGTTGGCGGTGTTTGACCCTCATCTTTCTGTGGCATCTAGCCAAATCAATGCCAGTGCAATGCATAGTGCTCAATCCTGATCACTGTGTGTGATGGTGCTGTGTATGCCAACTGTGGTGTTGGTGCTGTAATTGACCTAGTGTTCCTTTCTCTCTCTCCCCCCTTTTTTCATCTGTCATCCTGTCCATGTGTGCATTAGCATCATCTGGCGGAGAAGCAGGGGTACCGGTGACAGAGGGAGCTGCATCCCACAGGACCCAGGAGGCAGAGTTCACAGAAGCCGAGGGAACCAGTGGGACGGAGGGCGATGGGAGCAAAACGGCGGAGACAGGAGGTGACAACACTGACTCAGATACCTACTCCGATGGAAGCTCCCTGGTGGTGGCGGACACCTCTGAGACCACCCCAACTGCAGGTACAGCCGCCACCCCTGTACCAGCACAGCCCTCCCAGTAGCCCCTCAGCGAGTTGCCCGTGCCTATTCGCCCAGGAGGGTGGGCATCTCCTTCATCCAAGGCACCTCAGGCCCTGCCCCAGTGAGCCCTGCTGCCCTGAGTGAGGAGGCTATTGACCTCCTGAGATCCATCTCTGTAGGGCAGTCAGCCATTGTGAATGCAATACAGGGGCTGGCATCCCAGATGCAGCAATGCAATGCATTCCTGGATTGGCATCCCAAAAGAGATCGATTCAGGCTCTAGCCTCCTCTCTGATGGCAGCCATTGTCCCTGTTTCTACCGCCCCCTCCAACTACCACTTCCCAATCCCAGTCTCTTCAACCCCAACTCATCCCATGCACCCATACAGACGAGCAGGCACACAAGACAACACACAAGAGTGGCACAGTCAAACGCAGGCACCACACTTCGGTCCAGAAGCACTTACGCAAACATCAGACAGTTGCAAACACAACCACATGCACTGCCTCCATTGTCTCCCCCTCCTCCTTCTTCTCCACCTCCCTCACAGTCATATCCACACTCACACCTGCATGCACTGCTTCAACAGCCACCACCAGCATCACCACACCAAGCAGCACACACATACCTCACTGGCAGACACCTCCGCAACATCCATCCACGCATCCCCTGTGTCCTCTCCCTCCCTGTTTGTCCCCCCTAAAGGACACAAACACAGGCACTCAGACACCCAACAGCCATCCACCTCACATCAGCACACTACCCATGGACCTGTGCCCAAGTCCAGCAGACGTACTCCTCCAACAACCACTCCCTCAACCTCCACTCCCATCCCTCATCCTGCCCCCTGTCCCTAAGAAGCTTTTCCGTGCCCAACTTGACCTTTTCCCTTCCCCTCTCTCCCCCTTCCTGCCCCTAAGAGCAGGGTCCCAACGACCCAGCCCAGCGCCAGCACCTCAGTCAAACAGTCCACGGGGACGGTGGAGGCACCTCCTTGTCGTGGAGGCAAGAGAGTGAAGGATCCCACTCCACCAGCCAGGAAGGGTAAGGATCCCACTCCACCAGCCAGGAAGGGGAAGGAACCCTCACCTCCTGCCACGAAAGGGAAGAAGCCCTCACCTCCAGCTGAGACACAGAAGCCCTCACCTCCAACAGAGGCTGGCAGGGTACCACCACCACCAGTGGGCACGGGGCCCTCATCTCCTGATGAGACACAGCAGCCCTCGCCTCCAGCAGAGGCTGCCCAGGAGGAACCTTCCACAGCTGAGACACAGCCGCCCTCACCTCCTGCAGAGGCTGCCCAGGAGGCACCTTCCACAGCTAAGACACAGCAGCCCTCACCTCCAGCAGAGGCAGCCCAGGAGGCACCTTCCACAGCTGAAACACAGCAGCCTTCACCTCCAGCAGAGGCAGCCCAGGAGGCACCTTCCACAAGCTGAGACACTGCAGCCCTCACCTCCAGCAGAGGCTACCCCGGAGGCACCTTCCACAGCTGAGACACTGCAGCCCTCACCTCCAGCAGAGGCTGGCAGGTTACCAACACCACCACCTCCAGTGGTCACGGAGCTCTCACCTCCAGCTGAGAGGGTGCAGCCCTCGCCTCCACTAGCAGACATGTAGGCCACCCTCCAGGAACTGCTGTACAAGAAGCCCCCTCCAGAAGCAGTGGGCAAGTCCCCCACCTCAGAGACTGTGACCTTGCACTCCCCTACATTGGGAAATGGGCATGGAGCCCCCTTCAGAAGTAGTGGGCAAATCCCCGACCTCAGAGACTGTGACCTTGCACCCCCCAGCATTGGGAAATGGGCATGGAGCCCCCTCCAGAACCAGTGGGCAAGTCCCTGACCTCAGAGACTGTGACCTTGCGCTCCCCAGCATTGGGAAATGGGTATGGAGCCCCCTGCGGAACCAGTTGGCAAGTCCCCGACTTCGACTGAGGTGCCCCCCAACCCCCTTCCCACTGAGGTGCCTGCCCACTTCAATGATGATGCCCCTACACAGTTTTGTGAGGATGTTGTCAGGAAACAAGTTGGGCCTTGGACTGTGCCATGTGAGCCCTTAGTACTTTGGACTGGGCATTGGCCCTTTGTGGACAATTGTACATATTTCTTTGTTTTCAAATTGGTTCATGTGGTGGCTTTTGCCTTGCAAATACATTTTCAGTACTTCCGTACTTTAGTCCTTGTATTATTATGCTGTGTGTCGTGTGCCATTGGGTTACATCTGCCTCTGGTTGTGTGTATGGTGTGTGTGTGTCTGGTGTGTGTCGTGCGTGTGTGTCACTCTCCTTTTCCTCCCTCCCTCTCTCCCTTGTGTGCTAGGCGGCTGTACTCACCGTCATCGTCTTCGTCGGCATTGGTGTTCCAGGTAGAGCATGGCGTAGAAGAGCATTGAGTAAACTTGCAGTTCCGGTTCCATGGCGGCATTGTTCTTCTCTGTATCTCTGATGGTGAGTCTTTGGTTTTCTGTGCAGTGTTTATGCCATGCTTTTGATGGCATTGGTTCCGCCCCGAAAATCGTGGCGGATTGCAGTGTCATGATATGCTGGGTGGTACCTTGTCTTCCACCTGGCTGCTGATGGCTAACGCCGTGGTGCATGGTGTTAACGCTCTGGTGGATGGTGTGGTACATTGGCTGTTTATGGGAGTTCTCACCGCCATGGTCTTAATTTGGCGGTAATTACCGCCAGCCTGTTGGCGGTATTTCCGCCACTTTATCACTCACCATGTCATAATGACCACCATAGTGTGCACGGAGTCTAGGGGTTCCGCAGAGGTTTAACAGAGGCTAAAGTAGATAATACTAATGCTCACTTTTGTGGTAGTGTGGTTGAGCACTTAGGATTATCAGAGGGTAGTGCAAAGCATGTGTTGTACACAAACAGACAATAAATGAAGCACACACTCAATGAATAACTCCAGGCCATTAGTTTTTATATAGCAAAAATATATTTTGTTTCTTTATTTCTAAAACCACAAGATTCAAGTTGCAGGTAAGCACATTTGCAAGTAAATATCCAACATATGTATCAATATCACTTTGTTTCAATTCGGCAAGTTAAACAGTTTTCGAATAAATAGCAATAATCAGTTTTAAGAGTTGACACAGTGCAATTTTCAGAAACAGTTTTGGGGGGAAGAAAAGTTAGCACAGTTCCAAGGTAAGTAGAACTCTTTCAGTTCCAGTCTCCGGGGGTTAGGATGTCCACAGGTTGTGGTTCAAGTTAACCCCAAACACCCACCACCAGCAACACGGAGTCGGCCGGGTGTAAAGTTGGTCAAAGTTGAGGTAGATTTAACATGAGCTCCTAGGGGGAGTGGGGGCACTTGGAATCAGGCCTGCTCACACGTAAGTGCTTGTGTCTTTGGAGGGCAGACATGGGTGTTTTAGAGCATCTCCAGGGGACCACGGGTCAGCACCAAACACACACCTTCAGCGATGCAGGGGCGGCCGGGTGGAGGATGCAAACACAGCATCGGGCTCCCAATGCTTTTCTATAGGGGAACCCTAGGGTTCACAAAGATGCTGCAGGCTAAGTCCAGGGGGTCGGTTCTGGGAAACCAAAGGCTGGACAAGGAGGAGGGCCACCTCCTGGGCGAAGGTCAGGGGGCTGCGTATGCAGGGCTACCTTTTGGTGTCTGAAATCTTCATCCGGTTCTCTTGCGGTCAGGGGGGTCCTCCGGATTTAGGCTGCAGGCATCATCATGATGGACAGGAGGGGTCAACCCAGGGTGGACACTAGGTTGGAATCACCTGGGGACTAGCACTTGTCAGTTGGGCCACCTGGACATGGGCCGTGGGAGTCAGGTACAGAGTGGGCAGGACTTGTGGATCAGGGGCGGTTCCGAATTCTTTTGCTGTTGTTTCTTTCTGGACAGGGCTGCTGCCCAAGGGGGATCGTGGTCCTCTGGGGTGCAGGCAGTCCTCTTGAGTTCTTTAAGAGGCCGCAAGTCCTGCAGGATGCATTGCCTTTTTGTAGTAGGGCTTCAGAAGCTGGAAACAGGCCTGTAGGGATGGAGCCAAGACAGTTGGTGTCTTCAGTCTGCTCTGCGTGGGGTCAGCTTAGCAGCCCTTCTTTTTTCTTCTTGTCTTCTTCTTGAGGTTGCCAGGAATCTGACAAGCTTGGTTCAGGGGAACCCTTAAATCCTGGATTTAGGGGTGTTTCAGGGGTCAGAGGGCAGTAGCCAATGGCTACAGTTGCTGAGGGTGACTACACCCTTCAGGTGTCCACTCCCTTTGGGTAGGGGAACACAGACCGAACCCTATTGGTCCCTGTCCTCCAAACCAAGATGGAGAATTTTGCAAGGAGGAGGTTACTTCAGCTCTGGACACCTTAGGGGTGGTCCTAGCAGAAGTGGTCACTCCTCCTTGTTTTCCCTAATTTTTACATCAGACTTGCAGCCAAAAGTTGGGAGGCGGGCATCTCCACTAGCTGGAATGCCCTGGGGCACTGTAACAAGAGGCCTGAGCCTTTGAGGCTCACCGCCAGGTGTTACAGTTCCTGCAGGGGGAGGTGTGATGCACCTCCACCCAGTGCTGGCTTTGTTTTTGGCCACAGAGTGCACAAAGGATCTCACCCCATGTGGTCAGAAACTCATCTAGAAGAGGCAGGCTGGCACAGACCGGTCCGTCCTGCACGAGAAGTTTGTCTAAAATGCAGGGAGCATCTCTAAGATGCCCTCTGGGTTCATTTTTCAATAAATCCAACACTGGCATCAGTGTGGGTTTATTGCGTTGAGAGGTCTGGTACCAAACTTCCCAGACTTCAGTTAAGCCATTATGGAGCTGTGGAGTTTGTAATGATAAACTCCCAGCCCATATACACAGAATGGCCACACTGAACTTACAGTGTCTAAGGATGGACTTAGACTCTGTAGGGGCATATTGCTCATGCAGTTAAGCCCTCACCTGTGGTATCGGGCACCCTACCTTAGGGCTGTAAGGTCTGCTAGAGGAGTGACTTACCTATGCCACAGGCAGTGGTTTGTGAGCATAGCATCCTGAGAGGGATGCCATCTCGACTTTGTCTTTTTCTCCCCACCAGCACACACAAGCTGCAATGGCTGTGTGCATGTGCTTGGTGAAGGGTCCCCTAGGGTGGCATAATACATGCTGCAGCCCTTGGGGGCCTTCCCTGGCCACAGGGCCCTTGGTACCATGGGCACGTTTTACAAGCGACTTAATTGTGTGCCAGGGGTGTGCCAATTGTGGGAACGATCATACAGTTTTTGGGAAAGAACACTGGTGGTCGGGCCTGGTGATCAGGATCCTGGCACACTCTCAGTCAAGTCAGCATGAATATCAGGCAAAAAAGTGTGTGTGTGTGTGTGTGTGTGGGGAGGGTTAACCTTGCCAAAAAGCGCACTTTCTTACACGTTTTCAGTTGTGCTGAGGTATTGGTTATGAGTCAGTGAACTTTACGTCTATGGATTTCTGTTTTGGTTAATGTTATGGGTTTAATATAGGTTATATTCTGGGTTGCGTTTATGTTTCATCATGAATTGTGTTTAAGGTCTATACTGGGTGGAATTTGGGCTCTGTCAAGGGTTGAATACGAGTTTGGGTTCTACTGTAATTTGAATTTGGTTTTTATCATGAGTAGCCATTAACTAGTGTGGTTTGAGTATGGGTTCTGCTGCAGGTGAATGTGGGTGATTCATCAATTTAGCTCTGTTTCTGTTGTGTGCTGGTTAGCCTTATGATATTAGCTGAGTAGGAGTTATGTTGCACATATGTCTATATTTTTATGGCATTCAAATGTAGGTCATCTCAACAGATGCTCTGTATTTTGATAATGTCTGACTTGAGGTTGTGTAGTGAGTTACTTGAGTTTCTGAGGTAAGTTGCATTTGCATTCTGCTGTACAGTTGGTAGGGTTGCTATGGAAGTTAAATTTGGGTCCAGCTATGTGGTGGTTTGGTTCTGTCATTGTTTGATTCAGATCTGATGATGGGTTAGCTTTGCTTTCCACTGTGGGTTGGTTTTGGTTGCTTTGTATTCCAGCTTTATTTGCATATCACCACCTGCATGCCACTCGTGAGGCCTGGAAGCACATTTTGGTGCATAGGTAGCATGCTGCTTCCTAGGTTCAGCATGGCTGGAAGAGTGTGAATTTAGAAGTTAGCCTATGTAGCAAGCATTTTGGTATCATGCGTCATGATCAAAGGATTGTTCTTTTGAAAGCATGTGTGTTAGAATAACATTTACAGAGTGATAGATAAGATGAGGTCCAGCATCAAGTAGGAAGTTGCCAAGATGCTGAGTCGGGGTGAGAGAGAAGTCCAGCAGTCCCTGGTCCAGCCCAGTGGTGTTGGTTCCCAAGACTGCTGCTCCCAGTGCAAAGCCAGAGCTTAGGTTCTGCATGGACTACCGGGGTCTCAACTCTGTCACAAAGACAGATGCTCACCCCATCCCCCAAACTGATGACCTTGTAGACAGGCTAGGCGTTGTCAAGTTCCTTAGTACCTTTGATCTGACGTCAGGGTACTGGCAGATTGCCTTGACTGAAGGGGCAAAAGAGAAATCAGCTTTTTCTACTCCTAAGGATCACTACCAGTTCCGGGTGATGCCCTTTGGACAGAAAAATGCCTCCACTACCTTCAAACAGTTGGTTAACGGGGTCCTAGCTGGCAAGGATGCCTTCTGTGCAGCCTATCCAGATGACATCACCGTCTACAGTTCCAGCTGGGAGGAACACCTGCTCCACCTCAAAGAGGTGCTTAAGGCCCTGCAACAGGCAGGCCTGACCATCAAGGCCAGTAAGTTCTAGATTGGGCAGGGTTATGTGGTGTACTTGGGACACCTAATAGGTTGTGACAAGGTGCAGCCCCTCCAGGCCAAGATTGAAACAATCAAGGCTTGGCAACCACCTAGAACCTAGACAGAGATGAGAGCCTTCTTAGGTCTCACCGGATACTACCGAAGATTTGTTAAGGGTTATAGCTCCATAGTGGCCCCCTTAACAGGACTCACATCCGAGAAGTAACCTAGGTTCGTGAATTTGACAGAGGCTTGTCAGAAAGCCTTTGACTCCCTGAAGGAAGCCATGTGCACGGCCACAGTGCTCAAGGCCCCTGACTAATCCAGAGAATTCATTGTGCAGACAGACACTTCAGAGCATGGCATAGGGGCGGTCCTAGCACAGCTTAATGAGGAGGGCCTTGACCAACCAGTAGTCTTTATTAGCAGGAGACTATTAGCACAGAAACAGAGGTGGAGTGTTATTGAAAGATAGGCATTTGCTGTGGTCTGGGCACTGAAGAAGCTGAGACCATACTTGTTTGGGACTCACTTCTGAGTTCAGACAGACCACAAGCCCCTCAGATAGCTCACTCAAATGAGGGGTGGAAATCCTAAACTCTCGAGGTGGTCCGTTTCCCTACAGGGGATGGACTTTACGGGGGAGCATATCCTGGGGATTGACCACGCCAATGCTGATGGTCTCTCCAGATACTTCCACGTTAACGATGAGAGCTCCTAAAGTGTTGGGTAGCTCTCCCCACTTTCAGCTGGGGGAGATACATGTTAGACCTGACAGCCTTAGGGTGGTCACCCCCAACATTTTGCCTGCCTCCCTCCACTTTTTGACACTGTTTTTGATGGTTTTAGGACTCTGCGCACTTTAACACTGCTAACCAGTGCTAAAGTGCATATGCTTTCTCCCTTAAAACATGATGACATTGGCTCATACTCGACTGACAAATTTAATTTATTTGTAAGCCCCTATTAATGTGAACTGCATGTGCTCAAGGACTGTAAGTGAAATGCTACTAGTTGGCCTGCAGCACTGATTCTGCCACCCACAAAAGCAGCCCCTTAACCATGTCTCAGGCCTGCCATTGCAAGGCCTGTGTGTGCAGTTTCACTGCCACTTTGACTTGGCATTTAAAAGTACTTGCCAAGCCTTAAACTCTGCCTTTTCTACATATAAGTCATCCCTAAGGTAGGCCTTAGGTAACCCAGAGGGCAGGGTGCTGTGTGCGTAAAAAGCAGGACATATATCTGTGTGTTTTATATGTCCTGGCAGTGGAAAACTCCTAAATTTGTTTTCCACTGCGGTGAGGCCTGCTCCTTTCATAGGCTAACATCACGGCTACCCTCATAAACTGTTTGAATGGTAGATTCTGATTAAAAAGGGGTAAACAGGTCATATTTAGTATGGCCAGAATGGTAATACAAACTCCTGCTGACTGGTGAGGTTGGATTTTATATTAACTATTTTAGAAATGCGACTTTTGGAAAGTGAGCATTTCTCTGCACTTTAATCCTGTGCCTTACAGCCTGTCTCCAATCCACATCTGGGCTGGGCTGGTTGACAGCTCCCTCGTGCATTTCACCCAGACAACCACAAACACAGGATGCTCAGTCACACCTGCACACATCTGCATACTGAATGGGGTCTTCCTGGGCTGGAAGGGTGGAGGGCCTGACACTTACATTTCAAAGGACAGTGGCCTTCCCTCACACAAAGGACAGCCAAACCCCCTACTGGGACCTTGGCAGACAGGGTTGTACTGAAAGGGGACCTTGTGCACTTCAAAACTGCTCTTTAAAGTCTCACCCACTTCAAAGACTCTTTTGGGTATATAAACTGGGTCCCTGACTGTACCAAACTAGACACTTCTTAGAACTGACATTCTGCACTAGAACCTGCAATCTGCCATGCAAATATGCCTGGCTGCCCAAAGGACTCACTTGGACTGCTTTGCTGTAAAGCACTGCTGCCTTGTTGTTGCCCTGCTGCCTTGCGGGTCTCTGGCTTGGATTGAGCTTTCATCCTGTTTCCTGAAGTCACAGGGCCAAAAAGACTTAGGCGGTCATTCCAACCCTGGCGGTTGGGGACCGCGGGAGCACCGCCAACAGGCTGGCGGTGCTCCCATGGGCATTCTGACCGCGGCGGTACAGCCGCGGTCAGAGACGGAAAACCGGCGGTGTACCGCCGGTTTTCCACTGCCCTGGGGAATCCTCCATGGTGGCGCAGCTTGCTGCGCCGCCATGGGGATTCCGACCCCCATACCACCATCCTGTTCCTGGCGGTTTCGGCCGCCAGGAACAGGATGGCGGTATGGGGTGTCGTGGGGCCCCTGGGGGCCCCACAAAGATTTTCAGTGTCTGCCATGCAGACACTGAAAATCGTGACGGGTGCAACTGCACCCGTCGCACCCCTTCCACTCAGCCGGCTCCATTCGGAGCCGGCATCCTCAAGGAAGGGTGTTTTCCGCTGGGCTGGCGGGCGGCCTTCTGGCGGTCGCCCGCCAGCCCAGCGGGAAACCCAGAATAACCGCAGCGGTCTTCTGACCGCGCAGCGGTATTCTGGGGGCTCCCACCGGCCCTGCGGTTACCGCGGCCGGCGGGAGTCAGAATGACCCCCTTAATCTCTGCAAAGGAACTCCTTGTGCGGCGAAAGTCGATGCACAGCCTGCCGGAATTGATGCACAGCCTGTTCAGTGGTGAGAAAATCACTGCATCGCCAAATTGGAACGATGCAGCCTGGCTCCCCGAGTGGAGATCGACACAGCGTGAACGCTGCGACCGGAACTTTGGCGCACAGTCCACCAGATCGATGCATCGCCGAGAAAGAACGACGCAGCCCGACTTCCTGCAAGAGGAATCGACGAAGAGTCAGCCATGCGGTAGAAATTCCGCCGCATCACCCACCGGATTGACGCAACAGCTGTGACTTCACCCCGCATGCCCAGGATTTCCACGCATCGTCCCTGGGCGTCAAAAGACCCCGCTTCGCAAAGAGGATTTAAGCCTGCGTGTCGGAATTCGACGCAAAGCCCTTGCCATGTGGAAAAGAATTGACACATCATTTGTGTGTGCCTGGAAATCTGACACACACCTACCTTTTTCCACGCATCTCCTCCTCTGCAGTCCTCATGCGTGTATTTTTTACTCAAACCAGGTACTTTCTGCTTGCAAGAGACAACTGTTGCTTTTAAGAACTTAAGACTCTTCTTATCATTACAAAAGTGATATTTCAACTTGTGATTATCAAATCTTGATCGCTTGACCTTACTTTAGTTAGATAAATATCCTATATTTTCTAAACCTGTGTGGTGTCTTTTTGTGGTATTCTCCTGTGTTATTGCATGATGGATTGCACAAATATGTTACACATTGCTTTCGAAGTTAAGCCTGACTGCTCAGTGCCAAGCTAGCAGAGGTTGGGCACAAGATAATTTGGACTGCGTGTGACTTACCCTGACTAGGATTGTGATCCCTATTTGAACAAGGGTGTATACCTCTGCCAACTGGAGACCCCATTTCTAACAATGGGTATCTCCAATTTAGTATAGAGAAGGAAATAAAAAGACAAACGGAGCTGCTTATGCTTACACTTACTAGTGTTGTGTATGGTTAAAAAACAGTGGGTTTATACTTGCTTAATGGGTTGATTTTGGTTCAAGTACGAGATGAATTTTGGCTCAGTTGAAGCTGCAGGTAAGCTACATAGTCAAAATAATTAAGGGGGATGGGGAGGTATTCTGGTCCAGTGTATATCCTCCCAAGTAGTACATCAAAAATATTTAATACACTGTTCCAAATGTGTGTGAGACAAATAAAGGATACCTTAGTGGGGGTCCTAAATTTTAGGAGCAAGGCACCTCACACATCCCAAGGGATGTCATGCTTCATCATCGGAGCTGCTCCTCGCCAGACCGGCGGTGCAATGTCTGACGGGCACCACCCCGGAAGGGAGGGCTCTTTGCCGGAGATCTTTTGTAGTAGTGAAGCCGTGACCCCAGAGGTGGGAAAGCGTAAAGAAGGAGATCAAAAATACCGGGTGATTAAAATTGACTCACTGAATCAGCACAGGATAACGACTTTATTAGTCCAATGCAAAAAAACAGGGGCCAAGGTTAAAAAATGGTCACAGAAGTGAAACCGAAATAATGTTCAGTCACTCTGTATCAAACTGATCAAAGAAAGGGTGGGGGGACCATCCCTATCGTGGGTCAACATGTTTTGCATCCTGGTGGTCTATACGGATCCAGTGATGCTTCATCAGGACCAGTAAACAGCTATAAGTATCTCCTAGATAGAAAAAAGAGGAGGTCTGGAAATATATTCTGAAATTATCATAAAGGTATCCAGTCACTCACATCAAAAAGAGGAAGGAAATTTGTCTTAACCGTCGCCCTAGAAAATAAAGGTACACGGGTTATTTAAAATAGACCTTGAGTAATGTCAAGGAAGGAAAAGAGTGATGGTGGGTAATCGTGCTGAGTAGTGCTCGTGAACAAAAGTGAAAAATAAAAACTGTATGCTTCCAAGTCATATTCAACTTACCAACCCAATTAGGGAAAAGCGCTTCATAGGGTCACACGGACCTTTGGTCGAGCGCAAAAAGAATCTGCAGGGAGAATGTACAACAGAACACAGAGTTATTTATGTAAATAACAATTAGATGTAGCAAGGATATATAAATCCTAAAAATATAGGCAGAAGGTTACTACCTATATGCTGAAGTTCACATAATGCAGTGGGGGGTAAGCAACTTGCTACCCTAGAGTAAAAAATGCCAGGAAGTTGTGGAGGTAAAAAACAACTCATCTATGGTGACAGTCAAAAAGTATGAAATATACAAAGTCAATATACATGAAACTAGACGTTCGTCAACTTATCGAGCGCGCTGGTTATGTAACACAAAAAAAACACATATGGACACAGAATAGCAAGCGGGCGTCTTGTAAGCTCAAGTCGGCATCATCACATCGAAATGCCAATACAGACCGCCATGCCGTGGACGGTTGTGGAGAGAAAAACAAATAAGTAAATAAAACCCCTGAATCTAAAAGTAATGGAACGGGGAGATTGGGGGGCAAAGACCAGTGCTGCTTACTTGTCTTCAATGCCGCCGTTGCAGGTACATCTACCCGGGTCCGCGTTCCCTGGAAAGTAAAGGGAATCACGGATGTGCCGGTAATGAATGGTGTAACCCGGTAATGAAAAAAATGTTATCCGGAACTAGAGCGTCACCAGGACGCGAGCGTGCTTGCCGGGGGGGTGTAAGCTACATAAACAGTGGAGTTTGGCATTTTACATAGAATACATGAGGGTTACTTCAAGGGGTAGACTTGTGTCTGCTAAGGCTTTAGTGCTGCTTGCATGATGTTTTTTTTCTTCAGGCATAATCTCTGAGCGGAAATTGGGAAAAAATGCTCTTAGTAGGTTTTACCAACTAGATGAAATCACTTTCCTTTCATACAAGAATTACTCCCTTGATTTTGCATGTGCCAAGTGAATAGGCCGTCATGAAATCCAATTTCTAGGCAGCTATCTTGAAGTTGCCATGTTTTCCTTCTTGGCTATGGTGAAGGTACAAATAGCTAACAGTTCTTTGCCTAAATCTCAACAGGCAAAGTGGATTCCAAGTCTTCTGCAAATCACAGAAGTGAGAGTACAATTTGTAGATACCGAGGGGCATATTTATACTCTTTTGCACCGTTTTAGCGTCATTTTTTTATGCTAAAGCACCGCAAACTTAACTCCATATTTATATTTTGATGCTAGACACGTCTAGCGTCAAAATGTTTGCGTTAGCGCCATTTTTTGATGCGTGTACCCACATTGCATCAATAGGATGCAAGGTAGGCGTTCCCATCCAAAAAAATGACTCTATGCCCATAGCGCCATATTTATCCCCCCTGTGTAAAAATGGTGCACGGGTGGGAGGCAGACTCAGACTAAGCCTGCTTAGTGCCATTATTTAACGCCTGGGCAGACCAGGCTTTAGGGGACCTGTGTACCCATTTCCATGGCCAAACACCATGGAATGAGTCCACAGATGCCCATCCCAATCCCCAGGAACACCCCCACCCACATTAAACGGACACCAGAGGAAGGGGGACCCCATTCCTGGTGAGTGAGGTAAGTCGTTTTTTAAGTTTTAATAAAGTGCCAAAGGGAGGCCTTACATGGGGCACCCTGCCTGGCACTTGGTGTAATGGCAATGCCAGGGAACACTGGCCCCCTGTGTTGGCCATTGGGGTGGTGGGCATGACTACTGTCTTTACTAAGACAGGAGTAATTTTTGGTTGATTGTGCATCAGGAAATTACAGTAGGCTGGTTACTGTCAATTTCTGCCACACAACCTCCTTTTCGCATACCGCAATCGCCCCCCCCCCCCTCCCCCGCTAGCGACCTTTTTTGTGGCACTAGCCTAAGCTTAGCGCCGGCTTGCTCCATTCCTTAAATATGGCACCCGGCTGGTGCTGTAGAATGCTGCAAGCCGGCGCTATACTTTTTGATGCAAAACTGCGTTAGTGCAGTTTTGCGTCAAAAAGTAGGAACATGCCCCCAAATTCCTAGTATAATACCTATGAACTTTACCATAATCTTACAGTCTGGCTCAAATTTGAAGCCTTGAGGTTGTAGATGGAACATTTGTGAGCAGAAAGTATCCCATTCAAAAATGACAGACTTGTTAATTTGTAAGCTTCATTGGCGTACAGTAGCAAATTAACCTTCCTTATTTCCCCAAAAAGTCCTCTTTAGTGGCATATTATGTTTTCAACTCCTACTGCCACCACAACCAGTAAGGCCACCTGGGCAGTTTTCTCTGCTTGGTCAGGCGAGCGTCTGCAGTTATGGTGGAACTCCGCTGCAAACACACCTGGCATCACTTCATACTGCATTTTTCCGTTTGGTGTGGGGTCCCCACCTTGGACCCCTGAACGAGAAGGCCCTTTTGCGCCGCCTTCCATGCCCAGTGGTCTGTGGAGCACCAACTAACACAGACCCTGTGCTGCGATCCAAGAGCGCGCTGTGCCGCTCTCGCCATCAGCCATTGGCAGCGCAGACTGGGGGCGACAAAGGGCTCCTTTGTGCGCGAGAGGGGGAGGCGTGCACCGGGAACGGGGGAGATTGCACACATGCCCCCGGGCCACTCTCGGTAACAATAGCAGGGTTCATAGCGGAATCTGAGGAACAGGTCTGAGCTGCTACCAGGGCCCAGCAGCCACTTCTGCACAAAGGATGAGCGAGTGTCTTTTGGCATGTACCCTCTGAGTGTCCTTCCTCGTAGCCCCGCCGGTGCACCTCAACCCTGGCACCCTGCTCGGGACCAACATGCTCCTCTGCCAGTGCACCTTAGATGTAATCAACAACACCCCCTTCACTACCAGGCACAGCTTTCCATCTCACCCCAGCCCCGACCTGCATCACACCTGCCAGTGCAACACCGGCCACCACACACAGCTCCGCCATTGCACATCAACCCTGACCTGCAGCTCTCTTTGTTGTTCCATTACTGGGGTCGAGGCAGTTCGGTCACAGCACCCGAGTCCGGCCTGGGCTACAGCCACCTAGTGCCCCCCGCCCCTAAGCCCAGCGCCGGGATCAAAACTCGCGGCTGAGTTTAACGGGTCTGCTTGCGATCTGGAGGTTGAGGGTAGGAGCACGGTCTCCAGCCCCGGCGCCCAGGTCTGACTCCCGAGTCACATTACCCTCTTTCAGAAGCAGCATAATTACTCACCCCCAACCCGGCCCCAGGATCAGTCACACGCCGCCCACTCCATTAAGGGGCATCATCGCCTGATCATCTCCCTTCAGCTTATGGCCTCTCTTCTTATATTTCTCGCATTCGTATTTCACTCCCACTTTCGACTTCTTCACTCGATTTTCTCGCTTTCATCTCATCGACCTTTCTCTTTCTTTTCAATTGGTCCTCTCCCCTTCGTTCTCTTCCTCTCTTTATCATTTGCCTCTTCCCATATACCAACGCACCAATATGAACACTTTCATAACAGTGTAATGTTTCATATCGATCATACTGGCGTCGTTCCTACCGCTGTAACGAAGAGGTATTCGTACCATTACCCACTTTAATGTTATGTCAATTATCACCTTCGCCTGGATTAAAGCAGGGACTTAGCCAGGAGTATTTGTTTTGGGGGGCAAGGCCCCCACCATTGACAACTAGAGGAAGTTTTGGCCTTGTGGGTCGGTCTCTAAACATTAACATTTTGAAATTTCTGCAATGATAGAGGTTTTTTTAAAGCATACAATGCATTTTCCTTTGTATTTTTTAAGTTGGTTATATTAATTTCTTCTCACATTTTGTGGAAAGCAAACTTGAATGTGCACCTATAAATAATGCTATTTGTCCACCTATGGGTCACCACGGTGGCCACGTAGCTTTAAGAAGTCAAGGCCTATGTGATCGGGGATGTGCCATATCACCTTTCCCAAAGTTGGAGGTTCACGGCTGTGAGCCACAGTATATGATCAATTGGACGGGGGCTAATGCCACACTTCAGAAAATAGTTCCTGGCCATCCTGGTCTATTGCCAATTGCATTGATGGTGTGAATACATTTGATGGCTGTGAGAACTACTGATATATATGATGTGCTTTTTGATGCATCATTTTGCCACTGTACAGTAGAATGCAGTAGTTATCAATGGCAGTTTGATGTCACTCCACATTGCTAATCATTGTTCTTCTGCATGATGAACTTCAATAATGTAAAATTATATAAAATGAGACATACTATTATGCAATATAATCTAAATATGGTGCACTATTAAACTATTACGTTTTTAAATAATGCTACAACAATATCTATCTATCTAGTGAACCTGACAACCGTGGCATGGTATTCCCCTTACTTTTCACCTTCATTCATCCTGTATTTGCTGGCCTCATTTTTGCTGGCCTTAGGGCTTTGCACACTTTACCACTGCTGACCAGTGCTAAAGTACTTGTGCTCCCTCAGTTAAACATGATAAATCTGGCTTACACCCAAGTGGCATTCTTATTTACTTTTATTCCCGGGTAAAGTGGTACTACTTGTACCTAGGGCCTGTAAATTAAATGCTACTAGTGGGCTTGCAGCACTCAATGTTCCACCCACATTAGTAGCTCTTTAAACATGTCTCAGTTCTGCCATTGCAGCCTGTGTGTGCACTGTGAATTTTAAACTGCCATTTAGACCTGGCAAAATAAACCTTTATTCCAGGCCTAATACTTCCATTTTAATACATATAGGTCACCCCTACAGGAGGCCCTAAATATCCCATAGGGCATGGTGCAGTGTATTTAAAAAGTTGGACGTGTACTTTTAGATGTCCTGGTAATGAAAACGTCTTAAATTAGTTTTTCACTACTGCAAGGCCTACCTTTCCCATAGAATAACATCAGGTTCTCCTATTGCATTCAATAAGTGGTAACTTTCAATTGGGAAAAAGTCAGATTTTAAATCACAATTCTGAAAAAGCCACTTTTAGAAAGTTGGCATTTTCTTGTCCCAATCATTTGATGCCTGCAACATATATCCTGGGTCTCTTGACTAGGTGTAGCAGGCAGATGACCTTTGTGTACTGCTCCCAGACAGTGAACCAAAGGGGGAGTGGGTGTTGGCAGGTTGGGCCATCTCTGACTTGATGAGGGGGAGGATCTGTCACCTACCACACTTACACCTCACAAAGGCTCTGCCTGAGCACAGTCACAAAGGGTTTGACACTAGTGTTTTCTGACCCCAAACAAACTGGGCCCGGGTAAGGGAGGAAGACAATTCCAGAAACCTCTTGGGGGTAGAAACCTCTAGAACCTTTTAATACTTAAAAGTTGGCACCAGGTATAAATATTGGACACTCAAACCCAACTCTTCGGTGAAATTCTGGACCTGTGGGACACTCAGAAGGACCACTGTGCTGCTCTGCAAAAAGGACTGCTACTCTGCTGCCCTGCTGCCTGAGTGAAAGAACCACACCTGCATCTTGAACCCAGGGCCACCAGAGTGAGTCCATGTGTTAGGTGTCTAGCCCCAATCACCTTGATCCCAGAACCTGCACTCTTTCTGCTGAGTCCAAACCCCCAAGCAGTACCACCACCTCAATCTTGCACCTTTGGAAGTGGGCCTGAAAGTGCTCTACCAGCCTAGCTCTGAGCAAAACCGACTCTGAGAGATGCATCATACTGCAGCTGCATCACAGCCACCGCTGTGCGAAGCACCCCTGATGTAGAATGTCGCATTGCAGCCCACAGCTTCCTCAAAACTGCTGCTGCACTATGCATCCTCAACATAGGCATTTGCTTCACAAGCCCCTCATTGACGGCATCATTGATGACAACTCAGGACTTCACATCACAGCCCTGTAACTTCCTCAGAACCACCGCTGCGCAATACATCCTTGACTCAGGACTCCACACCGCATGCCCCTCGTCTATAGTGTCCCCAATGACAACACAGGACTACACAACACAGCCCTGCAGCTTTCGCAAAATCACTGCTGCACAATGCATCCTTGGCTCAGGATCGTGCAAAGTTCCACAAACCAGGAATTAAGGTACTTTTTTCAGCTGGCCTACCTTGGTCCCTGTATTCGGTCTACACTCTAGTGTGGTTGTCCCAAACTTGTGACTTTGTCCGGCTCCGGCGCAACCAGATCACCACACTTGGCGCTTTGTGTTCCTAGGCAGTATTTTCACTTAAATGTTTCAAATTGCATATCTGCGGTTCTATTGATTGGATTTTGTTGCTCTGGTATCAAATCATTTACTACAATTTGCTCTATTTCAGTAAATTGGTGTGGGGGTTTCCTTCTTTTGTGTTTTCACTTTATTACTGTTTGAAGTGCTGCATAAATAGTTTACAAATTGTCTTTCAGTTAAGCCTGACTGCTTGTGCCAACCTACCAAAGGGTTAAGCAGAGTTTCTTTGGGGTTTGCTTGTGTTTACCGCTGACAGAGACTGTGGTTGCTGCTTGAGGAGGGTTTCACCCTCCTCAGCCAGTAATCCAATTTCCAATCACTATCTATCTTTCTACTTATATATGTTTGCTATGTTCATAGTCTGGTATTATATTTATCAAATTTTTAGGACCATGTTTATACTTGATCTAGCATTGAATATCTTTGACAACAATCAGTGTTTTCTTTTATTCTAATTACTGGCTTGTGGAAAGACAGAAGATATCAGTGTTCCGTTCCTAAAATACTCCAGCAATAAAGTGCATAGAATTACATCACAAAACTTTAATTTTGCTTATGAGAAAAAACATTTAAGAATGTTACCATTTTATAACATGAATTTCATGAGTAAACCATGAGGAAAACAGATATGGCATGGAATGCATACAGTACCCATAGGATCCGTGACACACAACTCTGCATTGCAAATGTGTAAGAAATACAAAACAGATTGTCTCTGGATGATCCTTTAGGGCCTAATGCCTCTTGGTCATTAAATATATTGAGCTCTTTCTTTGTACTGGGCTATAGATGATTGAGGTGGATTACTTCTGTTAAAGGGAGTCTGGTAGAGGTCTAAGGTTTGACAATAAATCTGGTCTGTTGTACCATACAGATTGTCCTACTTAAGGGAAATTTAAGTTATTATCCTACAATGTGTGTCACCCGACTGAAAATCAATTCCATAAAACAATATTGGCATAAACCGATTAGAAGAAACAGAAAATTGCTGGGGCGAGTGGCAAGATGATTATCCTTCCACAAATATGCTGTTTATGTTGTAGAATCACCTGATGTATTTACAGGAAAGGATTGAAGCCTCCTTCAACAAACTTCTTACCACTTTCAGTTGGGAGGGCGGCCCATACAGAGTAGTATTTACAAATTGCTGCAAGTCGACATATGAAGGCAGTCTGGCAATGATGGATACCGCCTCATACTCAGGGCAACTGGAATTATGCAACAGAGTACAACCAAATCGTGCTGCAGGGTTGACAAAATTATGCAGCAAGAAAAACACATTTTGTGGAATACTGCAGCACATTTTGTGATAGTATTACTTAATTACATTCTCACTTTAATACATTACAACAGTGTCTGGCCAAAGATTTCTCCTTATTAAAACCTGTTTAACACCTAAATACAGCAAAAAGCAATTGAAAGATGAGAATTCAACCTTAGCTTTCCATTGCTCAAGAAAATGTGTCGCAAAATATTTAGTAACATTTGATTCATAAAATCCGTCAGTTTGAGCTAGGAGCATTTTTTTCTTAAAATCTGCACAGTATGCAGCAGGTTATGTATTATATGGCAAATGCAGCAAATTTATATTCTTGCGGAAAATGCAGCAGCCGCAGAACCACATAATTCCAGTGGTTCTGTTCATAATATAGAGAATCTCATCACTTAGTCTTTAATGACTGAATATATGGTCTAGTGGACGGCCCTACCTAGGGGCTAGAGCACTGGCTTCTGGGAGATAAAACCCCTCTACACTTTGTCTATGACGGCAAGCCTTTATATATAACATACCTGGAGCCACATCGACAGCTCTGAATGTATGGCAAATCTCACTTAAACATATTAGATGGGAGGGTAGACTCAAGAGATAAACTCCTTTGTGGCCCCAGGTTACCACTGTTGAGGAATTTGGTGGATGGGATTCTCTGGACATCCCGTTCTTAGGATACATAGTTAGTTCCACCTAGATGAGGTCCTTTGAAGAAATTCAGAATTAATTCACATTTAAGAGGTCTCAGTTTTTCTGATATTTGCTGATTGGGCACGTGCTTAGACCCTGCTTGCCTGATAGCCCTTGCAGACAATAATTCCCTAAAAGCTAAACTTACAATGTTATTAATACCCCTGATTCCTCTCCTGACTTGAAGAGCAAATGGAAGCAGGATCTTGGTCCACTCAGTGACTATGAATGGATAATGGCACTGATGGCTCCTCAAGAACCACCAATCTCAGCACTTGTCCGTGAGATTCCGTTTAAGTACCTTCACCGAGAACACTTGACCCTGCACTGCCTACAGCACATGTCCAAACTGTGACCGTTGTACCACTGTGGAGGGTGACTTCCTCCACACCACATGGAGCTGCAGTCTACTTCGCCCCTTTTGAGACACAATCTGGGAGGCCTTGAATGCCACGCTAGGCAGACCATTTGACCCAACTCCAAAATTGGTTCTCTTGAATATAGGATGATGGTTTCAAGCATGCAGAAACTGAGCTATTGTAACTGGGTCAGATAACTGGCAAGAGAGGCATCCCTCACCAATGGCGGCAAACTAACGTTCCAACAAGTGCTGAGTGGACTGCATGTATTGACATGTGTTGTATACATGGGAAGAAAGGCCTGTGGATGCAGCCAGAAAATAACTCTAAGGGATGGGATGGTTTGATGAGATACAGAGAGGCTCATTAAAATACGAAATGTAACACACAAATGTCAGGGAACGGATGCATGTACTTATCCTTCTAGTGTATTGGACATATGCAGCAATCACCACATGGCACTAAATGTATTTATATTGTCTGTGACAGTGACGGGTTGGTAAAATGATGAACAAGTTGTTTTATGCAAGATGTTTATGTTTTCAAAACTCAATAAACAGAAATGTTCAGAATAAAAAAAAGACAACAATGAGGTCCAGCAATGCACTCTGAGAGAAAGTCTCACTGTCTGTCTCAGGGGATGAAGCAGAACTTAGAGGCTCTCTGGGGAAATATAGTCATAAAGAGACAGGCGTCCGTGAAGAAGATCAGACCAATGGACCTGCATGAGATTCTACCCAAACCCCAGTAACATACAACTGGTAATCTGGCCCATAGAGTAGTCTAATTAGAAGGAAAAGATGAAACACACTTTTCATTTGTTTGAAAAGCAATTCTCATTAAAGGGCCATCCCATATTGCATGCATTATTACTTTTACAGCACAGCTAACTCATCTTAGTTGGCATACATTGCATGCCTTCTCATTGTAATTTAACCCATTCCAGAATGTACGTTTTTCTTTAAGTTACATGCAGACTGTGTGTGTTTAAAGGTTTTCACATTGAACAATACTCATGTAACATAAACTGTGCACATTACAGTTTATTAACATTATAGAAAACGAATTGTTTTTTTAGCCCACAACATATTTTAGTATACTAGGATATTCTTCCCATGCTACATTCACAAGCAGTTATCTGTAATCCATTTTAGAATGCATGGTTGAAAATATATTTATAGTACAAGTAATTTTTTGAGAAAGCATGCACGAAATATATTTAAAGTGTTGGTATTGCTGCTGAAAATGCATACATGATAGAAATAAACAATAGAACTACATCATTAGGCACTGCATGTATGAAATAAAGTCCGTTTAAGACTTGATGCAAGAAAAACGTGTACATTGCAGAAAACAGAGTAATTAAATTAAAGATACATACCTAAAAACAGAGAGGCCACAAATCGTCCTGATCCCTGAAGGCGCTCTCTCTGCAGCATGCTAACACTAAGGCCCATATTTGTACTTTTCTTGCGCCACATTTGCGGCATTTTTTGACGTAAAAACTGCACAAACTTACAAAATACAATTATATTTTGAAAGTTTGCGCCACTTTTGCGTCAGAAAATGACGCAAATCCGATGCAATAAAAGTATGAATATGGGCCTAAGCGTTTGGGCCTCAGTGGGCAAAGCTCAAGGGGAAGGAAGAACTGTGCTTATATCTCACCCCCTTTGGAAGGGCCTGTACGGTACTTCTCTCTGTCAGTTTATTACCCAGAGAGGAAGTTAGACCCCAGCCTGAGTGTAGGAAACTCCACCCTGGCTGGGCTTCTGCCGTTTACATGATCTTTTAAGGCTTATCTTTCAACACCCCGAGAGCATTCTACACCAGCCCAAGCAAATTCAGGTATGGCTGTACAAACAATATAGCACAACCTGACAAAGACCATGAACAAATTTGAGTCCTTTAAGTCTAGGGGTCGCTCTAAAATATGGGCTGGTCTTGCCCCGCTCGCCCCACCTCCTGTAGCTACGGCTTTTGATTAAAGGCTGACATGGGAGTGCAGGGCTTTGTAGCGAGGGGACTCTCCTCACTGGGGTAGGCCCCTGACTCGGCCTTGGTGCGCCCCTCTACCTCAGACCATATATATATAAACCGCACATACACACTGATTACATTTGAGCGAAGGCCTCGAGTGACCTCCTGCTCCTTTATTTATGCTTTCCGGCCGAGTCTGGCACTCAGGGTGAAAGTTCTGGATACTTTGTATAGGAGAGCCCGGGTGGCTCGCTACATTTCTCCCTTGTTTTAATGCAGGCAAAGAAAATAAAAGAAATAGAGAGAGAGATAAAAAAGCAATAACAACAGAAAACACCTTTCACATGTGGCAAACAAAGTTTCTTGGCTGCTGGCTGGGAGCCTAGTTGGGGCGAAGACCATATGGCTTCTGCTGACTGGCTTCTCACGCTCTTCATTAGGGAGGTTTGCCTGAGTGGTCCTATGTGGCGGTCGCGAGACTTCGGTCCTAGACTCAGGGGATGGCTCTGCCCCACCCGGCCTGACCCGGGGGACTTGTGTCTGCTTCTTATTCTTTCCACTCACCTGGCATACCTTCCATCTCACGGTCCTCGGTGAGGATCACTCGTTTGAACCATGATCTGTTTCTCGTCAGAGTCTTTCCGCTTCTTTGAATGGTCACCATAGTTCAATCCACTTTCTCAACTTCCCACACCTCCGGTTCGTAGGGGGTTCGGAATTTCCACCCTAGGTGTTGATCCTTCACTACAACCAGGTCTTCTACTAGGAGATCAGATACCCTGGCTCGCCGCTTCTCACTTGTCTTTGTGTTGGTGGCCCAACACCGCTGTTCAATTTTTTCAACATTCAATGTCGCAGGTTGCCAGCTGACATTGGCTGGAATGCAGTCTTTCTGGGGTTGCTTAAACATCAAAGCCGCAGGAGCGCATCTTGTGGTGCTATGCGGTGTTTGTGGATATGTCCTCAGGAATTTATGCAGGCACCATTCCGCGTCTTCTCCTTAGTCTACTCCTATCCTCAGTGCTGGTTTTAAGGTCCTCATAAACCTTTCAACATCCCCGTTAGCTTGGGGCCTGTGAGGGGTGATCCTTCAATGTCGAATCGCAAGGGAAGCGAGGCAGTCTTGGAACTCCTGACCATGAAAAGGAGGCACATTGTTGGTTCGGAATTCCTCCAGCAGACCTAGCAGGGCAAGAGTCTTTCCAACACAGGTTTGACATGTTTGTACACCACTGATGTCACCAGCTAGACTACTAGGAATCAAGTGTGGGAATCCAGTGCAGTAATCGATCAGTGCCTCGGTCAGACAGCTATCCAGGAAGCTCCTGAAGTCCATACTCAGCTTTGGCCACGGCTGGGTTCCTCTGTTCCTATCACACAGATGACATATTCTCATCCGTTCGTCCACCAAAGTGTCCATTCCAGGGAACCACACTGCTGTGCAGGCAAGCTTTAGTCTTGGCGGCCCATCAATACCATTGATGGGCCAACAACCACTTGGTCCCACAGATAGAGTGGCATCACTATTTTCTGCCCTCTGAACAGGAGGCCGTCCCTGTTTTCCGGAAGCTCACTCCGCACCCTCCACAGCAGGTGTCTCACTGTGTGTTCTTCATGAGTGAGTGTTTTGGATCCTTCCAGGAGGTGTTGCCATTGCCTTCTCTCTATTGCCTCCTTCACTTTTTGGATGCTGGCATCTTTGTGGGTGGCTTCCACGATTTCTGCCACTGTCAGCACTGTGGAACACACCAGCAGTACGAACATCTGCACAAAGTATTCAGTCCGCTCTTCCACATCACCGGCCTCCATCGACACTTGCTGCTGCGGGTGCCTTGAGAGATAGTCAGCTGGATTGTTGACTTTTGGCTGATATATGACTTGAAACCGGTACGGCTGCAGCATGCCTGTGAGGAGGGAGACCAGCGGCTTGTGGTCAGTGACCACTCAAAATTCATGCCCACAAAGGTACAGGTGGAAGTGTTGGCAGGCCCACTGGATTGCGAGGGCCTCCAGTTCGATCTAAGCATAGCCTATTTTGGTTGCTGAAAGGGCCAGGCTTGCACACGCCACTGGTACCCACTCCTGGTTTAGTCATTCTTGAAATAGGACCGATCCTAACCCGACCAGGCTGGCGTCTACCACCAGCTCCTTTCTCCTTTGCGGGTAGAAGTAAGCCATTGTGGTTTTGTCCATGAGAGCCTCCTTGATGGACCGGAAAGCTTTCTCTGCCTTTGGGCTCCATTCCGACCAGGCATCAGTTCCGGTGAGATATCTAAAAGGCTCTGCCATGGTGGCTAAGTTAGGAATTAATCTCCCGTATTATGTTGCCATACCCAGGAAATTTCTCACCTCCATGAGGTTTAGAGGGACCGGAGAGTGCGAGATTGCTTCTGCCTTCTTGTGGTCCACTCGCAGCTCATCGCGGGAAAAGACGTACCCGAAGAAATCAATTGAATTTTGATAGAACAAGCACTTTCTCTTGTGTAGTGTCAAACCGCTTTCTGAGATTCTTTGAAGTGTCGCCCAAAGCCTCCCGTGATGCTCCTCTAGACTATAGGAGAATGTGAGAATGTCATTGCTTAGGTTGATTATGCTGATGAGGGCGGAAAGTGTTCCACGGATGGCGTTTTGGAAGAATTCTGCAGCAGAGGAGACACCAAAGCCTAATCTCTTGTAGCGCCTGAGGGCCACGTGGGTGGAGAATGTGGTGAAGTTGCAGCTTTCTGGCATTCGCTCCAGTTTGTGGTATCCAGAGTGGAGGTCTACTTTGGAAAACCACTTGGCCACATTCAGATTGGTGACTGTCGACCATAGTGGGGGTGATGTGGCGCTCATGTTTGATGGCTTGGTTCGGAAGGGAAACATCCTGAACAACTAGGTCTAAACCACTACTTGCCTGAACCACTACTGCTAAACAACTAAAAAGTCTCTACAACTAAGTACTGAACAACTACTGTCTAAACAACAATTGTGCCTGAATAACAATTGCCTGAATAACTAATTTTGAGGTAAGGTTTACTTTTTGGTCTTTATGGTTTATTAGTTGTTTAGAATATATATATATATATATATATATAGATATATATATATATATTAGTTGTTCAGGCAATTGTTATTCAGGCACAATTGTTCTTTAGACAGTAGTTGTTCCGTACTTAGTTGTAGAGACTTTTTAGTTGTTTAGCAGAAGTGGTTTAGGCTATAGTTGTTGAGGACCTAGTTGTTCTGTCACATATTCGGTTCGGACGCCTCATGTCCTCAATTAGGCGGACTGCACCCGGATGCTTTGGTTTTGGGGCAATGAGAAAAGGTGACATCCACAGGGTGGGACCGGTGACTTTTCCAGTCACCTCTAGTTCTCCAAACTCCTGAAGCTCACGTTCTACCAGGGGTCTCAGATGGAAGGGCACCCGCTGGTGCCTGAGAGCAGTCGGTTTGACCGATGGGTCAACATGGAATTGGAACTGCTTCCCTTTTAGCTTGCCCAGTCCTGTGAACAGTTGCAGGAACTCTTTTAGCATGGTATTGGTGTGTGAGTCATGGACTTGTTGTGCAAAGAACACCAATTCCAGATCTTCGGAGGTGTGGCACCCAAGAAGGATTCCCTTGCCTCCTTCAACGACGTGGAATTTTGCTTTTGTTGAGAGGTCGTCACACCCCACCGCTACTACGATAGTACATCAGAGAGGCAGTGGCTCTGTTCCACCATACGTGTAGATCCTAGTTTTGCTCGACAGGAGGGGTGGCGGTGGTGTCAGGTGATTGTATTGTTCCATATTTATGACATTCACAGATGCGCCGGTGTCCATGAGTGTCGTTACATAAATGCCGCTGATGTCTATTGTGCACATCACGAGTGGTCTTTTCTTCAGCCCTGGACTCCCTGCGAATGTTATGACGAAGATGTCTTTCTCCTCATCATCTTCGTACACAGCTCCTCCTGGGTAAGTCTCCGGTCCCAGATACCCTGGACTGGCGTTCATTTGCTTTCAAAAGAATCAAGAACATTTAAGACTTATTGGTCCACACCAGTGCTTAATTTGTAAATTTGGAGGTGCAGGTGCTCAAAGCTCTTCTCTTAAACACGAGGCTGCTGTAATTAAATCTGCCAGCACTGAACACTGAGGCAGCATAATCCTGAATTCATCTCGGGCCTCTTCAATCCATTTACGGCCACCCCTGCCCCTTCAGCTCATCCTGCAACTTTCTACTTTCTCCCTTTATGACGCTTTTTAGTTTTTCCTTCTTCCGTTTTTCCCATACGTGTCTTTTGCTTGCAGCAAATGCTTGAGGCATAAGAATAAGCCCCGGCCCTCACAAATAAGTGCCGGTGCTCAGCACCGGAAACAACAAGCACAAATTAAGCACTGGTCCACACACGTCCAAGGAACACAACATCCAACTATAACCCTACGAAGGTAGCTAGCGGGAATCTACCTCCAGTGCGCGGCCACCATCCTTGTGGGCATTGAAATATATGCTTCTTATCCTTGAACACAACATCAATGGAATTAGGAGAAACAAGGTCCTGGCATCTCTATAAACACACAAACTGCTGCACGACAAATTGTGTATGTTTGATCAAGTGTCCGTGTAATCTCCTGTATGTAGGAATGACCACAAGAATGATTAAAACACGTATCAATGAGCATTGCAGCACAATCAAATGTCACCGCACTACCACCAAACTCTGTGCCCACTTTGGAGAATAGCAGCACTCTCCTAATGATCTCAGATGGGTGATCCTAGAAATGGTGAAGGACTCCCATATGGTGTCAAAAAAACTGTTTGAGAAAGAACAGACGTGGGTCTTTAGGTTACAGACCTATATCCATGGGTTAAATGATGAGATACCACGGTCAGAATTCTAGAACACTGAGTAGGAACAATGACCTCCTTCCCTGAGGTTTAGTACAGTATAGAGGACAAACTGAATTACCTTAACTATATACTACGACCATAATCCACACGATCCCCAAGGGACCCATGTACCTGACCTACGACGGTAAGGATAACTTGTAGGGGATGCTCCTCCTCTGCTTCAGCACGAGCACATGGTCACTTTACCCCATGCCATGCATGAGTGTGGCTTGTCATTTTCACATACACCTGAAACACGTGTTTTTGAGGGTGTAAAATGTGGTCACTACTATGGTGGTCATTCTGATCTCGGCGGTAAAAGGCGCCTACCGCCGGTCAGAAATCCTCCATAATTCCGTCGCGGTAACCCGCCACGGTCATTCTGACCCGCAGCAGCCAAACCTCCGAAAATCCGACAGCCACAACAGACCGCCAGACCAGCGGTCGGCGGAAAAGTGGAGGTGACCAAACCTCCACCGTCACGCCAACAGAAATACGCCCATGCCATTACGACCCACGAATCCACGCGGCGGTCTTTCAAACGCGGTTTTCCATTGGCGGTACACACCGCCGCGGTCAGAATACACACAAACGAACAAAACTCAGCCACATTGGCCGATTTGAATTCCACACACCTGATACACATACACACACCACTCCCACACACACAATACAATATAAAACACACACCCACATCACCCACAAACCCCTACGACCAAAAATTCAGAAAGAAGCACTGAGAGACACATCAGCGATCACAGAATACCATCACACAGAGGCACACTACACCATCACCCACACAATATCCACACACAAAACAACACACACCACCACACTCAACACACTTAACTACACATACTCCACCCCACACATCATACACACCACTCCATGGCACCCCAAAGACACCCCCGCTTCTCAGACGAGGAACTCAGGGTCATGGTGGAGGAAATAGTTCGGGTAGAGCCCCAGCTCTTCGGCACACAGGTCCAATACACCAGCATTGCCCGGAGGACGGAGCTATGGCAGAGGATTGTCGACAGGGTCAACGCTGTGGGACAGCACCCCAGAAATCGGGAAGACATCAGGAAGCGATGGAACGACCTACGGGGGAAGGTGCGTTCCATGGTATCCAGGCACAACATCGCCGTGCAGAAGACTGGCGGAGGACCCCCACCTCAACCCCCACAATTTACAACATGGGAGGAGGAAGTCTTGAACATCCTGCATCCTGACGGCCTCGCAGGAGTCGGCGGAGGAATGGATACTGGTAAGTTGAAGCTTCACTACTGCTTCCCCCCCACCTGCATGCCAAATCATACCCCAACCCTCACCCCCATCCTCGAACCCCACCCTCACCCCCACCCCCATCCTCACCCCCACCCTCACCCCCACCACCATCCTCACCCCCACCACCATCCTCACCCCCACTACCATCCTCACCCCCACCCCCAGCACACCTATTCCCTGCCAATGTCTCACCATCACAACCCACACATCCCAAAACCTAGGCCTGCATGCGTCCACTAAGCATGGACACCCATCACCAAAGCATGCCCAATGCATATACACATCCCCCCCACAAGCCACCCTCACCAAAGCCCCCACACACGAATGCCAGCACTTGGGGACACGGGAATCCACAGATACACCCATATGCCACACATTGAAACTATAACCATACCTCTATACCCCTGCAGGACCCGACCGTCAACACACCACCACGGAGGGCCCAGAATTCTCCACACCCCCCACCCAAGAGGCCGTCAGCGATGACAGCAGCTCTGTCGACCTGGACACTGATGACCAGCCCGGACCATCGGGGACCTCTGGACAGTCGGTTCCCCTCACACAGGCACAGGCCACTACAGACCCAAACCCCTCTGGGAACACCAGCACAGCTCCCACCCAGCGGGCCCATGCCTCTGTCTCCAGGGCGCGTCAATCTGCGGTGTGTCTACCACTACAGGGCACCCAGGATAACCCACCACCCCAACAACAACAGGGACCTGGGGGCAGTGGTAGTGGGCACACCGGCCAGGGGGCAGAGGCCCAGGGAAACAGGGCAACTCGGAGGGCAGCTGTGCGACAGGGGGGGGACGGGCCCAGGGAACCCACTCTCCACGAGGCCCTCACCACCATCATGGGAGCATACAACCGCTCCCAGGAGACGATGGCGACGGTACTGGCCCGGTTCCAGGAGATCCAGGTACTGCAGGAGGAACACTATCGGGGGTACAGGGAGGACATCAGAGCCCTCACCTCCACCCTGGTTACCATGGTAGGGCTGCTGCAGGACCTCATCAACACCAGGACGGACACTCAACAACAACAAAGGGCCCCTGCCACTAGCCTGGACCAAGAACAGCCAACCACCTCCGCCGGCGCTAGTGGACAGGAGGCCCCCGCACAACAGCAGCCCACCAGACCCCCACCTCCTGCAGGAGAAGAACCACCCCGCAAGAGGGCCCTGAGATCTCACAAGAAGACAGAGTAGGATGTCAAGACCCCCGCCAGCAAAGGATACCACCTGATGTCATCCCACTGTCCCACATTGTCACCCTGTCCATCCTTGAACTGCCCATGCTCCATCTCTCCACAGGCCTCTGGACAATGCACCTGTGTGACTGTTACTCTGGACTCTGCCATGGACATTCCTTCACCATAGCCCCCACCCACTTGAAACCACCCATCCCATTTTGAGCACTGAAATAAACACCTATTTTGCACAAAACTATCTAGAGTCTGGCTGTGATTTCAAAATATTGTAATTGACATGACAGTGCAAATATGTCCTTGTACATAGTGAAGTCAACAAACAGCTGCCACAAAGCTGTAGTCCATGGGGAAACGAAGCACAGGACTCGTAGTGGGGACCCCAGATCTGAAATAGGGAGGGAAAAGCCACAACTCAGTCATCATACACTGGGGCAAATAGACAGGCAGCAGAGATGCAGGAGAGTAGTTCACATTTACTAAATTATGTTTGAATTGTTACCTGTGTCCTATTGGAAGTACTGTTCAATGATTCTGTCCCTGTTGTCTGTTTCAGCCCCGTCGTCTTCCTCCTCGTCACTCTCCACAGGTTCCACAGCTGCCACAACACCACCGTCTCGACCATCCTCCTGCAGGAAAGGCACCTGGCGGCGCAAAGCCAGGTTGTGAAGCATGCAGCAGGCCACGATGATGTGACACACCTTCTTAGGTGAGTACATTAGGGATCCACCTGTCATATGCAGGCACCTAAACCTGGCCTTTAGGAGGCCAAAGGTGCGTTCGATCACCCTCCTAGTACGCCCATGGGCCTCATTGTACCGTTCCTCTGCCCTGGTCCGGTGATTCCTTACTGGGGTCAGTAGCCACGACAGGTTGGGGTACCCAGAGTCCCCCAATAGCCATACACGGTGTCTCTCTAGCTGTTCCATCACGTAAGGGATGCTGCTATTCCTCAGGATGTAGGCGTCATGCACTGACCCTGGGAATTTGGCATTTACATGCGAGATGTACTGGTCAGCCAAACACACCACCTGGATGTTCATGGAATGGTAACTTTTTCTGTTCCTGTACACCTGCTCCCTGTCTCTTGGGGGAACCAAAGCCACATGGGTCCCATCAATGGCACCAATGACGTTGGGAATATGTCCAAGGGCGTAGAAATCACCCTTCACTGTTGCCAATTCGCCCACCTCAGGGAAAATGATGTAGCTCCTCACGTATTTCATCAGGGCAGACAACACTCTGGATAACACCTTCGAAAACATGGGCTGAGACATCCCAGAAGCAATTCCCACTGTTGTCTGAAATGACCCACTTGCCAAGAAATGGAGTACTGACAGGACCTGCACCAGAGGGGGAATCCCTGTGGGTTGGCGGATTGGGGACATCAGGTCGGGCTCCAGCTGGGCACACAGTTCATGTATAGTGGCACGGTCAAGCCGGTAGGTCAGGATAATGTGGCGTTCTTCCATTGTCGACAGGTCCACCAGCGGTCGGTACACGCGAGGATTCATCCGTCTCCTCGCCAAACCCAGCGCACGGTGCCTAGGAAGGACAACATGGAGCACACAGTCAAGCAACCCACAGGTACGTACTCACAGCTTGCACAGTAAACGATTCTCTATGCAGTGAATGGCGTGTCTGCGTGGCTATGCAAGGCCTAGGCCTGTGTGACGCAGTTGAAATTGAGCCATGTGGACCCTCGAAATGGCGGCTGCCTGACCTGTAAAGTGTGACAATGGGATGTGAGGTCAATGCGCTGGCGTGGCACACCGCGGCGGTCGGCGGTCGAAGACCACGGCGCGAAGCCGCATTGGTTAACATTGAAGCCTATGGGTTTCAGGAGCCAATGGCGAAGGGCGCGGCGGTGGCGGTACGCACCGCCGCGGTACGCACCGCCGCGGACGTGACCGCCATTTTCTATCTACTTATCCACTTGCGACTTGAACTTTCACAGGAGAGGACCTATACTGCAAGTGTTGCTGTGACCTCGGTCTGGAAGGGACAATGGCTGCTGCGACTGGGGAAAGGGCCCCTGCCTTCACTGGAGAGGAGTTGGAGAAACTTGTGGATGGGGTCCTCCCCCAGTATGCGCTACTCTACGGTCCTCCAGACCAACAAGTGAGTTTAATTCAATATGGATTTGGGGCCACTGGCTGGCTTGGGGGCCTGGCGGGGGGCCTGGCGGGGATGGGGGGCATGTTGGGGCTGGCGGGGGGCCTGGCGGGGATGGGGGGCATGTTGGGGCTGGCGGGGGGCCTGGAGGGGGGCCTGGCGGGGATGGGGGCATGTTGGGGCTGGCGGGGGGCCTGGCGGGGATGGGGGGCATGTTGGGGCTGGCGGGGGGCCTGGCGGGGGGCCTGGCGGGGATGGGGGGCATGTTGGGCCTGGCGGGGGGCCTGGCGGGGATGGGGGGCATGTTGGGGCTGGCGGGGGCCTGGCGGGGGGCCTGGCGGGGATGGGGGGCATGTTGGGGCTGGCGGGGGGCCTGGCGGGGGGCCTTGCGGGGATGGGGGGCGTTGGGCCACTGGCAACGAAAATGCAGACAAACTTGAACGTGGTATTTCTCCTTCCCTGTATGTGTCACATAGGTCCGCGCCCATGAGAAGATCGGGATTTGGCGTGCCATCGCCAAGGAAGTCCGGACCCTGGGGGTCCACCATCGACGGGGCACCCACTGCCGCAAGAGGTGGGAGGACATCCGCCGCGGGACCAAGAAGACCGCCGAGTCTCTGCTGGGGATGGCCTCCCAACGTAGGCGGGGTGCCTGCCGTCAACTGACCCGCCTGATGTTCCGGATCCTGGCGGTGGCCTACCCTGATTTGGATGGACGCGTGAGGGCAGCACAGCAGACACAAGGGGGTGAGTACAAGCATTATCTACTCTGTTGTCGCGCAGTGGAGGTGTCTGGGTGGGGGAGGAGGGCTGTGGGTCCCCCTAGGCCAGGGCGATATCTGTAGGCTGGGCACCCCCGTAAGCCCCTGTGTCCCCAGCCACCACCCTCAGTAGTGTGTCAGTACAGCCATCCCTGGGCCGTGTCATCCATGGGTGCAGTTGTCAACTCTAGGCGTGTAGGGCATGTTCCACGGAATGCGTAGCGGACCCCAAGTGTGCAACTTAGTGCAGGGGGCATCTGTGTCTGTCATGTCCGCTAACTGTACCGGTGATCCATGTACTCAAAATCTCTTTATTTCTCTCTCCCCCCCCCCTTTTTGTTTGTCTTTCTGTGCTTGTGTGCATCAGCATCATCAGGCGGAGGAGAAGTGGCATCGGGGCAGGAGGGAGCTGCATCTCACATGGCCCAGGAGGGCCATGCCACAGAGTCTGACTGGACCAGTGAGACGGAGGGCGAGGGGAGCTCCACAACGGGGACGACTGGACCCTGCAGCGACACGGACACGTCCTCGGAAGGGAGCTCCCTTGTGGGGGTGGCACCATCTGTGCCCCCCGCCATTACAGGTACAGCCGCCACCCAGCGCACCATCTCCGCCCTCCCAGCAGCCCCTCAGCGTTCGCCCCGTGCCCGCTCTGCCAGGAAGCCGGGCATCTCCTTCGCCCCAGGCACCTCAGGCCCTGCCCCTGTTACCCCCGCTGCCCTCAGTGAGGAGGTCATTGACCTCCTCCGAACGCTCATTGTTGGGCAGACTACCCTTTTGAATGCCATCCAGGGGGTGGAGAGGGAGGTTCATCGCAGCAATGCGTACCTGGAGGGCATTCATTCGGGTCAGGCTGCCCATCAGCGATCGTTCCAGGCTCTGGCCTCAGCACTGATGGCAGCCATTGTCCCTGTCTCCTGCCTCCCTCTACTAACTCCCTCCTCCCAGTCTCCTGTTCCTCTGCCTGTCCCACCCACACCATCAGACCAGCCTGCACACACCTCAACACCCAAGAGCAGCTCATCCAAACATAAGCACCACAGATCACGCAGACATTCACACAAGCAACATTCCGATGCAGACATGCCAACAGTCACTACCACCTCTGTGACCCCCACCTCCTCGTCTCCCTCCTCCCTCCCTGTGACGTCTACACTCACACCTTCATTCACCTCACCATCAGCCAGTGTTTCCATCACCAGCACACCCTCCAGTACAGTCCGCACACGTGCAGTCACCACCCCCACTGCCATTTACACGTCCCCTGTGTCCTCTCCCACTGTGTCTGTCACCCCCTCTTCCACACCACACAAACGCAGCCACCCACCCACCCAACAGCCATCCACCTCACGACAGCCTCCCGCTCCTGCACCTGCACCCAAAGACAGCAAACTTGTCTCGCCTACAACCACATCCTCTCCCTCCACTCCCATACCCACTGTACCTACCACTATCCATTGTCCCAAGAAAATCTATCTCTCTACTGCTACCTTCTTTCCTGACCCTGAGCCCCCCCCTCCTTCTCGTCGGGGTAAAAAGAGCACCTCAGCCACCACCAGCCCTGCAGCCCCCTTGACAAGGGTGCAGGGGTATTGGAGCCCACCAGCCCGCAGGTCTGGATCTTCGCCCAGCAGCAAGGGGACCGCCAGCCCACCCCCTGGGAAGAGGAGCAGAAGGCGGAAGGGCCGCCGCCGGAGCCCGGATTCGATATCCCCCCAGGACACTAGCCAGCCACCGTCAACAGCCACAGCTCCAAAGGGAGGAAAGGGCCACAGACTCCCGACTAAGGAGGGCAAGGGCAGCAAGGCGGAGAAGTCAGGCAGCAGGCCTGCTGCCCATGGAGGACCCGTCACAGCTGCCCAGGAGGAGCCCGCAACCCCCATAGCCGCTGCCCCGGGAGGAACCGGCACAGCTGCCCCGGGAGAGCCCACCACCCCCATAGCCGCTGCCCAGGGAGGACCCAGCCCAGCTGGCCAGGAGGGCCCCACCACCCACAGCCCAGGTGGGCATTGAAGGAGCACCATCCCCGCTGCCCAGGAGGGCACCACCAGGCAATGAGCAGTTGGCCATAGAATGTCCGCCGTCTCCAGCACCGCTCCGCTGGGGACCGCCGTCTCAAGAACCGCTGAACTGGGCCCTTCAAGGCAAGAACCGCTGAACTGGGCCCCGCCGTCTCCAGCACCGCTCCGCTGGGGACCGCCGTCTCAAGAACCGCTGAACTGGGCCCTTCAAGGCAAGAACCGCTGAACTGGGCCCTTCAAGGCAAGAACCGCTGAACTGGGCCCGCCGTCTCCAGCACCGCTCCGCTGGGGACCGCCGTCTCAAGAACCGCTGAACTGGGCCCTTCAAGGCAAGAACCGCTGAACTGGGCCCTTCAAGGCAAGAACCGCTGAACTGGGCCCTTCAAGGCAAGAACCGCTGAACTGGGCCCCGCCGTCTCCAGCACCGCTCCGCTGGGGACCGCCGACTCAAGAACCGCTGAACTGGGCCCTTCAAGGCAAGAACCGCTGAACTGGGCCCCGCCGTCTCCAGCACCGCTCCGCTGGGGACCGCCGTCTCAAGAACCGCTGAACTGGGCCCTTCAAGGCAAGAACCGCTGAACTGGGCCCTTCAAGGCAAGAACCGCTGAACTGGGCCCTTCAAGGCAAGAACCGCTGAACTGGGCCCTTCAAGGCAAGAACCGCTGAACTGGGCCCTTCCAGGCAGGAACCGCTGGCCCTTTGGCAGACGTGGCAGGGCAGGATCTGTCTCGGGCAGGGCTGCAGGATGTCCTCTGGCCAACATGCCTCCTCCAGTGGCCGTGGAGTCTGTTATGGACTGTTTGGACTGTGGCTTTGCACTCCCCAGGATGGCCCAGTGGGCAGGCCACCCACTGTATGGACTGTTTGGACTGTGGCTTTGCTCTCCCCAGGATGGCCCAGTGGGCAGGCCACCCACTGTATGGACTGTTTGGACTGTGGCTTTGCTCTCCCCAGGATGGCCCAGTGGCCAGGCCACCCACTGTATGGACTGTATGGACTGTGGCTTTGCACTCCCCAGGATGGCCCAGTGGGCAGGCCACCCACTGTATGGACTGTTTGGACTGTGGCTTTGCTCTCCCCAGGATGGCCCAGTGGGCAGGCCACCCACTGTATGGACTGTATGGACTGTGGCTTTGCACTCCCCAGGATGGCCCAGTGGGCAGGCCACCCACTGTATGGACTGTTTGGACTGTGGCTTTGCTCTCCCCAGGATGGCCCAGTGGGCAGGCCACCCACTGTATGGACTGTATGGACTGTGGCTTTGCACTCCCCAGGATGGCCCAGTGGGCAGGCCACCCACTGTATGGACTGTTTGGACTGTGGCCTTGCTCTCCCCAGGATGGCCCAGTGGGCAGGCCACCCACTGTATGGACTGTTTGGACTGTGGCTTTGCTCTCCCCAGGATGGCCCAGTGGCCAGGCCACCCACTGTATGGACTGTATGGACTGTGGCTTTGCTCTCCCCAGGATGGGCCAGTGGTAATGGAGTCCCCTCGTGGATCTGGCGTCGTGTACTCAAGTGGCTGAGGTGCCCCCCCTTCCCTTCCCCCTGAGGTGCCTGTCCTTTTTTCTTTCTGATGCCCCTGCAGTGTTCTCTCCGTGGAGTTCTTGTCGTGGGACTGGGCCTTGCCCCTTTGCTCAGGACCCCTGTGGTCCACGGACAGTGGTTGGACTACATTTAGTAGCTGTATACAGGGAGTGCAGAATTATTAGGCAAATGAGTATTTTGACCACATCATCCTCTTTATGCATGTTGTCTTACTCCAAGCTGTATAGGCTCGAAAGCCTACTACCAATTAAGCATATTAGGTGATGTGCATCTCTGTAATGAGAAGGGGTGTGGTCTAATGACATCAACACCCTATATCAGGTGTGCATAATTATTAGGCAACTTCCTTTCCTTTGGCAAAATGGGTCAAAAGAAGGACTTGACAGGCTCAGAAAAGTCAAAAATAGTGAGATATCTTGCAGAGGGATGCAGTACTCTTAAAATTGCAAAGCTTCTGAAGCGTGATCATCGAACAATCAAGCGTTTCATTCAAAATAGTCAACAGGGTCGCAAGAAGCGTGTGGAAAAACCAAGGCGCAAAATAACTGCCCATGAACTGAGAAAAGTCAAGCGTGCAGCTGCCACGATGCCACTTGCCACCAGTTTGGCCATATTTCAGAGCTGCAACATCACTGGAGTGCCCAAAAGCACAAGGTGTGCAATACTCAGAGACATGGCCAAGGTAAGAAAGGCTGAAAGACGACCACCACTGAACAAGACACACAAGCTGAAACGTCAAGACTGGGCCAAGAAATATCTCAAGACTGATTTTTCTAAGGTTTTATGGACTGATGAAATGAGAGTGAGTCTTGATGGGCCAGATGGATGGGCCCGTGGCTGGATTGGTAAAGGGCAGAGAGCTCCAGTCCGACTCAGACGCCAGCAAGGTGGAGGTGAAGTACTGGTTTGGGCTGGTATCATCAAAGATGAGCTTGTGGGGCCTTTTTGGGTTGAGGATGGAGTCAAGCTCAACTCCCAGTCCTACTGCCAGTTCCTGGAAGACACCTTCTTCAAGCAGTGGTACAGGAAGAAGTCTGCATCCTTCAAGAAAAACATGATTTTCATGCAGGACAATGCTCCATCACACGCGTCCAAGTACTCCACAGCGTGGCTGGCAAGAAAGGGTATAAAAGAAGGAAATCTAATGACATGGCCTCCTTGTTCACCTGATCTGAACCCCATTGAGAACCTGTGGTCCATCATCAAATGTGAGATTTACAAGGAGGGAAAACAGTACACCTCTCTGAACAGTGTATGGGAGGCTGTGGTTGCTGCTGCACGCAATGTTGATGGTGAACAGATCAAAACACTGACAGAATCCATGGATGGCAGGCTTTTGAGTGTCCTTGCAAAGAAAGGTGGCTATATTGGTCACTGATTTGTTTTTGTTTTGTTTTTGAATGTCAGAAATGTATATTTGTGAATGTTGAGATGTTATATTGGTTTCACTGGTAATAATAAATAATTGAAATGGGTATATATATTTTTTTGTTAAGTTGCCTAATAATTATGCACAGTGATAGTCACCTGCACACACAGATATCCCCCTAACATAGCTAAAACTAAAAACAAACTAAAAACTACTTCCAAAAATATTCAGCTTTGATATTAATGAGTTTTTTGGGTTCATTGAGAACATGGTTGTTGTTCAATAACAAAATTAATCCTCAAAAATACAACTTGCCTAATAATTCTGCACTCCCTGTATATTTTGTACATAGTTTATTTATTTATTGGGATTACTGCTGTCCATTTTTCAATATATCTGCCCGTTTAAGATCTCTTCTTTTGGTCTTTGCATTATTTCGGAGGGGGGGGTTTGTGGGTTGTGACAGTGATCTGTGGGAATGCATTGATGTGTGTGTTGTAGTGGGTGTGGGTGGGTGGGTGTGTGCCGGTAATCTTTTCCCTCCCCTGTGTCTGTCGTAGGTGCAGTACTCACCGATGTCTTCCGCGCCGCCGGGCGTGCTCCTGGTACAGGAGCAGGTATAGGAGTGCGGGGATGACCTGCAACTCGGGTTCTATACTGCCGGAATCTCGCGTGGAGTATGTGGAGGTGAGCGTTTTCCCGTTCGTAGTCTGTTTCCGCCGTGTTTTTATCGGCGGTGCTCCCGCCCCGGAAAAGGTGGCGGATTGGTGGGTCGTGATAGGGTGGGCGGTACATTGTCTGCCGCCTGGCTGTTGGCGGGGACCGCCGCGCTGTTTGTTTGTTCCGCCGTGGCGTGGTGGTTCCCGCCAGGGTCAGAATTGCATATTTTGGACCGCCGGCCTGTTGGCGGGTTGGCCGCCGCTTTATCACCGACCGCCAGGGTCAGAATGAGGGCCTATGTGTCCATCGAGTGTTTTTTTTACTTATATTGTTTTATGTTGTTTGATTGGGTCTCCACATTCAGAAGTTTAGGATTCCAACGTAAGATTTCAGTTATTTCTTATATACACAATAGTAGAGGTTTTTTTTACTCTCTTAGTGAGGGTTAGACACAACAAACAGGTCCTGAAAAATTGCCACTTGATCCGTGTGACTGTATTAGGCGAGAAACATGTTGACCATGACTAGCAGTTCTGTAGTGTAGGGAATACCCACATACAGTTCCATAATATCTAAATCTCATACATTTAGTTGTTGATAGGGAACCAGATCATTGTTTTCTGTTCTTCCCCCTTTTTTGTTTTTACCCTTGGCAGGGGTGTCAGGTTGTATTAAAGATAGTTTTGTTGGGCATCTTTAGCCAGTTTTAGTAGTTTTCCCGGCCCCTCTCACATCCATTCACTACCGGCTTTCTTTCTTAAAAAGATCTCCATCAAAGAACCCTCTAGTAGGGCCCGTCAGGAATTGCATTGCCGGCCTGACAAGGAGCATGGCCAGATGATGAAGCATGTCACCCAATGGTGAGTGAGAGCTACTGTTCCTGTAAGACTAAACCGTGTGGTGACTGAAAAGACCCCCTACCCTAATTGGTGGAATGGAGTCCTTTCTTTTGAAAAAATGCATCTTATTTCAGTTATAGGGTCATGTAGGGAGATTGATGTAATGGACCACATAATTCTCCCTAGTTTTGTATCCTTTTTTTTTTTTGGGGGGGTATAAGCCTCCGGTCCTTCAGCTGCTGGGTTGTTAAGAGATAGTTGATGTAGCGTTGCAGCAGCCTTCTTTGGTTTTCCGGCACTGGATCAGGGTCTCCCACCTCTGCAGACCTTGGCAAAATGGTTGACCTTCCTGCATCTTGAACAGGTCTTCCCCTTTGCGGGACAGGCGCCTGGCGATTTATATTCGAGCACACAGTTTCCGCAGCTCAGGTCATCAGGTTTTTGGGTGTTGGTCGGGTGCGGAGGAGCCTGGGGTCCATGGATGGCGTCCATGTGCCATTCTTTCACCTCCGCAGTCTTTGAGGTTCCCGTGGCCACACTGGGTTGGCACAAAGCCGCTGCCATGTCTTCTGCGTGGCTGTTGGCCAGTTCATGGCCAGAATTAGGGTTTGATCCAGGGAAATACCTGGTTGTTGGAGGATCAACTTGCACAGCAGGTTCAGGCGACAGCCATGAATGATTTAGGCCAGAATCTCCTTGTGTTGGTTGAGGCCTACACTGGTGCTCACAAGGTTCTGCAGCCTTGCGTAGAACATAACCACGGATTCAGTGTCAGCCTGTTTGGCTTAGCACAATTTAAAGCTTTCATAATTTGGGTTAAGTTGTGGGTCTAAGTATCTATTAAGTCTGAGTCAAAATCATTATCGTCTCCTGTATTAGGCAGTGTTTCAAACAGATCATTGCCTCCAAAATGCATCATTAGTGATCTCTTGGCTGCTCCATCTTCCTCCCTTGTGACACGGAAGTAGTGCAGCAGTCTCCCAAGCCAGTGATGCCAACACAGTGCCACCGGGGTGGGCCAGACAACTGGCTGAAAGGTGGTAGCGACGTTACTGAGGCATGGGACACTGGGGTGTGCGCTAGGTGCATCCAGGTGTGCTGCGGTGATGAGCTCAATGTCTTGCGCTGCAATGGTTGGGACTATCTTGATAGAGTATGCTCCCTGTGCGACACACGCCTCCGTGGTGGGATGTCCGCTGCAGTATCTTCGCCGTATTTGAGGTGTGATGCCATTGTGGCCGTTTCTGCCTGGGCATGCGCCGCTGAATGGGACTGTTGAGGGTGTATGCATCAGTGTCAGGGGAACCACCCTTCTTTGTAGCGGTCACATGTTCACATTCCTCCCCAATCGAATGTGATCTGCACCCTTTTTGGCCCACTTTGCCAGTCTCTCCCGAGGAGTAAATGCCTCTACAGGTCCTTTCTTGATGTGCAAGCCCACGTGCCAGGTGAGTAATGAGAGCAGCAGGGGTGGACGAGGTCTCACGCACGGCTGCATGCGGTGCTGTTACAGGCCGCGCAGGCCAACGTGCTGAGGAGGCGAGTTGCCACTGACTCCTTACCGGCTGGATCTCTGTTGATGGGCAGAGCCTCCCACAACTAGGGAGCTGGGAAGCCAGCAGCAGACACTTTTGCCACAGGCTTCAGGGCTCGCTGGGCGGACGCACAAGGAGGCTCCATTGGTCACTTGCCGGTAAGCCATCCCACTGATGCCACTCAGGGTATAGGTGAAGAGCAGTGGGATTTGGTTTTGGAGCTGACGGGCAGCAGGAGTAGGCCCGGTGCCACAGGGTGCTTCGTCCTCATCACCAGTGTAGCAAGGGGACTCTCCTCACTGGGGTAGGCTTCCAACTCGGCCTCGTGCGCCCTGCTACCCCAGACCATATATATAAACTGCACATACACACTGATTACATTTGAGCGAAGGCCTCGAGCGACCTCCTGCTCCTTTATTTATGCCTTTGGGCTGAGCCCGGGCCTCAGGGTGAAAAGCTGGATACTTTGTATAGGAGAATCCGGGTGGCTCTCTACATCCTTGGACCCAGTGACCTGCAGGTCCCACTAAATGTCCGAATCTAGTGCTTAACTCAGTGTGCCGTATCAGAAGTAAATGAGTTATTGATGGCCCTCAAAAACATTCATTTTATTTCTGGCATTTGAAAACGATGGAGCTACTTCTGCCCTCAAGAAGTAACCTAGATTCCAAGCGTATTCAAGCTCTGTCTGGTCTTTAACAGTATTCAAGTTATTTCGGACTTTTATATTTGAGTTTGTCCTGTAGGGGGAAAATATTTTTGTCTGTCTTTTCAAATTAATCAAACTCTTCCTGTAATTTAAAGGCATTCGAGTTACTTCTGACAGTTAAGAGTAACGTTTGTCCTAATAAAGTAATCAAAAGCTTCCTGATGAACGTGATCAAGCTACAACTGGCCTTCACAAGTAATCAGGTTTTTCTCGCTTTTTAAACTACTTGAATAACGGGTTCTCTGAAAATCAATGAGATACTTCTGTCCTTTGAAAAGTAATTGGACTTTTCTTGGAGTTCGAAAACAATCCAGCCACTCCTCTGGTTAAAAAATATGCTACGTCTATCCTTAAAAAAAAAGTTACTTTTATTCAGCATTCGACCGTGAACAAGACGGTTCTATCGCGTCTGACTAATGAGATAGGGAAAATAACACCAGCACAGAGCGCTCGGAATCACCAAAATCTGTGAGAGTGAGGGCTGCACAGTAAACCAAACCTTCATGCGATTAATAAAAATGAAAAGCAGACATCGGCCATTTCCCAAACTCGGGTCACGCCAGACGGACCGAAAACTTCCACATGTCCTTGCGCGGGTAAGGGCTGTGGACGTTTCGGGGTGACCAGGGGTCTCTGAAACGGGTCTAACCACCCGCCTGACGTCAATGGAAAATCTGATGGAGGAGCTTGTTTCCCAACATCCCGTGGATAGAAAATTTTATGAAGTGCCACAAAGGCCAATGGCGACATCAATGCGCTCAACCATTCTTGTTCGGGGTGGAGAGAGGTCGAGTTCCCAACTCGGAATTCTGCCTGGGGGCATCTGATTCCGATACTTATTTCGCATTTTTTTTGCAGCCAGACACCCCGAGAGGACCCTGAACCAGTGCTACGGCTTGTCCCCCTATCACGACCACAAAAAACGCTCTCTGCAGCTGCAGGGCCTAGGAGACAATCGCCGTTTCACTCATTCCTCTTTTTTTCCTCAGCTAATTTACCATGCGTAAGAGTATCTCGCTCTTTAAAGACGTCGAACAATGGGGCCTTTCTGCCGTCGCCTCCTCATCTTGGATCCTGCAGCTGTGGCGCCCCCCTCCAGCTCGCCACAGGCCCCCACCACCATCATCTTCCCTCCATTCTCTCCTGGACAGGCCTCCGGATTATTAAATTCCACCAGTAGCTCGGATTCCGTTAATTGAGATTTGACTGAGGTAGGTGGAGGTGGGGATGGACGAGGGGGTGGGAGGGGGGGGTTTCATCTCAGACCGGTATTAGGTGCATATCTCCTTTCCAGTGGTGTTGAGGGTAGTCTGGTGGTTAACAGGTGGTTTCTCGCAGGGACTATCCCCGGCACACACAATTACAACCTCACCCAAAGTGAGATACATTACTTCTAAGGAAGTGCTGAAAAAGGTGGAAAATGTATAAAACCCAATGTTCCCTCAACGTCTACCCCTTTACAGTGACCTTCATGGTAACTTCATTGGCTAATTCTCAAAACACAGCTAAATACTGACTGGATCCCCACAATTCTGGTGTCGAAAAACTACATACATAAGGGGTGTCAACCTAGCACTAGGAGAGCCACGCCAGTACTAGATTTTTTGAAAACTGCTTACAAACATTAGCTCCATTTAGATTCAATGTATGTACATTTCTCCAATGTAACTGTCTCGTCCCCAGCCTTATCAGCAGCTAATATATTTACCAGTGTCCTACAGCTGGAGTCTATCAAGAAGTCTGATGGCTTGAAAGCTACAGGACTGAAAATTCCTGCCGTTCAGACAATAATGATCAACATTAGCTGCTGGCAACTGCAGCTCCCCATCACATTTGTACCCTCTGCCAAGACAGAACATAATTTGGAATCCCCTCACACAGTTTAAACCAATATATATCAAATCAAAGCAAAAACAAAACTGTCTCTTTCAACATGGTGGGGAGCAACCGTCAAGTGTAAATGTAATTTACACAGTTCAATGATTTGCATTTAATTTAAACAGTCATACCTGTAAACATCATCACCTTTACTATTTCAATCACAATATAATTTCTACAAAGGAGTCTCAAGACAACCCTCCAAATTCTAAACCCAACCAAACCTTACGTAATCATCCAGTGAGTTCAAGTTCATGTGTTAACAAAATGACAGATGGAAATAATAAACGCAGCCAATATAATGAACAGAGTACTCTGTTTACTCAAGCTAACAGAGTTCTTTCCAACTGCGCCCAAGATCATCTCATCTAACCCAACCCTACCAAGTATAATAAATTCAAAACAGCCCACCAAGATCTCCGTGTTTGATTAGACTCTAATCTGAATTTTATTCCTCAAGACAATGGTGTCTCCAAAAGCATCTTCCACAATCTGAAACAAGCAAAGGGATGTCCTCCCCTAATCTGAATTTCATTCCTCAAGACAATGGTGTCTCCAAAAGCATCTTCCATAATCTGAACCAAGCAAAGGGAGGTCATCTCCCAACATTACCCTGGTACTTAAGACCGACATAGTCCTCGTTATCAAGCCTGGACCACAACAAAAAACATCTCTAAACTTCAGTGGGCCTGCAACTACACCACCTCCACTATCTTGCTACTAAGTCCTTTTTATCACATCACCCCACGCTGGAAACTGGTTATCAATCAAACAACAAAGCAACACCACAAAAATGTGTCTAGTTCAAAAGGCACTAAATCCAAGAGCACCGGAATACCTAATCAAATTCTTACAAGCCAACCAAACGTCTAAAGTCTGCATGGATGAACTGACTAGACATCCAACTGGGTAGATACAACAAAAGGCTCCAACGTCCATAACATCAGAGTCAAAGACCACTTCTTGATATTTAACAGAGGGATAAAACGTCACTTATTCATTGCTGCCCACAATATGCTGGAAAATTGATACCCAAAGAACTCATTGGGTTTCCATTTACCTGTAGAGCACAGAATCTGATGGCACAATATATACAAATCGACAATAATTCCAATAAATAATTAAGGACAACAGTCCTAGTCAAGAGCCTAAAAGGGCCCTATCCACTGTTAACCCAACACAATCCCATCCAACTCAACCCACAGTCACATTCAAGTCAACCCAAAAGAATCCAATTCGTTTAAATACAAATCCCACCCAACTCAACCCAAAACAGTCTCATCCAGGCGCGTAAGGACTACTGGGCTAGGATGGCTTTAGCCACCCCCACATTCAGTTGCAGGCTGTGAGCCGGGCTCCCTGAGCGGGCGCTGCAGGTCTGCCTGATCAAAAGTTATTTTTCTGGGTTCGCTGGAGAATAGACCTGTTATGCCGCGGGCTCCTGCGGCGTCCCGTGCATGGGCCACAGTGGGAGCTGCAATCCGTTTTCCGGATTGCAGGACTCAGCGCCCATTTTCTTGCCCGCGGCGAGGTCAGAGGCCCGGGGTTGGGCGTCGGGCCTCACCCTGTTCAATGTGCGGCATGGGTGTTTGCCGCGGGGTGTCTGCGCTCCCCCCCAGCTCTTCTCTTACCTGGTGCCCTGATCTAGGGCTCTTTCTTTCTTCTTTTCTTCTTTTTCCTCTTTCCTTGTGGGGCCAAGTTTTCTCCTTTCCAGCATGTCATTCTCATTTTCTTTTCCCTGCATGCATCTATTTCCCTTTCTAAAATGGTGCCTTCTTATGCTTTGTTCTATATAGTGCCTTTCCCAGTCCAAAATGGCGTTCTTGCTTCTTCCTGCATGTCGCTTTCTGCTAAGTGGTATATAAGGAATCAGATTCTTGTTCTCTTTGCGTTGCAACACTTCCTTTGGTGGTGATCACACTTCGGCTGTTTTTTCTCTGATTCTAGTTTTTGTTCCTGTTTTTTCCAGCTTCTCTAGTTAATTCATTCCTGGCCTTGGAGTTCTTATTTTTTCACGTGTCCTTTTTTTCTGTTCCAGGGAGTTCTTGTCTAAGAGGTTTTTTCCCCTTTGGGGTTTTTCCTCTGGGACTCCTTCTGGAGGGCACGCACTGTTGCAGTGTACTATTATCAGCAGCACAGTGGCTACCGGAAGGGGTCGCCCCTACCTCGGCCAGAGCAGGACCTACAAAAACCGAGATCGCACTTCAACTCCATCTGACCAGGGCAGGAAGCGAAAGGTAGATGGTGACAATTACTGCTTTACAAGGTTCGGCTTGTTTTTTTCTAAGAAGGCTGAACAAAACGCTGCTGTCCCCACAGAGCACTTGGGGTTAAAGTTTATTCATTTAAAGTCACCAGTGACTTGAAGTTTTTAGGCCAGAGTTTAAGCAAGCCCAAGGCACCCAAAGAGTGCCCCTTCCTTGTGCAGATCGCAGACTGGCTCACACACCTTACAGTCCGAGATAAATAACAAACGCTAATCATGTAAAGCACTGCATTTTATTTAGCTAAGACTTTTCTTTCTTGCCCTCATTACTACAATAGGGCTTTCAAGTAGGTCTGCCTTTACACATTAAGTTTACTGCTCTTGTTGTACTTTTTTGATGAGCATGCTTGCAGTATATTATGTACACCATGAGGGCTACATTGTGTTTTAGGTTGGTGAGATTTGCAGAATATGTTTTGGGTTAGTTGGTTTGCATAATTGTGTTGCACTGGTAGCTCAAGGGGCCTACCTGCCCACTCAAAGGATCTGTGTTACTATACCACATTTTCTGGTCAGATAGTGGTGTTCGGACATTAAAAAGACACAGAAACAGTAGAGTGTTTTGTTGCTATTGCTGTTCAATGCTGCAAAATTGCTAATTGAAAACAGAACAAGCAACAGCAATAGCAACAAAACACTCTACTGTTTCTGTGTTGCTTTAATGTCTGATCGCCACTATCTGACCAGAACATGTGGTATAGTAAAAGGTATGTGTTGCACTGGTGGCGCAAGGGATTAACGTGCCCACTCCAAGGTTCTGTGTTTGCTCTCCCCCCCACAGTCAAAAACTCCATCCTACATGGGTTCATATAGCTTTTCATCCTCCTGAGGTCAATAAAATTAGGACCATTGAGCTGAGTAACTATTATCTTACCACTCAATAGCACAAGCAGACTGTTTGAATTTGCACTCTACTAATATGTATGTTATGTTTGTTGGCAACAAAAAATATAAACTCTTAGACATGTTCATCTGCACACAGCGATGCTGTGTTTCTCTAAACAGACAGAACACAACAAAAGGCAGGACTGCAGGAATAGCACTGCTAAACAAATATTTAATCCACTTGAAAAGACAATTGACCTGAAACTCCCATCATATGGCCAAACAGTTCTAAAATGACTGCTGAGAGGATACCACTGGCTCTCTAACCACAGGAGACAGCAGCTCCGAGCTGCCTGCAGGCATGGTGACCAGCTGACAACCATCACCCCTCCATTTAAGGTGTCCTCATTTCCGACATTGTGGAGTGTGTCAGCTATACAAACAAACTGCAGTTCACTTGAAAGATTCTCTCCTCCAGAAACCTTTTAAGAAAATATTGGAAATGACAGACATTTGCAAAATTCTTGTGTCCTGGCTCTTTTCGTAGAAGAAGTGTAAGGTGGTAGGGCAGTACTTTTAGAAGACCAGGTGGTGGGGTACAGAATGGAGTAAGATGAGAGAAACTGCAGACAGGAAAATGATTACTTAGGAAAGAAGAGGATGGAGGATGGGCTGGAATGGAGTTTGGGGCGAATGTGAAAGGGAGAAAGATGGGAAGGGGAAAAGTGAAGGAAAATGGATGAGGTAAGATCAAGATTTGAGGGGAAGCGGCTGTGAGTATGCTTAATTTATTGAACAAAATAGTAATTAGCACAGAGGCCCCAAAGTTTTTATTAGCAGCCAGCTGTGCGCTGCCAGATTATGTCTAAAGGAGACACGTTCTGAGGCCGCATGTTAAAAGTTAATTTGACAATTATGGAGGACCACAAGGTTAGGGTAAAGTAAAAGAAGTAATTTTAATGATTGTTCACTACAAAAGCTCAAGAAAACACATGTTTCATTGCTAACAAATACTCATGTTACTTTATCACTGCAAAGTCACAGATTAACTGTTTTTTTTTTGTGGGAAAGGGATCCAAGGTCCAAGGTTTGTTTGCAATCTTTAATTTAAGGCCTCAGAACCTGGTCTCCTTTATTTCAATTAGGTAGTGCTTGGAAGGGGCTCTACACTTTCTGAGGCTTTGCAGTTGATCCTCTATGGGTTCCCTTCCATTCTTTTGTTTTGATTATATGATTCCACCTTGTGCCTCCTCCTTCTGCCAACCAGGAGTTCCTGTCTATTTCACTCACGCTTGTAGGTTCTTGTTTATTCCTGCTTTCTCCTTTGGTTTCTGTTTTCCTATCTTTGCTCACTTAACCTTTTCTGCCTTGGTGTCTGTTTCCCTAAGTCAAAGTCTTGTGATTAAATATGTCACCCATTCAGTAAACAAATTAATGGTGCCCACCACCAGCTATCCCATTGTGAAAAGAGATGGATTAGGGACAAGGATGTACTATGTGAGTGTAGGATGAGGGGGTGGGTGAGGGATTACTGAGTGGTGTAGAATACAGGGGCTATTGTACTTCTGTAGTATTTGCACCCTCCATGCACTGGGCTTCCTGGGAGAACACTGGGGCACACAGTGTCAGGCAGGTCAGCATATCAGGGCAAACAGTGGCGGTTCCTCCTGGCAGTCCAGCAGTGCCAGGGAAGTCCAAGTCAGGGAGCAGCTGGCAGCAGGGCAAAAAGCAGAAATTGCTATCCTGATGAGTCCTTTGTGCCACCCAGCACCAGGCAACAAACAGAACAGTGCACTGAAATCATGGGCAAGCGCCCTTCTACTTATACTCAAAAATGCCTTTGTACAGGAGGTAAATTCAAAAGGACCCTTTCAAGTGAAGCCCAACACCCTTTCAACCCAGCCCTGTCTCCAGACATCAGTAGGGGGTAATCAGTCCATTGTGTGAGGACAGGACACAGCCTATTGACATGTATGGTATGAAGGACCCTTCCTCTCCCCAGCCCAGGATCAGTATGCAGATGACTCTTCTGTCACACCCAGCCCCTCCTGTGTCATGACTGTATGGAAAGTATGCACCAAGTGGAGCTGTCACTCTGGCCCAGATCTGGATTGGAGTCGGGCTTCAAAGCACTAGAGATATAAGCACATAGAAGTGCCCACTTTCTAAAAGTGGCATTTCTAAAATAGTAATGAAAAATCCACCAACAGCAGTAAGCATGCTTTTTCACTACCATTTCAAACATACCAAACATGCCCACGCTACTCCTCACAGATCAGGAATTACCACAAAGACATATAAGGGAATTCCCAATGCAAACCTATGGGAACAGTAGCACTCACGGTAGTGAATACAAAATAGGCTGTTTGTCACTACTAGGACATGTAACACATAAAAATATATGTCCTACTTTTTACATACACGGTACCATGCCCATATGGCTATCTAGGGCCTGCCTGAGGGGTGTCCTAGGTGTAGTAAAAGGGGTGTTCAGGCCTTGGCAAGTAGTTTGACTTGCCAAGTCAATGTGGCAGCTATCTGCACATGCAGACACTGCAGTGGAAGGCCTAAGTCAAGTTTGAAAGGCTACTTCTGTGGGTGGCGCATTCTGCGCTGCAGGCCCACTAGTAGCATTTAATTTACAGGCCCTGGATATATGGTATACAAATTTACAAGGGACTTACAGGAAAATTAAACACGCCAAATAGGTGTAAGCCAATCATAACAAGTTTTATTCAGCAATGTTTAGCAACCCAAAAGAGGACCAGCAAAATAAGAGGAGAAAGTCAAAAAGTTTGGGGATAACCCAGCAGAAAGGGCCATGTCCAACACTGTGGAGGTACAGAGAGTGAGGTGAATGAAGAAACCTATAAAAGCAGTTAGAGATATGCCCAAGAAAAGGTAAACTAGGAAGAGAAATAAGACTAACTAACTCTTTTGGGAATCTCCTTTAAATGTCAGTATTTATGATGGAAAATCTATATTAAGTTACATAAAAGTTACCTGGGCTGCGTAAATACCTGTTTTATATGCTAGTAGTAGGGCCAGACCATAAGTGCATAAGGAGGTTGTATGTTTTTAAGAAAACAAAATGCGCCCTCACAAAATGTTCTCTATCAGCCATCTAAACTGAACATTGAGGTAGTGGAATGGGCAGTAACGATTTCTTTCAGTGACCCCCAATTCAGGCGACTGCAACATTTCTGCCATGACTTTCACCTAAAACCATTTACTTATGCGATTAGGATTGGAAGCAGAACATCCTTCTGACAGTGTCTCCCAAACCAATTGATTTTTAGACATCAGCCTGTGCAGAATCCTGCAGAATATTTGCTTCACAAGATGGACAACATACCTAACATCTTACCAATTATTTTACTTGCAATGTTAAATAAAGATGTCATTTCACCAAAGCAGTGTGTAATTAATGTGCTTCAGATATTAGCACAATCCTCAAGAGATTCTGAGATTCAAATTTAGTTCATGATTTTCAACTCAAATGTAACTTTTTTGGACGATGTCCTTCAGCACAGTAATTCAGGTACTATGGAAGTACCCACCAGTGAGCACGTGATTTTCCAATTAAGAAAGTATAAAACCTTCCTGCTTACAATCGCCAATCCCAAGCCAATCCATTTTGTTTGCTTTAGAGGCCAAACAAGTGTCTGCATTCGTAAATCATTTTTCAATTTTTGTAAAAGGGGTTTGGGCCATATTCTCTATTTGAATGTGGCCAGCAGTGCAATCAATGAGGCAGAGTTATTAATAAATGACACGCAGAATGTAAACAAGGACAACCCATCACAATCCAAAAGTAACAAATCAACTAACCAGGGGCGGCTCCTCCATTAGGGCTGAGGAGCGTTGTCCCTGCCAGCAGTGGCAACTGCAAAACCTTTAAAAGAAAACAAAAATAAACTTTATTAGCGTTTTGTTTTAAAGGGGCGGGGGCACGGGGTGACGAGGAGTGCACAGCACAGTCTCGAGCCGGACAAACACACACGCTGAGTAGGCTTTCTCCAGCCCAGCACCACAGTTGCCGGGCTGGAGAGAGCCTGCACAGGCTCCCAGTCTGCCTGGGAGCATCCTGGCTGGGCGCTCTCAGCCATCCCTGACACTGCTCTGAGCAGCGTCAGGATTGGCCACAGGGCAGGCTGGGAGCCTATGTTTGCAGCGAGGAGACAGAGGAGTGGAGTGGCTTGCGGCGTTGAGGTAAGTAGTTTTAAAAAATTATTTTAAATTTAATTTTAATTACCTCCGTGTGCCGCCCCGCCCCTTCTGCTTGCCGTGAGCCGCTCCTGCAACTAACTCCACATTTTGCCAATTCCATCTGTTGCACACTTCTACAAAAGAAAACCAGCAAAAACAAAACACTACCTATTACTTGAACTTTATCAAACACAATTCAAAATGACCTACTTTTGCTGGAAACAAATTCAATGTAGTAACGAACAACAACTGATGGTGTGATAAATATCTATCCATTGATCCAATGCAAGATAAAATCTCACCAGTGAAACATCTGCAACTACGACATGTCAATTAACTAAAGTATACTATCCTATATATTATTGCTCAGTTACACACACAATGAAACTATAACATTCATAAGACATCATACCACAGATACTGATTCTCACACTTCAACTCAACTTAATCCAACAAATGTACGCAATCTCTAATAGCCCCTTTTACACTCATCTCATTCTTAATGTGGTATTTATAGTAAATGTTTTCCCAGTCAATCTTTACTATATCAACGGATTACATCTAGATAAATCTGAATAAAGTGCAGCCCATCATTAACTACCTAGCTGATGCAATTTACCTTAATAAATTACACCAACTCCATCAAGATAAAAACTCCAGTGAATTCATTTAAACTCAAACACAATCTCAACTGAACATAATTTGTATCTAAACCAACTCCACACCCAGAAGACTTTGATGAACTCATCAGTAACAAGATTGGTTCCTGCTACTTTTTGACCCCACACCACCAAAAATAAGTGTTATGTGTACCACAACAAGTCAAAATGAGTCTATCAAATTTCTTTTTAGCCGAATTTGGTGTAGTCTTGAGTCAATCATCCTTGACCAAGATAAGAAAAAAGACAGTTAATTTCAACTAAGTTGAACCTTATTTCACCTAGTGCATCCAGTGCAGAGTAATTGACTAATGCTTCACTAGACAAAATTCTGTTCCAATTATTTCAACAGAAAATGTCCATGTTTGACCTAACCCAGCAACCTGAAATCTACTTCTACATGTGCGACTACTCCAAGTTCAATTGAACTGCTTGCAAGCCACTGTAATCCCCTCTGATTCATGAAAGTGGTAAAACAAAGGGGAAACAAATAGCCCAATTTGATTCAAGCTGAATTTATTGAAAAATATCTTCTGTGAAGAAAATCTAAACAGATACGACTTGACTACATTCAATTCAGTCCAAAACAGTTTAGCCAAATCCTCCATTCTCACTTTGGAATCACCACACATGTCACTGACCATGTCATGAATGATGTAATATGTGTGGTCATACGCAATGCATTACGGGAGCCTCAGTTATAGTTAGCTGAGGTACCTATAACTAATGAATTCCTACGGTTTTGTATGAGTAAATTCAGAACCTACCTATAATGTCCATGTAACCTTTGTTTTTTCATTGAATTTCTAAGGCTTTTTTAAATTCTGTTTCCTAACTATAACGTCCCTATAACCTTTTTTTTTTCCAGTGAATTTCTAATTTAAAAAAAATGATATTTCCCAACTATAACGTCCCTGTAACCTTTGTTTTTTTCAGTGAATTTCTATGTTTTTTTAATGAATAGTAATTTTAATTACTATACGTTAATCCAACCACTGCAGCGCACGGCCTTTGTCCGTGTGTAGCGGCGGCTGGCCAGAGCCAGACCCTGAGGCCAATCCCCTGTAAGCACCCAACCGTGCATGTCCTACACCAATGCGCAGGGGAGGATGCCCGCAAGACCTGGACTGCAGCCAGACCCTGTGGCCAACACACCTCAACCACCCAAACTCACGCTGTGCAAAGCTCTTTCGCCGTACGCGGCAGGACTTAGCCACAGCTTCTCTGGGTGTAAGAATAGATGTGAGAGGGTGTATCTAGGGGTGTGAGTGGCTGTCAGATTGCCTGTTTGGGTGTGAGCATGCGCACGTCAGTGTTTTAGTAGGTGTGCCAGTCTGTGTGTGGGTCTGTGAGTGGCTGTATAAGGCTGATAGTGGGTCTATGAGTGGGTGCGTGAGTGTCTGAGTAGGTCTGTGAGTGGGTGCGTAAGTGTCTAAGTGGGTGTTTGGGTGGGAGCAATTGATTGAAAGAGAGCCTAAAGTGAGAGAGTTTTTTTAGACCTTAATATCTCATATACTTAGAATGAGATATTTTTATTAGATTTAACAAAAAAAAAGTACTTAATATATTTAAAAAAGTTAAAAAAAAAAAACATTAAAAACAAAATGGAAATGGGTCCAGCTGGACTCAAACCCCCTTAGCTCAGTGTGAAGGCTCCCCACTTTGTTTTTTTTTTTAAAGTCCCTGGGACTTGGGCCACCGGGGGCATTAGACTAATAAAGCACGGGCCTGTGCTTTTTTTTTTTTTTTTAAGAGCGGATTCGCAGATCCACCACGTGTCCGCTCATAAAATCCAAAAAAAAAAAATGCTTTTTTGCCCGGGGAGGTGTGGGGGGTCCTTTTGAGACCCCGGCACCAGAGCTAAGGGGTCAGGGTGTTCGTTCCCGGGCCCTTTTTGTGATTTTTTTTTAACTTTTATTTTTGGACTCTGCTTCAGCCGAGTCCCAAGATGGCTGACAACACTTCAACAGCTTCTGTTGTTGAAGTGTTATCAGGCAATCATATCTCAGCATGAGATCGTTAGGGGTCATAAATCCTTTGCGTCTCTAGTCCCCTTAATTTCTCAAAAACTACTGAATGGAATTAAACCAAAACAAATAAAACACTCTTTCTGGACCAGGACCTACCTTCCTGCCACATTTGGTGTAAATTCGTCCAGTAGTTTTTGCGCTATCACTGTTCAAAATCCTTATGAAAAATAAATGGGGAAAATGTGTTTTAGGACCCCCCTTTTTTTTCGCCCCCCCCCCTCCCCCCCCACACCGATAGATCACCCCAAAACTTTCCAGGCAGCAGCTGATGGAACTGTCAGATTTTTGTGGAAAGTTTTGTGAAGATTCGTCAAGAGGTGCCAAAGGTATAGGCAAGTAAAAAACACTTTTTGTACAGAAATATCATCCCACCTAGTGTGGCAACCACCACTAGGTAATATATATACCTACTACCAGTAGGTTTTATATATATATATATATATATATATATATATATATATATATATATATATATATATATATATATATATATATATATATAATAAAAACCTTCTGGTAGTCACTGGTAGGTAGTTATATGTAGGTCCTTGATTCCCTAGAAAAAGTGTTTTTTGAGTTGCCTGTAGCTTTGGCACTGTTTGACAAATCTTCTCAAACTTTTCCAAAAAAGTGTGCTGGTGATTCTTGTTGTGGACGGAAAGTTTTAGGTGATCAGCCAAGTGGGTGTTAAGAAAGAGGGAGGGCCATGCCTCCCCCAAAAAACTATAAGACCAGTTCCCCTTGGCCAAAATCGGTCAGGAGCCAGGGGCTGCGTGCCCGATTTGTCCAGGGAAGGGGGCCGTGTCCCCCTGTTGAATTGTAGTGGGCCCCGGGAGAGGGGGTCCCCAGGGCTGAAATCTGCTGGTGCCACACAGCCCCCCTCTCCCACACTGGTAATTCGCCCAACGAGGTAGCACTTACTAACTAACCAGCCGAAAGTGCCCCAGTTGGATAGACATTTTGTGCAAAACTATGGACTCTTTTTGGATAAACAAGCATGAGAGCTTCCGTTCTGGCCATGATGCTCATTTCAAAGAAATTAAACCTGAACAGGAAATACTTAGAAATATAAACTTGCTAGGTGCCCCAGTTGAAGCTCTACTTCTGGAAAGGACAAATGATCCTAACTCCTGGGCTTGGCGAAGGCAAAGCAAGTGTGTTTACTCTGTGATTCCATATTGAAAAACGATCTGAAATCCTTTGCGGAGTTGAATGCATTTTTCATGTATTGGAGCACAATTAGACACTCCCTCGCCATGCACTGCTAATTACCCCATATTTTACAGCACTCAGGACAACTTTTATAACATCAATAAAAATATCAATGGAACATTAGAAGTCAAATTACTGGAGAAGAAACTGTGCATGGTGGGAGCACAAGTTATAGTTAGTTTAGGACGTGAGTTATAGTTACTTGAAATTACTCTAACTATAGCTGCTGAATTTCTCTGGTTTTGTGCGAGTAAATTCAGAACCTAACTATGACATCCCTGTAACCTTTGTTTTATTAAAGTGTGTATATATATATATATATATATATATATATATATATTCACTGAAAAACACAAAGGTTATAGAAACGTTATAGTTAGGAAATAGACTGAAAAACACACATAGAAATTAACTGAAAAAAACAAAGGTTAGAGGGACGTTATATTTGGGTCCAGATTTCAAGCGTATAAAACCATAGAAATTCTGCCGTTTTAGGTACCTTAATGAACTATAACTTGCACCCACCTAATGCACTGCTTATAACCTCACAGATTACATAACTCATGGCAAGGTCAGTGACATCACAGATGACATCTCACCCCTCACATATCTATATTGAAGCCCCGGGGGGACCCCACCACCGGAGCTAAGGGGTCAGTCAGTCAGTCAGGGTGTTTGTACCCTGGCCCCTTTTGTATTTTTTTTTTTAAAATCTGTGACTCTGCTTCAGCCGAATCCCAAGATGGCTGAAAACACTTCTGTTGTTGAAGTCTTATCAGCCAACAGACAAGACCAGGAGGGGTTGTGAATCCTTTGCGTCCCTATATATATATATCTATATATATATGTACACAAGTTTGGATTTTCTTAAATTGCTCACAAACTACTGAACAGATTTACACCAAATAACAAAAAAGGCTCTTTCTGGACCAAGGACTACCTTTCTGCCAAATGTGGTGTAATTCCATCCAGTGGTTTTGGCGCAATGGATGTTCAATTTTACCTATAGGTATTAACACTGGAAAAGCTCTAAATTTCACACTCCTTTATTTTGGCCCCCGCATGAGGGATCATCCCGAAATTTTCCAGACAGCAGCTCATGTGACTGTCAAACTTTTTTGAAGATTCGTCAAGCGCCGCTAAAGATATAGGCAAGCAAAACACAACTTTTTCTGTAGAAACTAGGTCCTAACCATACCTACATACTGGCAACCTCCAGTAGGTAACACTAGGTAGGTAATGTCATTTTAGTCATTTTACAGCGTTTGAGGTGAGGAAGTTCACAGTGGGGCTGTTGTTGTATAAAGATATTCACTGAAAAAAAAACAAAGGTTAAATAGCCATAATAGTTATATGAAAATGTAGGTTAAAACATACTGTTTTAAACAAACAGCACCACTGAAATTCACCAGTTACACTGATCTCAAGAAACTGTAACACAAGTCCTAAAGTAACTCTAACTAAAGTGACCGCATGGCCAGTCTTGTCATCAATTATGTAATTCCAGATGTTAAAGTCATATTGTTAATGATGTCATAGAACATGTCATGAGTGATGTAATATGGGAATTAATAAGCATTGCATGACAGGCTGTGAGTTATAGTTACTTTAGGGCTCAGTCTTTGAGTCTTTTTAAACATTTTTCAAGCTGCAAAATGCACCCATGGAACCCACCACAAGGGGGCTGTGCACTCCAGCTGACGAGCCTAGAGTTCCAGCTAGGCGTTTAAAAAAAATATATGGTAAGCTATCCTGGTGTCATGGACTTAATGACCCAGGAAACTTATATTTAAAAAAATATTGCTAGGGTCTCCTGTGCTTTCTACAGCTACCCACAACATCACAAAAATGCTTGGTGGTGCCCCTGCTCCTTCTAGGATCACCATTATGCTATAAACAAAAGCTTAAAGAGCCCTTGCAGGCATTATGGGGTGTTTCTTCAAAGAGCAGTGAATAATAAATGGGTGTTCTGGTGCCCACCCAGGGCACCCATATCCTTATGTTTTGTTGGGGGCTGTGGGGAGAGCCCCAGGGCCCTTGCAGCCCTGTTGTCTCCCCTGCCAGCACCAATCCACGTGGACCCTCTCCCTGAACCTTTGCTGTATTCTTTTTTTTAAGGGGGAGGCATGCTGCCCCTCTTCCTGAGTCAATACTTGCCACAGGGACCCCATCCCCAGGGTCGTAGGTTGGTGCCCATCCAGGCCACCCACAGCATATAAAGTGGTCTATCCTGGGTGCAGCGGCACCGGCTTAGCTCCCACTCGGCTGGCAGGTTTTTTTCTCTGTTTCCCATCTGGGGGGAACATTTTTGCAGCTCACACTGGATGTGAGCACACATTTTAATCCTTGCCCATGCTCTTGCAGACAGGGAAACTGTGTCCCGGGGTGGGCTATCCAGGACACCAATGGAGCTGGCCCCTGAATGGGGTCACACGGGGCTTTGATACTCAAGGAGCAAGGGTCATGCCCACCCTCTCCCTTTTTAAAAATAGCAGCCCCAGGGGATGGGGTCCCCGGGGCCTTATGAGTCGTGGGCATGGGGTTGATACTCCTCTTTTAAATAATTTCAGCCCTAGAAGATGGGGTCCCCGGGGCCTTTGGAGACTCAGGAAGGGGTGCTGCATGCCCCCCTCTTCTTTAATTTTCAATCTCTCTCAGGGAATGGGACCCCGGGGCCTTCTAGAGGTGCGGGTAGGGGGGCCTGGCTCCCCCTCCCAAAATATACATATGCATTCGGCCACCGGCCGATGTTCACCCCAGAGGTTGCTTTTTTCAAGTGTAGGTTTTTAAAAAAAATATTTGCCACAGATTTGCAGATCTATCATGAATATGCTGCAAAGTTTAAAAAAATGTTTTTGGCCCTAGACAGATCCTAGTGGGACCACTCCCCCTATGAGTCCAAAGCAGTGATGTAACATAGGCCCCCACAGCCCCAACAGTTTGCAGGGCCCCTGAGTTCCAGGGGGTGGCTCTCAGCACAGTACCCTAGCCTGAGAGCTCCTGACTGACTCCGGAGTGGGGGCCCCTCCATGTACTTTGCAGGAGGGCCCTCTCAAATTTCATTACACTACTGCTTCTAAGATGGCTACTACCAAATCGTTGTTGATGTGGTGGCAGCCAATCAAATCTCATCTTGATTTCTAATGGCTCTGCAGATCCTTTGTGGTGTGATACGTACAAAGTTTTTGAGGCTTAATTTCTCAAAAACTACTGACCAGATAACAGCAAGCCCACTTACTGGACCAAGATTTAACTTTCTCCCAATTTTGGTGTAAATCCATTAAGCTTTTTATGCTGTAGCTCTGTCTAAATTTTCTATGAAAAAATAAATGCGGGAACACATTTTGGGACCCCTCTTTCTCTTGGCTCCTGCCGGAGGGATCACCCTGAATGTTTCCAGGAAGAAGATGAAGCGGGTGAGACTTGTTTTTTTGGGAAAGTTCAGTGAACATTTGTCGAACTTCACCAAAGTTATAAGGAAACCAATAAATGCTTTTCCTATGGAAATGTGGTCCTAACTATAACTACCCAGCAACTGCCAGTGTGTGTTTGTATATATATGTGTGTGTGTGTGTGTGTGTATATATATATATGTGTATATATATATATATATATATATATATATATATATATATATATATATATATATAAATAAAACTTACTAGTTATAGTTAGGACCTAGTTTCTGTTGGAAGAGGTTTTTTTTGCTTTGCCAATAATTTTGGCCCTGCTTGACAAATCATCACGAAATTTTTAAAACTTATACTTTCGTCGGTTCAGCTGCTGTCTTGAAAGTTTTCACTGAAAAAAACAAAGGTTACAGGGACGTTATAGTTAGGAAATATAATAAAATAAACCATAGAAATTCAAGATCAATCAGTGATCTTTGAGAATTTTACAGAAAGAATATAATCTGAGAAACAGAAACATGGATCAAATCAACATAGTAACAACAAAAAGAAAGAAAAAGACCAGGATAGAGCAAAAGGAGGCCAAGAAGTAGTCAAAGGAAACTGAGACATAAAGCAAAAAAACTACAATGGTGTGTGAATTAGAAGAGAGAAAAGATAGAGGGGAGAAAAGTGATGGACGCACTTCAAGACCTTAAGAGGGCATGGAAAAAAACATTGTAGAGATGCATGATTGGGGACTGAGAGAAGACGTACATTGCAGATGGAATAGAGGGGTTCAAGAGAATAGGCTGGGACCCCAACAAGAAGAACAGAGCAGTAATTCAGATAAGAGAAAATTAAAGTACTAATGAGAATTTTTGTAATAGGATAATTAAGGATTGTAATTTCCAAATATTAAGTGGCTGGAAAAGGCAAATAAAAGCAACAGATTAGATGTGACCAGCAAACGGAAGGATTCATAATAGATTAAATCCTGGCTTCCGGCAGAGAAAAAATGAAGTAAACAGGAAAGAAAAGTGAGGTGGGGAAGAAGAGAACAAGGATGCAGAGAGTGAGGAAAGCATAAAAGAAACCTGTATTTTTCGAACAGAGGTTGAGAGTATGTTGGTGCATTCAGGGATGTCCTTCAGAAGGGAAAAGGTGTTGTGGATATGATAAGAGGAATAAGAGAAGAAAAGGCTGAAATGCGAATTGTCAATGTGGACCATACCCATTTCAGGGAATATTTAAAGAATCTGGAATGCCACTTGCACCCATTTATGGCTTGCTCTTTCACTTTAAATCCAAACTAAAAGATCATCTGCTAAAATAGACCTAAATTTGATGTGGCAATAAATCTTCATTGCTGATGAGTGTTTGCCTACAGTTAGTTTACATTTTTTATCTCTCTTTACTTCCTGCTGCAGGTCTCACCATCTGAGAATGCTTCGTGCTAAAGGCATTTGCCTACAGTCTCTATGTATGCATTTTGTGTTTTATTTGTTTTTTATTATTTTTCTGTCCAAGCTATATTACCCATTTTATCTTAACTATAAGTGGAAATTTTTTTCCATCTGCACAGGAAGTGATATCACTGGATTTGCTATCATTCATCTGAACAGGAAGTGGCAACAGTGGCTTTCCCATCATCCATCTGTACAAGAAGTGACATTGCTGGATTTCCCATCATTGATTTGCACAGGAAGTGACACCACTGGATTTCCCATCATTCACTTGCACAGAAAGTTATATCTCTGGATTTCCCCTCCATCTGCATAGGAAGTGACATCACTGGATTTCCCATCATCCATCGGCACAGGAAGTGGCATCACTCCTCTCCCCTCCCAGGTTCTACTTGGACTCTCATTGGACATGCTCAGCGGGTATGCCAAAGGCAAGCCAGGCTAAGCCCGTCCACACCTGGATTATGCCCAGTGCAAGGACCCCTGGTCCTCCCCATCCCGCTGCAACAATGCTGCAATCCTCGTGCCCTTACCCTTGGATTGCTATTCCACAGCCTGCTGCCTCACCGCACCACAGAACACAGAGAAAGCATTCTCCTGTGTGCCTGGCAAGGTTTCATGCATTTACCCACACCCCCTACATTCACTGCACTGACATCCCACTCTCTGACACTCACACAGTCATGAAATCACTCACACAACCCTCCATACTCGCATGCATGCACCTCAACACCTGCTCATTCACCAAAAATGCCACAGAGATCTGGGACCTGCTGCACGACAATGCCCCTGACCTACTTTTACTCATGGTAACCTGGCTGAACACTACATCAGCACCTGACATTGCCATAGCTAACCCCCTGGCTACAATATAGCCAAGCAAGATAGACTTCACTAGCCCAAAAGCGGAATTGCCATCATTCATAAGAACACCAACAGCTGCACCACATCCACGAACATGGCATCCTCCAACATGGAACACCTGTTGTACAAGCTCCACGTACCAGCCAATTTTACACTAAGCGCCGCTCTCATCTACACACCACTGGGGCCACACATCAACTTCAGTGACACTATAATAAACTTTATCTCACCACTCGCCCTTGATGCTAGCAATTACATCCTACTGGGAGAACTAAACTTCCACTTGGAAGACCACCCCAACCCAAACTCAAGAGCACTCATTGAAGCCCATGGAAGCCTGGGCCTCACCCAATGAGTAAACGGACCTACCCACGTCACTGGCACCTCCTGAACCCTATTTTCACCATCTTCAGCAGCATCCCAGCCAACAATCCTGCACCAGTTCCTTGGACAGTTCACACCCTTGTTAAGTTCAGCATCCCTGTCCCAGTTCAGTGCACACACCACTGCCAAACCAACCTGTCCAAACAGGAACAGCATCACTGACAAGGAAAGAAACACTGCTCTTAATAGCCACTGACCTAAACACAGCAAAAGCGTCCCCAAAGCCATCAAGAAATTTAAGAATTTAATCACCTCCTGCCCCATAACCCTGGCCCTCCTCAAACACAATACAATAAGATCCAGACCCCAGGCCAGCTGGTAGATGGAGGAACTCAGACTGATAAAATGCTATGGCAAAAAACTGAAGCACATATGGAAAATGAGCCAGGACAATGCATACAGGAGCATGTTCAAATTCGCCCTGAGATCCCACCACTAAATGATCCCGACCACCAAATGCACTGCTCCGGCAGACTACATCAATTCCAGCAGCAAAAGAAGGAAAAGATCTTTGTTATTGTGAAAGATTTCACCTCACTGTTGCTCATCCCGAACTTGAATACTCTCTCACAGAACATTCTTTTGTCACAAAACATTTACAGCAACTTCAATGTGCAACCGGACCTGACAGACCTCGCCAAACACCTCCTGATTTTTTTTAAAAGAAACAATGCTAACCACATGGCCTGACATCACACCAGAGCAGACCACAGCCAACATGAAGTTGATGTACTTTGGGGCACTATCAAACCCCTACCCCCACCAAGCCCAATCCAGAGGATGGCAACCCATCTGGCACCATGCTCACACCCATTACGAATGGTTCCACCTCTTCTGTGATCTTTCCAGATGTTTGGAAACATGCAATTGTACTCCCATTGCTGAAGAAACCCTCTTCACACCCTTCAAGACTTGCGAACTACAGACTGATTTCCCTGCTACCATGTCTGTCCAACAGACACCTCACTGAATACCTCAACGACCACCAACTCCTTGACACCACTCAGTCTGGTTTCAGGTGACACTCAGCCTGGTTTCAGACCCAACCACTGCATGGACACTGCCCTCATCGCTCCTACGAATTACATCTGCATGACTCCATGACTCTGGACAATGGAGACATAGTGGCCCTCATCTTCCTCAACCTCTGCGCAGCATTTGATCAATACTCCCGCCCTATATTCATTCAATGCCTACACAACATTGAAATTCGAGCACAGGCAGTCCGATAGTTCTGCTCCTTGTTCTGCTCCTTCCTGGCTGGAAAAACATAGTCAGTCAGTCTGGCACCGTAACCTGGGAAGCCTGTGACCTCATCTGCGGAGTTCCGCAACAATGCTCCCTGAGCCTGACACTATTCAACGCATACATGATCCCTCTAGCCAGCATCATCCACCCTCATATTATGAATGCCCTCTCCCATGCCGACACACACTACTCACTCTTTCCCTCACAGGTCGTAAATGGGAGCAGGTGCTTGGTGGGTATGGCAGGAGGAGGATTAGGATGGTATAGAAGGTAGGGGGTAAAAGTACCCTGCTTCGGAGGAGGATTTTAAGCTTGCTGTAGAAAGCTGTCAGACCAGAGAGGGGTACAGAGGCTTGGCTCCCAGTGCAGCCACAGTATCAAGTGTTTACGGATGATAAAATCAGTCCAGTGTTCCCGAACCCAGGAAAACTGAATGTGAAAACATTGGTTCTTTTGTGAGTGGGTGGAAAAGAATTCCAGACAGGAATTCTGTTCCACTTAACTTGTAATCGGGCCCACAGTGTGGGGTGATTCAACACAGGTTTCACCCATCAAACATTAGGAGCAACTTGTATTTTAATGTGATACCCTACTGTTCTAGTCATCATAAATTTCGCCTACTGTGGAAGTATGTCAGTAGTTTTACTCTCCCTAGTGTTCTTGAAGGAGGCTATTCAGGAAGCTCTATCCTGCTTTGAACCCCTGAAAAACCTGCAATGAAAGCTGTGCGGTTTCACAACAAACACAAATCCCACAGCCTGGCCACAGATGTAAACCACGAGGGTCTAAGAATAAACCATTCTCTCCTAGGTGCCAACATGTTTCACGCTCTTTTATTTAGTTCCCATAGAGTTGCTATGGAATACAAAAGAAGTATGCTGGTGAAACAATCAATTCTAAGATAAACCAGAAATTTAAGTAGGAAATTCGAAAGATGAAGAAGAAAGACTCAAGAAGGGTATGAAGGAGGAAGTAGTATGGATGGTTTTTTAGGCAACAAAACACCACAATCCGCTATCAGTTCAGGTGCAACACCGATGTGCTGCTTTATTTGGAAACGGTTGCCAGACAAAAATGGCAGTGACTGCTCAAGGGAAGGCATATGACAACCCAAACTCTAGAGTTAAAAGGCTACGTAAAATAGGGTGGTTAAATGTCTCATAGGCTGATAAGAGTAGTAAAAAGCACCAAAGGCAGCCCCTCGCTCTCCCCTACCAACCCCTTATTAGAAGGCCATTAATTTTGGCGGGCAGCAGGATATCTGCTGGTCAAAATTTGGACTGGGGAGCACTCAGGATGGAAAGGAAGTCGAGGAGGGACTGGAGAGGGAGTGTCCCTTTCAATATATCTAGGCAGCAAAGGGAGATTTGTCCTGGGGTGAAAACGTGGTGGCGCACACAAGTCAGTGGACTTACAAACATCTGCACGAGAGACCTGGGCACAAACTCTTTTGTAAGCCAGGAATTTCAAGTACTGTTTTTAGGGTATGCGCTGACTTGTATAATGTGATATCACGCATAGCATTAAATTTCTAGAGCGCACATTGTCTGATGTCCAGTTCCTTGATCTGCAGTAGCAATAGGTAATATTAGGCACATAAAATCTGATGTGTGTTGAACGTGTACAGAACAGAATGTCAAGGTGAGCCCGGAAGTCATGGAAGACTCGGTGTATTATAACCCCCCTAAAGAGAGGCATTGGCACTCATGTGAATGAGATTCGAACTGTCTCGAGAGAAACCAATAGGATCCATTGAAGGTAGGACTCGTACAATTAATCACATGTTCCTCGTCGATAAGGATTTCGCCTCCAAAGAGGCTTCTCTTCAGGACTTGGCTAAAAGTGCGAAATGCGTTATAAAATCTTGTGGTCTGAAACTGGTATATAACACTTACAGAAACCATACATGCATACCACTGTCAGGAATAACCAAGTAAAACTCCAGCGCGCTCCGTGGCGAGCAGCCCATGCCATTTCATGGCTTATAATAAGTTACCCATAGCTGATTATCAGAGTGACGCCACCTCACGTCATGCTGTGGCGATTGTTTAATTAAGAAACACCATTTTATTTTCAAGGGCTTATTAGCTATGTTCAATTTTCCAAAAACATAGATAAGCAGAACAAATGCAAAAGAAGGTCACTGAGTGAAAGCGGTGGTTATTGTTTGATTTTATATTGTTTGCTCCAACTACCTGCCTGTTTTAATTACTTTTTCAGACACAGTTTTGTCTGCAACGATAATGGGTAATTTGCGTGCATTTTTCGCATTTCACTTACAAGTGCTTTTCGGTACTGCAAATCATGCTTACTGTATGGGAAATGCATATTTTCTCAAAGAAGAGATTTCATTAAGTACCGTTCTTCTATTATGAGAATGAATTGAAATAAACAAGTTTCTTTCTGAAATAAGAGTGTCTATGACAGAAGCACCTTTGGGGAGGTATAACACAGTTGTATACTTAATATAATGAACACTGTCTGGCAAGTGTTCATGGTTGGGTGAGCATACACTGCTATATTTAAGTACTTTCTTCGCTCAGATGTTGCTGCCACTGGCTTGTTACTTCTAATTCTTTATTGGTTCAAAATGGTATTTCTCCATTAGCCCTGCCTATTTGTACTGAAGATGACCCCACCGTATTCCGGACACAGGTGGTCGAAACCTTATTAATTAATACCAGCGGATTGTAGAGACAACATTGTTGAAAAACATTATTAATTTAATACCATCGGATTGTACTGACAACATTGCTACACTTTTTGTTACTCAACTGCCGTTCGTATGCTTTAAGAAAAATCTACGTTTTTTTAACTACCAAAAATGCTGCACTATCCATTTTAAAAACAGACAACTGCACCGCCTGTATCGTTTTGTTCTATTTACTTTAAGCTACCAAGCATTTACATATGTCTTGCTAATCAATATTTTCAACCAATGAGCTTGGATCAGAACGAATATACTTTTGAAAATAAAGGAGCTGTTTCTCAAATTAATACGTCATGTCTGTTCTCCATAAAAGGATAATTTCTGATGTCAAGGCATGGTAGTAACAAATCACAAACAAATTTACTGAAATGTTTCCAGTGGGAACATTATCGTCATTTGATACATATCCAGTTCCTTCTTGGAATACCACATTAGCCTGTCACATACCGCGGTGCGGAAGGGAGTTCGTTTAGTTGCTTTACTAAGTCCGAGCTTGATGCTTTTATTCGCTCACTGCATCGGGAGGCCTACAATTTAGGATTTACCACATAACCCAGTCTGATAAGACATGACGTGGAAGTAGGCACCTGAGAGGTCTGCCATCCCAGACCTTGTATTTGTGTTCTGGGCCTCAGGGTGACATGTGGAGTGCCCAGTCCTTGTGGAGTGCCCAGTCCCTGTGGAGTGCCCAGTCCCTGTGGGGTACCCAGTACCTGTGGAGTGCCCAGTCCCTGTGGAGTGCCCAGTCCCTATGGAGTGCCCAGTCCCTATGGAGTGCCCAGTCCGTGTGGGGTGCCCAGTCCCTGTGGGGTGCCCAGTCCCTGTGGGGTGCCCAGTCCCTATGGGGTGCCCAGTCCCTGTGGAGTACCCAGTCCCTGTGGAGTGTCCAGTCCCTGTGGGGTACTCAATCCCTGTGGGGTACCCAATCCCTGTGGGGTGCCCAGTCCCTGTGGAGGGCCCAGTCCCTGTGGGGTACCCAGTCCCTGTGGAGTGCCCAGTCCCTGTGGAGTGCCCAGTCCCTGTGGAGGGCCCAGTCCCTGTGGGGTACCCAGTCCCTGTGGAGTGCCCGGTCCCTGTGGAGTGCCCAGTCCATGTGGAGTGCCCAGTCCCTGTGGAGTGCCCAGTCCCTGTGGAGTGCCCAGTCCCTGTGGAGTGCCCAGTCCCTGTGGAGGGCCCAGTCCCTGTGGAGTGCCCAGTCCCTGTGGAGTACCCAGCCCCTGTGGGGTGCCCAGTCCCTGTGGAGTGCCCAGTCCCTGTGGGGTACCCAGTCCCTGTGGAGTGCCCAGTCCCTGTGGAGTGCCCAGTCCATGTGGAGTGCCCAGTCCCTGTGGAGGGCCCAGTCCCTGTGGGGTACCCAGTCCCTGTGGAGGGCCCAGTCCCTGTGGAGTGCCCAGTCCCTGTGGAGTGCCCAGTCCCTGTGGGGTGCCCAGTCCCTGTGGGGTGCCCAGTCCCTGTGGAGTGCCCAGTCCCTGTGGGGTGCCCAGTCCCTGTGGAGTGCCCAGTCCCTGTGGAGTGCCCAGTCCCTGTGGAGGGCCCAGTCCATGTGGAGTGCCCAGTCCCTGTGGAGTGCCCAGTCCCTGTGGAGTGCCCAGTCCATGTGGAGTGCCCAGTCCCTGTGGAGGGCCCAGTCCCTGTGGAGGGCCCAGTCCCTTTGGGGTACCCAGTCCCTTTTTAAACAGAGGTGGTCCAGTTGCAGTCTTAGTGTGAGTCAGAGACTTTTTAAGACACCAGAGTGCTTGGATTCCTCAACTGTCGCTTCAAGGTATTTTGGAGGTGAGTGCCCAGCAGTTTAATTGCCCCGTCATTTTTACCTTTGAACCTAATTTTATCAGCCTAGCTGAGCTCAATCTATGGCAGGACTATACATGGAAACCATGCATATGGACCCACATTGGCTCCGCAAAGTCTCTGTGCATGATGGTCACTACTTTAATTCCTAGCTCTGCTGAGTGCAAAAAGGAGCATTTCCAAACCTGGGGTGTTGGGAGACAAATTGTAAATCCCAGACGCCTTTCCTACTAGTATCAAGGGTCTGAAGAGGGGGGGGGGGGGTATGTCATTCAGCCATGGTTTAGACACAGGTAGGACTTCCCTGTAATTGACAAAAACTGGATTATGGCTAATAGAAGAATTCTTAATGATCCTAGCAATAACTATAGCACTTGGCAGAACATAGATACCAGTGAGAAAGCACTAACTGAAATTTCCCTTTCAGGGATTCCTTTCGACTACCCCCTGTTCAGACAGAGAAAGATAGTAATATGGAACAGACTTTGAGAACCACTATAAATTCCAAGGAGAAAGTCAACAGAGGAAGAAAGGCTGCCCAATGCCAAGATTTGACAGTACCCTTCAGGTGGCATGTTTGGCTGACGCATGAGAGAAATATAGATGTTTTGTTAATGTGACTACCTTGACCAACAATAGTAGACTACATATTACGTCCTCTACTGTAAGAGATAATAAAACCAATTACAAATTTAAAATACAAACATTGAGAAAAGACAGTAAAAAACAAACATATTGGCAAGAGGAGGTCCATAAAAAGATGGTAGTAGGTGTGTGGCTTCCACTGCCAGGAACAGTATAGCAACAAAGGCAAACAGCACTGCTGTTTGCTTGATACAGAAAAATATGAATGATATTCTGACATTACACAAATGGTCTATCACAGATGAACGCAGTTGTATGGATGCTGGAAACAGTCTCTTGCTTATGTCTCCGTCACCTAAATTTTCATGACCTATACTAAATCGGATTCTTCTTCTATTTCAGTAAGGCTTGCAAAGTACTGCAAAGTGCCAGGCCATCCATTTGTGGAGTTTTTTGGTACATCATAGGTTGGTTGCCACAGTTCAGGCTAGGGGCTGTGGTGTCAGTCAGACCAAGAATATAACAGCTGATATTGGGGCTTTGGATCACACTTCAAGATACACTTGTCAACCGCCATGGTCTACCTTAGTCACTGAACGTTGTAGCAGTTCTATAATCTTTTAATATAATCATGACGTCCTCATAGATGTGGGGCTTGCTTTAACTTTAAAAATAAATTCACAAGGATGAAGCAGCCATCTTGTGAATATGCGCCCTGACCGCATCTCCCAGCAGCACACCGCTTGCCCTTCACTTCCCCTTCTTGGTTCCCTTCCCCCATCCTCCTCATCGGTGGCATCTCAAAACTCCTCCGCCTTATCAGTAAAATGCAGAAAAATATGTTGTCTTCCTCTTACTTTCCCTCACATTCGGGCGGCGCAGCCAAGAGGCAGTATCTATTCACAATGAACCATTGTTGTCCGCCAGTGCATGCCAACACATTTCCCAACCCCGCCTCGCGATAGTCCGGAACCACTGCCAACTCAAGCCCTCTCTCTGCAAACAAGAGGAACCAGACGAACCAGAGGGTGGTTGGTTGGGAGTGGGAGGAGGAGTGAAAGAGATGACTTGGGGAAGGAGGGCCTATGAACATAATAGAGTTATTTATCAGATTCCGTGGTGGGAACAATGTCAACGTCAAATGCAGCTGAGGCCAACAACTCCCCCCTCATCCACCCCACCCACTTGCCAAATAATTTATGAAAGGTTGGAGGTCAGGGTTAGGGACAGCACCTAACTCTTTGCGTCACTTTCGTCAAGCCAGAACAATGCTGTCATTCTTCCACTGCTCTATTGATCACATGGTGGGCTGCATGGTGATATCACTGCAATGCATGGGATGAAGAAGCAACCAACAGAGAGTGAACATGTCCACTTCAGTGGCTTTATTCACCTACATCTAGGAATTAAAGAGGAAAAGTCTTGTAGCTCAAGGTCACTAGAGAAAGGCTAAGGAGACAGTAGTCCATGTCCATACAGATGAATGGCTCAGCTGACAGTGTTACAGTAGAAAGGGTCAGCCCATGTTTTAATATAGAAATGAACAGAGTGCTAACCAAATAATCGCAGACCTGAACCTCAAACAATGCCAGCTGGCACTCTGAAATCCTAACACCTCTCATACCTGCTGACTCCTGCATGACACCCCAAAGTATCCCTATTTTAGACTACTTAACCCACAACCATGCAAGCAAGTCAAGTAAAACGCACCAAGAACTAATCATTTCATGGCAGATTCACATCAAGCTTGAAACCTCATCCAAACCCCATATAACAAAATGAAGAACTCAGTTCCAAAACCATTTTCTTCAGAGTAATTCCATACACAATAAAAATGAAATCCAATCACAGCATGATCATTTGCAGCTTGACTTGCAAAATAACTCACACCCAACACAAAATCCCAAATAAGCTATCTCAAACCAATTTTCGACAACTTAGACTAATTCTTTGAGCACAACACAAACAAAACTTGATAACCATAGCCAATCATATTTTACTCCATCCTACCCAAATGATTTCTATTCTCAGCCACATAATTGAAACACAGCATACGCTCAATGAAAACAACACATTCCCATTCATCTCACACTACAGTAATGCCATCATATTCAAACTTAAAGCAATTCATTTTTCTTACTAAATACAAATCCACCATCACAAATATACACAATTAATTCCAATTGCCCCGACATAATCTTTTTTAACTCAATGTCAACAACTGCCTATTTACCTCAACCAGGCACCATGACAACCAAATAAACCAGATACAATTTTATTCAGCGTGACCTTACATAATCCAATTCAATTTACCTCCAAAACATGACCTACCAATTCGTACTTCTAATTCAACCAAACACTATCACAGCCAACACAACCACTCACAATTTCCAACAAAGGGAATAATAAATCTTAACCCCAATACAGGCCAATCAAATTAAGGAAATCCAATTGCATCTAACACAGTCAGACACAATCAAATCCACATCAACCAGCCATAACTGCATGGAACTTAACCACCACATAACCCTTTTTATCTCAACTCTAGCACAACTGTATATAAGCCTAACACAGTCCCATCCACATCAGTCAAAACAATCACATTCAAATGAAACCAACGGAATCCCATCCATCTTTACCACAGGACATGCACATACAACTTAAGCAGAGAAAATGCATGCAACTCAGTCTGACATAACGACATCCAACTTAACAATGTTCGGTACTACCCAAAATAACCCCAAAACATGTCATCTAGCTTAACATAACACAATCCATTTGAACTGCAATCCAATAAAAAACCCACCCAGCTCAAAGGGATATGATTATGCTTAAATCAGCCAAACACAAAATATCCCAACTCGAACACAGACAATCCTATTTAACGCAGTGCTGCCTGACTCAAGTGTATGTAGTACTATTGAACTCCACCCAACAGTTATATATAACTTAACGCAACACAACCCCTTTTATAATTGACCTATACAAGTCACATGTAACCTAATCCACCATACTACTCTCCTGTGCAATTAAACATAGCCCTTCCCAACTAACCACACCCCACTGACTCAAATCACCCATGCACCTTCACTCAGTAAAGTCACATTCATCTTTGTCGTCCACAGTCTCTCCTTGGTTTCCCATGACGAAATATAATCTAATTCAGTTAAGAAGCTGCATCCAGTCTCAATACAGTCCAATGCAACACACACATACACAATTACAGTCCAACTCAGACTTACACAATGCAATGAAACCTACTTTCGCCCATCTAATTCTGTCAATTGCAATCTTTCATAAGGTAAATCTACAGTATCAATAACTCAAAGTTACACAATAGGATCCAAAACAGATCAATAATCTCCCATTTAAATCACTCAAAGAACAATTTAATTTAACAAAGCCAGTAAACATAATGCAATCGCATTCAAATCAATGTGGCACAACTGTACTAAAGCCAACACAACATCCAACGTAACACAACTGCAGCGAATCATCTGATTACAACACCATTTATCTCAGTTTGACACACTTCCCCTAACGTGAAGCCAGTATAATTAAAAAGAACTCAACACAAACCCTTCCAACTAACCCAAATGAAGGCTCATCTAAGTAAACCAACATAAAGTAACCAAAATAAGCACAATGAAATTAAGTTTAACCCAACCCATCAAAGTCAATCCCATCCAACTCTACCTGACATAATAGCCTCCATCTCAACTTAGTCAACACAATTGCATCCAGCTAAGTAATGTAATCGTTTACCAACCAACACAGCCTCTTCTAAGTCCCAAGTCAGTTCAACCAATTCTGAATAACACAGTACAATTCAACTCATGCAGACACCATGACATCCAACTTAAATTGACACAATGCAATTCAACTCAGCCTGACACAAAACACTTCAGTTCATCTGCACAAAAAACACAACATTATCCACGTATGCAAGTGTCGCTGCTGTCCACTTCAACATGACATAATTACATTCAGATCTATTCTGCACAATGACACTCACATCCAGACTGAAATAATGCATTCCAACTTCTACAAGCACTTTATATATCCAGTTCATCAAGATATAAAGCCAGCCCACACAACGTGAAACACCCTTATCAATTTCACTGCTGACCCAATGGGAGAAGTCCTGAAAATGTACAATTTTTACATGAAAATGACCTGTAGCATAAATTGGCATTTTGATCAAAAGCTATAAACACCAACAAAATAAAAGTAAAATACATAGGCCCTGATTCTGACCTTGGCGGACGGCGGAGGCCGTCCGCCAAGGTACCGCCGCCAAATGACCGCACCGCGGTCAGAAGACCGCGGCGGCCATTCAGACATTTCCTCTGGGCCGGCGTGCGCTCTCCAAAAGAGCGCCCGCCGGCCCAGAGGAAATGCCCTGGCAACGAGGACGCCGGCTCAGAATTGAGCCGGCGTAGTTGCAGGGGTGCGACGGGTGCAGTTGCACCCGTCGCGTATTTCAGTGTCTGCAAGGCAGACACTGAAATACTTTGCGGGGCCCACTTACGGGGGCCCCTGCAGTGCCCATGCCATTGGCAGTAGGGGGTGTCTGAATCCCCATGGCGGCGGAGCGCGCTCCGCCGCCATGGAGGATTCCCCCGAGCAGCGGAAAGTCGGCGGGAGACCGCCGACTTTCCGCTTCTGACCGCGGCTGAACCGCCGCGGTCAGAATGCTCGTGGGAGCACCGCCAGCCTGTTGGCGGTGCTCCCGTGGTCGGTGGCCTGTCAGAATGACCCCCATAATGTTTACACAAAATTGAAGGCTCTTAAATAAATGCTTTAATGATCAATATGTAGCCCATAGACATTCTCCAATAAACAACTTATTGGAATAGAGAAATTAATTTCTTTTTTCTCTACAACACTTTCAGTCAGTTGATTTAACTTCTTCAGTAAAACTTGTTTCAGTCCAATCCTCAATCTCCTTACTCACAAGCAAAACTCAATAATCAGTCAATTAGTCTTCAAAAATGCCCAACACAATTTCATTCTTGTAATATTCATGATTATTTTTAAGTGTCTCCAATTTTGAGTACATTTTGTGTAAGGATTGCACCAATAGAGTAACAGATGTGGAAAGCATTGAGCGCCTGGGCTTTTTAACTCTTCTACCTTGAATGAGTATTAATTAAAGAAATCTGACACATGCTCCAATTTATTTTGAAACCATTATATTAAACTAAATATGATAGTAACATACGACTCAACCAGACATAACTAAACCAATGACACCCTCACAAATTGGCATCCTACTACACCCAGCACAAAGCTCATCCAATTTAACCAAAATGAATCAAATGCGGCAAGGCCCTACAATGGATACGCTTCTTCATGTCTGGCAGAACACAGAGAGGCAGACTCTCGCCTTACCTATCAGTACCTACCAAGATCAGCTGCAGAGTTCCACAGGGCGCCTCCCTGAGCCCCATATTCTTCAACGTCTACATGGACCCGCTCGCATCCATTGTCAGGGACCACGGACTGAACATCGTCTCCTGCCCGATGATACCCAGATGATCATCTCACTGACCGAAACCCCCTCTACTGCCAAGAAGAATTTCCACAATGGGATGGAAGCCCTTACTGCTTGGATGAAGAACAGCTGCCTCAAGCTCAAATCTGACAAGACCGAGATCCTCATCCTGGGACGATCCACATCAGCCTGGGATGACTCCCGGTGACCATTGACCCTCAGCACTCCCCCCGCCCCCCCACTCCAACAAACCACGCACGCAACCTCTGCTTCATCCTGGACGGACTCATCGCTCACCCTGACCTGCCAAGTCAACTCAGTCACATCCTCCTGCTTTCACACACTCCGACTTCTCCAGAAGATCTACAAATGGATCCCAAAGGACTGCTGCACAACCGTAACCCATGCCCAGGTTACCAGCAGACTCGACTATGGCAATGCCCTCTATGCCGGTCCAACCCAGAAGAACCTGAAGAAATGACAGAACATCCAAAACACCTCTGCCAGACTCATCCTGGTCATTCCCCGTCACAAACACATTTCCAATCACCTAAGATACCTCCACTGGCTTCCTATCGAGAAAAGAATTAACTTCAAGCTCCTAGTCCACGCTTACAAGGCCCTCCACAACCTAGAACCTGCCTACCTCATCCATTGCATCACCTTTTACTCCTTCACCAGACCTCTCTGCTCCGCTCAACAAGCACTGGCCACCATAACCCCGCATTTGGAAGACCTTGGGTGGTAGAAGATAATTTGCCTACCTTATGGCAAAGAGCTGGGACACTCTGCCCCTCAGGTAGTCACCATGGCTACCTCAATTCAGGAAAGACCTTAAGACCTGGCTCTTCAACTGGAGCTCAGAGGAGAAACCCCCTTAGCGCCTTTAGACCCTTACGGATGAGTAGTTTTCTTTACAAACTATGATTTGTTTTGATTCAATTTCACCAAATGCAACATCATCTGATTCAACCAAACACAAACAAAATCACATAGAACTCGTCTTGGCACAATATCTGAAGTCCACTATGATCTTCACCAACTCAACCATACATCCAACAAAATGTCCTCCGCCTTTAACCCAGTGAGTGCTATGGCAGTCAACCGAACCCAGCGTCTTCTAACCCACTGTGACACCATTTATGTAATATAACTCTGAATAGCCAAATCCAACTGAGGTCAACATAACCCCATCTAATGAAATGGAAAATGTACTAACTGCATGGATAGCAGTATTGTTTGTTTTCGTTTGGCAGACCAATATACCACAAAGGAAAAGCCAGCACATCTCACAGTTATACTTGCTCGTTGTTACATTTGGATGGTACTCGCAGGTACAGATGGTAGTGTTGTGGTACAGTTGCCAATGACTGAAAGTACAAAAGGCGCAGCACTGAACAAGCAAGTTTGAGACATTTGATGAGTTGCTGCAGCTGGCTTCTTCAGTGGCGCTAGATACATTAGGGGGATAGCACGCAGCTAGGAAGAATTAATACTGATGTGTAGTGGTGAATATTGCATATAAAGGTGGCCAATGTCTGGAAGGCTGGATACGAGAGTCCAGTCTTTCTTAGTGTTGGACAAGTGGAAAATGGCATTTTGAGTGGGATGTTGCTTAACAAGTGATTTGAGAGTCTGCAGGCCTAGCAACAAAGGTGAGTAGTAGCTTGCTGAATTCACAAAGGGAGACAATCACATAGATGGCACAAGGAACTCGGGGCAGCTTCTCTGAATTGAGAACCACCAGAGTGGCTCTGACTCCCTGTAAGGCTAGTCACCGTTGTTGGTGTGCTAGTTTTGCCTGGTTGAGTAGTTTCGAAAAAGAGGTGTAGGGTTGCTTTATATAATGCTGTTATGATTGTGTGGTGTCCCTGCTCTGTGCTGCATAAAACGGTACAAGTACATCAAAGATAACATATACTTTTCAGCTTACACATACTGTTAACTGAATCACTTTTAAGCAGATACGTTGCAAAGAATGTGAAAGTTGAATGGTTAAAGGTGTTTGTGACATAAGTGCTTCATAACAGTGAAATCTACCCTCGAACTAACCGTCTGAACAAAACTCACACTATCTGTCCAGGTGACACAAGCTAGTTACACTACTTTTCAAGTGCCTCAAACTTCTCACACTCTCGCCATATGCCCCAAGCTGTTCTGTCTGTGTGACATAAGTTCCACAAACAGTCTCTCTATATATCTCTGCTCCTCACACCGCCCGTGTCACAATTGTTTGTTTCTGTTCATGTGCCCAGAGCTCCTCAGACCATGTATGTGCACCACGTGTCCCATCATCATCACATTGCATGCCCACGAGCCTCATAATGGGTCATACGGATTTCACAGTTTGTCTTTGTGCCCCAAGCTATTCACATTAAGGGGCATATTTACAAGCCCATAGCGCCACCTTGCACCGCTGGAGCCTCATTTTGTTACGCTAAGGTCGTGCTAAGGTGGCTTTTCCCCTGCGCCGTATTTACAAAGTGGTCAATGCTTGCATTGCGCCACATTGCAACCCCTTGCGCCACATTATGCCTGCGTCAGGTATAATGTATGCAAGGGGGCGTTCCCACTCAGGGAGGCCCAAAAAAATGGCCCAGTGATATTTATAACATTTCACTGCGCCATTTTTTGTGTCATTTTTAATGCCTGCTCAGAGCAGGGGTTAAAATGTCACACCCATTTAAATCAATGGGCCTCCCTCTGCTTTGCTGCAACAGCATCGAAATGTTTGACACTAGTGTACCAAACTGCTACAATAGCATCAAAAATGTTGACACCATTGTCCTAAAGACCGTCATGGTGTGCCGTATTGTAAATACAGCGCAACCATGGTGCCGTTAGGAAGGGCAGGTGTGATGCAAGATAAGTGGTGTATCAGGACCGATGCACCACTTTCTTGTAAATATGCCCCTAAGTGTCCCTAGCTCCTGGTGCAGTTCCTCACACAGCATGCCTGTGTGTGTTTAGCTAACCAGGGCCTAGGTGGCCGCTACAGAATTGGGTTGGCGCAGCTGAAGGCTAGGCAAATTAGCCAAGCAGCATCTGAGTGTGAATGTAGTAATCATTTCTAACTATTATGAGAATTCACAATATCAAGAAAAAAACTGAATATGAGCTTGAAAATAGAAATAACAAAAAATCTTAAGAATGGAGAAAGAAGAAATACATCAAAAACTCTTGCGGTTAGCGTGAAATGTGCAATACCGTAAGCAGACAACTTAAACGATTTGAGAATAGTTGAGTGCAAATAGCATGTATGTAAATAACAAATATATAATATCTCAAGTATGCAATGAAATATGAAATTACATTTGATCTAATTTGTAATGCTTCCAATTTGGATAAACGAGATGAACAGTTCTTACTAAGATTTCTTACAGTTGAAAAGGAAGTTACAGGCGGATGAAAGAGATTAGCCACATTACAAAGAGTGACTTAAAAATCAGAAATAAGGAAATAGAATTCCACAGTATTTAGGAACTGTGCCTGGAAACGGGCACTGTGAACATTTGGTGGTGTTGGAATTGCTCTTACACTTCTGTGGAACTATGTGGAGCCATCAGGGTGGAATGAAGGCGTCCAACGAGCTCTCCCTTTCAAGAGGTCAGCATTTCTTAAAGACAGCTATATTCACTGCCCGCCGAGAGGCCTAAGGAATACATCTGGCCCTCTTGCTAGTAGCAAACAAGGCATTAGAGAGTCTGCAAGCTCTAATTTTCTATCTGGAATGAACGATAGTGTGCAATTTCCCATTTAGGTGGGGCTGCTCTGTCCGTCCTCAATTATTTTCTCTTGATCAAGATGGGGGTGCTGTGGTTTAGCGTCACCTGGTAAACCTATGAGACTATAAGGCAAAAAAAGGTGGGTGCAAGTTCTTTCTTCCTAGAGTAGAATATGGCGGCAATGTTGTCCATAACTGCACAAATGGAGGGTCTTTTACTGGCACTGTGGCACACCTGTTACAACACTGAGGCACTCCTGACAGAATACTGTGCAAGTACCTTCAAGTGTGCTCCCCACAGATTAAAAAAGACTACCGGTCATATCTCCTGCATGGTCACCATCGTGAAACTTTTGAACGTAAAAACCTTGTTGAGTTAGTGAAAATTCAGAATGGGATGCGGCCTCAAGTCTTCATCTAATCCAGAATTAAAAACTTTGTAGCTCCACAGGTACCACCTCTAGAATCAAGGGGAGGGAATCTTAACTTTTGCAAGAGATTTAGTAGTCCTTTTTATGCTATCCTAATGATAACATTCCAGTTTTTAAGACTATTTCACAGCAATGACTTCACCAAGGGGAAGCGGAAGGGAAGCCACCATCAATATCAATAAGTCCACTGGACCCATTGGTGTCATGGCAGGAGGCCTGGGGCTCCAGGCAAGTGCTGGTTTGTCCATGGTTGGCACATGAAAGGACCCAGAAGCTATGATGTGTAGTAAAGTGTAACAGCAATATTCAGAACTGAATAAGGAAGGGCCGTCCAGGCCGGTAGTATTCATTTAATGGGAACGACTCCCCCAGTAATCAAATATGTTGTGGTTGCCACTAGGCACTTCAACAACTTCCTGAGGTTGAAAGTGGAGAGTTAAATGTGACAGAGGAGGAGGGAAGTCAATGAACTACCCTAGTTGTGACTTTGGAAGAGGTTTGGGGCCAGATGTATGAAAGCATTTTGCATTCGCAAACTGTGCGAATGCCCGTTTGCGAATGCAAAATGCCAGTTCAGAATGTATGAAATACATTCTGAACGCAATTTTAAGGAATCGCTAAAATAGCGATTCCTTAAAATTGCGACCCTGTTTAGAGAGTCGCAAATTCCGACTCTCTAAATTAGAAATCGCAAATAAGGATTCCTTATTTGCGATTTCTGAGCACATGTATGAAGCAATTCCTAAATGCGATTTTGGCATTTAGGAATCGTTAATTACCACCAAGTTGAACTTGGTGGTAACCATGTGCAAAATTAAAAAATGCATTTAAAATGCATTTTTAAATTGCACATGTAAAGCACACATGCCCTTTTGGCATGTGTGCACCTTACATGTCCCCCAGAAAATATTTAGGGTGCAGCAGAGGGGGCCTTAGCCCCCCAGCACCCTGGGGTTTTGCATTTCCAAAATTGCGATTTCTGGTTCAGAAATCGCAATTTTGGAAATGCAAAAAATTTGCAGATATGGGCCAGCTGCGAATGGGGCCAGTATCGCAATTTGCAATTCGGTAATTGCATTTGCGATTTTTAAGAAATCGCTATTACCGAATCGCAAATGTGATACATGGCACTTTGCGATTCGGAAATAGCGATTTCTTAAAAATCGCTATTTCCGAATCGCAAAGGGCCTTGGTATCAAGCTCGGTCCTGGATAAGGAAGCATAATCTTCTGTCAAAACCATTCCCTTCATCCATGTGCTGAAGATGCCATGAGCTCACAGAGAGGGAGTCATTTTGGGGAGTTGCCAGTAGTCTGATCAAACTCAGAAATAATGGATGCTGGTTTGGAAAGACTTGGATAACGGCGAAGTCACCCTTTGTAATTTGGCCAGACAAGAATTACCCCCCATAGGCGCATTTGGTCCAATCCAGATCAACTTGAGTGGATGATTATGCCAAACAGTGATTAACCTCCATGTGGAATTTGTCAGAATCTTAAACAACTTCTTAGAGTGACTGGCCAGAATCCCGTGCCAGTTTAGTGGGTATTTGGCTGGATCCTAATCCGTCTCTTTCGGGTATTTGCCTCCTCCCATTCTTCCTCCGTTTGTGATTTGGCCAAAGACTGATCAACATACTTGGGTGATTAAGCACAATCCCTGCCAACCATAATGGGGGATTTGGCTGAATCCGCTTGGCTGAATGCACTTTGACCCTTATAGACCTGGCTGAATGACCACTTAATCAGTCAGAGGGTGACCCGCAAAGGTGGGGTTTTACCTTTTACAGCAGTATGGATGATCTGTGTCAACAAAAGAATTCTACCAAACACTGACTACGTAGCCTAAATCCACAATTTGGCACTTTTTTAATGACTGGTCATGTGTTCCCCTCTAATTTGCTAATAGAGACCATTCTGGACTACTACAGAAAACTGTCAACTACAAACAAGACTATATGGATGCCAAATGGCAGAGAGACGCAGAGCCTGCCACCTCTAGGACTGACATGGGTATGTAACGTTCTATACCGACGTTACTCAAAGTACGGCCCGCGGGCTGCCAGCGGCCCCACGGACCTACCTTGGCGGCCCGCGGACACGTACAAGAAACGCCATATGATAATGGCCGCAGTATTTAAACATAGAAGAGGGCCGCGGGAGCATGCGCGACAGTGGCTTCTTTGCGCATGCTCCCGCGGCCCTCCTTTATGTTTACGTACGGCGGACATTATTTATGGCGTTTCCGTGACGATCCTGGAAGCAAAAGCCCCATAAAAGTCAGCGCTTGCAGCTAACTTTTATGGGGCTTTGTCGTCTGCTTCCTGTCACCGGCTCCACGTCTGCTGCCCGCCTGCCTGCCTGCCGTTCTACATTTGTGGCATCTTTACAGTGCTTTGAGTAAGGTAAGGCTCTTTGTTTATTTATTTATTTGTTTTTAATGTAGTGTGTGTGTTACTGGGGTAGGGGTGAGAGCAGATTGCGCTGTGTGTGTGTGTGTTACTGGGGTAGGGGTGAGAGCAGATGGCGCTGTGTGTGTTACTGGGGTAGGGGTGAGAGCAGATGGCGCTGTGTGTGTGCGCTGTGTGTGTGTTACTGGGGTAGGGGTGAGAGCAGATGGCGCTGTGTGCAGATTGAAAAAGGGGGCGGGGTGGTTGTGCCCCCTATAAGCCACGCCCCCCCTCCCACCCCCGCTGTCACTTCAGTGCAGCCCTTGGCCGCAAACCATACTGCAATTTTGGCTCCGAGAAAAAGTTTGTGAGTACCCATGTTCTATACCAATGGGCATTTTGCCACCTCAAGGACTCAGGGGATAGACTATGGTTGATGCTACAGTGCCTATCCCTTGGAATGTCACAGGGATACTGAGCCGGCTGGATGTCTAAGGGGATTAGCAGTTGTAGGGCTGGACAGCTCAAAGAATTGGCGAAGCTATAAAGAGTTCTATCACCTTTAAGGAGGGTGAGCACAGTGGTATAGAGGCCATCAGTTCCATACTCTGTCACTAATAAAACCAGTTGTGTCCGAGAGGCTCTGGGATTAGCTTGGCTCAAGTGATTGGCATATGAACGCATACAGATCCATGACCTCCAAGTCTGTGTTTTCTCATAGTACGGATACAGAGGCTAGATTGGCATAGAGACACAGACATTTTGAGCTCTACATACGAGCAGATCGGGAGAATGGCACAATGACGCACAGAGCTGAATGGTTTAGGGAATAAGCACGGGGGAAGTAAGCTATGAAATATATGGCTAGATAGCACTGCGCATTGGCAAAGTACAAAGCCTCTCACCTTTACAGCTAGGTGGGTCAGGGCATTGGCTCGGGGATACAGTAAGTCACCTTTACAACTGGACAAGCTTGAGCAAAGGGACTCCGGACAGGTTACCTCTACAACTGATGCTTCAAAACACGGTCTGTTGCCTCGATGGCTCAAGAGGTTGTCACCAGTACCTTAACCCTATCACTTTTAGGGCTGGGTGGGCTTAGTGGACTGCCCCAAGGGTACAGAGTCTGTCACATCTGGGGACACAAGGGTCAGAGATACAATACCTGTCACCTCCAGGACTGACTTTGCCCAAGGAACTGAAATAGCTACACACAATGTCACCCCAAAGACTAAGGAACAACACGCTGGCACAGATCCTGCCTTCTAGGACTCAGAGGGTTTATGACACTGGGGCACCTTTACAGTCTTCCATATTCCAGGGTTGAGGGTTTATTTCACCTCGGTGAGTGGTATGGAGAGCCAGAACTGGCTATCTCTATGACTAGGTAAACCTTTGGGCATTAGCCCAGGGGTACGATGTTGCTTACTTCTACTTCTGAGTTGGTTTATGCAATTGGATACAGAAACTGTCACTTCTAGGGCTGGATGGGCTTGAGGGAATGGCAAAGGGGCATAAGCTCCCTCACCTTTACGCATGAGGTGGTTCAGTAGGTTTGGGCGCAGATATGGAGCCTGAGAAGAATGAATGGGTGAGGGGTTTAGCCAAGGGACGCAGACCCTGTCAGTTTTAGAGCGGGTTGGAATAAGGAACTGGCCCCACCATACAGTGTCCGTCACCTTGGAGGCTGAATGGCTTGAGGGGAGATTGGCTCATGTATTAAAAAATGGTCTCTTAAGTTTGTATATATTTAGGTAAACGGTGCTGGACACAACGCTGTTATCCAACACCAACGCTGGTTAATTGAGGGAGCCAGCAGCAGGTATAGGGCCTAGCACGTCGAGTGCCAGATGGTGCAGGGGTCTGGCTTGAGGATACGGGGCCTGTTGCTTTTAGGACTTGACAGTCGAGGGGTTTGGCATAGAGGCTGACGGCCTGTCACCACTGTGGTTGGATGCTCAGGAGATCAGCACCAAGATTTAAAGCTTGTCTCCTCTTCGGCTGGAAAGTTCAGGGAACTGGCTACGATACAACGCCTGCCACTTGTAGGGCTGGTTGGCATACAGGACTGACACAGGCATATGGAATCTATCATCTTTAGGGCCTGTTGGCTGAGAGAACTGGCACGGAGATATAAAACTGGCACGGAATGGTTGAATTGGCACCAAAAAGGATAGTCTCCCCCACCCCCCAGAGCTGTTTGCTTGGTTGATTGGCAGTGGCATACACAATCTATCATCGCTAGGAGTGGATGGCTGCAGAGAATGGCACCTCAAGGGATAGATGGGCTTCGAGTATTTGCATAGATGTGCAGTGCCTGTTTCTGCCAGCGCTTACTGGCTCAGTGGATTCTCACAGGGATACAGAGCATGCCACCCCAGGGGAGACTGTTCCTGGTAATGAGCCACATTGTTTAGCACTGACTGTACCTGGCTTGTATACACTGCGCCCTGAGGAATGGCAGGAATTAGACCTGCCGTCTCTTGCTGTAGGAGGGATGGAGTCAGGCCCATGATGATAATATGTCTGGTAAATTGCACTTGCCTCTTGCAAGTTGTTTTTTTCCTAAGGGTTTGCCCTTCTCGGGTTAGAAGTTGTTCTTTTGCTGACTGGTGCCAGTTTTGAGATGACCTTTTGTTTAAGAGTTTCTAGTCTATGATTCCGCATTTTTTCTGTTGTTTCCAAGTTTACCCTACCCCATACCTGGTGACTGCCAGTTTCGAGTTGCCCCCATGCCTGGTGACTACCAATTTCTAGTTGCCCCCATGACTGGTGACTGCCAGTTTCGAGTTGCCACCATGCTTAGTGACTGTCAGTTTAGAGTTGCCACCATTCTGGGTGACTGCCATTTCAGAGCTGCCTCCTTGCTGGGTCTCCAGTTTGGAGTTACCACTTTGGATTCTAGTTGAGATTGCCACATTGTTTGATCTCCAGTTTGGAGTTGCCCCTTGCTTGGTCTCTAGTTCGGACCTCATGCTTGGCCTCTGGGTTTGGACTAGCTCCCTTGCTAGTTCTTGCCATAGCCAATTATTCGGTGGCTTCCAGTTTGAGGTTGCTGTTCTGCTTGGTGGTCATCAATTCAGAGTTGTCTCATTGCTCGCTCTCCCATTTGGAGTTGGCTTAGGTTTCGAGTTTGGAGTTGCCCCTTGTCAATTTTAATTCCCAATTTTGAGTTGCCCATTCCTTGGTTACTTCCAGTTTGGTGTGTGTAACCTTGCTCTGTAATCTCCAGTTTACAACCATGCCACTCCTTCAATGTCCTCTGTTTGGAGTTATGCCTTTTCTCTAAGGTTTCACGACTGGAGTTGCTCTCTTGATTGGTAATCTCTAGTTTGGATTTACTTGCTCCATTTGCCACTTCTAGCTTGGATCCGCTCCTTAATAAGCAGGCTCCAGCTTGGAATTCCCTCTCCCTCTCTCACCTACAATTTGCAATAGAACTCTTCTTCTGTGGTTCTCTGGTAGGTGTGCCCGCTTTGCATATTGTCTTCAATGTGGAGTTGCTCAAGTTTGTAGTTGGCCTCTCATTTCTGATCTCCAGTTTGGATTTTCCTTCTTTGCTTAGTGGTTTCAAGTTTGGACCCTCTTTCTTATTGGGTTCCAGCTTTGAATTGCTCACTTATGTGGTTTCAGTTTGGAACGGTACTGTTGCTCTGTGATCTCTAGTTTGGAGGTGTCCTCTAGTGTTGTGGTTTTCAGTCTGGAATTGCTGATTCCTTCTGTGGTTTCCAGTTAGGAACTGCACCTGCTGCTCTATGATCTTTCATTTGGAGATGCATTCTTGCTTGGTGGTTTTCAGTTTGAGGTAATTCACTTCCTCAATGGTTTCCAGTCAGGAATTGGAGTGTTGGTCTGTAGTTTTGAGCTGCCCTCCTGCTCGGCGATTTTCAGTTTAGAGTTTCTCCCTTACTCTGTTGTTTCCCCTTTGGGATTGCTCCACTTCTCTGTGATCTCCTATTTTGGAGTAGGTCTCATACTCTGTTCTCTTCAGTTTGAAGTTGTCCTCCTGCTCACTTGTCTCCAGTGTAGAATTGGTGCCTTTGTGTGGTGATCTCCAGTTTATAGTTACCCTCTTGCTTAGTGGTCCGAGTGTGGAGTTGGCACCTATGCTTGGTGGTCCCCAGCCTATTTCATGGTTTCTAATCTGGAGTAGTGGCTCGCTTTGTGCTTTTACGTTCTGAGTTGCCCTGCTGCACAAGGGTTCCAGTGACGTTTTTTCCCAATTTTTCTCGATGGTCCGCCAATTTGAGTTGCCACTATTTCTTTAGTTTCCCGTTTGAAATTGTTTCCCTGCCTATTTATCTTTAGTGTGCCCCTTTGTTTGATGGTCTCCAGTTTGAATGTCCTCCTTGCTGGGTGGTCTCTAGTTTGGAACTGCTCTTTTGTTCGGCAGTCTCCAGTTTGAAGTTGCTTACTTGTTACTAGATCTTCAGTGTGTAGTTCAACACCTTTTCTTTGCTTTCCCGTTTGAATTTGTTCCCATCACTCGTGGTCTCAGTTTGAGATTCCTCTTGCTCAGCGGTCTCCAGTTTTGAAGTGTTCCTTGCTTGTGGTCTTTGAAGTTACCCTCTCCCTTGGTGGTCCCACACTTGGAAGTTTCGCTATGCTCAGTGTTTGAGCCTAGGACTTGCCATCTTACTCGACAGTCTCAAGTCTGGAGAATTCCCCTTACTTTTGAATTGTGGGTAAGGGCTTTCCCTTGCCTGGTGGTCTAAGGTTTGAAGTTGTCCCCTTATACTTTGCTCCAGAATTTGGAGTGGGCCTCTTACTCATAGGCCTTCCGTTTGGGGTTGCCTACTAAACAATCTTCAGTTTGTAGTTGTTCTCTCTATTGATGGTCTTGCGATTGAAGTTGCCCTCTCGTTTGATTTCTAGTTTCGAAATATCTTCAATTTGCCCTTTTACTTGCGGGTCTCCACTTTGGAGATGCCACATTGCTCAGAGGTTTGCAGAGTGGTGATGTTTCCTTGTTCAGTGCTTTGCAATGTGGAGTTGCCCTCTGGCTCAGTGGCTTACAGTTTATTGTTGGTGTCTTGTTCAATAGTCTCAAGTTCTGTGTTTTATTCCCTTTGCTCCTATTCCGAGTCAACCCTATGCTGTGTGGTTTCCAGTTTGAAGTTGCCCCCTTGCTCTTTGGTTCCAAGTTCAGAGTCACTCCCTTGATCTGTGATCTCCTGTTCGTAGCCGCCTCTTTGCCTGACTGCCTCCTTCGCCCTCCTTGCCTCGAGCATTCCTGGGACAGAGGATCAGGAGTTGAACGGCACACAGTGATGACTCTGCCATGAATTCTGCTGGACAGAAAGGGCTCCTTGTTCTTACTTCCTACACTGAAGTCGCAATTACAAGACCCTGCGGCGGCAGAGGCCAGAAGACTTGTTCTGGTTAACCCATCCCTACCCGACTCGTGCCAGCGGCTCAGGCGCATGGAACCAGGAGAAGTGTCTCTCCAGGACTCAAAGGGGTGCCAGACAGCCCACCTCTGGTCACCAGAAATCCAAATGGTGGGAGCACCATTAAACAGCTTAACTGGGGATCAAACAGGCCAAGACCCAACATATGAGTGACCACTGAGGTGCCTCCATTGCTCAGGCCAGCAGAACTAACAACTGGGAAGTCAAGAACTCTACAACACTGAAAGAAGGGTTACAACACCCTACTTCACAGTCAAGGGGCCACCAATATTGACATTAGCGGCTCGAACAGAGAGTACACCCCAAGACTGCAGTAAAAATACATAGAGATGATTTCCGGCAGAATCCCACAGCACTTTAAAGTCAGGGTGCAACCACTGCCGCAGTCAGCAAATCCATCTGATGGGACATCTTAAGATCTCAGTAATGCACAAAAGAGGTTTCACATACAGAGTGCCTACGACACTCTGAAACCTACTCAACAGTCAACATTGTAACTGTGTGCCCAACATCCAAAGACTTGACTGCTGAGGCCTGTGGCTTCAGCAGATTGGAACATGAGAACTTTGCAAGACACAAAGATTGGATTTACACCCTAAGAACATGCAAGGCCCTGCTCCGCAGCAACACCAACCTGCAGTCAAACCATGCCAGTATTGAAGTCAGCAGCTCCAACAGACGGGACACCCCAAGAAATTGAGGAAAATGCGTAGAAAGGGCTTCACACACAGTCAGTATTACAGACCTCTAAGGCTATATCTAACAGTAAAGGTGCACCCACTGCACAAGTCAACTCCAAAGGATGGGACACAACGAGATCTAAACGACACTAAACAAGGGCTGTATCATGATAGTGTTTTCTGGCGCAGAACTGTGCCCTTGCACCATGCGCCTACAGGGCGATAAGCGAATTCATTTAACCTGATGCTTCCTGTATAGTTTTATTTTCAGATCAGCTTGGAAACAGTGAGCAATGTTTCCGAGCTGTGCTGTCTGAAAATCTGGTTAAATGAATTCACTTTTCGCCCTTTAGATCCTTGAAAGAGGTGCTCGGCTCTGCACTGCACCAGAAAAGCCCATCATGCTCGGTGACGTGGTAAGGATTTTGGTGGCCCCGGGCAAGACAAAGATTGGGGGTCCCTGTACAGAACAAATTTGAATTTTATTACCCATCCCCTGTAACAGGGTCACAAAAACAGTCGAAATATCTCTTGTCCTAGACCCCCAAAGATGACATTGGTTACACAGAGAGAGTGAATCAGAGATACATGCAGGCAAAGAGGGAGAGAAGATTAAAGGGCGAAATAGAATGAACAGAGGATTAATAGAGAGAAGGTTCACTTTCCCACGGAGCCCCTTGGAATGTGGGGGCCCTGGGCAATTGCCCATTTTTTCCTTCCTTAAAACGTCTCTGATCATGCTACGGTTCATGAGGTGGTTGCACATACATAGAGCCTGATTACCACCTTGGCGGGTGGGACACTCCAACACAAACATGACAGATATCCTGCCCGCTGTTTTACAACTTCCATAGGATATAATGGAACTTGTCATATGGCGGACGGGATATCTGTCATGTATGTGACGGAGTATCCCATCCGCCAAGGTCGTAATCAGGCCCATAGTCTCTTTAACCGTCAACAGCTTAATTGGGGCTGCGGGGCCTTTGTTACGCCCCTGAGTTACCCATCCTGGCCCAATGACACCACATGACGCTCCTCTGCAGTCAAGGCAGCACTGCGGAAGTCAGAAACACCAACATAGGGTGCACCCGACCTCAAGGACACTGCATGGTAGGGGTTTAACTGACGGTCATATGACACCCCGAGATCAGACCAAACAGTGGGTGGGAAGGCTGCTCCACCGGAGGGGACAACACAGACATTAAGAACACGCCACACAAGTTACGCACCCAAGAGTGGTTAATTCCCTGCTCATGACATTATTGGCCCTGCCATGTCAAACCCACCTCCCTATTCATTTTTTTTGGGGGGGGGGGGGGTGGGGGGCGGTACATCGTGATCTTAGATGTGAGCTAGCCTATCAATTAATGCGCCAAGAGATCAAAAATAGTCCCTCTAGAAATTGGTGAGTCAACCATGTCCTGCAGGGGTGACAGTTCCCCAGTCGCCGTTCTTGGCGTAGATGTGTGGGTGCCCCGTGTCACCCTGAGAGCTGGGGAAAGTAGGGCGTAGTAGAAAAAGGAGAGAGGAATGCGGAAGGATGAGGCAAAGACAATGAAGGAAAGATCGGTCGTGTTTGTGAGAGTGATGAGGAAAAGAACAGTGATGAAGAAAGAGGAACAAAACACCGCGAGTACAGAAGAACTGGAAGGAAAAGTAAATGAGTGGTTATGATCAACAGGAGAGCGGTGGGCGTGAGAGACGTCGCGAGTGGGAGAGCTGTGAGTGAGTGTGTGTGATTGGTAAAGAGGGTGCGAAGGGGCCATAAGGGTCGGTCTGATATACGTTAGAGGACAGAAAAAGCACTAACCAGTTTTCAAGAAATAGCAGAGTTCAAAATAAGACCAGGCGATGACCGCAGTGTGTGTGTGTGTGTGTGTTGGGGGGGAGGAGGGGTTGAGACACGCGGCCGGGAATCCTAAACAACAGCAATTCAGCCCACGAAGAATGTCACCCTAGCCGAACTCTCCCACTGCCAGGTGAGATTGAGAAAAGAACTCTCCGCCCCCTCCAATGGCACTCATTTTGAGCAGCCTGATGAGGGGTATACTCTCCATAGACAGACTACCAGGACACGGTAATGGGGGGTGCCCAAGAGAACACTGGTAGGGGGACCCCATCCTCGTTCTGAATTCATATTTGTGATGCCGCTGCTTCACAATGAGCTCCCCAGCAGGCGCTCAAACCCAGCGAGCTGCCTCCTTGGGATCGGTCACTAAGACCTGTGGATCACTCACTAACTGATTTGATACGACATCCAATTTCCCGCTGAACACAGACCGAGCTTCAGGCGCCTCAAGATAAAACAAATTCGGGATTAACCATGTTCACTCACTCTACTCCCAAAAATAACAAAAAAAGCACAACGTGGATAAAAAACAACAGACTACATTTTACAACAATCGTGCCACGACATGTGAGGCGCTGTAATTCTCGTTTGACCAGGGAAGACGGGCTCTATGCGGTTACCCCAACCAGTGTGAGTCAAACTTGTGGTAAATCCACCTTTAAAATGCAGAGCGCCAAGGTGGCAGGATGAACAGTGACCACCCTACCCCCTCACCTCCCCCCTCCCCATATACTCATCCCAAACACACACATACAGTGAAGTTCCAGTTTTTACAGGCATTTTTGCAACGTCTTTCACTTTCTGACCAATTGCACCTCAATATTGTTTTACTGGCAAAAACAGTTTTCAGAAACTGGAAAAAAATGTTTTACAAAACACCCTCCACTGTGGCTAAAAAGACTCGGTAAGATGGTCATTCGTCGTGCTTATTTCCTGCGTCAGAGCACGTTTGTGCGTTTTCTCTAGTGTTGTTTAAAAACAATACTATTCCTAACTAAAACTTCACCAAAAGCGTGCCAACGAAGTTCCGAACTAAAAACGCCCACAAAGGATCCTCCTGGGTGAGGGGGCATGCGCCCTGGAACCCCAAATCTACTGAGCTACTGCCATCCCACTAATTATATAAATAAATAAAAGGACCTGTTCCACTAGGAAGGTGAAGGACCTAAGGCGGCACCCCAAAGTAGAAAAGGCCATGGGCGATACTGTCCCCAGCCTCTCTCTCGCTCTCAAGTGGCAGGCTAATATTGATTTCAAGTTTAAAGTCGGGGTGCCCGCCCTGAGGCCTCTAAACTTGGCGCCTTGTTCTGGCACCAGGGTATGGGCACCACATTCACACCACTGCTACGGCAGCCGGGCCCTCCTGGGGCTGTGAGGAACCTGCCCCCATTGACAGAGCTCCAGCAACCGCCGTCGCGGGTCCGTATCCGGGCGTACGTGCTGCGCCTTGACGTAGCACCCTCGTGCCACCGAGTCAGCCACGTGCCAGGCCTCTCCTCTGACGGCCGGCGGGGATGGGTAAAGTCAGGCAGATGATCACGTGGGTGTCAGCCCCACCCCATGTCCTGCCATGCCGAGGTGGGCAGGAAGGCAGCAATGCATTTAATTTAAAAAAAAAAAAAACATCTCGTGTGGGTCGACTAGGACGCTAGCAGGCATTGGACTGGGCTGCAGTACTCATCAGTAGCAGAATAATTACCCGCTCTGCTAGAAAAGGCGCATTCTGCAAAGCTATATGGTGTAAGACCAGAAATAATCACTTTTCGGTGAATGCTCAGTCTTGGACCACAAATAATTAATCTTCCACAAATTGGAGACGGTGTAACTCCCCCTCCCTTCCAACTATCAAACACTTGCGTTTTACAGACTACATGGACTCCACTCCACATTTCACAAATAACATGGTCTTCTGTACCACATGACAGCCTCAGGCAATTCAGGATTCATCATGCGCTGGTTGCATGGTCTCCTGCTTTAATAAATGACACTTACCCAAAACATTAGAGCTAGATACTAGAGAAGATTAATCTCTCGCAAATTACATGATTTCCTAAAATAAAGGGCTCACAATCCACAAAAAACAGGACTTTACCAGGCGACACTATCTGACTCAAGAGAGGACTAATCATCCGCTGAATACATGGCTCCTAGCCACAGAGCGTCTCTCCCCCTTTCACCCCCTTCAATCTCCGACCGGAAAGGATGTTCCTTATCCCACAGACTACACTGGCTCACACTGCAAAGGATTTATATCCCACAGACTACACTGCCTCACACTGCAAAATACTAATCTCTCACAGACTACACTGGCTCACATTGCAAAGGACTCCTCTCCCATAGACTGAACTGGCTCACACTACAAATGACTCATCTCCCACGGACTACACTGCTTCATACTGCAAAGGACTCATCTCACACTGCAAAGGCAAAATCTCTCACACAGACTACACTGGCCCACACTGCAAAGGACTCATCTCACACAGATAACCTAATTTCCTGCCACAAATAACCACATTTGCAAATAAAACATAATCGAAGGACATAAAGGACTCGTCTCATACACAGAACAAGATCTCTCGCTTAAATTAATCATACATCACAGTTGACATGGTGCCCACGGTAAAAAAGTCTGCACACCTCATGACATAGCGCTATGTAATAAAGGACTCACCTCCACCTGACAGGACGTTTTCGGAGATAAAGGGCATACCTCCCTACACGTTAAAGAACCAAAGACTATTTTCCGCAGGTTACTTGACAACCCTCCCCCTTCCACAGATAACATGGTCTTCTGTTAGTGGTCTTCTAACAATGACCGCGTGCCCTCAGAGCACAAAGGACTCATTTACCCTAAATTCTGGTTATTTGTTCCCCCCAGTAGAATACTCAACCCTCACGGAATACAACGTCACGGACCATAATTGAAACGTCTTCCATGAACTAAATGATTTCAGTTTATAAAAGAATCAACCCTGTGCCCCACACGGCAGTGTGCCAGAAAGGCCCCATGGCCCAAAGGTTGAATGGTGGCCTGCTATTAATAGTTAATTTACAGTAGATTAAGTGGCCGTCAGTCGAAAAAGGTACCATCATCCACAGAATAAAAAGTCTCATGTAAAAAACAGGACCCCTATTCAGGGATTAGGCATCTCGTTCAATTAAAAAAATCACTCTCAGAAATGGAATGACTGTGTGTCACAAAAGTCCCATCTGCCCACAAATCCGTGGGCCTTTGTGGCATTACGAATTCATTTTACACATATTCCGTATTCTCATGACTCCTGTCATAAAAGCTTCACTGGCCACACGGGGTTTCATTGTAAAGGAATCACTCCATTCGGATTAGTCATCTGCTTTAATGGACTCATCTGCCATATTACAAATTATCCGCAATAAAGGACACAGATAACACAGCTGCTTCCCAAAAGGACTGCAAATGACCCACATTCCATAAATGTCCTTCTATCCAGTCTTAAAGGACTCATCTTCCATAGATACTACGGTTTCTTCCTAAAATTAACTCTTCCACAAATCGTATGGTTTTCGCCCTGCAGGCTACAAAGTCCCCTGAACAAAGGACCGCATTCCAGAGGTTTCGCTGTCTCCAGCCTTAAAGGAATCATCTACCCCAGACCGCACGGTCTCTTACTTTAAGGGACTCGTCCCTCACAGAATCCCAAATATCATGCCATAAATGACTCATGTTGCCAATAATAGTCTCCAAATACAACGGACTCATCTCCCACAGTTCACGCGTTCTCCTTCATAAACAACTCGCATACCAGAGATCACACGGTCCCATGACACAAAGAGCCCATACACTCAAGATGACACAGCCCCCTCCTATAAAAAAATTCCCTCTCCCCTCCTCCTTACTAACACGGTCTCCCTCTATAAATGACTCTAGACATAAAGTACACATCTCACATTCACTGCGTGGTTTCTCACAAAATGAACGGTTTTCTGCATCTAGGGCTCATCTCCCGTATATTATTTCATCTGGAGTCACGAGGACTAACAGAAAACCGATGACACGGTCGTCTGCTTAAAACAAAGTACTTACTTCCCAGGAACTACACTGCACCCTGCAGTGAGGAACCGGTTCCCCAGATATTACATGGGACTGTGCAATAAAGGAGAAAGTCTGCTAATTAATCCGTCCTCTCCTGATGTAACGTGTGACTCTCACAAATCACATTGTCTGCGGTTAGAAAGGACTCATCTCCCACATAAAGCATGCAGTCCTGCTATAAATAACCAATCTTCCACCAATGTCACGGGCCACATGCATAACTGATTAGTTTTCTACGTGGTCCATGACACCTCCCCCAACCCCAGGCAATAAAGGACTACTACCCTGCAGGCTATATGGCCCCTGCTACAAAAGACTGCCCTCTTACAAATAACATGGCGTGCTTTCACACAAGACATAGTGACATGGGACCACGTGGCCTAAGGCCACGAAGGGATTTTGTCGGCCTAATTTACCCGAACTGATGCCACAATGGATTCATCTTCTTGAAATCCCTGGTCGCATGACTCAAGATCTCCCAGAGATGATGTGCTTTTGTGTTTAAAAAAAAGACTCATCTTCTTCGAAGTAAAAATGACACATGCCTCGGATGAGAAGCACTCACTACAAACACCCCTCCCCCACACACACACATATTACACTATGTCCTGTTATAAATAAAAGACTCGTCTTCATTAGATTATTGCCCCAGTATATGAAAAACTAGTCTCCTACAGATTAAACGTGTCTACTGCTGTAAAGGGCTCATCTACGGGATTGCATGAGCTCCATTTCTAAAGCAGCCGTATACCACAGATAACACCAACTGCAACTATAAAGGGGACATCCCCCACATATCATCAACTCGGCTGCCATGAGGGAAGCATCTGCCAAAACACAATACGAACATGGTATTCTGCTATAAACGACTCGTCTCCCACAGAAGACACGCTCTCCACCTAAAAGGACTCATCCTCCAAAGAGTATACGGTGGCTCTCGGGTAGTAAGTGATTTATGGGTTTTGCAGGGAGCACGAAGATGAGATCCCAGGAGATTAAACATTGTCAGCGGGATAAAAGAATATCTCCCACGAGTTTAAACAGAGCATACAGAAAAAGAAGATTCATCTCCCCCAAATCAAGGACTCCAATGACAGTGCAATAAAGGATTCATCTGCAAGACAACATGTCCTCATTGCACAAGTAAACGATTCATCTTCCAGGCCCCTGGAGAAACTAAAGCGCGTGCTGGTGGCATGAATAGCCTGACACTCGTTCAATCACACACTTTAGGCTCCGGGCTCCCCGATAACCACTTCTGGGTGTCTGCACCCTCGGGCAACCACCTGTGTAGGTCCGCACACTTCTAGTAATCGTTTGGGTGGAGGGCTTGGAGAGCACCTCCGATGGCCACCTCTGGGTGGGGTGGGGGAGTAGGGTCCTCCAATAAACAGGTGTGGGGTCCAAGCCACCTGATCCCTACATGCCTGAGGGAGGCGCGCTTTCCTCTGGGGGCTTCGAGAACTCTGATCAGTTCATTTGAGGGTCCTCGCTCTGATCACCGCCCTTGGGGGTCCAGGGCCTCCGATTCCTACTCGCGGGGCTCCGTGTCAAGCGTCAGCTCCTGCCATGGGTCGCGCCCTCCTATCAAACCCTGTGAGCGTCCACGCCCCCTGAGCAGCTCCTTTGGGGTTCTGTGCGCTTTGATCGGCGTCTCTTAGGCCCCACGCCCTCCGATGGGACCTTTTTGGGTCTGTACCCTGCTGAGCTCCTGTGCAAGGTGGTTGCCCGATCCGCTCCTTTGGGGGTCCGTGCCCTGGGGTGGGCACCAGCGAGGAACAGCCTCTGGTGTAGTTCTGAGGGACGGCCCAGGCCCCCTGATCGGCTTCTGTAGGGGTTCGCGCGCCCTCACATTGCACAACATGGGGGTACACGCCCTACGTGGCACTAGTGGAGACCCCTTAGTAAGAGGTACCCCACCCCAGTACAAGGGAGCCCTCGCCCTGTCCGGACTCTTCTGCGCTCTGAGCGAAGACAAGAGCCTTATTGCCGCTTTTTATAAAGATTTTTCCCCTTTTGGGTCACATGATGGGATTCACCTGGACTCGGAACAAAGAGGGCACAGAGGAGGCCCAAAAACAAGAAAGAGAAGAGGGAGCGGCCGCAGGGGGGAGGACAGCGGGGGGGGCGCACTTATCAAACTCCCGATTCATAACTCCTTTCCCTTAATACACAAGGCGTATTGTGGCTCGGTGCGGCGGGCCGGGCCCGGGCGAGGCCCTCATGTGAGGGCCCATTGTGGGCACCACAGTCGTGCCCGGACAATGGCGGATCTATGTGATGTGCGGACCAGGCGAAGGCACTCTGTCAAGGGGGGAGGGGCTCAGGTGTGTGGGGGAATAGGTCCACAAGTTCTGTGAGGGGGGCTCAGGTGTGTGAGGGGGTGGCCTGGAAGGGTAAGGAAAGTCTAGCCTGGGGTACAGGGGCGAGCCAGAGAGAGGCCTGTACGTGAGGGGCCCACTGTGGGCACCAGAGTCAGACCTAAGCAGGCGCGTCCTTGTGAGGGGCTCAGGTGTGTGAGAAGCCCGGGCAACGATGGGCCGATGTGAGGATCAGAGGCCCAGTAGCCCTGCTGGGGGAGTCGGGTGTGTGAGGGGCACGGATTGGGCACATGGCAAGGAATGGCAGAGGAGAGACCTACATGTGACGGCCTGCTTGGAACAACAGAGACAGGCATAGCCAGGTGGAGACACACTTGAGGGACGGGGTGGGACGTGCAGAATCCAGGCGAAGTGACAAGTGACGGTCTCGTGTGGCTACCAGAGCCTGGCCCGGGAAATGCGGATGTATGTGAGGTTCAGTCCAAACCAAACTTTGAGCAGTGGGAGGGGGCTGTAGGCTGTGGGTTTCGAGGGCCTGGACTAGCCCCATCTGTGTAGGGTCATGACTGCCACAGTTACGGGCCTAAGCGAATAACAGGCACTAGGGGTACGGGTCCTCGTATGCGTCCACGGGAATGGGTGGGGGCGGCTGGGACTTGCCCGACAGTCAGTGCCCTCTCCCTTTTCCAGCATGTAGATGGATGCGCCCCTCACTGTCTCCCTTCGGCCACTGTTAAGGTTGTGCCGCTCCCTGCTCCCTCTAGGCCTGCTTCACCAGGTGAGCGTCGGCCGCCCTCAGGTAGCAGTCTCATCGTGCCAGAGAGACCTCCACGAGCAAGAGACAGCCGCAGAGAGACCAGGTGCCACATACAGCTCCTCCGTGACACACAGACCTCAGCTGGGAAAGACTCTTTCCACTTTCCAGATATCAGGTCAAAGGATTACAAGAGAGCTGCAGGTCAGGATTAGGGTGCATGAGGGGCCTGCGGACCAGCGGCTGGGATCCGGTGCTGAACTAACAGGGGTATCCGTCCGCGGGTAAGGAACGGGGCGCACTGACAGAGCCGGGGGCACTTTTGCAATAGCAGAGGCGCTTAGGGGAAAGCAGTTGGTGATCGGTGGCGCAGCGTGTGCAGGTGCATAACACCCCCAAACCTTTCATGGGATAGAGTCCCCAGTCAGCCCAAGGCCAGTGAAAGTGGGGTGTACGGCAGGGCAGTGTGGTTGGTCGAGCTGTTTGTGGGTCTCAAGGGTGTAACAGACGATGGTTGGGGTGCAGTGGGGAGCTGTGCGTGGGCCGTGGCACTGGTGTATACGCTGCACTGCTCGAGCCGCGCGTGTGCCCCAGGGGTGCAGAGTCAGAAATGAGGGGCACTGACAGAGCTCATACTTGTAGGTGACCTTTCCAGCTCCACAGCCATAACTCAAGCAGTAGGACAGATAGTTCCAAGACTTGCCACTCCCCCCCAGCCCCTCCCAGCGCAGTCAGTGAGGGTCCCTTGCTCCGCCCACGGGCTCCGGGGCCAGCCAATGGCAGAGGCCGGAGCCAGGCGCAGAGGGTTTAGCAGGGAAGCTGGTTAAAGTCTGGCACTTGGGAAAGGGACGTCAGAGGGCGAACACCAGGGCCTAAACCAGATGAAGAGGCTGTGAGGCTGCTGGGGATCATCGAACCAGGCCTTGCTATAGGGCGCAGTGCCACCCTGGGTAAAGCCCAGAAACGTGGGCCCTGTTCCCACCCACGGGGCACCGTGCCAACGCAGGGATTATCTGCTTTAGACGGGTCCACTGCCACCCCCACAGAACTATACTGACCGACATCTGACAAAAAGCGACCCAGTGCCACAGCAAAGAAAAGAGGGCCGCCCTCTGTGCCAACCCTCCGACGATCGCTGACTGAAGAGAAGGCGGGCGGTTTCCAGGGACCAGTGACAGACACATCGAAGGATAACTGAGTTTCGAGGCCCCTGTATCAATCCCAGCGATATCTCACGACTGTCAGTAACGGAGGGGACCTTGTGCCAGCACCAGAGCGACCCGACGAGTGCCAAGACTGGAAGGTCCCCTGTGCCAACACCAGAACCTTCTATCGAATGCAGGCATAGGAGGGTCCCCTGTGCCAGTCCCAGAGGTACCTGGCACCTTCCAACCCAGGAGGTACCCCTGTGCGAACCCTAGCGCCCGGATCTGAAGGTAGGCAGCTGAATCCAGCTGAGAGACCCCTTGCCCCTGTGGCAGTGCTCTGAGCCTTGGCACTGAAGGTCCTTCCGCCCTCTCCCTCAAACACCTCCTGCCCTCCTTCAGTTCTTTAATCCAGACTCGGTTTCCTCTCCTCCCTCCCGTTCTTCGGTCATCCCCCCTCACCTTGGTTTGTTTCTCCTTGTTCTGTTTTCTAACTCGTTTCCTTCTGAGATCCTTTTTTTGTTCATCTCGTTTCATGTGACTTTCTGCCTTTCGCTCTTTTCTTCCAACTCTGATCCTTGCTGGTCGTCCGCTCCTTTCCTCCCTTGCCCCCCCCCACCACCCTCATTTATCTCAAGCCATCTCTTTCACTTTTTTTTAGCCCAAGCCTATTTTCGGGCATCAAGGAGTTAAATAACCCCTCCCCCTGCGTTTATAGGCTGACCTCCTCCGATCCAACTTTGCTTTAATGCCCTTACTGTGTCCTTAAATTACCGATTTACTTCCTACCCTCTTCCTTCCTGTCAACCCTTTACACACTCTTCTTTAACTCATTCTCATTCCTCGTCACCCCGCCCCTCATTCTTCCTCATTGCTTCTGTGATTATATTCCCGCAGTCCTCATCTCCTCTCCTCCTTCGTCTGTCCTTTATTCCCTCCTTCACCAAGGCCTCCTTTCCTCTCACCCGCTGCCTCCTGCCATTCCTATACTTCTGGAAACTTCCTCCCACCATCCTGTTCTCCCGCCCTTTCTCTCTTCACTAATGTCTTCCCTTCCCTCACCTTTCTGATGTCCCTCCGCCCCCCCTTTCCTGTCACCTCAGCCCCTCTTTGCCTTTCTCTCCTCCTCTCAGCCCCTCTCCTTCCCTCGTTCTTTCCTTATTTCTCGAGTGTTCTCTCGCTCGCTGCGTTTTTGCCTCGTAGACTATTCTCACCTCCCTCGCCTCTTCCTTCCACTCTTTCCTTCTTCCTCTCTCTCTCCCCCCCTCCCCTCACCACCATCCTTCTCCGCCGCTCACCTTTTTCCCCAAAGTCCTCCAAGCGCCCCTTCCTCTCCGATTTCTTTCTCCTTCTGTGTACATCTTGCTGTCCTCGCTCCCTTCCACTCCACTATTTTGTTGCTCTTTACCCCGCGCGTTTCTTTTCCTTCCACTTTCCCTCCTTTCCCACAAACCCGTTTTTCACGTTCCGCGTTGTTATTGCCTCGAACAGTCGGACTCTGTCCCTTATCAGCTCCCCCTCTCAGGTTTTCCTTTTTCTGGAGATTCCCTCTCCCCCCCAGACAACAACTCCCTCGCACGGAACCTATCGCCTCGGACTGGTTATTGAATGTATTCACTGCACCATTAAAACAACTAATCCCTGTTCATAGGATTCCTAGGAGTGTCGGCGTTATTCCGTTTGTCACCATGACGCGAGTTGTTACTCTCATGGTTCTAATAGTGTTATATGTTGAGATGCTTATAGCGCCGCGCCGCCCTCAGCGCTGTAATGAGTACTCATATATTATTGTCATTATTCGTATTACTAATTCCATTATTGTTGCCCAGTTAATACGGCATTTTGATTACAATACGTATATTATACTGTGGGTATTCCTAGAGTATTGCTGTGTTTTTTATGTTTGAGTTGCCAGCACGGGTGCTAAAATATTGTTTCAAGAATTATTTGCCCGAAGTCCACTGAACATGCCCCAAAGCTGCGCGAGGGGGTCACCCAGAGCAGCGATCCGCGGGTCCGCGCACAGGTACGGCTGTTCGAAAACCTTTTCATCGAAAACTGCAGAGGCGGGTACACCGGGCTGAAGAGGCGAGCCGGACTGAGGCCCGCTCAGTGGTCAGGGCGCGGGCTTTACTTCAGCCGGGAGGCTCATTCCGGGCGAACCAGTGACTGAGCGAAGCAGCCCCCGCCCGGGATGCGGTCCGGCGCTCCTTCTCTCTCACTCATTCCTCCTTCCTCGTACTCATTCCTTCTTTTACTGATCCCTTCCTCCTCTCACTCACTCATTCCTTCCCACTCATTATCCCCTTCCTTCTCCCACTCATTGCTTCTCCTCAGTCATTCCTTATTTCACCGATTCCTTCCTCCTCTTACTCATTCCTTTTTTTACTGATCCCTTCCTCCTCTCACTCACTCATTCCTTCCTTCTCACTCATTCCTCCCTTCCTTCTCCCACCCATTGCTTCTCTTCTCAGTCATTCCTTCTTTCACGGACTCCTTCCTCCTCTCACGCATTCCTTCTTTCACTGACTCCTTCCTCCTCTCACGCATTCCTTCTTCCCCTTACTCATTCCTTCTTTTACTGATCCCTTCCTCCTCTCACTCATTGCTTCCCCTCCTCTCAGTCATTCCTTCTTTCACTGACTCCTTCCTCATCTCTCATTCCTTCTTCCCCTTACTCATTCCTTCTTTTACTGATCCCTTCCTCCTCTCACTCATTCCTTCTTCCCCTTACTCATTCCTTTTACTGAACCTTTCTTCCTCTCACTCATTCCTCCCTCCCACTCACTGCTTCTCCTCAGTCATTCCTTCTTTCACTGACTCCTTCCTCCTCTCACTCATTCCTTCTTTTACTGATCCCTTCCTCCTCTCACTCATTGCTTCCTCCTCTCAGTCATTCCTCCTTTCACTGACTCCTTTCTCATCTCAGTGATTGCTGCTACTTCTGATTCCTACCTTCAATTACGGATTCCTTCCTCCTCTCACTCATTCCTTCATTCCTTCGTGCATTTCTTTTTTTTACTGATCCATTCCTTCTCTTGCTTGTTCTTTCCTCCTCTCATCAATTTCCCCCTTCTCACCGATTCAATTCACTCTCACCAATCCGTGCATTCTCTCACTCATTCCTTTCACAGAGCCATTCATTCCTTCTTCCAGCGATCCCTTCCAACACATTCATCCTTTTACGGATTATTGTCTTCGCTCCTCCTCCTCTCCCCATCCCTTCCTTCCTGCACTCATTCCTTCTACCGGTTTATTCCTTCTCACTCACACCTCCTTTTACCGATCCTCCTTTCCTTGGTTAATCCCGAGTTTATGCCCGTATTCCCTCCTCTCGCGGTTGTCCTTTCTCCGGTGCTTCCATCCTGCTCAGGTTTATCTTATTCCTCACATCCTTTCCTTACTCGGCTTTCCCCAGTGTGCTGTTCCCTTCGTTCGTTCCTCCCTTCCCTCTCCTCCCTTTTACATTTCGTTTCTTGTTTCCCGATTCCTCCTTCTCTCTGTCCTTCTTTCCTCCTATCACACCTTTCCTCCTTCTCTCTCTCCTTGTACATTTATTTTCTTGCTTCCTGAGTCCTCCTTTTCTCTTCCCATCACAGCTGCTTTCCTTCTCTCTCCTCTTACTATTTCGTTCCTTGTTCTGTCTGCTCTGTACACTCACGGCTCTTCTCTCCTCCTTTCAAGGCGCCATCCTTTTCTAGTTGTTTTCAATATTTTCTCCGTCACGCCTTCCTTTCGATCGGTTCCCTGTCTCCCACTCTCAGGCGTTCTTCCTCTTCCAGAGGTCTCCTCCTTGGCTCCCTCTGACGTTCCTTCTTCCCTCCTGCTCCCGGTCTTCTGTTCCTTCTCTCAGAGCTTCAGTCTCTCTTTCCTCCTTTCACCGTGTCCGCTCTTCATTCTCTCGCCGTCTCACTGCTTCTTCGCTTTTCTCGGGTTCTGTCATGAGATCGCCTCTCGCTTCTTAATTATCGCTTTATGTCCCTCATTCTACTTCCGAACTTTACTATTTCCCTTTCAATGTCCTTTCCTCTCTTCGATCCTCCTTTTATTTCATCTTCTCCCTCTTTTCCCCTCCTCCCCACCTGAAACCCCTTCTAGTGTCGTGTCCCCCATCTCAACGCGTCCTACCTCGGCATCTTCCCGTGGTGGCACTTTCCTCCTCTCTCTTCCCTTCTCCGCCGGTTCCTTCTGTCGCCAGAGGTCACTCCTGCGCCCCGGGGAGGCGGCGCCGGCTCTCAGCCCACCTGTGGCCTGAGCACGGGGGACGCTCCCCGGCCAGCTCCTTACTCCAGCACCCGGGGCTGCGGTCAGCGCAGAAGCCTCCAGCCCGATCCTAAGACTAACGAAGGCCAGGCCCAAACCTGGGGCCGAGGCGGACACACGGGATCCGCGGGACGGACTCAGCAAGCATAGCCGCGCGCAATAAACACAAAACAGCACTCAACCATTCAAGAAGGGAGACAATCCACACTGACCACAGTACTGACACACTGAGGAATTGGAATTAAACGCGCGGTGCTGTCTCTACTACTAGATATTAAACGGTATACAAGAAAACAAAGTCTACACTTTAAGCGTAAAAATAAAACCAAGCAAATAATAATGTTTCTATATATGTCTCACAAGGCGAGCAGCTATTAACATACTCCTCATTTCATTGACCGCACAAACATGAGAGGCTGAGTTGGCCCTATGGGACTTCAGCGTGCCAACTGCATATTCCATGTAGCTCGGCCGTCAGCACATGGGCCCTCTGAGCTACAACTAGTGGAACGCAGGAGGCTGGCGCACGAGAACTGTATCTTCGTGTAAGTGCTATCTAAAGACGGGTGTCCCGCGAGAGAGGGGTACAGTATTTACCCAGTAAACGCAGAATTACCCATATAATTGCCGTTTATTTCACTTCTAACGTCCGAGGGCCGGCCGCATGCCTGAGCGGATATAACTAGAACCGAATACCGAGGCGGATCGGGATAAATTCCCTCATTGTTCGATCAAAAAGGGCGGGGAGTGCAAAAGGTGGGAAAAGGAAATGTGGCTTTCCTGAGTCTGAGGGGGCGAGGAGGTGGGCCCTGCCAACGACCCCGGGCGATGAATCTGCACCAACGGCAGGAAGGAGGGCCAAGAGGAAACAGAAGTGGGAGCCCCTGCTGGCATCTGTGGGCCTCCAAGAATGGCAGCGCAGGGCATCACTGCGAGACCGGCTCCGTCCCGGTGCCTGCAGGGTAGGGTGACCAGATTCTGAGGAGCAGAAACTGGGACAGGTCAGACATAAAAGAAGGACTTAAGACATTTCTCTCACTTTTATATCTAGCCTGTCCCGTTTTTTTTGCGTAGCTTTGTGAATGTGTGCCTATGCGTGTACACAGGCGCGCACACACAGTTACAAGACTACACATATAAAATTAGCTATGACTTTACATCCCACCTGCACCACCAACCCGCCCCTACCCACCGCTCTCTGCTCCCTCCTCTCTCTGCTGGGAGCAGATAGGGGACTGTGTTGCCTGACATTATCAGATAAAATACTTTATTTCATACTTTGTAGGCGTCGTTAATTTATGCTTCCCTAGATGATCTGACCTTTGTGCCAAAAACCGGGACATTTATTTAAAATTAAGAGAAGCGTCGACACAGGGACAGTCCTCTAAAAACCGGGACTGTCTGGGGAAATCCGGGACGTCTGATCACCCTACTGCAGGGTCTCCGTGGAGCATGTACGGCAGGGGTTCCATTCCCCACGAGGCAGCTAGGAGGGTTATTGTACCTGCTGCAGAGATTTGTGTGCTCATGAACTCCACACCCCACATGATAGCTCACCGCGTTGTTGTACCTGCTGCCGAGATGTGTGTGGTTATGAACTCCACACCCCACAGGATAGCTCACGGGGTTGCTGTACCTGCTTGAGAGATCTGTGTGGTCATGAACTCCACACCCCATACGACACCTCACGGGGTTAATGTACCTGCTGCAGAGATGTGAGTGCAATGCAGCCCATGAACTCCACACCCCACAGGGTAGCTCCCGGGGTAGTTGTACCTTCTGAGATCTGTGTGTAACACGCTGATCTTCGAGTTCACTCCCCTTGAGGCAGCTTACGAGGTTACTGCACCCGCTGCAGAGACCTCTGTGCAGGATGCGGGCCAGAGGCTCACTCCTCACGAGACAGCTTACGGGGTTACTGCACGGGTGGGCGGCGGGCTCCCCTCCAAGCGCAGCAGATCAGGCCTTACCGTGGCCGATTTAAAAATCTGTGCGCTGCAGAGAGGCGTTTGTAACCTGCGGGCAGCAGGCCGAAGCCCCAAGAAGGGTTACTGTACCGTCTGCACCCATCTGTTGTGTGTAACCTGCAGGTCGCATCTCACTAGGACAGCTCAGCGGGTTAACGCGAACGCAGCTGCTTTAGAGGCGCTAGCCCGCCCTGAAAGCTCACTACCCTTGGCCTCTGCCTTGAAAGGATAAGAAGGAATGTATATCCGTTTTCCTATCCGATTATTTCAATTCCGCACAGGGCTTAGCCCGAGACCGTAACAGGCACAAAAACGCGGTTAACAAGAATGCCTCAGGCGGGCAAGAGAGATGATGGGGGTCTGAGAGATGCCGACAGTGCCCGAGGCGGAGACAGTGAACAGACCACCGGGAGAAAGGGTGAATGTGGGGTGAGATGGAAGATGTCACTACATGTAATTTGCCCACTTTCAACCATAGAGAAGTAGGCAGGATTAGCAGAGGTGCATTTTATGTTTCCATATTTGTCGTCCGTGGCCCACCCTATAAGGAAGAATGACTCCCCGAGATAGCACTACAGTCTTTCCGCATACAAGCGAAATCAGAGCCACAGGCGGGGGGTGGGGCGGCGGCACTCCCAGCGCAACAGTACCACATGGCCGTGGAGGGCCTAGGATGAAGCCGGGCACATGTGGGTGGGTGGGTGAGGGCTCGGCGTCCTTCAAGTAAAACTCTGGCGGGCGTACCTGGTCGGGGCTCGTCAGCAGAACGGACTAATAGCCATGGGTGTCTGTTGTCCTTAAAGTACGTTTCCTCAGTACAGTTAAGGGGGAGGGGCGGCTACCTGTCGCTGACACTTGCCTCTCCCATGAATGAGTGTTATTTCAGGTAGGAGTGAATATCACAGCGGGTGAGTCGGCGACAGTCGCAGCGGCTTGTGACATGGTGACTGTCGGAGTGGATGAGGCGCTAACTATGACACAGGGTGAGATGGTGACTGCCACAATTGGTTTCATGGCGACAGTCACAGAGGGTGACATGGAGGCAGCGCCCGAGGGTGACAGGACTGTCACAATGGGTGGTTCGCTAACTGTCACATCTGAAATGATGCTCAGGGGGTTACTGCCTAGTGGGGGCGACGATGGCTGTCGCAGCAGGCGAGACACTGACCATCATTGCAAGTGAGACTGTGACTGCTTCAGCGGGTGAAAGTGAATCCATCCTACAGAAGAAATATTTTGGTGAGAGGACAGAGGTCGCCGCCGTCTTGGGTACAATTATCCGCCGGCAGTTGGAAGTGTAAAATCCCCTCTATGGCAGGAATCATCTCCTCTCCCATATAGATCCGCCACTGGGAAGACACCAGGGAAACGCCCCTCCCGTGACAGTGGGGTTCAGCTCTTACAAGGATTAGGGCCCACGAGGCGCTTCCTCCACAGAAGTGGCAGAAGCTCGCTAAAATCCTGACCCAAGGCGGAAGTGTGAACTTTCAATGCCCAGCAGTGACACTGACCTACAATCAGCCTGAAATCGATTTTACGTGATTCAAACCTCCCGGAAATATACTGAAATCAACACATATGTAAGGGAAAGATAAAATACACTTTTCTGATCCCGCCTTTAGACAGCTTCCTACCTCACCAGCCACACATAAAACATATAACATAAATAACAAACGCAAATCTACATAAATAGAGGTGATTTGAGTAGTTCTATTCTTAAATTGGTCTGCTCAAATGTCGTTGACATTGTGCTTCTGCCCACCACAGCATTCACCTTGGCGTCCACTGAGTGTCTTATACTGTGATTGACATTATCCTGATCACATATTTACCCCTCCCCCACAAAAAAAAGAGGTGCACTTTAGTGCTAGAGCTGGTGCGTCAATAGTTTACTTATGCCGGTGATCTTTTCTTTCTATTTTTTATCTTAGCTTTTAGGTATTCTTATGTTAATCTATTCAGGTCCTGGTAAATCAAAAGCAACAATAACTTTTCTTTGCATCAGTAAGAGTCACCTTTCCTTGTGAAGCTATTCAAACTAAAACGATTTTAGTTCACTGGCCTACAAGGAAGTGATGGTTCATTGACAGAGAACAGTTGCTTATTCTTATCCGAATCAATGGTACTAATTTTATCGATCTAGGAAGGGTAAAAGACTGCTAGGATTCAAATTTGTCACAATGGGATCTAACACTGATCCCTAGAGTTAGATGCCTTAATTTACTGAGCCAACAGACCTGGGCATCCGAAATAAAAATCAATCAAACAAGGCCACACAGGGTATCTATCGAATTGTGAAAACCACAAGCTCTAGAATTCTGTGCAAATTATGCAGAGGTCCAGTTTGCCACCACACCCAGGCACTGACAGATCAATGGAAATAACTAAACCCAGAATCCTTTCAGGAATACACACCTTCCCTGCCTCCTTTTGAGGGGGGAACTGGACATCTAATGGAAACTGCAAGTCCCATTTGGACACAGGACAAGGATCCCACATCCAAGGGGACGGCAGTCGCACTAATGGTCCCTTTAGGACTCCTTGGGACTCTTCCAGGTAGAAACGTTCTCACCGCTGGTGGAAGGGCAGTTACATGGAGAGCAGAGGAAGCACTAGGCCCAGGCGCTTCTCTCTTTCAGCAACATTTATTTATAGATTTTTAATTGCAAGTGAACTTGCCGTTTTCAACAGTAGTAAGGCAGCGTATGTGGCTATACCACTAAAAGATGATAGATGCCATAGTTTCTCCTTCTCTGGGATACTTTATTTCTATCACTTAGAAAGAGGTGATTATGACATCTGACAAAAATGAAAAATGCAGACAGAGAGCCCTGCAATAAGTTCATGCCCCAAGCCTCGTAAAAATTTCAGAGAGGCCCGATTGGACGCAACACCACCCATCTACTACACAGTTGCTCCGGGTGGCCAAGGGAGGTTTCTTGCCTCCTGACCCATGGGTTCTATATCTTCCTAGTTTAAAATGGCATAGTTCTACGAAAATCGCCTGGGATGAAATTAAAGTATTCATCCAATATAGAGAAAAAGCGGTTCTCTTTCCCAAGTCCTGCCTCTAAAAATCAGCAAATTGGCATACTATAATGTTTGTTGACGTTAGCTGGGAGTCTGAGCTCCATTGTGACATCTTTCAGCAGGCATTTTCTTTCTCAAGTGGCAGAGAGAAGAAGAGCTCTCTACAGAGCTACGGGAGTCTGCAGGCATTGTTGTAGGCAGCTGGATGCAGAAACCCTTGACCAATCAATGAAGTACATAACCAAAAAGTGCAAGCGGCGCACCACAGTACATACCAAATCCTTAGTCTTGCTTTCTACAAACCAGGGATGGACTGAAACACCAAGAACATTTTGCTCAGCATAAAAGGAATGAAAGTCAGAAGCCAGAGTGTATCCTTACCCCTGGACATTTGTGTAAGATGGCCAGTCTAGGTGACATTTACTTCCCAATGCCAAATACTGTAGAGGGACTCCATTGGGTTGCTTTACGCCCCTGGTGAAAATACTGACGGTGTAATGTATACAGCCAGCACCATCAAAACACTGTTCTACACTATGGGTACTGGCTCAGGCTGCTCGGGAGACATTGCAGAGTCAGTGAACTTATCCAGTCTCTTACCTTCCATAGGGCTTCAAGATGAAAAATATATCAGCACACATCTTTAATATCTGAGAGAGCAAGAGCCCTGACTGACCAGCTGATGGCATCTGAGCTAAGGCTGAGGAGGAGGCGGTTAAATACGGAAAATATGCTCCGGTCCTCTTACAGAAAACAAGTATTGAGGAACAAAACCGCTTTTTGAGCTCAGCTAAAGAGTATTTTATTTTGCCCTAATCTCCAGTAGCAATTGTCTCTCCAACAATGAGGATGACTTTGACTAGGCAGAAGGGGCACAAGAATCTGAACCACAGTCCAAAACCAGAGGCATCCTATGGTTCCAGGACATCTGCCTCCAAGCCTGGAGGCGAGAGGAGACACTGCACTTTGATGATGAGAAGTTGGTTGTGCTTGTTTTGTTCTGTGGATGGGGCTGAGGCATCGTGGTTTTTTTATGCCTTGATTTCAGGTCACTGACTTTCTCTCCTATCTGGTTTTGCAGATGTTTTTAAAAACCCCATAGTCGTGGATAGCTCTTGTCCTGCCCCCATGGATCTTCTCTGACGGCTGCCATGTCTTGTGGGGAAGGGGGGAGGCCTGGACGAATAATCACCAAGGATCTCAGCTAATGTCCAGCTTTACACTTGGTATGGTGCTCATTCTTGGACACTGTAACAAAGTCCTTCACAATGAGTGATAGATCCAGACTTAAGCCAGTGTTTTAGGGGACAGCTTAAGTGGAAGGTTACAAGGGTTGTCTGGCCTCAGCAGACTAGATTGAATCCTTCTGCTTTTCTGCTACCAAAGCAGTTTGAAATTTCAGATTGTTTGCTACTTTTAGTGAGTATAATTTGATAGATCTGCTTTGTTAGGATAAGCTTGGGAACTGAAGACCTCAATGTTTGTAGGATCTCCTTAAGTTCCACATCTAGAGTCAACACACTCCATTTTGGCCATATGTAATTGAAGTTTGAGTTATTGATCAGTGAACTTGTGACTTTCAATAGTCTCCGTTTATGTTTTTCCAAAGTTTTACCAATTACCATGTTGTCCTCTAAAAAGCTGGGATGCTCACAGCTCACAAATGTTCATATTCTCCAATATATTCCACGAGCCTCTGGAAGACTGAAGGCCTTTCAGTGAGATATTATTATAATCATCAAACTGAAATGTCTCATTCCTTGGCCCCCACAATTAAAAAACACACAGACAAACAGATCTGTGTTACCAAGAAAGCACAATTAATATTATTTGTTAATCTCTTGCCCAGAGAGCAAGTGACCTTGGCTTCTTTCTCAAGTAGAGTCAAAGTTGGAGGAGCCAAAATCGAATTGATATCCACATCATATGGCTGAGCTGGGGTGCTTAAGAGCACACATGGCCTACACAAATACAGACCCAAAGTTCATGCCAGTCCTCTACATGACTAACAGCAACAAGAGAGGCTTCTGTTGGGCACACAGAGCCTTCGTGAGCATGTCCTTATGAATTGAGATGGCTGAACTTCGGATGGCTCTTGATGGAAGTATGTGGGTCGGAACACCCTTTGTGCTTGGAGAAGGTTCTCTACATCTCACATCATTTGCATCATTATGTCACTCATTGGTGTACAGAAGAGTTATGCCTCAAGGATGTGTGTGGTTTCAGCACTGGTCACAGGCTCAACCTCCGATCAATGCAAGATGTAGGGAAACAGTTGTGGCCCACTGGCTCCAGACAGCTGACCTGATGGTCTATAGCGAAAGAGTTGCCAGAGGCTTGGTACAGAGACACTGGACAATGTGGATAATGGGGCCTGACGATGACTCTTTGTGAATAAGTTCTTGAATTTGTGTTTCATCAAGCAAACATCTGAAAAGTTCCAATTCTTAAGAACCAAGCTGAAACAGTGGGCTGCATTGTCCCACGGGTGTCAGAAACCATGGCTCATGGATAGACAGAGCATAAAGCAAACCTCAAACAAGAGCTTGAGTAGAGCTGGAGCAAGCATGAGTGTTGACAGAATAAAGGATGGATTTGGACCATGGGTCCTGTTGCCATCATGTAGGAGTATCCTACAGTCAACTAGTACAAACAGACGTCGGGGCAGGCCATTGCGAAGGAAGGTATCCCTCACAACATACGTGACTTGGCTAGATGTAGTTGTGTGTAGGGCAACTGTGCCATAGATATTCTGATCCCTGTAAACTGAAAGGTATAGGAAGCTTGCCCATTTTGCAACCTCCCGCAACGGGAGGCTTTGGCAAAGCCGAAATAGGGTCTCAAGAGACTCTTATCTTCGGGATTTGAAAGACAAACGATTCAGAGGCCTTAAGAGTCCCACAGTTCGGTTTACTGAGGATAGTAATCAGTATTGCTCCAACAAGTGGTCCACAACTGGATTTACCCAGGATCTCAAAAGAGGCTGCTATGTCACAGGTCTGGCAGTGATTGTGTGCATTCTGCACAGGGTGATATGACTGAACCAGGTTGCTTCTCCTGTGCTCTTTATTCTACCTGAAAGATTCAAGTGTTTAAACGTTTTAATAATCTGCCCCCTCAAAGTAGGAGTTGCATGTGTCCCTTGTACCAGAGACCTGTGCCTCTGTACCCAGTACTGTTGGACTTGGTGTCTTACGTTACTTCTTTGTCAGTCCTAATGGGAATCAGTACCAGATCCAGTGATGGTGTTAAGCTTTAAACCTCAGAGATTGTCCTGATGTTACAACACAGGACACAAACAGCATGGCACAACCTGGGCACCTTATAGTAAACTTGTCTCTTCGACACCTTGGAACGGACTCCATTTTTAGGCAGTAGAAGCACCTTGGACAGTGCCTGGTGTTGGGTTTTGAAATCACAACAATCAATAGCGTTAGGCAGCACAAGTCTTAGGGCCTGATTACAACTTTGGAGGAGGTGATAATCCGTCCCAAAAGTGACAGTAAAGTGACGGATATACCACCAGCCGTATTAAGAGTCCATTATATCCTATGGAACTCGTAATATGGCTGGTGGTATATCTGTCACATTTGGGACGAATTAACACCTCCTCCAAAGTTGTAATCAGGCCCTTAGTCTGCCTAACGCTATTATTGGGGCACACTGGGGTGCCTAAGTCAGTCTTAAGCACCCCAGCATTCCATAGTTTGAGTCAAAGTGGGCACCACAGAACTGCATTGGAGTTGGGGTTTGCTAAAAAAAAAAAAAAAAAAAATCTACAGTCAGTTAGTGCACCCTAGATGATCCCTGGTCTTAGGCTCTGTTGACACGGTAGGGTTCTACTACTGGTCATGATGGAACCCTCACATGTACCATGGCATTGGGTCTAATAAGCAGCTTACAAGAAACTCTTGCACTTGGCTGTGACAGCACTTCTGTGTCAGGTACTACAGGCACCTAAGACAAGCCCTGATTTTGGGCCACAAAAACCTCTTGAAGAAAACTTAGGCGCTAGCGATTGAGCACCTCAGGACAAGTCAGTGTGGGCACTTCAGTGGGAGCCTTCACAGTTCTACAGGGGATCCCTTGAGCAACATGTAAAAATAAAGTTATTATGTGGATAAAAGCAATTGTCAAAACCCCCATCCTCTGCTTCAGCGTGACTAAGCTCCGTAAGCATTGACGGGCTGTAATCCAAAATACCCAGTCTTAAGCAATGATGAACTAAAAGAGAAGCACAAAGGAAGAAAGAGTACATCAGCTATTTATATTCTAAGCACTTTAGCCATAGTCTGTGCAAGTAGGCAGAAGTAAATCAGGAGTAGTAGTTTTTTTTAATTCTTTTACACTGACTACCTGCAACATGAGTTGGAGCCCACCATATTATGCAAAAAAGGTGACTTATAGCCTGGAATATCGAATACGGAATACTGTCATACCTTAATATCGTAGCCTAAATATCGTAGAGAAAAATATTGAAAAGTGCCCATATGGAAGCATAGATTCACTATTCCTAACTTCACAACTACATACCATTATATATATATATATATATATATATATATATATATATATATATATATATATATATATATATTTTTTTTTTAGCTGAAAAAAAGGTTGCAGGGTTGTTATAGTTAGGTTCTGAATTTACTCGCACAAAACCATAGAAATTCAACAGTTATAGTTATGGTTAACTAAAGTAACTATAAACCACACCCTAAGGTAACTATAACTCACATCCACGTCATTCAGTTCTCTCATCATTAATTTTATTTAAATATTCCAGTGATAATATCAATGATGCCACAGAAGGTGTCATCAACGATGTGATATGGGAGGTAATTAGCTGTGCTTGCAGAGGGCGCAAGTTCTAGTTACCAGTTATATAGTTATATGGCCAGGCCCTGCGGCCAACCCTCCTGCATGCACCCAAACTGCACATGGCCAATGGGTTGAATGCAGTAGGTGTTTTTTTGTTCCCATTTTTCTCTAGCTCCCCGGATCCACCACAAATTTTCCCATCCCCAGCTGATATGACAAACAAAATGCCATCTACAACTTTCTCCCGGATCCGTTCATCCACTGTGGGTGGAACCACCGCAGAGGATCCGCATCCTATATATTTATAATTTTAACCAAAAATAACTCTGAATCTACTGAACGGATTTACACCAAATCACAAAAAGTATGCTCTGAGGAACAAGATCTAGCTTTCTGCCAAATTTGGTATACTTCAGTGGAAAATCTGCCCCACTCCAATCCAGAACAATCTGCCTCACTCCAATGTGCCCCCCTCCAATCCAAAATAATCTTCCCCATTCCAATTTGCCCCAATCCAAAACAATCTGCCCCACTCCAGTCGGCCCCACCCAATCTGCCCCATACCAATCCAAAACAATGTTCCCCATTCTAATCTGCCCCAGTCCAATCTAAAACAATCTGCCCCACTCCAGAGTACCCACTCCAATCCAATCTGCCCCACTCCAGTCCAAAACAATCGGTCCCACACCAATCTGCCCCACACTAATCGGCCCCACTACAATCCACCTTACCCCAATCCAACCCATGACATCCCAATTCATCCTACTCCAAGCCCTCACAGTCCACCCCACTCTAGTCTAATCCACCCCACTCCAGTCCAATCCAAAGAATTCCAATCCAACCCACCCCAGTCCAATACAACATACCCAAGGAAATCCATTTCAACGCATTCCAGTCTAATCCGCCGCAACCCAATCCACCCATTTCAATACACTTAATCCAATTCACCTCACTCCAACCTACCCTACTCCAAAAATTCCACCCCTCTCCCATTCCCCCACTCCAATCTACCCCACACCACTCCATTCCATCCTACTCCAAGTTCACCCCACTCCAGAAAGTCCACCCCTCACCAATCCAATTCACCCCAATCCAATTCACCCCACTCCAATCTACCCCACCCAACCCACTCCATTCCACCCATCTTATGCACCCCATCTTATCCACTCCAAACCACCCTACTCCAAAGTATCACAATCTAATTCACCCACCCCATTACACCCATTCCAATCTTACCCACCCCTATGAAATCCACCCCACTCCAGTCCACTACACTCCACCCCAGTTCACCTCATTTCAATCCAATTTGCTCCGATCCACCCAACCTTACCCCACTCCAGGCCAACAAATCCAGTCCACCCCACTTTAATCCAGTAAATCCAATACATCCCACTCCAATCTGCTCCACTCCAATTCAATCTAATCCACCCCACTACACCACACTCTCATTTACCCCACCTCACTCCAAACCACCCCGCTCCAATCCATCCCATTCCACTCAATCCACCCCACTCTACACCGATACAATCCAGCCCGCTACTTCAACCCACTCCACCCTATTCCACCCCACTTCAGTCTACACCACTCCACTCTATGACACTGTCTGCCACACTGCACTCTACTCTCCTCTACTCAACTATACTACGCTCTACTCCCCCTACTCCACTCTACAACACTTCATGCCACTAACTTTTAGCTATGCTGAACAGCAGCCACACTGATGTACAACATGGTAAAAACACATTGCCAAGCCAACAACTTTTGTATAGGCGATACCTATTGGCTTTGCCAACGCTTGTTATACAGTGCAAAAATGTGACCCAGAGTCTCCTTCCTATTGGTAACACCACCATGTGAGTCTTGGGACTGGTACCGACTGGAGAAGCAGTATGTTTATTCTAAGGACACACAAACCATACATAGCAGGCAGATAAGATGGAACAATAAAAAAGTGTGGGGGTAGGGTGTTGCCCACTGTCTTGAGCATAGCTACTACGCCTCTGCTTTGGAATGTGCAGAACGGAAAGGTACATGCTAGAGGGGTGAAAAGGAATGCAAATTGGCTCAAAATCCAAAAAGCTTCAAATGGGCAGCACATCAAATCTGGGAGGTGTTTTAAGGATTGGTGGAATTCCCCTGGCCCAAGAAGGTACAGTCTGCCAAGATAAACGAGTTCAGCCTTCTTCTTAGTGGGCTCAACCTATGGTTTCTGTGGTAAACGGCCCCCAAGTTGAGCATTCCTCACTATCGTCTTCGAAAATCAGCTATACTATTAGTCTATTTTAATTCTGAGCGTTCTATTATATCATATCTATTCTTTCTTGGGCTTCCATTTACTGGTAATGGGACTGGTCTGTGAAAGCCCAGGAGGGTTCCATAGATATGAGAGGGCTCCTTTCTAAGGGGAAAACATAGACTGGTTACCTGAATTTGGTCTCACTTCCTGTCTTATGCAGTATATATTCAGAGCCTACTTCTATACACCAGACTACCTCTGCCTGCTTTCAGACTATCATCTCTCCATCTTCTCCCTGCAGTGAAGTGGAGAAACTGAACTGATATGTTTTCCCTCTTATAAAAACGTGTTTTTCACATTTCTGCAGGCAGGCGGTGCCTTTTGTTTTTCAGAACCATACGGTCTGTTGTCTTCCTTCCTGGCAAACAAATTGTTATACATTACATTACTTCCTCGAATTAGGTGGTAGGATAAGGAAACAGGGGCCATATGTACTAAAGCATTTCCCCATAGACATAGAATGGGTAAAACCCTTTGATACATCTGGCCCTAAGTGTCCTGGGCCAATATCATCAATGAAAGAGTTAACATTTTGGGAAAAGTCATGCAAGGAAAAAAAAACACTGCACGCATTTGTAAAATACACGCGGCTTATGTAATAATGTATCTAAGCATAGTCTGCATTAATTTCTCCCTATTCCTCCTACAGGAAGTGTTTCCAGAAACTGAATACCACACCAACAACCCCTAAACAAGGCAGTGAAACAAAATGGCGGACGATCAGAGCCTGTCAGAAGTGGAGATGAGCCCGACGGGGTCAGAGGAGGAGCAGTGTCTGTCGCCGGGCGCCTCGACAGCCTCGGACGGCCTGCGGCCCGGCAGCCCCAGCGACGGCGACATGAGCAAGGTGAAAAAGGAGCTGGACTCGGAGACGGAGGACGAGAAGTTCCCCATCTGCATCCGGGAGGCCGTGAGCCAGGTGCTGAGCGGCTACGACTGGACGCTGGTGCCCATGCCGGTCCGCGTGAACGGCAGCAGCAAGTCCAAGCCCCACGTCAAGAGGCCCATGAACGCCTTCATGGTCTGGGCCCAGGCGGCCCGACGCAAGCTGGCCGATCAGTACCCGCACCTGCATAACGCCGAGCTCAGCAAGACCCTGGGGAAACTATGGAGGTATGCTTCTCTAGGCCTCCTCACCCCCCAGCCGCCACAGCACTTTGTTAATGGCAGCGTTTGTGAGTAAAGGGGTGCATGCAGGGTGGCAAGGATTAAGGTACCTCCCCACCCCAAACACAGGCAGGGGTTCTAAACATGCTTTGTCTTAAAACATATAATGGGGGGGGGGGGGGGGGAGTAGAGGGCAAAACAAAAGAGGCTACCTAAAAATCAAAAACATATTTTCTGCCATGTAAATTTGCGCTACAAGTCTCCCAACATTCACGACTCAGCACGCGTTCTAAGCGGAGCACCCCGTCCTCTGCGGCAGCACAGCACGTTTCAGGGAGTCCTACCGTAGATGTTCCACATATAAAAAAAAAAAAAAAATACTGAAATGGAGGTGTGCTTGTGGCTCTCATAGCTGGACAGGCCCTCTAAATAAGCACTTTCTTTGAGGAGTAGTACTTTCACAGTAACCCCAGCAATGGTTCCGAGCTCACCCCACCATCAGATGTAACCGATACGTTCCAAAACAGAAGGACCTGCTGTCCTCGGTGACAATGCACTTCCTCCCCACCAAAAGCCTCGCAAAAGGCAGGTATCACATCTCCACACCTTCCCAGGAGGCCGTCACAGAACCCCCAGACCGTGGCCCAGCCATCTACCCTTCCTATGGTACGTGACCGTCCGCAAGCTGGTTTTAGTGACAGAGTGAATTTCTGCAATCTTCATTTCCCAGCACATGCATGGCATGGTGTTAGTGCTACATAAAGCACAATTTAGAAGAAAAAAAAAAAAACATACTGTGGGTGGAGCTAGTGACGCCCACTCCTCAAACCCGGAGGCGAGAATAAAAGGCACACCCGAGAAAGACAAGTTTTATCCAACAGTACCGATAATTCTGGGGGCGATGCGAGGATGCACTTTACGCTGCGCCTGTGATCGTGTGCCAGGACTTAAAATCTCGGCCAAATTAAAATATTTACCATTGAACCATCTACCTAAAAAGCGGGGCTTGGTTGGTGTTAAGAAAGCTTGAGCGAAACACGCAGGTCCTCTTCCTTTCATGGGGTGGGGGTGTATTGCTTAAGGGGATTTACGTTCTATTCAGACAGTGGGTGGATAGAGTGGGGAGGGGTTCAACTGCCCAGGTGTGCACCGCAAAACCACCCTTGTTTCCAAGAACATAAAACGACTACCCCTCTGATAGGATGTGAAATACATTGGATTCTGCAATCCCTATACAAAAAAAAAATGGTCTCTAATGTCTTTGTAATAAGCAACTGTGACACACTCAGTGGCCTATTATAAAGAAATGACTTCAGACCTCAACTGTAACAACTTATTACAATTGAGTTCTGATGTCAGAATGTCTACTGCCAGAGAAAGGGCAGGTCAGGTCACAGAGCATACTTAAAGCAGTTGTTTAAAGAATGAAAACAAAGTTAAGTGTTGCTTTTCCATCTTCTCTCTGTGTTCTAGCTGTATAGTGGCAAAAAGAAAGGCACTATTTAAGGCAACTTGTTTATTTTTTCTTTTTCTTAGGTAATTATAGAAAATGTAGCATCTTTCTGCACATCTCTACATAGTCCGACCTACTATTCCTTTAAAAAAAAAAAAAAAAAATCAGACTTGTATTTAACTGATTCAAATATCTTTTTGCAACAAATATCGCACAACGTTTTAGATGTATTTAATTTTGCACTAGAGATTCAATTTTTCCTTCATGTTTGCAAACATGTTTTCTCTTTCATAAGAAAGAGCTACACACCATGGATTTAAGGTTTTTTGGGGAAAGGTGACAGTGTCACCATAAAGTACCCCGTCATACAAGATCAGGATACTTACTCGTTCTTCTATATAGCCAGAGATCTCCACTGGGACTTGCAATATCCTTATCATGTATGGCAAGGGACACCCTTTCTCATGTATAATAACAGATAAAGAGTCTGCAAAGCACACACTGTGAACAGAATGGCTTCTAGGCACATGGGGGCACACTGCCTCTCCCCAAGAAAGCCTGAAGCACACAGTGAATGTTCACAAGCCCAACCCACCATGACTGCCTATTGCAGTGAGTTAACAGTCAGTTAAGTGTTCCAGAAATATGCCTGTAACCTACAGATACATACTAAGTCCCATTCTCAGTAAAGTATCTCAGAAGGTTAATGTGCCTGTTGTTGCTATTTATGTGTAACCAGCAGGGCACAAGTCTGATTCCTGACTCGCACTACTCTGCAATTTACCTATTCCAAATCGATAAAGTAACTAACATTCAGCCTGAAAGCAATAGCATTTTCATTTGCAGTGTATGCTGTATAGATGGTTGCTATCATGAACACTGTGACTGACAGCAGCCCTTACTTATCCTGGCAGGTTACTGAATGAGAATGACAAACGCCCTTTCATCGAGGAGGCAGAGCGCCTCCGAATGCAGCACAAAAAGGACCATCCTGACTACAAGTACCAGCCTCGGAGGCGCAAAAACGGCAAGCCTGCAACAGGCGAAGGCGAGGGACCAGGCGAGGGTGAGGGTATACAGGGCCACTACAAAAACGCACACTTGGACCTGCGACGTGCCGGCGACAGGTCACCCATGTCTGATGGAGCGTCGGATCACGGAGCAGGTAAGGGATGAGCATGAGAACACTGGACTCATCCAGAAGAGGTACAGCCCTATTATCAGTACACAGGGTACCCCTGAATCTGAGATTACAGGGCTACAGGCAGGGTGACCAGATGGCTCCTTGCCTCTGGAACATCGCTTTTTCATTCCTGGACTTTGCTTTGACATATCTGTGCTTTATGGGAGATGTACTTGCGGTCATTTTAATTGAGCCAATTGGACCGACACACTTGATACCAATGTGTAAAAGCAAAATCCAGAATTAAAATGTGTCAGTCCAGTGACATGGAGCCATCAGGTTACCCCATTACAGAAACACACTAACGGGCAAAGCAGCAGCACTTGAGGCTTGGGCAAGATCAAGAATATAGGGACAGGTAAGGGCAGAACAAGTCAGTGCTCATCTACAATTGAGTTTTACATGGATAGACAAGAGCACTGAATGTATTCATCACTTTAGCTTGCTTTTAATCTTACCTGTGCGAAGTGGGTATGCCCACACAGACTCTCTTGCATGCTGGGCCTAGACGTTTTGGCGACATCACAGACTAGGCTGAAGCATATCTGGCTCTAGTTGTCTTTAGCAGAGGGGACATGGCCTAGCAGTTTGGGAAACTGCCTGTTTGGCTGGCTTGGTCCTACACACTAATGGTGCAGATACCCTAAAATAATGGTGTTGCTGCTCAAGGTATTCTGAAAGGTTTAAAAAGTATTCAAAAAAGTAACAAGTGGGTTGTTTGAATTAATCTCAGACACTGGCAATTACTCGAGCCCACATACCAGTCCATAGATCTTTTGTCCCCAGTGCCCTTCAGATGAGACCCAACCATATGCAAATCAGTCTTGAGTCTAATCCAATAGAAATAATCCAGCCCAAACTGCCAAGTCAGTTCCTCTCTGAACCGGAACAAAAGCGATCAAAGACTGGTTTTGCCCTAGTTGGGGCTCACCAGTTGGCTGCAGCTTTGGCCAAGTGGCAAAGTAAGCATGGGACCCATGTCTGGGTATACCGGTTGGACTAGCATTAGCTCAAATGTTTCAGTCACATGTGTTCTCCGCGAGGTAAGGCCAAGGTACCAACACAATGGGTCTCCTCTATGACAGAGTTTAAATAGTTGGGCAAATGGAATTCATGAGCACTTGAAGGCTAATCTGGGATAAAGTTTACCTCAGCGCATTCATTGCACCAGCACACAGTGGCTTGTCCAGAACCTTCTTTAAAAGGATACAATAAGGCATATATGGAGCTGACATTATAGGACAGGTAACGGTGTAGCACAATTCTGAGGGAAATTCACTGGTTACCGGTGTGCAAATGAGCAGTATTTAAATTGTTGGTCCATACTCATAAGGCACTCTACTCTGCTGGCCCTGCCTTTTTGCAGAAAAAAACAACTTCTCTTCTACAGACCCTCCAGGGCATAAACATCTGCCAAAAGAAGATCTGCTCTGTTGGATAGAAGGTGAATACGAGTAACAAGGATAGGCGGGTGCTCCTTTTCTTTCCTTGTTCTTACAAACTGAACTTTCGTCCACATAATTGTGGATTAAGCCTCTATTTCAGCGTATTCAAAACACCTTAAAACATGGATGTGTTGGTGCCATGTTTCCTCCTTGGCCTTAAAGATCTCTTTCTGCCCTACTTGAGATAACTGTGCAAGGATACTCCATTCAAAGGGGAGCTTGGTACAATACAAAACCCATCAACATAATATTACTATGGGTGTCACCTGTGACATATAAAGGCAAAGCAGGAGCACAGGGGCCAAGGAGGAAATGTGCATCTTGCGACTGGAAATGGCAGAGCAAGCACAAAGGGGAAGTCAGGCTACTGAGCCTAGAGGAACAAATAAGGGAAAGCCTTAGGCACATCAGAGCACTTCAGGGATATACCGGATAGGGTGAACTAAGAGCACAACACCATTATACAGGGATATCCAGGGATTAGATTTACAAGCACATTTAAAGGCACCAACACAAGGGGCAAGCATGCCAACAGGTGGGTATCAGGACATCTGGGCTCACCTAGGATTGGGTTATTAGGGTAATGCGGTGGCACGACGCCAGTGTAAGATGCAGCTAAGCAGCTAGGTAGATGAGTAGCAAAGCAAAGATTCCAGATATTACGTAGAAGAGTAGGTGGCCAGCATATAGGACAAAGTGTCTGAGACAAGAAGGTGGAGACTTAACAGGTATTGACATCCCAAGGACAGGAAAGGGCCCTACTAACCACATGCAGGCTTCCAAGTTTACAATGTGACTTGCAGGCTATTGCTAACTTGGAGGATAATTCAAATCTGGGCAACAAGCGATACTCTTAAAACACACAACCTGACCATTGCAAAACGAGATAGTGAAGAAATAGAGTCCTTGGAGAGAGGAGGCCCTGGTGGTGGGGGGTTGGGGAAGGTGGAGAGTGATAGGGAAGTAGTACTAATGAGCACATAACAGAGCTTGAAGGAGGGACAAATACTACTCTTTCGCTGAAGATCAGAATGCTTCCGAGGGTACACAGCCACTGGGGCATGGGGGCTCACTGTGCTCTCACACAGACCTCTGTCATCTCGGTCTAGTAGTACGAGTCACTGTGGGATTAAAGTGCACTCTCAAGACATTGAACGTTAACGAAATGGAGATACTCCAGCTTTACCCGTCTCTGTTTTCCTTCAATTGCAGGTCAGGGCCATGGGCCCCCCACTCCACCCACCACACCGAAGACAGATCTGCAGCCAGGCAAGGATCCCAAGCGTGAAGGTCGCCCGCTAGGGGAGAGCAGCAAACCCCCCATCGACTTTGGCAATGTGGACATTGGAGAGATCAGCCATGAAGTGATGTCTAACATGGAACCCTTCGATGTCAATGAGTTCGACCAATATTTGCCACCCAACGGCCACGGAAGCCATGCCAGTCATGTGGCCGGAGGCTATGCCTCCAGCTACGGTCTGGGGAGTGCCCTGGCAGCTGCCGCTAGTAGCGGGGGCCACTCGGCCTGGATCTCCAAACCACATGGCGCTACACCTTTATCAGAATCGAAAGCCCAGGTGAAGACAGAGAGCGCTGGTACTAGTCACTATCCTGAGCAGTCATCTGCGTCTCAGATCACCTACGCCTCTCTGGGCCTCCCACACTACGGCTCCGCCTTCCCTGCTCTTCCAAGGGCCCAGTTCGACTACTCGGACCACCAGCCCTCTGGCTCCTACTACAGCCATGGTGGCCAGGCTTCCAGCCTCTATTCTGCCTTCTCTTACATGGGATCCTCTCAACGACCACTATACACAACCCTCACTGAGTCCAGCAGCGTGGCCCAATCTCACAGCCCCACCCATTGGGAACAGCCTGTCTATACTACATTGTCCAGGCCGTGACGGTGACCGGGGACTCGCGAAAAGAGAGAAAGCATAGGCTGTCTGAGAGGTCAAACTGTATCTTTATGGGCAGACAAAAGACGTTGTGCATTCTACCTTGAACCAACCATTTCTTCATCTAAGAATGGGACTTTTCTGTGTACAGTTTTCCTCGTGGAGAGAAAAGCAAGGCAATAATGTGGGAAGACAGAGACAGGCGATGAGCAGCATCCTCGCTGCTCACGAGAAGAACGTCTAACCTCGAAGAAGTTTTGGGACACCAGCCTTTGACCAAATTTACACTTAGTTCGGATTGTCCAGTCTAAGTTGAAGCTGGACCTTCTGGAGACTTTTAGGAGTGCTAGCTGTCTCCTTTGCCAGAAGACACCATCCATCAATCAGAGAGTCCCCGTGTCCCTCAAATGTGGTACCTCAAACAATCACTAGCCCGTGTGAGGTCGCCTTTACTATGTGCTTCACAAAAGCCCAAAGATATTGTTCTGCACTGGCCGTCCAATCTTTCTGATAGAAGGACCTATCCTTCGTTTTCTGTTTGTAACATAAGCTACACTTACCTACCCTGCTGCCCCACAATGCTTTCGGCGCTACAAGACTGACAAAAGAGACTAGCTGCAAATGCTCCACTCCCTACTTTACTACTTGACTTGACCTGAAATGTTGAGAAGACTGAAGAGGGGGCATGCGTGTCCATTCCGGAATGGGCCTTCCTCGCGTCTCTGCATGTTGGAAAGGATGACGTTTGGGCCTACGGGGACTGCAAAGTGGAGAAAAAAAAAACGTCAGGAACAAGATGTCTTCCGCATAGGATGGAGGGCCAGCCAAGACTGGCACTGAGCCAGCAAGTAACAACTCCACCCCGCAGCTCCCCATAACTAATAAACAAACACACTGTTTTTCATGTGCCACTACTGCATTGTCTCAAACAATAGCAAACATATATATGTATTATGACATTACTGTATCAGTACTACTCAAATATGTTGAGAAATGGAATTCCCGATTTTATGGGTCAGTTCGCCCAAGACTCTCGTTCCTTCTCACTTTAATCCAAAAACAAATTATTGTGTGTGTGTGACGGTGTGGGATGTACAAAAGGGGCACCTTTTACTCCACTGTCTAAATGTCTTTAGCGCAAGAAAGGGAACTGCGCTGCTTTAGTAATGGCGACTGGTTTTGCCTGCTCTGTCTGTGGGATGGTCTCCACTCCAGGAAAGCTGACTGTGCTGTGGTACTACACACAGGGCCCCTCGTAGGAGCCAGGACACAACACGCTTAGCAACCTGTGACATAGCACCCTCCGGCCACCTCACACAGTCAGTCCAGTCCCCTAGACAGCGTGTGACTGACTCATCGTTGTCCCCATAAATTTGAACCACGTGAGATAGTCATGCGTCTAACGTGGCACACTCAGGATGCCTACTGTGATGTTCCTTTTTGGCAACTAGAGAGAAAATTAGAGTTCCTCTCCTCAGTAATAAATGGTGTATTATTTCTGCTTCCCCTTTCGTGTGAGAAAGGCGACATCTTGTGGACAATCCCAGAAATCGCATCTAAGCTAGAACCAGTTCAGCCAAAAGCGTATGTGCATTCCCTCGGAACATGGTTGTAATTATGGAAATGAGAAGGAGATTTCTTTCCAAAATGTGTTGCGCCGCATTCTGAAACCCAACTACCCACTGATACGGCCACCAATTACCTGGAGTTTCAGATTTTGGGAGAAAGAAAGACAAGCCTATATCCACTGTAAATAAGCCTTCTGTCTATACTGCTGAAAGTGCCTCTTACGATGCCTCCGGCATGGTTTCGGTAAATAACCTTGTATTGTAAGCTGCTTATTACTAAGCAGTTCTTTTGACTGTATATGTATCGAACAATAAAGTTAACTCCTTTTTTCAAGTTACTGTTGGCCCGGCTGGGGGTTGTGGAAGATGCTTTCACAGATATTGTGCTGACCTGGGAGTTTGAAGCTCTGCATAACGTGCCGTGGGCAAAGCACAGGGACACACAGACCCACTAAGGACTCACACAGGGAGTGAACATAAAAGCAGGAGACAACGAGGAAAACAGCAGGAAAATGCAGAGAAAGCATACACGCCAAGACTACGGAAGCAGTACGGGGACTCAGAGGGACTGAGTGCAGAGTACGGCAACCCAACTGTAGTGTAACAACAAACAGGAGTCAACAAGCAGAAAAACATGGCAATGAGGCACAAGGGCCGAAGGTAGAGCACACAAACACAGGAGCCAATGGCAAATAATGGAGACACAGAGGGGATGAAGGCACAGTAAGGGGAAAACAACAGGCTGGGGGCATAGTATGTAAACAAAACAGCGCCTGACAGTCAGAAACGCACGTGTCTGTAGTGCCAAGGAAAAGCTCAGAGAACCACATTTTGCTCTCCTCAAATTCCCTGATACTGCACGCAGCTACTAATACTCGACAGCCAGGGCCCAAAGCCACCTTGGTTCACCTATGTAGCATAGCAGTGGTCAATGAAGACCAAACTCTCCAGGAGGCAGTGAGGTAGTAGCAGACGCAGTAGGAAAACAGAAGAAAAACACTTTCTCTTACACGGTTTGCAGTGTAAGAACACAAAGAGCAAAGAGACAGGCTGAGGGCAAGGAATGAAGATACCTGGGGGCTTACGGCACAGGTAGAGGCTAGGAGCACAAGAACAGAGCCTGTGTATACCACAGAAGTAGCATGGCGCCTCCTACATCCCTCTCAAAGTGGGGTTTGCAACTTCGGAATCGGTTTACTAGAGATATTTAAAACAATCACGTGAATCTAAGAAAAATACATTGCTGAAGAAGTCATACAAACACTTTATGTCTTTCTCTGCAAACAACTACTTCCTTGACTTGACATAAAAACAATACAACAGTCAACCAAAGTGCTGCTCGGCGGTTTCACAAATTACTGAGTAGACGGCACACAGTGGGTCTGCAAGATGCAGTAGGGCAGTTTGTAACTGAAAAGTCTTCTCCTTAAGGGTAGTACTTGATGACTGCCCTTCCGTCTACGGAGACCACTTGTAAAGAATCCGGGTGTTTAATACCACAAAACAGATCACTGGGCCATAACCATAGCGGGAGACTTAAAATACGAGTATTTTTACACCCTTCCTACATTTTATTAAATTAACTTCAGAACGAAGGACTATTGGAAAGACAATTACATGCTTCCATTGCAAAGACCCTATATGCATGTATGGGCTTTAGAAATCTGGAAAGGTTTTGCTGAGTGTAGTCCTGTAGGAACATAAAAAAGCAAATTTTATTTGGTATGAATTGTGGTGACTGTTTATACACTGCCCTTTGGACAGTAATGGCTTTAATAAGAATCACACTTCTCACTGAAAGCCAATCGGGCTGGCGAAAGATGGGCGACATGTCTTCTGGAAGAGGTAGTCAATAACCCTTCTTCTGCATTCTTCACCAGCCGAAGATTATATAGAAATGTCTCCAAGGAGTCTAGGGAAAATACTTTCCTTAGTCTAATCTTGACTGGGTCGTGGCATGTTCAATAGTTACAAGATGGGCCCGATCAATTAGTGACAGCAGAGATCTAAACAGCTTAAGTTACCAAAAACACATTTTGGTGGCATTAGTCATCTGTGCTTTTAATGATACGTTGGTGCCAATCAAGGCAATGAAAGCCCAAAGAAGGTGTGGGTTATTTGGATGCTCCCAAGTAGGAGTTTTCAGGGTCCAAGATGAAAAACCCAAACATCGGAAGCAGGTCAGGGAACACACATCTTCATGAATCATACTGGTTAACGGGGAACAAAGTCAGGCAAAGTAAAATACGATGATGCTCGCAGTGGGAGGTAATAAAATCCTTTGGTGGCAGAGCGGTATCTGGATATAGATATATGCTACTGAGACAAGGTACACAGAGAGAAACAGTTCAGGATACAGACATACCATGTTAAGCCTAATTTATAAGTTGCAAGTCACGACCTGCACTAGTGAGAAAGGTGACATATACATTGCTGTATGCTGACTCAAGAACACAATTTGTGCACGTGTGGGACAGGTAAGAACAAGAACAATATATCTCACAAAGGCAAAGTCACTGAACCTCAGGTGCCACCTTCACACATAAGGAGCTTTTCTCGAAGAAAGCACTACTGGAAAGGGGAGGCTTGGTGCAGGAGAGGTGTGTACAAATACATGAAAATTACAGGCCGATTACCTTTTTGCTGACCGAGAGTGACCTGCAAGGTCCATGAAATCTTGGAGCCAAGCAGTCAGTTTCGACTGCCGACCCGCACGGATTTCTTTACTCACCTTCATGGCCCTTTCTGCATTGGTCTGGGTCCCTGTGCTGGGGTCTGATGTGGTATCTGATCCCTCGGCTCTCCCCCAGCATAGACTGAGGATTCAGGGGGTGAGGCTTGTTACAGTACATGATCAGAGGACCATGGCCGAACATTTCCATTTTCTCCCTAGTGCAGCGGTCTTCAAACTGTGGGGACGGACCGGGGGGCGAATACATTGGAGCTCCTGAAGCTCCGAAAGTCAGGATTTTGCACCTCGACCTACTGCACCTTGTCCGCAGCCTGCAAACAGCTCGGCCCCTGTAATTCACCCGGCATCCGGCTCCTGGCTCCCTTCAGGTCACGAGGACACTGGGCTTCCAAACGCGATACTTCATTTTTCGACTCACTGTGTTCTGAAAGTTGTAGTGCTGGGTTGCTTCCGTTTAAAAAAATGGGGCTGGTAAAACTTATAACAAGTATCCGGGGGGGAGGGAAGAGAAGGGCCAGAACTGGAAAGCTGGTAATCTAATGGCTTTAAGGAAGGGAACAGCTGGATTTGCTAGCCTCACCAGACTGCCTACATTTGTGACAGTAACAACCGCATCAGGCAGATGATTTTTTTTTTTTCTTTTCAGCCCCTGCCATTCCAGGCATGCCCATGGTCAGCACGCACATTTATGTAAACAAGGTGCAATTATGAGTCGATTACTAGACGAATTATAAACTGGATGCGTACTTACACTAGTTTCAAGTAGCAAAGAACGGTTACAGGTAAGAAACTTGGGTTCTTCTTTTTTAGATAATTAGTTGATAATTTTGGAATACAACACTTAAGCCTGTAGTTAAGCTTTCCCTTCAGGAGGATAAATGACAGAATCCGCAAGCTCAAGAGGGAACAGAGCACCAAACCACTTAGGAACCAGTGCTGTGTCCGAGTTGCTGTGTCTCAAGAGAATGTGGGACTTGCCCCCCAAAAACCAATGCTAACAAGATTAAGAGAACGCGTACGAAATCGCTAGGGGGAAAAAAACACTGAATTTGCTGACCAATCAGCAGCGATAGCCAAAAGGTGATCTGCTAAAGAATGGCTCTAGAAAAGGTGACAGATGCTGATCCTCTCGAGGGGGGAAGGCATTAAGGCAAAGAATACAAGAGGTCTTGACACAATACATCCTGGGATTTCGAAAAATTTCAAGAAGGCAGGAACAGCGGCACCGACAATCCTGGTCATGCGCATGCGAGGGACATGGAATGTGTCAGGGGTTGAAGGAGGTAGCATGTATTCCTGTCCCAAATAAACTGGTTATTGGAGGAATCAACTAGCAAGAGGGCAGCTGGGCTAACATCGACAGGCACTTCCATCTTTCCACTTAGGAAGGGATCCTCAGCCTAACTCTTAAAATCAACAGGGTCCACATAAGCACATCCTGCAGGGTGGCGGCGACTCCAGATACGTTACTTTCAGTTCTCTGCCCGGGTGACCAGGGAACCGGCTCAGGGCAGGGTGGTAATCATGAGACATATGGACTTCAGCAAACCTGTAGGTCGATGGTGTTCCACAGAGAAGACTCGAAAATAAAATGACACTGCCATGGGTGGGAGACAGTTCGGTAAAATGGGCCAGGAAGTGATGGAGTGATGGTTGGAAGAGTACTGGTGAATTGCGCCCCGGGCCAGTGCCGTTTCATGTGTTCATAATGGGCAATGCACAGAGAAGTAAATAAAACAGACCTGGCAGAGAAAGTGTTGGGTCCTGCGCCGGTAAGATGAATAGAGCGGAGTTCAAAGACATGCACACGGAGGGGGAGAGCAGTGGGTTCCAGTTTAAACAGACTATATGAACAGGTGCCAAAGTACAGTGTACTAAAATATCAATCCTGCATAAAGATCTCGCTACCAGAACTTCAACCTGATTTTATTTTCTAAATCCAGCCCATATCACTTCCCATGTGCTGCATAACAACTTTATGCATGAACCACACCACATTGCATGACAAAAATGTCACAAGCTCTGCATCAGCTTATTCACTACATCACAAAAAAAGTTGAGATAAGTATATGTGGAGTAAGAAATGTAATTATATGGCTATCGGAACGATGTAGTGGTAAGCGACGTAACAGACGCAGTAGTAGGTTGGTTTTATCGATTTTGACATAATGTCATACAACCGACTGGGTTTCTTTACTATTTTAATCCCGGTTCAAGTATTCATGAGGTAAGTATTTGATAGAAGGGATAGGCACAGGTTGACATTTTTGTCAGGAGATATTTAAGGTCACGATTTTGGCAGTTTATGTTTTAGAATATGTTTTATCAAAAGATGTTTTGCAGTCTGCATTGTCACATGCTAACCACTTAAGGTCACCGAAATCCAGACCCATGGATGATGGGAGGTGAGATATTAAAGTCACTATAAGAGGAGGGGTGGATTCATACTGGGAACCCTCAAACTGGGTAAATGTAGAGGGAATGCCAGGGAAGGAGTCAGAGGAATGTCGCTGGCAAGGACTTCTCTACAGGAGACAATTCTGTAAGCATGAACTGTGTTCAGTTCTCTACCTGTAGGCCACGGGCTGAGAACAGTACCCAGTCCAGGCTACCAACCTTCTGTATTGCGTTCAGTGAAGGTCATATTTTGAGTGTTGTATCCAATTCTGTAAGGTACAGCTGGTCTATTGCGTCCATATCTAAGAAGCCCCATCTGAAAAGCCCAGTCTGAGAACATTTCCACCCCCCCCTCCCACCCCCACCAAAGCCCCCACCCCCCGGAGAACTGTATCCTGTCCTGGAGGCCCGCCCCACACGGAGGCTTCTTACAAGTTCATATGGAGTACTGTGTCCAGTTCAGGAGGCTGTATCTCGGGTATTGTGCCCAGGTCTGGAGATTTCATCTGGAGTATTATGCTTAGTTATGGGGGCTTAGGACCAGTTCTGCAACCCCAATTTGGAGCACTCTGCAGATGCTTTGAAACCAGAAATATCCATGGGCCAAAACATAAACCCCTATCTTTGGAGATTGTCTAATGCGAGTCACAGGGCCTCGCCAAGCACACTAGAAGGCTTACTCGGCGATCCTTCCGTCAGTGGTAGTAATATATTTGGCCCTTTCACCAGGATGCAATCAGTCCTACAAACCCAGAGGACGGTTAACAAACTCTTGTTTCTAATCCCCCTTACAGCGAAGGGCTCAGAGCGGCTCTTGTCTGGGACAGCACTGTTGGGGGTTTATCAGGGTCAGTCACCAGTCGCCCACTCAAGATGAATTAATCAGCCATGATCACTTCCTGGGAGGCAAGCTAATCACCTCTGGTAACTGACCAGTCCCAGGTGGCGGCTAACTAGCCCTGTTCTCTGTTAACCCCTCAGTGTAGCTTAAATCTGCACTGGTCTCTGGCGACAGCAAATGTGCTTCCTCGAGATGGGGCCATCGCCCCAGTGCAGGCTTAATCAAATAGGATTCCTGGCTACCCGAAATGTAGCCGAAAGCACATGTGTTCGCTGGCCACCTCCGACGCAGTCTTCACAAGCCATGGACACTAATAAACCCAGGATTTAGGTTTCATCAGCTCTGGTCCTTGGCCGCTCCTTGTGTCGGACTATCAGCTCACATCCCTATCAGAGCCAATGTGTAGGGTTCGTCAGCCCTAGTCACTGGCCACACCCAGAGTTTATTTAACAATGTGTGGGCAACCCCTGGTGTTGGGTTAATCAGCCCTGTTAATAGCCACTCGAGTACAGCTTAAACCATCCGTGGGCTCCCACAATGTAAACCCCGGATTATTTATTTTGAAGTTTTTATATATTGCATGCTAAAGCACAAACGCAGGAGCAGAGTGTTCTGCAAGTGGAAAATCCTAGTGATCAAAAATACAGTAATAGAACAGAATATATATAACATCAGTTTGAAAGGACGAACATTACAAAAAAACAAGTAATAACATTGTTAGTGTGGCACGGGGAGCCAGAAAAAGAAAAGCGGGGACATGGATTCCCAGTGAGCTGCGCGGAAAAGCCTTGCGAGCGATGACTGGAATTGTGCATATCAGGAAACAGAGGGTAATTAGAAAGGTCTGATGGAGTGTGAGGCTGCGAGGGCATCTTAGGATGTATTTGTGCTCAGGTATTCCCAAGAAGGCGCGCTTTCAGTGCATGCTCGCTGGACTGCAGAGAAGGACTAGCCGGCCCAAGTCTCTTGCCACCCCTTGTGTATGGTTAACTGGGGCAAGTCCCTGGCCACACTCCTTAGATTGAGTGTGAGGCTGCGAGGGCATCTTAGGATGTATTTGTGCTCAGGTATTTCCAAGAAGGCACGCTTTCAGTGGATGCTCGCTGGACTGCAGAGAAGGACTAGCCGGGGTAGGGTTACCCGGCCCGAGTCTCTTGCCGCCCCTTGTGTATGGTTAACTGGGGCAAGTCCCTGGCCACACTCCTTGCTAGGCCTCATCAGCCCAGCTCCCTAGCACCGCCCGGAGCTGGTTTAACAGGCTCTGGTCTATGGCCTCGCTCCAGCGTAGGGTTAATCAGCGCTGCTCCTTGGCCACCCTTCCTGGAATCTTTTAATCCCATTTGCGGATGAAACTTCAGATATAAAGGTTTCTTTGTGTTGGGCTATGCCCTGAATATCGCCTTTGTCTGGGACTCAGTATCAAATGGGATTAAGGAAATGGGGATCCACGGGGACCCCTCACCCAGGAGCTCCCTGGGCAAAGGGATTCATCACCTTGGGGAGACGCAAGACAGGGACTACAAATTAAAATTCCTAAAAAAAATTACTGTGGCGCTGCCAGTCGCAATTTTGTTCAGTCCAACTTCATCTATTAGGGTTTTTAATGTTTGGTGCCCACAACAGAGAGAGCACAAAGGAACAGTTATGTAGTCCTCATCTACCGAGGTATTTACCCCTGGTGGTGGCGGCAGAAAGCCTAACGGGACAGTTCATATTACACCACCTATCATGATATTCCCCTTTGGGGGACGCAGAAATGAGCCTAAAGGGGTGGATGTCGGACGTCGCCTTTCTACTGAGGTTTTTGCCACGATGCCCGCAGTACTGCATACCTGGCCCTTTCTCTAGTTTGAGCCTTCTATTGAAGTATTTACTCTAGCTGTCCATATCAGGCAGCCCAAAAAGTTTTCCAGACTCACCCCATCTCTTCAGATATTTACTCCTGGGGCTGAGAGTCTAAATAAGTTTCTCTCATCTACAGAGGTACTTACCCATTGTGCAGCAGGAGAGTCTAATGGGACAACAGGGCAGCTTTACCCCATCTCTTAACATCTGTAGTCTGCTGTTGATATCAGAGAGCCCAAATGGGCAGTTCCCCAGCCTGACCCATCTACAAATAGTAACCGCTGTATCACAGGGTAGAAGCAAAGAAGGCAGTTCTTTAGTCTCACCTCTCCTCCCCGAGTGGACAATTGAAACGCAAATCCCATATTACGCAATACTGTCCCTTATCATGAGGCAGATCTTCAGTATTACCCAATTTCTCCGAATATTCCAGTCACAAAGACTTGCTTGAGGAGCTATGTATGAAACCTCATTCCATCGCTCAAATTAGCAAACTACTGGTATGGGGCAAATAATCAGTTCTGCAGTCTCACACCATCTCTGGTGTTTACCTCAGGTTAGTTTCCTAGGAATGTCTGAGAAACATAAATGCACAGCTCATTCTTACTACATCTCACTAAATAGTACTCACAACTGCCTTACCAATTTTCCCAGCACTTACCCAATGGTATCAAAGGGGAGGGCAGGGCAGGCAGATTTTTGGTCATCACTTTAGGTATTAAGTATCAAACTGAAGCTTCCCTAATGGTGGACAATATGGGGCAGTTCTTCTTTCTCAGCCTCTGTGGGCGTGCACTCGCAGTCCCTTGTGTGCTGCACAGGCCTCCACCTCATGCACAACATGAAGGTGAGGGTGGAGCTTGGCCCAACAACACATTTCTCCCAATATCTTCAGTGGCGAGAAAAGTCCGGAAGGCGGTGGGGTCTGGGACACGACTGGGGGAGACAGAACAAAAGCAGGTTTCATTCACTTCTCCATCCCCGAACTTTGATACTCCTGAGAAGTGGCTATTCCCAAAGAAAAGTCAAGGTTTCCAGGACAACCAGCAGACTGCAGGTGAACACAATTGAGTGTGTGTGCGCAAGACTGGGAGGGTCATGTCCACCTGAAACTGCGCACCTGCACCTGACGGATGGAAGGGATAGGCACTGATCAAAGCCACCTGCCACTTTGGTATCAGAGTCATGGCGGAGGGTGGAGATCAAGCGGGACAAAGCATCCTGTCCAGTTAACTATCAGATCAAAGTCTCACATTGGTTTTCGCCATCGAACCCTTCCACCCCGACACCCACACAAACAAGGTGCAATAAGACCATCTCATGAAAGGATGCTTTGACTGAAGTGAGCACGATTTAGCCAGGGTCTTACCCCTCCCCCCCCACAAAAGTACTCGACTATATAAAAATGAATAAGTTACTTACCTGTAACACTAATGTAATATACTCATGTAATGCACATGTGTGGGTCCCTGGTGCACTTTTACATAAGAGAATCGGTTCTCAATTTTGTTTTTTAAATGTGCCCATCTGTAAGGCACTGTGGCAGAATTAATTTATCTTTTCATGTATAAGGAAGCCACTGAAACCATAAAATAAAAAAATAAAAACCCACAGGTCTGAAATCACAGTTTATGAAGCTGTTTAGCGGGTAGAAGGAAAGGAAGGAAGCGGGGGCAACAGCTTCATGACGCTACAAATATACAGTGCACCTTTAAGGTAGCCACTATCTCCACGGGCTCAACAAGCCCCACACTTGCAGGTAACTAGTATCATTTAGACAGACTTGAAGGATCTTGATTAAACATCTGGTACTATCCGGAAAAAAAAAAAAAAAAGCAATAATGAACATTCATTTTGGTTAAAATTCCGGGGATGCCCTCATGAGTCCTTTCACTATTAGGCTCTTTGCTAACCCTACATTTTTTAAAATTCTCATAGAATTACAGTAAGAAAAAAAAGTAACACTGGACATTGCATTTGGACTTTTTTTTCCATAAAATCCCGTGCCCACAATCCCATATGAAATGATCAGCTTGCTTCCCTTGTTTTACACTACATATATTTATTGTAGTAAATTAAAAAGCACTACCGCGTACGCAATATAAAATAACTTTCATTCGGTCTGGAGTTCGATCGCCCATCTTAAATAATGGAAGCCTGCAAAAAGTTGTCAGTGAACAGGTTAATATTAACTTGCTTAGTTACTAAACGCAGTTTCTGATCCAAAAACACAAGCCTCCAGTTTTTGGAGGGCTCTACATTACGCCATAAAAACCTTTCAACACAAATAACGTAGCAAGGGCTCCAGGACACCACAGAACAACACTCCAGACATTTTACAGCTCCTCGACTTCTGAATGTCGAGAGCAGAGAATATTTCCCAAAATAAACTTTAATCATGAAAAACCAGTGTCAAATCTGTACACGGAGGGGCATGGGACATCATCATGATGGCAGACTAAAGTGTCTCAATATGAGTAGGTATATTAAAGACGTCAGTCAGAGAACAGTGAGAAGTTTTCTGGAGGAGAGGAAAGGCAACGATTTTACGGCAAATGGATGCTGGGTTGAGGAAGGTTTCCGAAGGTGGGGTGATGTTCTGTGGAAGATAGCCGGAGGGTGGAGTAAGTCTTCTGAAGGAACGGACACGACTTGAGGAAAATGGCCACAGACTGGAGGAAGCGTCCGACTGTGAGAGAAGATGGCTGCTGAGAGCCAGGAAGGAGGGGTGTCTTAAGCGGTCAGGGCCTCAGTCTGTGATGATGAGCTCGTCCACACCCCAGTCCTCGTAGCTCCCGTCGGGCAGGTACCGTCGGATGATAATTGGGATCTTCCGGGCTCTAAGTGGGAGAAAGTAAAGACTGGGAGTCAGACTCACGTACACAGTATTCATCGGGCACACCTGAGAGCATGAGGAAAAAAACACAAGTGCAGCGGAGCACAAAGCGTCAAGCAACGCGCTTAGTCGTTAAATGACACAGATACTGGCTACGGAGAGGCAAGAAGGAGTCACGTCCATGGAACCTGCAGAGGAAAAGGGAAAATGCAGGCGTATTTTGGAAAGAAAAAAAAAAAAACTTGGCGAGAAAGCGTAAGTTTTAATTTTGGCAAGAGGACAGTCGAGCGCAGGGGACCGAGAAACACAGACCCCCCCACCCCCCCCATAGGATGGAGTTGTAAATGCCATTAAACAGGAAGGATCTAGGGATTACATCGGGTGCAATACACCCTCCCTCTTTAGGCTGAACCTATATATTATATATGTTGATTCTACAGTAAGACAAGTCCTGCCTCTCCTTTTTGACTCAGCAATCGGGTTCCAATTGTAGGAGGATCTGTCCCCTTCACAAAGACGGCAATCCTCACCCTAAGCGGGAGTGAACTTAAACACTTTAGTAATGAGACAACTTCAGAACGTAAATCCTCGGACATATTCATCAAACTGCCGCAGGAAAACTCTAACCCCCACAGACATGCACTAGCCTCACTACACAGATCCAAGCAGGTGGTTTTCTTAGCCACACAGAGCATAGATAATTTCTCCTCACAAATCTCTTCAGATCCATTTTTCAGCTATAGTCTAGCGTCCTGGCTCACTCCGTTCGACTCTAAGCAAAACATGATCACTGTTCACAAACCATCCTGTGCCTCGAAGGTTTCGGTCCTTCAAAATACTTGGACTTTGCGTCCCTTGCTCATTTCAACTGTTCTTTGAAGAATCATCTACTAAGCCATGAAAACACAGACTGATGGCTCTCCCACAGTGTCCGCCTTAACGCTCGGTGGAAACCCATTCCCCTAAAACTCACCCTAAGGCCCGCTTATGCAAATACGTGTATTGTGCAAACATGTTCCAAATGCAGATTTGTCCTGCTAACATTTCACTGTTGACAATACTATGCTGTGACCCCCCCCTTCCATGTTACTACCCTTCCTACACTTTCTTATGTACTGCTTTAACTCTCCTTTTAGCACTTCTTTGAAAAAGGGTTCCCAGTTACAATAAATTCACAATTCTGCGAGCCAAAAGTTAAACACAGCAGGATGGAGCAAACTCAGCAGTAGGGAGCAAAAGAAGGGATTTACATAGCAGGAAGAGGGAAGTGGTGAAGAACTCCTACTACTCCAACAAAAAGAGCACACTTACAAGGGAAAGAAGTGAGAGAGCTGCAGAGACCAGTACCACATTTAGAAAACTAAACAGAAATCAGGTGCAGCACGTAAAAACAAATAAAAGGGCGATCACAGACCTGGAAATTAAAATAGGGCGCAACCTTACAGAAAGTCTAACTTGAAACCAAACTCTTCTCAAAGCAAGGGTAGCACAAACAAAAAGTGGTGTCCAGGGCACACCTCCCTAGTCCAAATACACACTAACAGGAGGGAGCAGGGTGAATATCGCCAGGCAGTCCACATTACATTCTGTGTGTGTGTGTGTCTGGTGGTACTACAGGAGGGAACATTACTAGGAGAAGAGGGGAATAGGAGGTCAATCAAGAACTGAACTAGGCTGGTTAGTGATAATGTGGGCACAAGCTTGTATATGTGTAGGGAAGTAGCCTCTTTCTAGCTTGGTTACCCACCTTCTGGCCTGTTTGTCAGTGTGTTTGACTGTGTTCACTGGGATCCTGCTAACCAGGACCCCAGTCACTGTGCTCTCTCCTCTAAATTTGGTTGCTGGTAACTTTTTCTTCCCACAATTGGCATACTGCCCCCCATCCCCCCCATGTAAGTTCCTAGTGTATGGTGCCCAGGAACCCAGGACACTGGGGTTCCAGGGGATCCCTATGGGCTGCAGCAGTTATTCTGCCACCCATAGGGAGCACATGCTAAGGGTTCTGCAGACCTGCCATTGCAGTCTGCGTGAACCAGGCGCATGCACCAGGTTTCACTACAGGACACTGCAGCAGGTAACTGCAAGTCTCCCTATGGTAGGCCCTCTCAGCCCAGAGGGCAGGGTGCATCTACCTGTGTGTGAGGGCACACCTGCACTAGCAGAGGTGCCCCCCACAAACTCCAGCACCATTTTACTGAACTTTGTGAGTGCGGGGACACCATTTCATATGTGTACTGGACATAGGTCACCAACTATGTCCAGCTACATAATGGTAACTCCGAACCTGGGTATATTTGGCATCAAACATTTCGGAATCATACCCTAATGCAAGTATGATTCCATGCACTCTGGGGGCTCCTTAGAGGACGAGAGCATTGCTACTACCAGTCTTACAGGGTTTCCTGGGCAGCACAGCTGCTGCCACTCCTCAGATGGGTTTCGGCCCTCCTTCTGCTTGATCTGATCAAGCCCAGGAAGGCAGAACAAAGGATTTCCTTTGGAAGAGGGGGGCAACACCCTCTCCCTTTGGAAATAGGTGTGACTGGCTTGGGAGGGTTAGCATCCCCAAGCTACTGGTTTGCTTTAAAAGGGCACATTTGGTGCCCTCTGTGCATAAACCAGTCCAGGCCCTGCTCTGGTGCGAAACTGGACAAAAGGAAGGGGAGTGACCACTCCCCTGTCCATCACCACCCCAGTGGTGGTGCCCAGAGCCCCTCCAGAGGGTCCCTGGGTTTTGCCATCTTGATTCTAAGGTTGGCAAGGAACTCTGGGAGCATCTGAGTGGCCAGACCAGGCAGGTGATGTCAGAGCCCTCTCCTGATAGGTGCTTACCTTGTTAGGTGACCAATACCCCTTTCAGGGCTATTTATGGTCTCTCTTTGGGTGGGTCCTCAGATTCATCTTGCAAGATTCCAGCAGGACTCCTCTGCAACCTTTACTCCGGATTCTGACCCCCAGAACTGTGACTGGAACCTCCAGGACCAGAAAAGCTGCTTCCAAGAAGAAAGGACTCTTCAGCAACATTGTTTCCAGGGCCCCTGCAAGCTTTGCAACAATTTCCTCGCTGTGCATCCTCAGAGAACTGCAACTCTTCAGCCTGCACTAGAAGAACAAATCTCCATTGGAGTGGAGTCACTTTCCTGCAACCGCAGGCACCTACAACAAGTGACGACTGGCTGTGTGGATCCTCTCTCCTGCTGAGCTGTGTGGATCCTGCATCACGGATTGTGGTCCGGAGTAGTCCTCTTGGTCTTCTCTGCAAGCTGTCTAACTTTGGTGGAGGTAAGCCTTTGCATTTCCACGCAGGACAGTACCCATGTGCACCAAGTCTCTTGCAGCTGCCAAGGCTTGTTTGAATCTCCTCCAAGGGATCCTCAGGCGACGTGTAGCTCCAGTCCCCAGCACTCCATCCTGCAAAGCACAGCCTCCTGCGCCGTGGGATCCATTTTTGTAGTGCTGTGTGGGCTCCTTCTGTGACTTCTGTGCCCCTGTCCTATGGGTGCTGCCTTCGCTCCTGTGGACTCTCTGCGACGCCAAGTGTCCCCTGTGACTCCCCCTCCTGGGCTGAGTCCTCCTGGGCCTTGCTGGTCCCCAGCAGCACTTGTTTTCCATTAACCACGAGTTTGCCTTTGCCAAGGCTTGTTGGTGGAAATCCTGCACCGACAAAAGTCTGCAATCTTCCTTCGGCCTGGGACAACTTGTGCATCCATCTGGAACTCCTCATCGGCTCCAGGGCTGCAGTGCTGACCCGTTCTTCAGAACTGGCGTCCAAATCCTGCGTCCATAGCGGGGTGGGTAGTACCTCCTACCCCTCCTGGACTCCACAGTGACTCTTGGACTTGGTCCCCTCTCTCCACAGGTCTTCTTTTTCAGGAATCCACCACTGGTTTTCTCGCAGCCTCCTCTGGGGTCAGGAAGGAGTCTTGATTCCAGAAATCTTAGCAAGGTTGTTCCCTCATACAAGGTGGGGGATGACAACCAGAAGTGGTTTGCTGCTCTGGAGAGGGCCTGTAAACTTCAGAAGGTCCCCCAGAGACAGTGTGCTGCTATCCTTTGGCTCTTCTTCTCTGACAAGGGTAGGGATGGCCTCTTACTGTCAGAGAAGAGGATGCTGATAACTACACAGTTTTAAAGTCTGCTCTGGTAAATGGCTCTGGTGTTACCACTGATCAGTACAGAATTAAGTTAAGGAAGACCAGGAAAGAGTCCTCCCAAGATTGGATTGATTTTGTGGACTGCTCTGTAAAAGCTATGGCAGGCTGGTTACATGGTAGCAAAGTCAGTGACTTTGAGGGCTTGTATAATCTAATTCTGAGAGAGCACATTCTCAACAACTGTGTGTGTGATTTGTTGCACCAGTACTTGGTAGACTCAGATCTGACCTCTCCGCAAGACTTTGGAAAGAAGGCAGACAAATGGGTCAGAACAAGAGTGAGCAGAAAAACTCATACAGGGGGTGACAAAGATAAGAAAAAGGAAACAGGTAAGTCTCAGGACAAGGGTGGGGACAAAGAAAAGTAAATACTCCTCATCAGGCCCACAAACCTCCTCTGAGGGTGGGTCTAAAACCTCTTCCTCCTCTGCACACAGTAAAAAGCCTTGGTGCTATGTGTGCAGAAATAAAGGCCATAGACTAGGAGACAGCTGCTGTCCTGGTAAAGGCCCTGAGGATTCCACCACTACTATATCCACTTCCACTCCTAGTGCTCCTAGTAGTAGCAGCAGTGGTGGGACTACTGGCAGTAGTCAGCCCAAAGTGTGGATTCACCTTTGGGTCCATAGTGGAAACTGGGGTAGGTGTAGAAACTCCCAAAATAGTTTCTATCTCGCAGGGTGGCACTGATGTTGCCACCCTAGCTGCTTGTCCCCTTAATATGGGTAAGTACAGGCATCACATTCAGTTAAATGCTATTGAGGCTGAGGCCTACAGTTTCCAGGGCTGTACAGGGACACAGGTGCCAGTGTCACCATAGAGCCTGAAAGGTTAGTGTCACCTGCACAACACCTACTTGGTCACAAGTACCAAGCCACCGATGTGAATAACTCTACTCAGTCCCTCCCCTTAGCTGTAGTACACTTTAGAGGGGTGGAGTTACTGGCACTAAACAGGTGGTAGTCTCACCTGACCTACCTCTTGACCGTCTCTTAGGGAATGACCTAAAGATCTCAGATTGGGATGAGGTAGAGTTCCTTGCCCATGCAGCCAAGCTGGGTATCCCCAAACATTTGCTCCCTTTAATCTCCAAGCAGAATAAAGAGCAAAGTAGGGAAGGAGCCCTTGAGCCTGGAATAAATGCCCAGGGCACTCCTAAAAACACAGGCAAGCCATTCCTCTGAAGGAGGATGCCACCCCTAGGGTGGAGCCTGTACCACCGGAGCTGAGCTTCCAGAGGTAAAAGTATCCCTCTGGAAGGAACCTAAGACAGAAAAGAAAATCTGCCCTGGAAAACGTGGAGCAGCCCTCCTGCCCTCCCGGAGAAATATTGGTGCAGCAACCCTGCATCACCCCTAACACTCGAGGACAGAAAACCTGTCCTTCTGTAGAGCCTTTAGGACAGCAACCCTGTCCTGCTCTACCCCAAGTAGGACAGAAACCCTGTCCTCCTTCAGTGCCTTTAGGACCCTTATTTTGTCCTGCTCCAAGCCTGCTAAGACACCACCCCTGTCTAGCCTTACAACCCTTAGGACAGCAACCCTGTCCTAACATAGAGCCCCAGGGACAGCCATCCCGCTCTGGCCTAACACGTTTACAACACCTAATAAATAGGGAATCACAGGGTCCACAGTTTAAAGGTACCTCATGCAGCAGCAACCAACCAGGGTGATTCACCTCCCCACAGGGAAGGAACCATGTAATGGATGATAAAGGGAGGAACTAATCTACTGCAGAGCAACTGTTCATATATCACCACTTAGACAATAACATCAACTATCCAAGGTTAGCCTTATTGTCCTTTTTTTTTATTTTTTAGCATGGGTTGGGGAGTAGGAAAGTAGCCTCTTTCTAGCTTGGTTACCCCCACTTGCTGCCTCCTAAAATATACTATTCCAAATATGAGAATTATTTTATTTGATGTTCAAAAGGATGTCATAACCCTAAAGGGAGGTTCAAACATACCATGACATTTACCAGAGCTAGTAAAACAGATGTAAATCCCAGCTAGAGAAAGCGACAGACATGGGCACAGAAAGTGCAATGGGTGCTTTGTGACCTCATATTTTTAGTGTGTAATGTGAAGCACTCACAAGATTCCTGCGGTTCAGTCATCCAGTGACCCTGGTATGCAGGCTGCACAGCAATATTTGAACATAGCAGTCTGTAGCTTTCTCAGGGATGGGAAGGAAATCAGAGGTGGCCTGTAAGAAGATAAGTTGATCCTTCTCTGGAATAGGACACAGTCCAAAAGGCACTGAAACACGACACCACACTGCAGGCCTGCTACAAAACCAGATAAGCATGCCACTGGGTTCCCACTGATGAGGGGGTCACACTAATTGCCAAATGAACTCCACTCCACTCCCCCCCCTTTCCGGTCAGCCTATTCCCACAATATCTGCAATGGGGGACCCAGGTATAGGCTGCAAGGAACCCTGGCTGGAAAGTGGGATTCGGAGAGCAGCCAACTAAGGGTGATCCTAACAATGTCCCTGCTCCTGCACGTTTTCGACTGGGACTCCATAAGTGCCAATGTGAAAGTCAGCTAGTACCAGTTAGCTGGCAAGAGAGGCAACGACTATCCTCTTGCGATATCAATGCTTTCTACTGGTTCTTGCAGGGTGTGCGGTCACTCATAAGAAGTGTTCAGTACACTATCACAAACCTGCTGATGGAATAATGCCTACTCTTTGGGGCAGCCCTTATTTTTGAGGTTCTGTCTGGCCAAAGCTACCAGTTCCTCGGGGCACCTTACATACATGTTTAACAAACATGAGCCTGCTGATAAAATAGTGCCAGACTCCACTCCTCTTAACAATGAATGGGCACAGAGAGTAGTCTGCTGCTTGTCAATGTGCACAAGGTGGGCCGAGGGGGTTAGTTCTTCAAGCTCGAATTCATCTGATACATAAGATGGCTTATGGCTTTATATGCTGGGGTTGACTGCAATTGGGCTATACAACATAGTGAATACACTACACTCTTACACACAAAGAGGAAAGGAAGTTGAGGTGTAACAGCGTGCCACGCCTGCCTCAATTCATATCACTCGGATATATAGCCTCTCTTCATCAAAGTGCATTTACTTGATACACTGTACACCTTGAGGTGGAGTGGTGAGGGTCGTATTCCTCACATATATAGTGCATGGCACTCCTTATGTCCTTAACCTAGAGCTATTTTTATCACAAAGTCTCTAGTGTTAAAACCCTTCCTACTCCGTAATTTGCAGAAATCACAAACATTTAGGAGAGGTGGGCTCACTCACAGAATGTGACATGATTCATCATTGCCCACCTCGGTAAGGTGATACTACCGGGGCGGACTCAACCTCAAGAGTGATTTCTTAGAGATTATCAGACTGGACAAAGGACTCAGGTCAGATGTAAATATTAAAAATATCTAGGGATAAACCCCAAAAGTGTCCTTTTTTTTTTATAAGGGAAGTATCCTTGATATGATTAAAATAACTTCATTAAGGGGTTTTCTACGGGGTTCTGATGGGTATTATGCCCACTTTGTACCCCTACGTGTATGGCCTGCTGACATGTTTCTGCCCATATGTTCTTTAGCCTAAAGAGGTCTCGGGTATTCCTCAGGGCTTCACTCAAACACCTAAGCCTAGAAGATTATTTCAGGAAGGTGCATAGAATATAAGAGGTGGACCTATGTTACATACCCTGTACTTAATGGTAGAGTACCCCAATGTTTATTGGCCTATTCAACTCATGGTCTATTCCGAGGGACGTCTCCTATTGTCACACTTATGTCAAGGAGAGCCACCTGTGAATTACCTACCCCACTTCCAGAAACAGCAGACCTGAAATATTCCTGCAATAATCTTTTATGTTTAGGTGTTTGAGTGAAGCCCTGGGGAAAGCCCGAGACCTCTTTAGGCTAAATAACATATGGGCAGAAACATGTCGGCACGCAATACACATAGGGGTACAAAGTGGGCATAATACCCATGAGAACCTTGTGGAAAACCCCTTGATGGAGTTATTTTGATGATATCAAAGCATATCACCCTAATAAAAAAGGACACTCTGTGGTTTAATTCCTAGATATTTTTTTTAATATTTACATCTGGACCCAAGTTCTTTGTCCAGTCAGATAATTTCTAAGAACTCCCTCAAGATACCCTCAGTTGAGGTTGGGTCCACCCTGGTAGTATCACTTTACCAGGGTGGGATGAGGTGGACAATGATGAAGCATGTCACATTATGTGAGTGAGCCCACTTCGTCCAAATCTTTGGGATTACTGAGTAGGAAGGCTTATAGAGATTTTGTGATAAAAAGAGCTTTTGATTAAGGAGATCAGGTGTGCCACACACTATGTATGTGAGGAATACAACCCTCACCACTCCACCTCAAGGTGTATGTGTATCAAGTAATGTAACTGCACTTTGATGAAGAGAGACGGAAACAGCATGAATGAAACAGTACACCTATCTTGAACAGCTTGCAGGTACAGCATCATAAGGATCAGAAATATTCTAGTTAGCACTAGAGTAGTTGAAGAAATCATAGTAGGAATCATTGCATTTTGTTCTTTGCGCTAAGGCGAAAGGGAGCAAGGGAGTTGTTTAATTTTTTTTAATGTCCCAACATTATGCTACACTATTTTAGTTTCCTATGTTGAAATTAGCAGTCGGGGAGCCATCCAACCAGTTACCAACAGCCTATCTGTTCTTTTGCCCCTACATTGCTAAACACAACGTCACTTAACTGCTCTTGTCCCTTTTAATCTGTTGTTGCTATTCCACTACAATAATAGTGTCACGTCCTTAAAGCCAAAGCAGGCACCTTCCAATTAGCCCCGGAGCAAATGTTATTTTTAGAGACAAATCTTGTTTTTTGAGCCAATCCCCTCAAACAGACAGTGAGAATAGGGTATGAGGAACCTTATCAGAGTGGGCCATCCAATCACAGGAGATCCATCTGCACGCACCTTGAAGCGAGAAATAAGGCAAAGGCATAAGGATACATCAGAAACTATATACTATTGGTTCATACAAGCTGTTCCTGCTGAGAAACATTTTGGAACCTTCAGCAGAGAGTTCCACTAGACAACTTCTAAAATATTGCAGCATGGACAAGTGGTGATCTTTTCCTGAAATTTTGTTCATTATAAATTTGGTCTTTAGGAGTGGGATGGAATGGCGCTGCCACTCTGTAATCCTTTTCCCAACAGATGTACCTGGGTGTAACTAACGATTGTATAATTTTAAAATAGGTTTATGTTTAAAGAAAAGGTACATTTGATTAGTCTTTATTCTCCTCACAAATATCAACCCATTAAGTGGTTTGATAATATATATTTCAGTTCGGGTTGTGGATGAGCAAGAGCCACAATGGCTACTCCAATTCTGTGTAACAGGTCACAAAACACTACACAATTGTAACTAAATGACCATGGGGACAGACTTAATCTAAACCCATGTGCTTAAAGAGAACAGTGATTGGGAAAGGGCAATAACATGAGCATTCAACAAGCACTGGCAATGCCAAAATGTCTGGCTTTACAGAAACGCTGTATGGTAATTTGAAGCATTATAAGTAAATAGCATGGGAAAAGTTATTTATTTGTGTGAAAACAAAGAACAGGTGAATAATATTAGTGTAGGGCCTTTGTACTCACAAACATTGTTTCAGGGGCCGCAAAGTTTAGTCTGTGATGCGACGAGGGCCGCATTGATGCCAGCAAAGTGGCAGTCTTGGGGGCAGGGGTGCCGGGGGGGGTGGGGGAGGTGAGGCAGTAAGCTGGCTGTTGTTCATGTGTAATAGTAACCCAGCCCACCCTATGAGTGAAAATAACAACTGACCTGCCTCTTAGTTCCTACTATTGGCAATGTTGTCAGTGTGTGCAGAAGACTTCAATCAACCTTTAAAGAAATTAAAGAAATACTTGCCTGTTTATTTTTTTGTTTATGTAAGTGCCAAATCGAGTGAACAGCTGCCGGGTACTGCTGTTGATCAGGGGGCCTCATATAAAAGGTCAAGAGGGCCGCATGCGGCCCTCGGGCCGTACTTTGAGTATAACTGGTGTAAGGTAAAATGTCACATGATAGTTGCACTGTCCAGAAGACCCAATAATCCATGTAAATTGACTGACCTCTTGGGTGCTTTAAAAGCATTTTAATGTCATGTGTGTGCCCCTTAAAGTTCAAGCTCAGGCAGCGAGATAAATAAACAAAATAATCATAGCTGTGGAGGGCAGGCATGTTTTTGTGAAAGCACACAGCTTCTGCCCTATCAAAACACAGACTCTTGACTGCGGGAGGAGCCAAAGCAGTCTCTAGTGATGCTCACGTAATTGTCTGGCGATATCTGTGCCATCACACCAGAATAAAACAAGAATTGGCAATGCCAATACGTCTGGCTTTAAAGGAATATTGCATGGTAATGTGAATCATTAAAAGTAAATAGCATGCACAGGGGTGTGGAATTTATTAAAATATCTACTTGGCCATGGGACAGGTTGTTTCTCAAATCTACTTGTCCTGTAAAAAAAATCTACATGTCCCTTGGCTAAAAATTATGACCGCAATCTCATTATGTACGAGCTCTGATAATTGCCTCTCTGATTATGCCAGGGCTACTACTATAGTAGTGCTTGAATACTTGCAATTTCAATCCCTACCTTAACAATTTCATTATTTTGCCACCCATCCGCAGATCTACATACTGGGGCTGGAGGAAGCAGTAAGCCATAGTTCCAGGGCTCAAATGCCATTGAGTCTGCAAACTTACTAACTTGCATGGTTTAAGGATTTTCACCAGCTCTTACCTAATCTTTTCCCATAATGAAAAAGGTTGGATATTTACTCCTGGCAATGGTAGGAGCTCTTCCAGCGTTGGGGAAAAAAGTGGTTGGAGGGAAAGTGAACTTGCGAACGCTCAATAGATTTTCACACGAGAAAATCTACACATGCATATTTGCTCGTGCTAAAATACAGTTAACAAATATTTTGTAGGAGTATGATTTCCTGATCTTCTTGTGAATTCATGAAAGTCACGAATTCAAAGACATATACCATGGGTGCACGTTTGTGACTTTAAGAAATGGGTCCATAATTAGGTCTGATGTTAACAAAGACATTTTATTTTTATTACACTTCTATTTCTCTCTCTAACTGTCGACTGGCTTTACTGTGAGTGATCGCATTCTGCTCTTCCGCAAAGAGCATTTGGCACACAAAGTAGTTTTGTTCTGTGCCAGGAACTACTGTGGCAATCAGTAGCGTAACGAAACTGGAGGTGGCCCCCCCCTCCAGACTCCCTCAGCGCAGGTGCTGTGCTGAGTGGGCCCCCTGGAGATGGGCGGTGGGGACTTTGTCATGCCACTGGTGGCAATGTGTGCTTTTTGAGACCAAAAATGTTTTTTTGCCTTCTGCCAATGTTCGTTACAATGGTGAAGGCCTGGCAGCTCCCACAATAAAGGGTACAAAAGTAATGTCAAAACAAGACACGCATTGACGAAACCAGAAGACTCTAAAAAAATGTTTGATCAGTTGACTGCCTGTGCTAGTTTATTTTCATGATTCCCATAATCTTGTTGAAAATGGTTACACTGATTTTCCTTTAGGAATATTTTTTCGAAATACTAACATGCATCAACACATTTTACTAAAGGATGCTTCAAAGAAATCGCACCTAAAATTTCACAGTAGCAATTTTTTTTTTTTCCTATTTGCATTTTTTTTGTGAACACTTTATTTTCAAAGCAAAGGATCATCACTCTTGCTTAGAAGCCTTCTGAAAACATTTGCATCTAAACAGAGACCATTCTGGGAGCATTATACTTGACTTCATATTGTTAAACTTTTCAAACATGTATGTACATTTTTTTTTTATTTTTTATTTTTACTGGAACCACTGTCCGTGGTGCAGTGTGCCCATGAAAAGTTTATTTATAGTGCTCACCTTAATAATTAAGGTTTTTCATTAATGAACCATAAATACAAGTTCAAGCAGCATTAACACTTGGACACACCTCAACTGCAGACAGTTCCCTTCTCTGTAAACTGGCAGCCAAAGGGTTTGTGCTGAAAGTGGGGAGTTTGGCCTACTTGTTCTAAGGACAAAATAAACATGAAAACTTGTTGCCCTTGACCCCAAACAATATGTCCTGGGCGTCGGGCAATAGGAATTCTACATCCCTGCATGCACATAGACATGTATTTCTGTGGAGGCAAAGAACTGTTGAATAATACTGGTGTAGGTTAAAAGATCAGATAACAGCTGCACTTTCAAGCCAGACTTAAAAATCCATGTAAGTTTATATCTGCACTCCAACCATCCGTTTTGCTGATAGAAAAAAATTAATATCTTCTTAACTAAGACGCTTTAACAGCATTTTTGTATCATGTGTGTGACCATGTATCAAGCTTATGTGGATAATTAAACATATTGATCACAGCAGCCTGGAGGGCAAGCACTTTGTGTAAACACACAACCTCTATTCTATCAAAACATGTACTCCTGGCAACCAATGTGTAGGTACAGCCAAAGTCACTCTCTAGTGATGTTCACATAATTGTATGGCGACAGCTGCACTGTGAAGAAACCATAAAAAGGGAACAAACTTTTTAGTAGACAGCATTATTAATTAGGATTCAACTAAACCCCTGGCAGAAAGGGCTACCTGGAAAAGCCGATCATCACCAGTGGAGGTGCCTATTGAGGAGAAGCCCATTGCTCAACTAACATCTTGTTTTTCTTTTTAAGTGAGCAGAGGGAGTTCCCTCTTCATTTGCTTTTAGGCTGACATCTTCTCAAACTTACTTCAGCTCCTTCATGGCGATGAGCAGTGGGTCCGTCTCTCCCTCCAATTCCACCATCACAGGAGCGCACATCCTATGGCAGAATGGACAGAAATAATAATAAATTAAACCATTTAAACCAACATGTACACAGTTGAGTGCATGCTCATAGCTGCATCAAGCAGGAATTCATGTTTTATTACAGTGTTTGTAGTCAGTTTCCAAGGGACTGAGGCAAAATTACAGTAGCCTCAGTTAAGGCAAGATAATAAGAAATATGTCAAATGTGTTTGATATGAGAAAGAACTGTAACTCTATGGATGGACAGTTGGAGATGAACAACGAACTGTAGATTGTTTAGCATACGTCTACTTAAAAACACATATATTTCACACTGCATAGTAAAAAACCTGGCATGCTCTTGCCCTGGCTGAATTAGTGCAATGCCATCTACCCATCTTTATCACTACAGCTGCAGGACATGGTGATTCATCTTCCAAACGCCTTATTCAAGTACAATATTCAATCAATGGGTGCTGCTAAAGTGCCTCCTGATGCAGGCGTGTGCGGATCCAGCTTCCAATGCTGGTAACATAAACCCCAAATGTCCCAAGAGACCCCAAAGATAGAGCGACCCTTCAAGGAGCACTCTGTTGAGATAGTTTTTTCAAGGTCTATGGCACCCAACTCCGCAATGCTCGCCAGCCTCAACTTTGTCACATTGCTCATTATGTACTATTCTGCAGAGCTCTGGTGAAAAAATAGTTTGCTAGCAGCACGTTTTTGATGCCAGTTTAATTTTGCATTCATGAAATCCTGTGTTTCATGCCATTTCAGTGAGTTGAGATTAGTAAGTACATAAATAAAGAGGGGCAGAGGTCACAGTCTGTGGCATGGTTAGTGTAGCTATGCATAGATCTCAGACCATTAAGTTTACAAGGGCAGAGATGACTTTTGCTTCAGTACAAGCATTGCTCAGACGTACAAGTTCAGCATTAGCAGTCATGGTGCACAAGAAAACACATTGCACATGTAGAGCACCTGCCTACACACAAACACACACTGCCAATCGCCAAGAAGCAGCACATGTACAAGGGAACAATAGGGGAGCTTAATCCTGCAACATATCGGAGCAGATTAAAGTGTTGTGGGTAACTTAAGAGTTGTAAGGCTGCGCTATTACCTGGATTGCACACAATTCAGACTATGTGCTGCTTCTCTGCTGCCATTCTCTAACTTCTGTATGCTCAACAGTCCCTAAAGCAACGCAACAACCAATATCTTGAATTAAAGAAGCACTTCTGCTCCAGGAAACATGTGGTTTCTGTTACAACAAGGAAGGAGCAATGAAAGCACTCTTTGCAAAGGGTCACATTATCTAAATGTCTGTCTACTCAGCCGCTGGTATTCCCCACCAACAGGAGGTTGGTGCGAATGGAATAAAAAGGCAAGATGTTTCCTTAATTACCAATTAGGAAATATATACAATCCGCACTGAACGGCCTGTAAAACACAAATGCCCGTGACATGGATACATTCAATAATGGCACCAAGGAGCACAACACTTGAGCAAACTGTAGGAGGCATGTGCCAAGCAAAAGACACTTACGCGATCTGAAGAGCACGTGTTCCCAGAACCCGGGCACGCTCATACTTGGTCATGTAGTTGGTTGTGATTCGCTTTTGGTTGGCCTGCTGCCCTTCTCCGGAGGGTAGGATCTCTACTCGCTCATGGTCTTCCTGGGTGTAGGAAAGAAGACAACATTGGGGAAAAATAGCTATAAAGGGTATAATGTGAGCACCAGCCAGCTTTTTGAGCCATGTGGAAAGACTAGTCCTATATCATGACCAGGTGTGAGCACAGCTTTTTTTATTTGTGCAGACAAGAAAGGTGGGGCGACAGACATAACGAGTAAAACATGGAGTGCAGACAACTGAGGAGGACAGCAGAAGAGAGGAGAGGGGCTCCCACGGGTACAGAAATGGAAAATAAGAGAGCACAAAAACTGCTGCGCAGGCATACACACAAAAAGCAGACTAGGAAATGCAAAGGAGAGATAGGCATGTATTGTCAGCAAGTGGAGAACATGCATTTGAAATGCAATGGGTCTCGCGTTTGTTCGAGTTAGAGCTATTAGTGTTGTAAACTCCTAACCGGACTTTTCTTGCACCACAAAGTGAAAGAAAAAAAACTGAGCGCGATCGTGCTATGCAAAGCGCAGCCCAATCGCACTGAAATTGAAAGCCAAAAACCTGAGCGCGATCGCGCTGCGTGGAAAATATGGAGCCTGGTATGTTTCCAGTAGTTGGCTGGTGCGCTCGAGGATGGCTAAACACCAGAAAAGGCATGACGTATGCATGCCTTTCACTGATGAGATCAAGAAGATTTTAAAAGGCAAGTCCATGAAACAATGAAAGTGACTGACATGACATGGGCGTCATTATAGAGAGATTACAACAGGGACCGAGCGCCTGTACACTCAACCCTAAAAAGGGAGGTGCCAAAAGTGCCAGGGGGAGTTGAGGAGGGGGATAATAAAACACAATTGCAAAGTGAGTGCAGGAGCTTCACAGAGTTACACAGTGGGCAAGGAGTAGAGACTGCCATGATGGACGAGGGCAGACAAGTGAAAAAGAAGACAGAATAAAATATTATTAAGGGGAGACTGCTGAACACAGAGGAAAAGAAGGGAGGTCAGGAAATGCTTCAACATGGTTTGCCGAATAACAAGTGAATGAAAACGCCCACTATTTGGCAGAAAGCAGATAAGAAGGAGGATGGGATTAACTGCAAAAACTGCAAAAGAGATGGGATTTAAAAGACTAAGCAGCAACGAGGGGACAAGAGTGTGGGGGACAAGAGTGTGGTGCAGAGCAGGAAAAGGTAGCAACACCAACTAGACTAGGAGATGGAGGGGTGAAGATAAAGCAAGCAATTTTAGCAATACAATAAACTTCTGAAACATTCTACTGAGTCTAACGAAAAACAGTTTGTGTTGCCTGCATAGTTTCACTACCAAGAATGTTCTTTATAAAGCTTTTTGCAACATTAAAATCACATTTTCCAAGCAATGGTGGGCTTACGTGGAAGTTCTGGGGCAGTGGTTCCCAACCTTTTATCTTCTGTGGACCCCCACTTTATCATTACTGGAACCTGGGGACCCCTGCTGAATAATTAAAGAAATCCGGTGACCCCCACTAAGTAATTACTGAAAGCGAGGGGCCTAATCTGTTAATATTATTTAATTTTCTAAGCAGTTGCGGACCCACTGAGGAGGCTTCGCGGACCCTCAGGGTCACCCGACCACAGGTTGGGAACCACTATTCTAGAGGCTAAACGTGAAATTAAAACTTGGATGAAATTGCATTGTTATTTATGCGTGCCTCTGATCTTTTGCAATTTTTTTTCACTCATGTCTGCTCTATAATGCAAATATAATACTTCCAGTGTGGCCGAATATCAGCTGCATCTAACAACGAACCTCCTCTGCATTGTCCAAGTCGTCAAGACCTTCATCCTCCTCAACATCATCAAAATCATCACCATCGAAGCTGCAAGCAGAGGAAAATAATTTTACCATACGAATCAGAGCAGATTTAAGAGGAACAAAGAATGACAATGACTTGCCCTCAAGGCACACCTCCTTCCACCCCAAGCTGCTGCCCATAAATTAATAATTTACCTTTATTTCTCACTCCCATAATTCTACCTAAATAATTCCTTATGCCCTCATACCACTCTCTTCTGTCAAGAGCAATAACGTTTCAGCAACATATTTGCCACTTGCAATCTCCAAAATCGCAGAACATACACACTTTCTGGCATGAATACAAGTCCAGCATGCAAAGGCAAAGTTAATAAGTCTGGCATTGGCTGCTAACTTTTTGAATTGTCAATGCTTACTTTGGTATGCATGGCTTTTGCATAAAGGCAAGCCATGTATGAAAACAAGCATTGTTGCAAAATCCACAATATATACATATTTTGATCTAAAAACACATATTGCACCATATATAAACAAACACATAAATCGCCTGTGGCCTCATTGTCATTTCACAAAGTACCCCAGCACCAGATGTACAAAGTTTAAAAAAGCTAAACGCTGATACATACTGCAGCAAGTTAGTAAGCATGCTTCTAGAAGGCCTTCGTATCTGAACATGAAAACCATCAGGATTACTCCCGTCTTCAAAAAGAACAGGGCCCTACTGAGTGCAGTCTGATGTTTGCCAGGGCCAAAAGCTGACATAGATCAAGTAATCGCCGATCTTCCTACTGTAAATCTTCAGCTACTGAGAAGGGATTGGCGATAATCAGAACTGCTGCTCCATGGTCGCGAGTGCTGCGATATAACGTTACGTTCTGTCAAGCTGCTGCACCAAAATAAATACATTAACAAGCATTTGCAATGCAATAGGTCTTGCATATTTCGAACAAGTTAATTGTCATTTTTTAACCTCTTCTGTGCCAGGGACATAATGGTTATGTCCACCGGCACAGTGCTCCTATTCCGAGGACATAACCATTACGTCCTCACACATGAGCTGTGGGCTTCCGTCCCACCCCCGAAGGCAGGGATGGAAGGGGACCACCCTAACCCCTGTGTCGTCTGATGACATCAGTGCACGATCACGCGCTGACCCCATCAGAGAGCACCTCCCCATCGCGCTGAAAGCTCAGCTTCCAGCACGACCGGAAGAGAAATGTAAAGCATTTCTCTTCCGATCATGTGATGGGGTCCTGAGAGGCTTCAAAGGGAAGGAAAGGAATTTCCTTCCCTTTGAAGTCTCTCAGAGCATCTCAGAAGCCGGATCGTTAAGTGATCAGGCTGCTGAAATGCCCACTAGACACCAAGGATTTTTTGGAATAAGGAAATTGGCATAAGGGGATCAACCCCTTGGACAAGGGTTGCTCCCCAGGGGGTCAATTTTTTTTCAAGACCTTTACTGCCCCCAGGGTGGGTAGAAACCTCTAGGGGCCAGGGAACATTTTTTTTTTTCCTTTTTTTTTTTTTTTAGAGGTTGGGAGCAGGTAAGGGTCGCTCCCCTAGGGGGCAATTTACATTTAGGCCATTTCTGTCCCCCTTGGAGGCAGATCAGCCTATTTTTATTGAAACCACTAGACACCAGGGAATATTTTTTATATACTTGCGCATAACGGGAGCGGCCCCTTGGGCACAGGCCGCTCACCCGGGGGGCAAAATATTTTTAGGCCTTTTCTGCCCTCCGTGGGGGCAGATAGGCCTATTATAATTAGGCCAATCAGCCCCCGGGGGTGGGGGGGCAGAAACCCCTAGACACCAGGGATATGTTTTTGTTTATGTTTACTTTTGTTTTTTTATATATGGGGAGCGATCCCTTGGGCAAGGGGCGCTCCCCTGGGGGGCAAATTATATTTAGACCATTTCGCAGATTGGCCGATTTTTGTTAGCAGAAACCACTAGACACCAGGGATCTTTATTTTTTTGCATCAATTTCACACAAGGGGAGTGACCCCTTAGGCAAGGGTCGTTCCCCTGTGGGGCAAATTTATTTTAGGCCATTTCTGCTCCCCTTGGGGGCAGATCAGCCTATTTCTATTAGACCGATCTGCCCCCAGGGAGGGGTCAGAAACCACTTAAGCACCGGGGATTGGTTTGTGTGTTTTCTTTAGGGGGGCAGCCCCTTGGGTAAGGGTCACTCCCCCTGGGGGCACATTATTGTTGGCCATATCGGCCTATTTTTGGAAGGCCCATCTGCCCCCAAGTGGGGGGGGGGGGCAGAAAGCCCACCAGAGACCACGCAAGATTTTATTTTCCAAAATAAGGGGGTGCCCACCTCAAATAAATGGGGCCTAAGAGGTTCTGCCCACCAGTGGGCAGATGAGGCAATTACCCCTGATCCACACCCCGTGGGGGCAGAAAGTCTACTAGATGCCAGGGAATTTAAAAAAAGAAAAACAATAGTGGGGTGGTGGCTACCAATCAATATGGGCCTGGTTATGCCCCCACCCCAACTGAAGGGTGTAACAGTCTTTCAGCTCTCCCCTGCACACTAAAAGATCTTATTACACAGCAAGCAAGAGGACATTTGACTATTTGGGGTTTTGGTTTTATATTTGGGCCATGAGAGCTTGGCTAGTTCTCAAAATCGTCCCACTTGGAATGGTGAGGGCTGCATTTTATGGACTTTGGGACGCTGCCATGTAGAAAAATCCACAAGACCTAGACACATCTGAAAACTATACATCTGGGTGATTCCAGGGTGGTGTGTTTCATATGCACCCAGCACAATTTTCTTACCTACAATGCCCTGCAAACCTCCAACTTTGCTGGAAATCACACATTTTCCCCACAATTTTGTGATGGAACCTGTGGAATCTGCAGGAATCCACAAAATTCCTACCACCCAGCATTGTCTCATCTATACTGATACAAATTCTGCTGCACTTGTCAGCCTAAAATTTTTTTTTCAAACTGCCCTTTGGGACCCGCTTTGGTTCCCTCTCAATTTCAACATGTTTTTGGCTATTCCCTGTCACAAGCACTTGGCCCACCTACACAAGTGAGGTATCATTTTTACCGGGAGACTGAGGGGAACGTTATGTGGTATGAAATTAGTCACAGTGCGGTGATCCCACACAGAAATGTGGGGAAAATGTGACTTTTTAGCAAAAGTTTAGGTTTGCTGAGGATTCTGGGTAAGAAAACATTGGGGGATCCACGCAAGTCACACCTCCCTGGACTCCCTCAGGTGTCTAATTTTCAGAAATGTCTGGGTTTGGTAGGTCTCCCTAGATGGCTGCTGAGCCCAGGACCAAAAATGCAGGTCCCCCCCGCAAAAACAGGTAGTTTAGTATTTGATAATTTTGATGTGTTCACATAGTGTTTTGGGGCATTTCCTTTCGCAAGCAGTAAGCCTACCCACAAAAGTGAGGTACCATTTTTATCGGGAGACTTGAGGGAACGCTGGGGGGGGGGGAATTTGTGGGTCCTCTCAGATTCCAGAACTTTCTGTCACTGAAACGTGAGGAAAAAGTGTTTTTTAAGCCACATTTTGAGGTTTGCAAAGGGTTCTGGGTAACAGATCTTGGTGAGAGCCCCACAAGTCACCCCATCTTGGATTCCCCTAGGTGTCTAGTTTTCAAAAATGCGCAGGTTTGCTAGGTTTCCTTAGGTGCCGGCTGAGCTAGTGGCCAAAATCTACAGCTAGGCACTTTGCAAAAAACATGTCAGATTTCAATGTAAAAATGTGATGTGCCATGTTGTGTTTCCTGTCACAAGCATTAGGCCTACCCACGCAAGTGCGGTACCATTTTTATTGGGAGACTTAGGAGAACACAGAATAGCAAAACAGGTGTTATTGCCCCTTGTCTTTCTCTACATTTTGTCCTTCCAACTGTAAGACAGTGTATAAAAAAGACATCTATTTGAGAAACGCCCTGTAATTCACATGCTAGTATGGGCACCCCGGAATTCAGAGATGTGCAAATAACCACCGCTTGTCAACACCTTATCTTGTGCCCATTTTCAAAATACAAAGGTTTTCTTGATACCTATTTCTCACTTTTTATATTTCACCAAATCAATTGCTGTATGCCCAGTATACAATGAAAACCCTTTGCAAGGTGCATCTCCTTTATTGGCTCTGGGTACCTAGAGTTCTTGATGAACCTACAAGCCCTATATATCCCCGCAACTAGAAGAGTCTAGCAGACGTAACAGTATATTGCTTATGAAAATATGACATCCCAGGAAAAAGTTAGAGTAAAACGAGGAGAAAAACTGCTGGTTTTTTTTACCTCAATTTCAATATTCTTTTATTTCAGCTGTTATTTTCTGTAGGAAACACTCGTAGGATCTACACAAATTACCCCTTGTTGAATTCAGAATTTTGTCTACTTTTCAGAAATGTTTAGCTTTCTGGGATCCATCATTGGTTTCAGACCCATTTCTGTCACTAACTGGAAGGAGGCTGAAAGCACATAAATGTTTTTAGTAAAAATGGGGTATGTCCCAGTAAAATGCCAAACTTGTGTTGAAAAATGTGGTTTTCTGATTCAAGTCTGCCTGTTCCTGAAAGCTGGGGAGATGGTGATTTTAGCACCGCAAACCCTTTGTTGATGCAATTTTCAGGGGAAAAAAAACACAAGTCTTCTTCTGCAGCCCTTTTCCCCCATTTTTTGAAGAAAAAAAACAAAAAAAAACGATTTTTTGCTGTATTTTGGCTAATTTCATGGTCTCCTCCAGGGAAACCCACAAACTGAGTAGCTCTAGAATCCCTAGAATGTTGGAAAAAAAGGACGCAAATTTGGAGTGCATAGCTTATGTGGACAAAAAGTTATGAGGGCCTAAGCGCGAACTGCCCCAAATAGCCAAAAAATGGCTCGGCACAGGAGGGGAAAAGGCCTGGCAGCGAAGGGGTTAACAACGGCACCCATGAGCAAAAATAAAACATGAAAAGAAATTGAGAGAAGACGACTTGGCAACATAAAATAAAGTTAGCTTTAAAAAAATAAAAGTTTGCAATTTTGTGCCTGCTGGGCACGTTTTTGCCAGTCATACGCCTTCTGTTTCCAGGGCACTCGAAGTTAAAAACAACAAACGGTACCTCGTTAAGTCGGGAGCAGCGGACGAGCACCTATTAAGTGCATCAATTAGTGCTTGGTCCCTGCTCCACACAGAGGAACGGAAATGATGCCAGGCGTGCCTTGACGAATTATGAGGCTGTAAAGAAGAGTGCCAAACAAACCATCAAATGGTGAACACCAGGCGGGCTCCAAGTCCGGTACTGAACATAACAGTCTCGCGTGCGCTAGCACATGCACTCGCAGACTCGACCCTAAAAATTAGTTTAAAAATACAACAATAAAGAACGCATACGCATTAACCGATGGGGTATTTTCACTGCACTTGTCTGAAATGAATCAGAGACATGGTTGTGATGGGAAAGAAGCTCCATCTGAAGTGGGGAGGAATGTCACTTGGGCAATGTCTAGCAAGGAGGCTAGGGACTGTTTAATACAATTTCCACTTCACTTGCTGCACAATGCATGCTATAATGCCACTGGTCACGAAGCAGTCAAACTTCCTATCGCAGGTTTGCAACATGGTGTCTAGAAACCAGTTCCTTGAAATGTAGATTTCTGAATCCACGTTATGATCATTCAGAGCACTACTGGCACCACCACAAACCTAATGACTGCATTACCAGCTTCACAATCATGCAAACGATTTATACATCTGGTCCTACATTTCACAACTGTGATATCGGAACGGCAGCCCACAATAGCACATAGGCATGCAGGAAAACATATTTTTGAATACTTTTTTCATTAACTTTTCAAAAGCCATTTGAACATATGCAAAGAACTAAGAAATAATGCACGGCTTTCGATTAACAAGAAAATAAAAGTTTCTATGGCTAAGGAAGGAGGAACCATCTACACCGAATAACAGGATCATTTCTTCACTTCAGATGTGGACACTGTCCACCAATGCTGACCTAAACCTATTACGTCTACTGGGATATTTGAGACTAAAAAGACCAGTGAAAAAAAGGTCAAGGCAAGTGAGCCGTGCAACAGACAACAGTATCTTTTTCGGCTTGGTGCTAATGAGCAAAACTTGACACTCGACCTTGCCGTGTTTGGTTGCCTTACCAAGTGGAGAAGAATACGATTTTGTGCCTTGTCGCACATGAACTTTTCGTGAGACTGTAAAACCAGTTTGTACGTGGAAGTTGCAGTAGTGTAGTCTTTGCAGCAGCCCCTCACTGCCTCACACCACTTCATTTGAGTACCGTTAGCCATGTGGAAGTAATCTAAGATGCTACTTAGTTTGCACTGAATGCACTGCAAATGACCTCCCTTCTTACAATCTGGTACAGAATGGTGTGCAACACAAGAGCCAGGAAACCGCACTTTGATTCGCTTTTTGTCTAAACCAGTGATTCCCAAGCTTTTGACTTCTGTGGACCCCCACTTTATCAACACTGGAACCCGGGGCCCCCCACTGAATCATTATTGGAATGCGGGGACCCCCCACTAAGTCATTATGCAAAGCAGGGGACCTAATCTGTTGAAATTATTAAATTGTCTGAGCAGTTGCAGACCCCCTGAGGAGGCTTCGCGGACCCCCAGGGGTCCCCGGACCACAGGTTCGGACCCACTGGTCTAAACTACTGCCCAAGTTTGGCGGTACTTTAAAACCCGAGGGCCAAAGCACTCCCTGGAAACACTGAATAACCTTAGAAGAGATGCACAAAAGCTGGATTAAAATGGTGGAAGAGTTACAACATATACTCATCATATTCGGTTGCTGACTGGTTGCAATAGACAGCCTATGTGGCAAAAGCCCTGTGAATACATCTGGCTGTAAACCAAACGCTTTGGAAAACAAACAATATGAGATTCGTGATCAGCTCTCAAGAAAGTGGGACAGTACAGATTTAAGTTAGTGAAAAATCGGGCTACGTGAGAGCTAGAAAATCTTGAAAAAGATGGCTACTGAAGATAACAAGCAGATACAAGTAAATAGGTTATACAGTTAAAGGGGCAAGGAAAAAAAGAAATCAATGGTAAGTCAAATTCAAATTAAAGATTTTTTTAAATAATGGACAATGGAAAATATTATACCAGTGGTTCCCAACCTTTTGACTTCTGTAGACCCCCACTTTCCCATTACTGGAACCCGGGCCCCCCACTGAATCATAATTGGAATCCAGGGATCACCCACTGAGTCATTACTGAAAGTTTAGGACCTAATCTGTTAATATTTTTTAATTTTCTAAGCAGTGGCGGACCCGCTGAGAAGGCTACGTAGACCCCCAGGGGTCCTCGGATCACAGGTTGGGAACCACTGCAACCTTATGATAAAAGTCATTCCACTCACAAATAGTGCAGCATGTAGTTCAAGGATGTTACACAGTAAAAAAGAACTAGAAGGCAAAAGTAAATAAAGAAGTTAAGTTCAATTGAAACGCAGGTGAAATTAGCAGTGGGGTAAGGGTTGGAGACCAGTCCAACTAGGAGCATCCACTCGGTAGAGGCGGCACAAAGCAAACAGCTCAATGATGGTGTTTCCCAGACATGGAACACACTCCCACTCAACCTCAGACAAACCACCTTCGAAAGTAGTTCAGGAAGGATCTCAAGACCTGGCTTTTCGAGTGAGCAGCAACAGCGTCTTGAGACCCTGTGGGTGATAAGTCGTGCTTTACAAGTGTTTGATGGACTGATTTTCCTTCTCCATGAAACATACAGTTTTAACCTGGGGGCAGGGCTACAAGCCTGGATACATCACACAGTCTATGTGCACACCTAGACAAAGAGAATAACACTGCCGGCTCCAAATTCTAAGTATTACATTATTTGCCCATCGCCTGCCTTTGTTTAGCCAACAATCAGATGTTGCTGAACTCCTCCGCCAGCCCCCCCCCAAAAAAAATTGTTGTTGTGCACATTACCAGCTTCTATTTAAGCTTACGCCATAGTAAACACAAGCCTGCAGAAACATCTTTGCACAAGTATCTTTGTCTAACAGATTTGTATGTAACCTTCAGCTGTCCCGTCCCAACTGGCAAAGTGGAGGAGGGGAGGGCAAGTACTTAAAGTCAGCACTGAGGAGCATAGAGCCTTCCTCTGGCAAATAAAGAGACTATGAAACTGATACTAATCTCAATACAAACTCTCACTTAACTAGGGAAGACTGTACTCACTGCCTCAAGAATGGCAGAAGCCCCCCACCCCAACAACCCTGAACACACTATCACAGGAAGGGTGGATTCTGAGCAGCACGTGAGCTGCAGGGGGTTGGTGAAGCAGACAGGCAAGTCTCTAATCCAGGAAGAACAAACACAATCCAGCTAATCCTCAATTTATTGTGTTGACAGTATACAAAACTGCGACAGGCACCATTAAAAACAGAGCAAACTTTGCTTTATGTCATTTATTTTCAGGAGACATCATGCAGCCACTTGTAATTTCATTTTCCCTATGAACATGCAGGACTTCTAGGTCACACCGATAATGAAAACAAAAATTGCAAAGCGATTAGTACCTTTTACAGTAAGTCCAGGACTTACTGGAAGAACCTAGTCTCTGTACTTCCAAGACTACGCAGGTCACCTCCATACACAGTAAAGACGATGTGAACTAACTTCAAGCCATGAGGACAGCTTTAGGCAGGCCTCCTTTTTGCAGGCAACAAACAAATTATGCCGGGTTCCGTAGTTTCATCTTTTCAGTGAGAATGCAAGAACTTTACAAAATATCTATAATGGAAAACATTAAACTACAATTTCCAGCATGTTTAATGTTAACTGGAAGCCCCCGCCCTCACTGCATTTAAGGGATCCAAGGAAAAGTCACCTTGTATTGATGTAATCTTCCGTGTGGTGCCTTAACTTGTACTCTCATGTGCTCAACCCTCATGACTGTGGTGTACCATAGAACTCCACAGGGAATACATAGGGGCATAGTTAAGAGCCCCTTGCACCATTCCAATGCCACATTAGCATCATTTTTTTATGCTGTGGTGTTAGAAAGCCAAAAACGCAGTACTATAGTCACAAAGTGCTGCAATGCATGCATTGCGGCACTTTGTGCTACATTATGCCTGCACCAGATATAATGTATGCAAAGGGGGCGTTCCCCCGTAAGGTGGGCCAAAAAAATGGCGCAAGGCATTCTAAGAGATTTCCTTGTGCCATTTTTTGGCGCTTTTAAAGCTTGCTCAGAGCAGGCATCAAAAGGAGGCTTCCTTTGCTCACAATGGGCCTCTGGGTGCTTTGCAGGATTAGCGTCAGAATTTTTTACGCTAATCCTGCAAAGTGCCGGACTAGCGTAAAAAATGCAGATGTATTTTAAATGCAGCGCACACATGGTGGCGTTGGGGGGCGCAAGAAAAGTGGCCATCAATCAACTGTATTATTATAAATGGGACACAACAGACGTGAGTGTTATACTTGGTCTAGATGCCAAAGGGAAAGCGGGTTTCTCAGACGCACTTTTTTAAGCGCCCTGCTCAGCTGTTCCTGGTGTACGCTTTTTTGGCTAGTTACCTGAGTTTAGCTGCTGTGGTTTCTTTACCGCATTCTCTCCACTTTCTAAATCGCTGTAAGCGGACTGTTAGTCTTTCTGACTCTGGCTATGGCATATAGCTGCTCCCACGCTTATTTTACATTTTTCCCCTCGGTATATAATCTACAAAGTCATGTAAAATACAAAACCAAAACCAACTAACTACAAACATTGGTGAGATACGAGTTGCTTTTCTGGGTTTATGACTTTCTCTTACTTTCCAATATGAAAAAAAAAATCTACATTCAGATGCCTGCTTCATCGACTTTATTAGGCGCTTTTCATCTCCATATATGAAAATATAAAGATCACTCTTGTAAGCATGACAAATCCTTATTTTTTTTCTTCTTGGGTGTAAAAATGTATACTTTTTTACTCAGTTAGATCCCTGCTCAATCATCTTTATTAGGCAGTCTTCAGCTCTGCATGAGACATTTCAGTTTTTACCTCTACAAAGTTCCTTTAATCGCGGGTACACCGCACCATCTATTTGTCCCATACATGCGTGCTGTTCACGTTTGCAGTGTTGATTCAATATATATGCAATGGTATCTTATAAATGATAGGTGTACATGTAAATGGTATCTCTTATTTAGAAAAAACAGGGTCAGCAGTACTTACCCTAAGCATTCTGTCGCAAAGATAGTCTCAATTATTATTAACAAAGAGACCGAAACATCGATAAGTGTTACACTTCTTGTTGTTGTTCCGCAAACAAGCTTTCAATTATCTACAACTTTAAGAACGGGTGATCGATACAATAAACTTTTCTTGCAAGACTGGGTTAGCACATATTGATCTTATTCCTATGGACATTCTAAGACTTTTCTCCTACATTTAAGTGTTGCATATTTTTAAAAAATTACACCTCTAATCTTGGAAAAACTACTAAACATGTTTTAACAGATTGTTCTACAATAACTTGCTGTGTTTATATCTGCTTAAGTGTTTGAATTAAATGTTCTATACGGGTACCCTTGATTTTGGATAAGTATATGTTGATGAATTCTTTAATCAATTTGGATGTGTACTTGAAACCATTCACGTGTCTATTGTGAGTATAAGTAGTGTTAAGGTTTTGGTTAAATTATCCCTTCGGCTGCATTTTACTTTGTTATATGAACCCACAGCAGCTCTTGAGATAGGTCAGAACCTCATACTTCGAGATAATGTAAATCAAATACTCACAACCCTTTTGGAGTGGGAGCAGTCCTTTTTTAGCCATGCCTGATTGTTTATCAATGTTCCACAATCTGCGACAACGATCAGAGAGGAAGCATTCTGCTGATTTTTGGAGATACATTGAGAGAACTCTTTGTTTTGGTTGCAAAGAGCGCATCAGAGGCAAAATTCTGGCATTACTTTTAAGGGTAAGAAAGTTGCGGAAACTGTGTTGGAGCTGACTAAAAATTTAGATAGGGGCCATATCCTTTTGAATACTCTAGTGGTGGACCACAAAGTCCGGTTCTTCGAAACTGAGCACAAAACAGGATAGTTTTAGGGACGAGACAGAAGAGAACAGAAACCCATTACGTTAACAGGGAACAATAGTGTGATTAAGTAACAAGGTCTAGGTAAGACACACACAGAGGAGTGAGAGAACAGGTACAATAGACAAGACATGATTTCAGTTCTTATTCTCATCAGAACCTTCCTTTCCACACAGCAAAATGCATAAGACATGTATCCAAATATCCTGAAAGAACATGGTTGGAAGCTACTGGGAGAGAATTTAAGATACACAGAGGTTACGTTAGTATACAAAACACTAATTGTTTTAACAGAGATATCCGGTGTGATAAAAGAAATGATCAAACATCAATTAACTGTGTTAATGGTATTTTTGTAGTCACCATCATCAAATATTGGCATACCAATAGGCAGCACAGAAAAAAATGCACTACAGCCAATTCCCACCTGATGTAAAAGCTGACAAGCTCTCCAATGAACAATGTTTGTCTCCTCTTTCCCTTGCTCCCCAGTAAACAAGGCATGTATCTTTCCATTCCAACTTGCACACAGTTCCGTTCTTTGCAGTCCTTTCTTCTGGTTAGGCCCACAAAGGTAAGCTTCGAAGGACGTGGGTACAAGTGGATTAAAAATTGCAGCGGTGGAATACCAGCCACACTCCTAATCAACTGTGTCTCTGTATGATATAGATTAGTGATGATGGATTGAGCAGGAAGGTCGAGGATGTTGGCTAGGTCTTTTTGGGTTCGAAGTGTTTGTAGATGGTGAAGATCTTGTTGTGGAAGTAGTCTGCCAGGGCATCGCAGAGGTTTAGGCAGGGAGTGATGTTTTCCGTCGCTGAGGGGGTGGGGGGGGTTACAGAACTCTCTGAGGTTGCTGAAGGGTTCTTTGCTGTGGTTGGCACTGGCATTGATGGAGTCAGCTAAGGCGTTTCTTCTCATCTAGTTCAGGAGTCCATGATACTGTTTAAGGGATGTCTTGAAGGTGGTCAGGTCCATGGTCTCTTTGCTGGTACACCATTTCCTTTCCAGTTGCTTGCAGGTGCATTATGTGGTTCTCAATTCCGGGGTATACCATCTAACATGTTTGATGGATCTCTTGAGTTTGGAGGGTTTGATGGGGGCGACTGTCTGTGTAGTCGGAGATCCAGGCGGCAAAATTGTTGACATCCTGTGAGAGGTTGGTAGGGATGTTGGGGTGGACGATGTTGATGTAATTGGTCCACAGGCTTTTGGACACTTTTTTTCCAGCTGTGATGTGAGGTGCTGAGCTGTCTGTTGGTGGCGCTGGGGGCTGCTGTGATGGTGAAGTAGATGATTGCGTGGTCGGGCCACGTGAGCTCGTGGAATAGCTGTACTTGACTCTGTTGCAGACTGTGAAGATAGGATCCAGCGGGTGTCCTGTGTTCTGCGTGGGGTCAGTGACTAGCTGGGTGAGGCCGATGTTGTTAATGCAGGTCAGGAGGCTGGCTGTGTTGGCGTCGTCGAGGTGGAAGTTGAGGTCTCTGAGGAAGATGCAATGTTCTTAGTCGGTGGCTTGGAGAGCAATCAATTCTGGGATTGCATCGCAGAAGCCAAAGCATGGCATGGGGGTCATGCCGCATCAATGCAGACTCTTCTGCCTGATTCCTCACTCAGTGCATGCTCAGAAAGATCTTCAAATGGCTCCCAGTCTCCACAAGATGCACTGTCACTCAAACTCTTGTCAGTCGCCTGTACTACGTCAATGCACTCTATGCAAGAATCACCACACGCCTCCTTATGAGACTACAGACCATTCAGAAAGCAGCGGCCAGACTCATCCTCGACCTCCCCCGATAAGTCAAAATCACTCATTGTCTGATGAATTACCAACAAAACCAGCTCCAGTAGGATTCAACAAAAGCAGCAATCCTTGAATGTTGTTTATTTATAAGTATTTGATAAGCAGATATAGTGGCACAGCGACCACCAACTTCCATTATTTAGACTGAAGAAGCAGCACTTAATAGACACAGTCAGTGCAATCCTGAGTGCAGCTTTATTGGAAAAACACTGATATACACAAAATAACACTTCACAGTTTTAAGACAAAGTGTAGAGAAAAAAATAACTGATCAGCATGTGACAGACAACACATGCATCAACCTGTTTTGCCTAGGGTATGTTTTATTATTGTGAGACATTAGAAGTTTATGTTCATTCTGGCATTTTTCAAAGATGTTGCTATACTCTCATAGTCTCAATTTCCTGCAGTCACCGGGGTGCCGCATATCTCCCACAAGGAGTACAGGTAAATGATCTATGATAAAGTAGTGGAACAGGTGTCAGACCAGGCAGAAAAGGACTACATTTAGAACAACCGTACAGAGGCTATTTAAGTTACACAAAAAGTGGTGGACAAGAGAGGCGGCTGGTGAAGCAATACAAAGGGAAGAACAACACTGTGAAAACATGACTTTGGTTATTATCAGACACGTACGTGATAAAAGAGTAAAAGGAGGAATATTGATGAGTTTGACAATATTTTGAAGCAATGTGCAGCTATAAGTTTGAGGCAATAACTAATGAACTAGTCAGCGGTCAATTAAAAGTAAAATGCTGTTATAAACGGATACAAGTGTGCAAATTACAACTGTCAAAATGCAACAGGTCAATACTAAAAAATGAAACGCTTAGATACAAAGAAGAAAAATGTCAAACCCAAAGTTAATACAAAAAGGTTCTAGAATTAATATACATAGTAAGGTGAGAGAGGATAAAGCATGTCAGGAGTTAGGAAAGAACAAGAAATGGCGTGTTTATCTATTTAACGTGTTAAAAGGACCAACAACAAACAATGCTACTGACGTGGAAGCTTGAATCATCCATTACACAGCCATCTGTTTACGTTATTCGATAAAAGGCGCAAAAAAATGTGACAGGAAAGAACATTTTCTAGAGGTCCGCGGGACAAGAAGCCGAGAACTCAACGCTGTGGTACAACTGGAAGAGGATGCAGTTGTCGGCACAAGACATGGAAAACAATTCTCAGAGGCAAGAACGAGGGAGGGTCAATAGACAGTGCTACAAAGGATACAATAGGCAACATTTAATGTCATCTAAAATGCCCAAAAAATAAATACCATCATTCCGAGGCTTGTTTGAGAAGAACGCTTTAAAGATACTATTTTGAAACAGAGTAGTTTATATTTTGAAAGGTACCGTAAATAGTCTATTGACATAAAGGTGGTGTGGAAAGCAACATGGATTTCAAAGTCAAAAGTTGTACGGTAGGATAAATGCAACAAATAAAAAGCCCCGGGACCCAGAGGGTGTGGAGCCACCGAGATTAAACTTGAATGTCTAGGTCACACGAGGTTTCACAAGAGGGTGAAATCTGAGTATGATTTACTACAGACTATAAAACTAAAACCGGCAACTATAGAGACAAAAATTGCTCATTCATATGTCTCTGTAAGTGCTACTCAGTACGTTGACAGAGACACTACGAGCTCTAACAAAAAAGATGTAACCAGTTTGCATGCGAGAGAACAGCACGGATTTTTTGTTAAACGTTTGATTTTATAAGGAATAAACATGTGCCTTTCTAAATGAGCAAAGAGACATTGTTGGCAATGGGGGCAGACTGTGTGAGGTCCTTTCACTGTAAAGGGAGTATCGTTTGCCTGACACTGAAGTAAAATATTCAGTTAATGAAGGAATCATTAGCGTGTGTAACCCACAAACCACTAAAAAGGGATCTGGAAGCGGGGAGGTGTTTGAAGTGTCATCACAATTTATCGCACCCAGCAGAGCGACTCTAGGACAACTAAGGGCCAGATGTAGCAAGCAGTTTTGCCCATTCTATGTCTATGGGAAAATGTGTTCGTACATATGGCCCTAAGTGCTTAGTTTGCGGTCCATCTTGGTAAGACACCAAGCATAATAATAATAGTCCACATACTTCACAAACTGTTATAATTAGCGTTACGGTCAGGGCTGAAAAGCGGGTTTGTGCCGTGCCTGACTCCCCGAAATACAAATATACACATTAAAAAGCCCTATATCTCAATTCACCGCAATTTGCCTAGTCACCGTCCTCGGAGTTACTTTCATCCTTCAAAAGGGTAAAAAAAAGGCCTCCTATAAACTCAAGTCCAAAAGTATCACCGCCATGTGAAAACCTCTCAAAACATATCGCATCTCTCACTGCTTTCAAAAGGACCATCTTTTAAAACTACTCGATCTTCTTAAATAGTCTTAAGAGTGGGACGTAAAAGCAAGCCAACCTACGCTCGCGGCCTGTACAGAACCCAGGAATGTCCTCCTCCCACAAATGAGTTTCAAAACTCTTTTCAACCCATGAGTTTATACTCACTTATCTTCGTTATCAGACATCTCTTAGTGTGCCTGTTCCCTGACGCACGCTGTAAGCTGTCCGAATTACAATTCGGCGCGTACAAATGACGTCAGGCTGCCTACAACAACATTCGGAAATTGGACTCCCATTCAAACATGGCCGATACAGCGCTGTCATTGGCGTGCGTGCTAGCAGAATTGGGACGTCAACGCCGTCACAGACGGAATGACGATTACAGGACCGTGAGCATGTTTATTGTTGCCATGGTTATAGGTTGAGTGTGAGCCCCGGGAAGCAATCATCGCAAATTCAGAATACCGAGAACATGGGGTAAAATAAATTTTTCTGAAAGTTTGTCTTATCTTTCTTTGCTTTGAGACAGCTTTGTTCTCTTTGTCCGGGTTATTACAATAACGGTAATTTTTGTGTTTTGTTCCACCACGTTTTGCCTATGTAAGCGATGGATACAAAAGGTTTTAGTGCTATCCACTTAAATCGTATATACGACTTCGGGAGGATGAAATTCTTCGGTGAAGCTGCAGGACACAGCAGAAGCCACAAGTGAGTGTTGAGATCTCTGGGTACGCATTTTTCGTTCTAAGGCCCTGTCTCTTCTTGGGGAGTAACCCTTCAGCATTCCGTTTTCTCGTTCTATACCCCGTACCAGGAGTGTCCAATGTAGAGCAAGGACGGTTGGGTTCATGATACATATTAAACAGTTGTATATGAAAACTGGAGACAGACGAATAGGGGGTCTGTCCTCGGCGAGTACAGGTAACTTTAACACAAAACCTCAACAAAAGAAAACTTTCAAACAGATGAAAAGAAATGAAATAAAACCAGGTTGTGTCAAGATAGCGGTGTAACGTAAGGTAAGGTAGAATATAGCCCTGCTAGTATTCACACAATTTGGAAATGGCTCTCAGTAGTCAACTCCGCTCTAGAAAATAGATTCGAAACCCAAACGCACGTGGTCATGCAGAACGTGAGTAGATAAACACGTTTAGGTAGTAATATCTGCATTATATGTATGGTGAGCTGGATACATGTATTTATTGAAAGCGATGGCTCAGTGAGCGAATGCGCCCTTTGACATCGCTTGTGAGGTGCAGGTTACAGGTTCCAATCCTGGCATGACCAACTAAGCCTTTCATCCTTCTTGGGTCAGTAAATTAAGCGCTTTTTTTTTTATAGCACTTAGAAACGGAGGACGTGTGTTACGGAGCGCTGTAGAACAACAACATGTTACTAGTTAGCCTTTTAAACGGAGCGATAGTACACAACAACAGCGCAATACAGAAGACCATCTGTATTTCCACTGGTTACCTAGAGGAACATTGTGATACATGACGATGTAAGTAAATTATGAGTTTATTTATACATCATGCATGACTAACTGAAATCATTACATGTAATGAAAATGCATGCGGACAGGAATAAAAAGTTGGACGAATACTGTTAATATCATTTCATCTATTAAAAACCGTGGGTGCTGATTCAAAAGGAAATGTAAAAGTGGTATGAACATAAAAATCAATACAAACATGACTAAAAGATTACTCTTAGCGAAATAAATCGAAGCATTGTTGCATTGCCCTGCGCCTCTGCACCAGAACTAAGAGATAATTGTGGAAAGTGCTATAAGCATAAAAACACTGCGAACACCTATGAGAGGAGATCTGGCGTCATTAGTGGAAGAATGGGTTGGCAGTCCTAAACCCAACAGTTTTGTGCCGAACAACGAAGACATCAGTATCTCATCAAAATCACAGGCAGACAAACGAACAGTAAAATGCCTTGTCAAGTGGGTCGTCCTAAATACTACTAGGCCTTCCTTTGTCACCGCTACTCTTTCCAGAGTCGGCTGTTAAGTATATATAAGGTTTCAGTCTGTATATCCGTTTGCTGTTCGGCTGTCAAATATAGCCTAAATTAGGTCCAAATGTGTCTGGGTTCTGTGGGCAAGCTGCCTGCGAACTGTCGCATAGTCTGATAGTCGCTGAGGGATGTAACCAACTGAGCCTTCAATGAAGTATTCTTTTGGTTCAGGGCCTCAATAGTGGTGCGTCTGCATGACTGTATTCAAAAGTTGTTGAATTGCCTTTCTTTCCTTCAATAAGGCAAGGCAAATAAAGACCATATGCATTACTAATTCGTTTTGACTCCTGCAAAGTCTGCAGCTATTTCCTTTACTCGTTCTCAGCCATTTAGAGATATTTTCAATCGTTGCAAAGTCCCCGAACCTCAGTGCTGTAAACTTTCTCTCCAAGACTGAATAAAGTGTTTGCTAAATAGGACACGGGCCTTTGATCACAGTTGGAGTTTATTATAATCTGGACATCGTCTTGCCAGTGTAGTTTTGCCATCTAACCATTACAGGAACCTTTGACATTTGTTAGTGGTCATTTTACATACATGCTGTGAGACGTGGTGATTCCAGATTTCTCTTGCTAACAATGCGTCTAAGGCCGCCGCTAAATAATGCCCATTTACTGATGAGTTGCCTACTGTGTTAATTTCTCTCCAGGATAGATCATCTAGGCAATCTTTCTTGGCAGTTCGCAACCTGTGGCATATTTAAAGATCTGAACACCCCCCCCGCGTTGACTGTGAATGTTTCACCAGACCTGGTTCGGGTGGCTGTTCTGGGTATCCTAAACATTGATTTGTACCTTTTTGCAAGCAGATTGACCAGCAGTGAAGAGTCCCTTGCAAACGTGTATTTCACTCCCACAGGTGATTGTTGGGATCAGTACAGCTCTCATTAATCGAAGCAGAGAATCCAAGCTGGGGCCTCATACCAACTTTGATGTCTTAAGGAAAGCCAATAATAGGGTGGGGGCTTTTACCTTTACTGACTCCTTTTATAGGTTGTAAGTGCTTCGAGTCCATTCAGGCACCCAGATCATTATAGTTATTTTCCTTGGGTATAGGTTCGCCACCTGTATGCCACGATCAGACTTACTGACTTTCCTGATAAAATTACTATTTTGGACTTATTTAAATTGCTCTCCATATTGTTTTGCAGGTACAGTCATGTAATTTATTGATTAGTCTTTGTAACTCCACTTTTGTTTTGCTGAATAATACTAGGTCATCAGCGGAAAGTAAGTTTTATACTAAGACGCTGCCTAATTTTTCAGGAATGCACATTGATTTTGTCTAGCTCTTGCAAGAGGTCTAGCACGTACACCTGCTTCGGACCAGTGGGAGTAGTGATCTTTATGGAGACATGTGTCCCATCACAGAGCTTGACTTTTATCAAGATGTTTGTATATAATAATTCATAGCCCTCAGCAGTTTAGTGGAAGAAACAGAGTTGCAGCTTAATCCAGAGATTTGCTCTGAGGACCCGATCAAAGGCAGCCTTGAAATCAACAAAGTAGGTGCACAAGGGGAGCGAGCCCGGATTGATTATTCCACTAGGAGGGACATGGCCATCAGATTTAAGATAGTCCAGGTTTTTAGTCTGAAACCAGTTTGGTTTTGTGGGATTATCTTGTCCTCATATGACCATTTGTTCAGATTTTTTTTAACTGAGGCTAGTAAAATATTTTGCCTCACTGTCTGTCAGAGCAATAAGGTCTTAGTCGCATGGTTGTGATTTGCTGCTGCTTTGTATATGGCATAGATATCTGAGCCCCGCTAAGACTCCAGAGTCACCCCTAAAGTAGGCCCAAGGTAGCCCCATGGACAGGGTGCAGTGTTTTTAAAGGGTAGGACAGGTACTGGTGTGTTTTACATGTCCTTCTAGTGAAATACTGCTAAATCTGTTTTTCACTATTGCAAGGCCCATCTCTCCCATGGGGTAACACAGGGATTGCTTTGAACTATCTTTTACGTGTAATTTCCCATTGGGAGCAAATAGAGATATGGAGTTTGGGGTCTCTGAACTCACCAAGTAAAAATACATCTTTTGGTGAAGTTAGTTTTTGAAGTTTGAAAATGCCACTTCTAGAAAGTGGGCATTTTCTTGCTTAACCATTCTGTGCCTCTGCCTGCCTGTGGAATACACATCTGGGTCAGATTGACAGTTGGGCTGTTTGTGAATTCACTCTAGACAGTCACAAAAAGGGAGCTAGCTGAGTTGTGCCCTGCATATACTGATGGGTCTTCCTGAGCACCTGAATGGGGCTGTGCCTGTCCTTACACAAAGCAGTCTTCAACCCCTGGAGTGTGTCTTGTGCCAGGGCAGGGAAAGATGGGGTTTTGTGCACTCCAAAGACTTCTCTTTGAAGTTAGCCTACTTCAAAGACAGAAATGAGTATAAGTACCAGACCTCTGACACCACATAGTTAGAACATCTCTGGACTGAGGACATCCTGCCTGGAAGAAAAGCTGGATGCTATAGCACGGACTGTCATTCTGCCTGATGCTTTGTTGTGTTGGCCTGCTGCTTGCTGCTTATGTTCTGGGAGTCAAATGACTGGGCATTGCTTTCTACGTCATGCTTTCCAAGGTTCTCCAAGGGCTTGAACTAATCTTGTCTCCTGTTAAGAAGTCTCAGGGCCTACAAAGACTTCACCTACTAGTGCCTGGGCTCTCTTGGTGAGAGTCCTGACTTGCCAAGTGGTGCCAAATCCAGTTCCTGGGCCTTTCGAGGTGAGCTCTGGGGCATCTAAGAAGAAACTAAACACATCGACTCCAGAGCGACTTCGGAACCAGCACCACTCTCCGACTCCGCATTGCCACCTGCACCAGAGCTGTGGTTCCCACTGAATGCAATGATTGCACCTGCAACACAGGCTCGACACTGCAGCAGCGCCTTCGAAGTCTCGCCACAGCGTGAGTTCTGAGTGCTGTGTTACCGACATCCGTGTCCCGACTCCGACACAGTACCTGTGGCCCCATGGTGTGATCACAACACAGCGAAGTCGACATCTCGCATCTTGACCTGCTGGATTCATCGACCCCACCAGTTCGTAAAGGAACCAGCACCTCACCACCAATGCCGCATCACCTCCCCTGCAACTGTAAGGAACCAACACCTCAACTCCCCTGCCTAGCAGTAAAAACCAATACCTTACCTCCCCAGTAACAGTAAGCAACCAACGCCGTACCGGCTCCAGGGACTCCTCCCCTCCCCGACCCCTTAAAACTCCTTTGTTTCCTTATCGTTTTCCGAGGTCCTGTACCTTGGGTTCGTGCGACTACATGACTGGCCCTCACTTCCTCACAAGTTGCGTTAGACTGTTGGGAATGACTCAGTCAAAACGCAGTGATAGCCTCTGTTGGAGCAGTTGTGTTTCTAAGTGCTATACTAAGGTTTAATCTTTGAAACATCATAGCTTTACTTGTGTATGTTGGATTTGTGTTATTTTGGTCTTGTTTTACTCAGATAAATATTGGGTATTTATCTAAGATGTTGTTGAGTACTTTTGTGGTGTTTTTACCTTGTGTGTGTGTGTGTGTGTGTACAAATACTCTACACATTACCTCTGAGATAAGCCAGGCTGTTTGTGCCAAGCTACCAAGGGGGTGAGCAGGGATTATTTTATTTGTGTGACTCTCTCACCCTCACTGGAGTGAGAGTCCCTACTTGCACAGGGTGCAAACCACTTCCAACTAGAGACCTCATTTCTAACAGTAGTGCTTCCACAAAGTTTTCCCTGGTCTCAATGTTACAACCATCTCTCCCTGATTTTAGGTTTAAAATATTTTAGAGTCGAATATTTCAGTGATGGAATTGTTACTCCAATTTAACTTTTTCATGTTAATTGAGAGTGGTCCTGCCTGTACGATATTAGCTAGTTCATGACAGGGGACGTTTGTAGCCAACTAAATCACTTGCAGACAGTGATTGCTCTCAAGCGGGGCTCTATTTCGTAGATAGATATACATTTAAACAGTTTCATACTGCCCAAAGTGTGGTCTAAATAAGAGGTGGTCTTGTCCAAGATTCAGGTCCATGAAAGTATATTCACATTTGGAAATCAGCCATTTAGTATCTTCAGTAAGAAGGCTTAACACTGGGCTACTAGAATTTCACCTAACTTGCCCCACCTCATCGTTATGTGTATGGTTTACACTGGTAGGCCCAGTCGTGGTGATACTCTAATGCCTGTTTTTCTTGAATTGTTTCTTGAAAAAGGTTTAAGTTGAATCTCCTGTAATATAACATACACAGTCGTATACTCTTCTTTCAAGTCCATTAGGATGCTGATAATTTTTTTCACTATGGATTCTTTTACCAGTTGAGGTTGGGTTTACATAAATATTTACTAAGACCGGAGTGTGTGAATCGTTTCAAGACCAGCCTTCCAGCTTTAGCACCATCATACATGTTTCGCTGGTAGGGATTTGCTCAATTCATATGCTTACGTGGGCACTGATTTAAAAAGGTAGCCCCACCACCCCCACTGTTGGGATGACCCAAACACCTTTCTTTTATTCTAGGTTTAATGCACTCTATGTGCCCTATTAGAGGGACTGATGTTAACACCCACTCTCCTGTAAGGCTAATATACTAAATTGCTGCAAGTATGTAGTGATCTCACCATCATCAATCTTGGGACATAGAGCGCCAATATTCTAAATGCAAATATTCAGCTTGTGCAAGTAGGATACAATTGACAAGAGTGACAGGGCAAATTCAGTCCTGAGGAATAGCCGCAAGTGCCACTGGCTTGGCAATTTGAGTGGTAGAACTTAGGCTAAGCACTATTACAAATGATTACCATTTTTTCCGATGTGACTTAGTTACATTTATGAAGATAGACATAGGTTTATCTGCACTGAGGACTTACATCAAGGTTTGTTTGGTGACCAGACTGTCAGAATGAAGAGCATGAGCTCTGATATCTCTTAAACTTGCACAAAGATGAAGCAGATGTAAGTTAGATTGGGAGGGTGGGTGGCCAAGGAGTATGAAGGATGTACCAGTGATCAGGCAGAAAATATTTTGTTTAAAAGATGAATATTGCTGTTAAAGGTTAAAACAAACCAGAAGAAACAAAATCATCTAATCCATGTACATTAAAACTCATGTGTGCCACCCATCTTAAGGCACTCTGCTTACCTGGATGAGCTCTAATTGCTGGGGGTGCCCCGCTAGCCCAAAAGCAACCCACTTGCCAAGGTTGGCGCTTCCATAAGGTGAATTAAGACAAAAGCTTTATGGAACTACTTAGTAGCAGCGCCAAACTGCTGCACAGCATCCCAGAATTGCCTTTAAGTGTGTGAGGTGCACTTTCACCAGCAAATGATTGTTATGCTAAGAATTCCAAAAATTCTTCATTGTTCCTGCTGTGTGTATCACACTTGCATGGACCAATCAGTCTGCCTACATGATTACAGCCATAGTGTGTGCTGTCTGGGTGCATTCTATCTTCACTTATCTCAACCTGCTTCTTTCTCCTCAGGCTCATAGTGGATTGATATTTCTGTCAAAAAGTTCAGCAGACTTGGAACCCCTAATATGGACAAGAAAGGGGGTGTGCCTGTGGGCAGTGGATTTTGGAAGGGGTCCAATCCTGCCCAGTTTAGCAAAGAGACACAAGAACTGCTTAAAGGTGAGTGTGATGCTTAAAGGTGAGTGTGAGGAGGTTGGAAGTCTCACCCTCACAAAGAAAGATTCAAAGTTTTCTTATGACAAATTCAGCACACACAGGTTTTCTTCACACAAAAGAATCTGTCAAATCTCACCCAAAATATTTGTTTTGATCAGACGTGTCCCCCTTTAACAATCGTATTAAGTCATAGTATCCATTGTGGTTCAGCTAAATAGCTGAAATGTTTCTCAAGGAACTTAGATCCCGATTTAGATTTCGGTGGACGAGTTACTCCATCACAACGGTGACGGATAGCCCTTCCACCAAAATTTAAATACCATAAGATACAATGGGATTTATATTTCGGCAGATGGGCTATCCATCACTGTTGTGATGGAGTAACCCATCTGCTGAAATCTAAACCAGGCCCTGAATGTCACTTCCCCTTACTAAGATTGACCTCCTCTGCCTCATTTTATCCATCAGTCTTTTATAGTCTCTCATTGTTTGCTCAACATCTCTGTTCTCCATGCCTCTCACCCTCTTTCTCCTTGTTCTCTTGTTCGATTCTAGCATTTTTTAATTCTTATACCACTGAGATACCTCACATGATAGCTCTTCCTGCTGGCACTACCACTCATTCTCAAATCATTGTTCACCTTATCCTTATCAGAGTACCTTGTCCAGTGTAAGAGAGATCTATCTTAACTGTTTGGTTAGTCATAAAGCATGCTGACAGCACATTGTTTATTCTGCATTATAAAAAGATGTAAATAATATAAATACGGCTCAATCGTGCATCATTTTTGGATTGAACAATTACACATTTATGGATTGGTCAGTAACAGTTCCTTTGCTGAATTGTACAGTAGCGTCTTCCTCTTTGTATCAATTAGTAATGTCTCTCTTTACTTGCGTTGATCGGTCTTGTTTCTCTCTTTTCTTCTGTTTATCAAGCATGTATACCTTTTCTGTTGATCAATAATGTCTTCCTCTTCTCTGTATTGTTTCGCCTTTCTTTCTTTACTAATCTGTCAGAGCTCTCTTCTTCTTTTGTAGTGATCAGCCATATCCTCTTTCTCTTACTACAGACCAGTCAGATCTCCTTCTTCTCTCTGCATTGACCACTATGAGTTGATCAGGTGTCTATCCATCTTCTTCACTATGTATCGATCAGAATTGTCTCTCCTCTTGACAGTATTCATTCGCTGCTACTTCCTCATGTCAGCTGATCACCAATGTTTTCCTCTCCTATTTGCCTCAATCAGTAACATCTCCTTATTTTTGCATTGATCATCATTGGTTTACTGTAGGAGGCTGGACTGGCTTGTAGTGAGTACCAAGGGGTACTTGCACCTTGCACCAGGCCCAGTTATCCCTTATTAGTGTATAGGGTGTCTAGCAGCTTAGGCTGATAGATAATGGTAGCTTAGCAGAGCAGCTTAGGCTGAACTAGGAGACGTGTGAAGCTACTACAGTACCACTTAGTGTCATATGCACAATATCATAAGAAAACACAATACACAGTTATACTAAAAATAAAGGTACTTTATTTTTATGACAATATGCCAAAGTATCTTAGAGTGTACCCTCAGTGAGAGGATAGGAAATATACACAAGATATATATACACAATTGCAAAAATATGCAGTATAGTCTTAGAAAACAGTGCAAACAATGTATAGTTACAATAGGATGCAATGGGGAAACATAGGGATAGGGGCAACACAAACCATATACTCCAAAAGTGGAATGCGAACCACGAATGGACCCCAAACCTATGTGACCTTGTAGAGGGTCGCTGGGACTATTAGAAAATAGTGAGAGTTAGAAAAATAACCCTCCCCAAGACCCTGAAAAGTGAGTGCAAAGTGCACTAAAGTTCCCCTAAGGACAAAATAGTCGTGTTAGAGGAATAATGCAGGAAAGACACAAACCAGCAATGCAACAACTGTGGATTTCCAATCTAGGGTACCTGTGGAACAAGGGGACCAAGTCCAAAAGTCACAAGCAAGTCGTAGATGGGCAGATGCCCAGGAAATGCCAGCTGCGGGTGCAAAGAAGCTTCTACTGGACAGAAGAAGCTGAGGTTTCTGCAGGAACGAAAAGGGCTAGAGACTTCCCCTTTGGTGGACGGATCCCTCTCGCCTTGGAGAGTCGTGCAGAAGTGTTTTCCCGCTGAAAGGACGCCAACAAGCCTTGCGAGTCGCAAATCGTGCGTTTGGCATTTTTGGACGCTGCTGGGGCCCAGGAGGGACCAGGAGGTCGCAAATTGGACCTGAAGAGAGAGGGGACGTCGAGCAAGACAAAGAGCCCTCACTGAAGCAGGTAGCACCCGGAGAAGTGCCAGAAACAGGCACTACGAGGATGCGTGAAACGGTGCTCGCCGAAGTTGCACAAAGGAGTCCCACGTCGCCGGAGACCAACTTAGAAAGTCGTGCAATGCAGGTTAGAGTGTCGTGGACCCAGGCTTGGCTGTGCACAAAGGATTTCCGCCGGAAGTGTACAGGGGCCGGAGTAGCTGCAAAGTCGCGGTTCCCAGCAATGCAGCCCAGCGAGGTGAGGCAAGGACTTACCTCCACCAAACTTGGACTGAAGAGTCACTGGAATGTGGGGGTCACTTGGACAGAGTCGCTGGATTCGAGGGACCTCGCTCGTCGTGCTGAGAGGAGACCCAAGGGACCGGTAATGCAGCTTTTTGGTGCCTGCGGTTGCAGGGGGAAGATTCCGTCGACCCACGGGAGATTTCTTCGGAGCTTCTGGTGCAGAGAGGAGGCAGACTACCCCCACAGCATGCACAAGCAGGAAAACAGTCGAGAAGGCGGCAGGATCAGCGTTACAGAGTTGCAGTAGTCGTCTTTGCTACTATGTTGCAGGTTTGCAGGCTTCCAGCGCGGTCAGCAGTCGATTCCTTGGCAGAAGGTGAAGAGAGAGATGCAGAGGAACTCGGATGAGCTCTTGCATTCGTTATCTAAAGTTTCCCCAGAGACAGAGACCCTAAATAGCCAGAAAAGAGGGTTTGGCTACCTAGGAGAGAGGATAGGCTACTAACACCTGAAGGAGCCTATCAGCAGGAGTCTCTGACGTCACCTGGTGGCACTGGCCACTCAGAGCAGTCCAGTGTGCCAGCAGCACCTCTGTTTCCAAGATGGCAGAGGTCTGGAGCACACTGGAGGAGCTCTGGAGACCTCCCAGGGGAGGTGCAGGTCAGGGGAGTGGTCACTCCCCTTTCCTTTGTCCAGTTTCGCGCCAGAGCAGGGGCTAAGGGGTCCCTGAACCGGTGTAGACTGGCTTATGCAGAATTGGGCACCTCTGTGCCCAACAAAGCATTTCCAGAGGCTGGGGGAGGCTACTCCTCCCCTGCCTTCACACCATTTTCCAAAGGGAGAGGGTGTCACACCCTCTCTCAGAGGAAGTTCTTTGTTCTGCCATCCTGGGCCAGGCCTGGCTGGACCCCAGGAGGGCAGCTGCCTGTCTGAGGGGTTGGCAGCAGCAGCAGCTGCAGTGAAACCCCAGGAAGGGCAGTTTGGCAGTACCAGGGTCTGTGCTACAGACCACTGGGATCATGGGATTGTGCCTACTATGCCAGGATGGCACAGAGGGGGCAATTCCATGATCATAGACATGTTACATGGCCATATTCGGAGTTACCATTGTGAAGCTACATATAGGTAGTGACCTATATGTAGTGCACGCGTGTAATGGTGTCCCCGCACTCACAAAGTTCAGGGAATTGGCTCTGAACAATGTGGGGGCACCTTGGCTAGTGCCAGGGTGCCCTCACACTAAGTAACTTTGCACCTAACCTTTACCAGGTAAAGGTTAGACATATAGGTGACTTATAAGTTACTTAAGTGCAGTGTAAAATGGCTGTGAAATAACGTGGACGTTATTTCACTCAGGCTGCAGTGGCAGGCCTGTGTAAGAATTGTCAGAGCTCCCTATGGGTGGCAAAAGAAATGCTGCAGCCCATAGGGATCTCCTGGAACCCCAATACCCTGGGTACCTCAGTACCATATACTAGGGAATTATAAGGGTGTTCCAGTAAGCCAATGTAAATTGGTAAAATTGGTCACTAGCCTGTTAGTGACAATTTGAAAGTAATGAGAGAGCATAACCACTGAGGTTCTGGTTAGCAGAGCCTCAGTGAGACAGTTAGGCACCACACAGGGAACATATACATGCACACCTATGAGCACTGGGGCCCTGTGTGACAGGGTCCCAGTGACACATACATATAGGCCACAAACCTATGAGCACTGGGGTCCTGACCAGCAGGATCCCAGTGACACATAACAAACATACTGAAAACATAGTGTTTTCACTATGAGCACTGAGGCCTGGCTATCAGGATCCCAGTGAGACAGTGAAAACAGTGACAAACACCCTGACATACACTCACAAACAGGCCAAAAGTGGGGGTAACAAGGCTAGAAAGAGGCTACCTTCTCACGCAACCCCCCCCAAACGAAGGACAATAAGGCTAACCTTGGCCAGTTGAGACTTTATTGTCTAAGTGGTGATAAGTAGAGAGTAGCTCTGCAATAGACTGGTTACTCCCTTTATCATCCACTATATGGTTACTTCCCTGTGGGGATGTAAACCACCCTGTTTGAAGTTTTTTAGCTAAGCAACAATGTGAAGATGTATTTTCAGAGTTTCTATCAGTAAGTTTTAGTTTAGAGCAGTGGGAATTGTCCACTGAACCTATTTGTAATGATGGAAATGCCAGACAGGGATGCTGTCTCAATAAAGCCATAGCTGGGCAAAAACTTTGTCCATATGGCTGGAAGAGAGAACAGGGATTCTGTTTCTCTTGAGTTGGAGCAGGGCAGGGATGCTGTCCTATGAGCTCCACACTAGGGCAGGGATGCTGTCCTAAGTGTTGTGAGGTAGTGCAGGGTTTCTGCACTAAAGTTTCTCTGGGAGGGTTGGAGGGATGCTCCATGTTAACTAAAATGGTGCTGTTTTTCTCACCAATGTTAGTTATCCCACAGAGAGGTACTTCCACCTCAGGGAGTCCAGCTTTGCCAGCTGATGATTCCCTTGGAACAGGTGCCACCCCAGGAGAGGTTTCTCCCACCACAGGAATAGTATCCTGAATGGTAGGGTGGTTAGGGGATACTGTGATACCCTTTTTACCTGTTGATGGAGAGGGATCCTGAGTTTTCAGGCCTTCTCTCCTTTGCTTTTTCATTTCACTTGAAATGAGAGGGAACAATTCCTCAGGGATGCCCAGCATGGCTGCATGGGCATAAAACTCTACATCAGCCCAACCTGAGGCCTCTAGGTCATTACCTAAGAGACAGTCTACAGGTAAGCTAGGTGATACCACCACCTGCTTAGGGCCAGTAACTCCACCCCAACTAAACTGAATTATAGCTAAGGGAAGAAACTTAGTGGAGTTATGGACATCAATAATCTTATACTGTTGTCCAATGATGTGTTGTTCAGGAGGCACTAGGTTTTCAGTCACCAAAGTGAAACTGGCACCTGTGTTCCTGTAGGCCAAGGCCTCAACACCATTTTTGAAACTGTCTGCTTGTACTTATCCATTGTAAGGGGACAAGCAGCCAGTGTGGCAAGGCCAGTGCCACTAGGTGTGACAGAAACTGTCTTGGGAGTGACTACCCCAGTTTCTACTATGGACCCAAAAGTGAACCCAACTACACCCTTTGCTTGACTGTTGCCAGCAGTCCCACCACTAGTACCACTACTGCTAGGGGCACTAGAGCTTGATGTATTAGTGGTGGTAGGCTCAGGGGGTTTACCTGGACAGGACTTATCCCCTGGCCTATGGCCTCTGTTTTTACACACAAAGCACCAAGGCTTTTTAATGTGTGCAGGTTGGGAAGAAGAGGAAGAATTTGTTTTATCCCCACCCTCTGAAGAGTGTTTAAGATTTGAAGTGGGATCTTTGGTTTTACCCTTATCCCCATGCTTATCTTGAGATTTTTCACCATCTTTCTTCTTATTGCCATCTTTGTCACCCCCTGTATGAACTTTTCTGTTCACCCTTGTTCTGACCCATTTGTCTGCCTTCTTTCCCAATTCTTGGGGAGAGGTCAGATCAGAGTCTACCAGGTACTGGTGCAACAAATCAGACACACAATTATTAAGTATATGCTCTCTCAGGATTGTGTTATACAGGCTTTCATAATCAGTAACTTTACTGCCATGTAACCACCCCTCCAAGGCCTTCACTGAATGGTCAATGAAATCAACCCAGTCTTGTGAAGACTCCTTTTTGGTCTCTCTGAACTTTATCCTGTACTGTTCAGTGGTTAAGCCATAACCATCCAGGAGTGCATTCTTAAGAACTTGGAAATTATTAGCATCATTTTCTTTCACAGTAAGGAGCCTATCCCTACCTTTTCCACTAAATGATAGCCATAGGATAGCAGCCCACTGCCTTTGAGGGACATCCTGTACAACACAGGCCCTCTCAAGTGCAGCAAACCACTTGTTAATGTCATCCCCCTCCTTATAAGGGGGAACTATCTTGTGCAGATTCCTGGAATCATGCTCTTTTGCAGGATGACTATGGGGAATACTGCTGCTGCCACCATGGGTATCTAAACCCAACTTCTGTCTTTCCTTCTCTAATTCAAAAGACTGTCTATCCAAATCCAGCTGTTGCTTTTTAAGCTTCAGTCTGGTTTGTTCCACCCTCAACTTATTGAGTTCCCTCTCTAACATTCTGTCATCAGGGTTGGTGGGAGGGACATTTCTAGAAACAGAGCTATGATGGGAATGAACAGAAGGAGACCTGTCCCTTACAGAAGGCACCCTAACAGCTTGGTTTACAGAAACATTACTACCAGTATGGTGAGAATAAATGCTTTTGCTATGATGTGAGACAACACTATTTATTTGGTGTGGCTCATCATCATTACCATCTATGCTAGATTGTCTAGTAATGGGCAGGCTAGGAAGTTTCTTTCCTGAATCTTTTCCTGGGGGAGTCCCTGAATCAGATTGGGAACTATTAGGTACTTTTTCAACAGATGGGGCACCTATGGCCTTATCCTGTTCTCTAAGCATGTTAAGTAACAGTTCCAAGGAAGGATTTTTCCCTACACTCAAACCTCTCTCTATACAGAGACTCCTTGCTCTTTTCCAGCTAAGGTTGTCATATGCAAGTTTGGACAGATCAACAGTTTGGCCTGTGCCAGACATTTTTTAGAGAGAGTTAAAGTGATAGAAAGAGAGAAAAAAGTTTTCAGAACTTTTTGGAAAGACAGAAAAAACTTTTTAAACTTTTAAGAACTTTTTGAAAGTTTAGAAGTACTTTTCAGCACTTAGGAAAGAGTGAAAAGAGGAAATGCAAAACTTTTTGGCTATGTGTATATACACTGACTTTGTTTTGTATATTTTTCTCTTATGAAAAGTACAATGACAAGAGTGGTAAGTAGTCTCAAGCACTTATCCCACCACTGCACAACCAATGTAGGAGGCTGGACTGGCTTGTAGTGAGTACCAAGGGGTACTTGCACCTTGCACCAGGCCCAGTTATCCCTTATTAGTGTATAGAGTGTCTAGCAGCTTAGGCTGATAGATAATGGTAGCTTAGCAGAGCAGCTTAGGCTGAACTAGGAGACGTGTGAAGCTACTACAGTACCACTTAGTGTCATATGCACAATATCATAAGAAAACACAATACACAGTTATACTAAAAATAAAGGTACTTTATTTTTATGACAATATGCCAAAGTATCTTAGAGTGTACCCTCAGTGAGAGGATAGGAAATATACACAAGATATATATACACAATAGCAAAAATATGCAGTATAGTCTTAGAAAACAGTGCAAACAATGTATAGTTACAATAGGATGCAATGGGGAAACATAGGGATAGGGGCAACACAAACCATATACTCCAAAAGTGGAATGCGAACCACGAATGGACCCCAAACCTATGTGACCTTGTAGAGGGTCGCTGGGACTATTAGAAAATAGTGAGAGTTAGAAAAATAACCCTCCCCAAGACCCTGAAAAGTGAGTGCAAAGTGCACTAAAGTTCCCCTAAGGACAAAATAGTCATGTTAGAGGAATAATGCAGGAAAGACACAAACCAGCAATGCAACAACTGTGGATTTCCAATCTAGGGTACCTGTGGAACAAGGGGACCAAGTCCAAAAGTCACAAGCAAGTCGTAGATGGGCAGATGCCCAGGAAATGCCAGCTGCGGGTGCAAAGAAGCTTCTACTGGACCGAAGAAGCTGAGGTTTCTGCAGGAACGAAAAGGGCTAGAGACTTCCCCTTTGGTGGACGGATCCCTCTCGCCTTGGAGAGTCGTGCAGAAGTGTTTTCCCGCTGAAAGGACGCCAACAAGCCTTGCTATTCGCAAATCGTGCGTTTGGCGTTTTTGGACGCTGCTGGGGCCCAGGAGGGACCAGGAGGTCGCAAATTGGACCTGAAGAGAGAGGGGACGTCGAGCAAGACAAAGAGCCCTCACTGAAGCAGGTAGCACCCGGAGAAGTGCCAGAAACAGGCACTACGAGGATGCGTGAAACGGTGCTCGCCGAAGTTGCACAAAGGAGTCCCACGTCGCCGGAGACCAACTTAGAAAGTCGTGCAATGCAGGTTAGAGTGCCGTGGACCCAGGCTTGGCTGTGCACAAAGGATTTCCGCCGGAAGTGTACAGGGGCCGGAGTAGCTGCAAAGTCACGGTTCCCAGCAATGCAGCCCAGCGAGGTGAGGCAAGGACTTACCTCCACCAAACTTGGACTGAAGAGTCACTGGACTGTGGGGGTCACTTGGACAGAGTCGCTGGATTCGAGGGACCTCGCTCGTCGTGCTGAGAGGAGACCCAAGGGACCGGTAATGCAGCTTTTTGGTGCCTGCGGTTGCAGGGGGAAGATTCCGTCGACCCACGGGAGATTTCTTCGGAGCTTCTGGTGCAGAGAGGAGGCAGACTACCCCCACAGCATGCACAAGCAGGAAAACAGTCGAGAAGGCGGCAGGATCAGCGTTACAGAGTTGCAGTAGTCGTCTTTGCTACTATGTTGCAGGTTTGCAGGCTTCCAGCGCGGTCAGCAGTCGATTCCTTGGCAGAAGGTGAAGAGAGAGATGCAGAGGAACTCGGATGAGCTCTTGCATTCGTTATCTAAAGTTTCCCCAGAGACAGAGACCCTAAATAGCCAGAAAAGAGGGTTTGGCTACCTAGGAGAGAGGATAGGCTACTAACACCTGAAGGAGCCTATCAGCAGGAGTCTCTGACGTCACCTGGTGGCACTGGCCACTCAGAGCAGTCCAGTGTGCCAGCAGCACCTCTGTTTCCAAGATGGCAGAGGTCTGGAGCACACTGGAGGAGCTCTGGAGACCTCCCAGGGGAGGTGCAGGTCAGGGGAGTGGTCACTCCCCTTTCCTTTGTCCAGTTTCGCGCCAGAGCAGGGGCTAAGGGGTCCCTGAACCGGTGTAGACTGGCTTATGCAGAATTGGGCACCTCTGTGCCCAACAAAGCATTTCCAGAGGCTGGGGGAGGCTACTCCTCCCCTGCCTTCACACCATTTTCCAAAGGGAGAGGGTGTCACACCCTCTCTCAGAGGAAGTTCTTTGTTCTGCCATCCTGGGCCAGGCCTGGCTGGACCCCAGGAGGGCAGCTGCCTGTCTGAGGGGTTGGCAGCAGCAGCAGCTGCAGTGAAACCCCAGGAAGGGCAGTTTGGCAGTACCAGGGTCTGTGCTACAGACCACTGGGATCATTGGATTGTGCCAACTATGCCAGGATGGCACAGAGGGGGCAATTCCATGATCATAGACATGTTACATGGCCATATTCGGAGTTACCATTGTGAAGCTACATATAGGTAGTGACCTATATGTAGTGCACGCGTGTAATGGTGTCCCCGCACTCACAAAGTTCAGGGAATTGGCTCTGAACAATGTGGGGGCACCTTGGCTAGTGCCAGGGTGCCCTCACACTAAGTAACTTTGCACCTAACCTTTACCAGGTAAAGGTTAGACATATAGGTGACTTATAAGTTACTTAAGTGCAGTGTAAAATGGCTGTGAAATAACGTGGACGTTATTTCACTCAGGCTGCAGTGGCAGGCCTGTGTAAGAATTGTCAGAGCTCCCTATGGGTGGCAAAAGAAATGCTGCAGCCCATAGGGATCTCCTGGAACCCCAATACCCTGGGTACCTCAGTACCATATACTAGGGAATTATAAGGGTGTTCCAGTAAGCCAATGTAAATTGGTAAAATTGGTCACTAGCCTGTTAGTGACAATTTGAAAGTAATGAGAGAGCATAACCACTGAGGTTCTGGTTAGCAGAGCCTCAGTGAGACAGTGAGACAGTTAGGCACCACACAGGGAACATATACATGCACACCTATGAGCACTGGGGCCCTGTGTGACAGGGTCCCAGTGACACATACATATAGGCCACAAACCTATGAGCACTGGGGTCCTGACCAGCAGGATCCCAGTGACACATAACAAACATACTGAAAACATAGTGTTTTCACTATGAGCACTGAGGCCTGGCTATCAGGATCCCAGTGAGACAGTGAAAACAGTGACAAACACCCTGACATACACTCACAAACAGGCCAAAAGTGGGGGTAACAAGGCTAGAAAGAGGCTACCTTCTCACATTTACTCTTTTCTCCATATTACTCTGTTAAGTCATTTTCTTCTTTTGCATTGATCAGTCACACTTCCATTGCGTCTCTGTATATGTATATTCACATAGATGCACACTACACACATGCATACCACACACACACACATATATATATACTTAACAGTGAGTAAATATACATTTGTTAAACAGTTTTAAAGAGTATGTGTATAATCTATTGTTATGACATAGTAGCAATACATATTTCCTAAAAAACTGTACATATCTAGAATATGCACACAATCAGAATACAAATATTTATCAACACAGGCATATGCAGTCCATTCCTGTTTGAATATGGTGGTTCTGAAGACAAGATAGTTATCCATGCATCTTATATTTGGGGTAATGAATTCCATAGTTGGCTGCTTGAACGGAGAAGGATGTACCACCTTTAGTCTTTTTCTTGTATGGTGGCGATCTAAGGCAGGGTGCCAATCTTGAGCTGAGGTTACTTTGTTGAATTTATTTGGTTATTTTATTTCTGCTAAAAGCGGTCCTGTTCCATGTATAGCTTTGTGGGTGATACAGAGCAGCTTGAAGGTGGATCTTCTGGCAACGGGTAACCAGTGTAGTGCTCTCAAGGCAGGGGAGATGTGGGTTTGTGACTTTATATGTAATTGTAGCCTGGTAGCAGAGTTCTGAATACGTTGTAGTTTTTTCATAATAGATAGAGATGATCCATGGTAGAGGCTATTGGCATAATCCAGTTTGGATAGTACAAGAGAGATAGTAGCCTGCATCTTGTGTGGAAATACGAGGTGGGGGAAGAGGCATCACAGAGTCTTCAAGGTGATGAAGTTTGTTCGTGCTAATTTGTCCACTTGGGCATTCATTGTTAACCTGGAGTCCATGGTAATTCCAAGGTTTTTAACATCCTTGGATAGTTGAGGAGATGGTCTGAGATTGTCAGGCCAGGCAAACAGTGGGTCATAGTTTTTCCAAACACCACATGTGAGTATTTCCGTTTCGGAAGCATTTAGTTTGAGATGGCTCCAAGTCATCCACTGATCAACGGCTCTGAGGCAACTGAAGAGTTTTCAATGTCTTTGGGGCATTCTAATTTAAGTAGTTTTTGTGTGTCATCTTCATAGTTGTAGCACGTGAGTTGGAAATCATTCATCACTTCTGGTAATGATATCATGTAGATTTGGAGAAAGGTGGAGAATAGATAATATTAGTTTTGTTTTGAAGGTAGGATGTAATCCAGTCTAGAGCAGTCCCTTCTATGCCGGCTTTGTGGAGTCTTTGAATTAGGGTGTCATGGTCAATCGTATCAAAGGCAGCCGAGAGGTCCAAGAGAAGTAGTGCAGTCGACTCTGTTTTTAAGATCATCCCAGATTGCTATGCATGCCAGTGCCTCTTCCTGTGCGGAATCCAGTTTGGTAGTCTGAAAGTATGGAATTGTCTTCAATGAATTGTGACATATGGGCGAATGCTGCTCTTTCTTTCAGTTTGCCCAGGAAAGGTCCATTTGTGATTGGTCTGTAGTTGTTGGGGTCCTGTGGGTCTATGTTTGTTTTCTTTAATAACAGACGTATGTATGCCTTTTTCAGGTCTTCAGGAAAAGTTCCTGTAGTTAAAGAGTTGTTGATGATTCTTCTTACAGGTGTGCAGCAGAAGTAGATAAAAGAATGCTCTTGAAGCTGTGAGGTGGTCAAGGGTCAGAAGGGCAGCCGGAAGGCCTGCTTGGCTTGACCAAATCCATAAATTCACCTTATGATATTTGTTTGAAGGACTGTAGAGGCTGGGTTAGTTTATTCTTAGAGGGGATTTTAGGAAAGGGTTGGTGCTGATGGTTCTCTTCTGTTTTAAATAGGAGTCCAATGCGTCTGCCTTGGTTGTGTAATGAGTTGTCAGCTTGTGAAAACTTGAGTAGTGGGATGACTTCCTTCCACGCATTTAGGTTTTCGAAATTCATTGAGAATTTTATAAAATTCTTTGGTTGCAGATTTAGGCCCTCATTCTGACCCTGGCGGTCGGTGATAATGCGGCGGCCAAGCCGCCAACAGGCCGGCGGTCCAAAATATGCAATTCTGACCCTGGCGGGAACCGCCAACACAGCCCGCCGCATTAACACTCCGACCGCCACGGTGGCACAAACAAACAGCGCGGCGGTCCCCGCCAACAGCCAGGCGGCAGACAATGTACCGCCCACCCTATCACGACCCACCAATCCGCCACCTTTTCCGGGGCGGGAGCACCGCCGATAAAAACATGGCGGAAACAGACTACGAACGGGAAAACGCTCACCTCTACGCACTCCACGCGAGATTCCGGCAGTATGGAACCCGAGTTGCAGGTCATCCCCGCACTCCTATACCTGCTCCTGTACCAGGAGCACGCCCGGCGGCGCGGAAGACATCGGTGAGTACTGCACCTACGACACAGGGGAGGGAAAAGATTACCGGCACACACCCACCCACCCATACCCACTACAACACACACATCAATGCATTCCCACAGATCACTGTCACAACCCACAAACCCCCCCCTTCCGAAATAATGCAAAGACCAAAAGAAGAGATCATAAACGGGCAGATATATTGAAATATGGACACCAGTAATCCCAATTAATAAATAAACTATGTACAAAATATATACAGCTACTAAATGTAGTCCAACCACTGTCCGTGGACCACAGGGGTCCTGTGCAAAGGGGCAAGGCCCAGTCCCACGACAAGAACTCCACGGAGAGAACACTGCAGGGGCATCAGAAAGAAAATAGGACAGGCACCTCAGGGGGAAGGGAAGGGGGGGCACCTCAGCCACTTGAGTACACGACGCCAGATCCACGAGGGGACTCCATGACCACTGGCCCATCCTGGGGAGTGCAAAGCCACAGTCCATACAGTCCATACAGTGGGTGGCCTGCCCACTGGGCCATCCTGGGGAGTGCAAAGCCACAGTCCATACAGTCCATACAGTGGGTGGCCTGCCCACTGGGCCATCCTGGGGAGTGCAAAGCCACAGTCCATACAGTCCATACAGTGGGTGGCCTGCCCACTGGGCCATCCTGGGGAGTGCAAAGCCACAGTCCATACAGTCCATACAGTGGGTGGCCTGCCTACTGGGCCATCCTGGGGAGAGCAAAGCCACAGTCCAAACAGTCCATAACAGACCCCACTGCCACTGGAGGAGGCATGTTGGCCAGAGGACATCCTGCAGCCCTGCCCGAGACAGATCCTGCCCTGCCACGTCTGCCAAAGGGCCAGCGGTTCTTGCCTGGAAGGGCCCAGTTCAGCGCTTCTTGCCTTGAAGGGCCCAGTTCAGCGCTTCTTGCCTTGAAGGGCCCAGTTCAGCGGGTCTTGCCTTGAAGGGCCCAGTTCAGTGGTTCTTGAGACGGCGGGGCCCAGTTCAGTGGTTCTTGAGACGGCGGGGCCCAGCGGAGCGGTGCTTGAGACGGCGGGGCCCAGTTCAGCGGTTCTTGAGACGGCGGGGCCCAGTTCAGCGGTGCTTGAGACGGCGGGGCCCAGCGGAGCGGTGCTTGAGACGGCGGGGCCCAGTTCAGCGGTTCTTGAGACGGCGGGGCCCAGTTCAGCGGTGCTTGAGACGGCGGGGCCCAGTGGAGCGGTGCTTGAGACGGCGGGGCCCAGTTCAGCGGTTCTTGAGACGGCGGGGCCCAGTTCAGCGGTGCTTGAGACGGCGGGGCCCAGTTCAGCGGTGCTTGAGACGGCGGGGCCCAGCGGAGCGGTGCTGGAGACGGCGGGGCCCAGTTCAGCGGTGCTTGAGACGGCGGGGCCCAGTTCAGCGGGGCTTGAGACGGCGGCCGGTCTATGGCCAACTGCTCATTGCCTGGTGGTGCCCTCCTGGGCAGCGGGGATGGTGCTCCTTCAATGCCCACCTGGGCTGTGGGTGGTGGGGCCCTCCTGGCCAGCTGGGCTGGGTCCTCCCTGGGCAGCGGCTATGGGGGTGGTGGGCTCCTCCTGGGCAGCAGGCCTGCAGCCTGACCTCTCCGACTTGCTGCCCTTGCCCTCCTTAGTCGGGAGTCTGTGGCCCTTTCCTCCCTTTGGAGCTGTGGCTGGTGACTGTCTCTGGGTGGTGTCCGGGGGGGATGTAGAAGCCGGGCTCCTGCGGCGCCCCTTCCGCCTTCTGCTCCTCTTCCCAGGGGGTGGGCTGGCTGTCCCCTTGCTGCTGGGCGAAGATCCAGACATGCGGGCTGGTGGGCTCCAATACCCCTGCACCCTTGTCAAGGGGGCTGCAGGGCTGGTGGTGGCTGAGGTGCTCTTCTTACCCCGACGAGAAGGAGGGGGGGGCTCAGGGTCAGGAAAGAAGTTAGCAGTGGCGAGGAAGAGTTTCTTGGGACAATGGAGAGTGGTAGGTACAGTGGGAATGGGAGTGGAGGGAGAGGATGTGGTTGTAGGTGAGTCACGTTTGCTGTCTTTGGGTGCAGGTGCAGGAGGGATAGGCTGTCGTGAGGTGGATGGCTGTTGGGTGGGTGGGTGGCTGCGTTTGTGTGGTGTGGAAGAGGGGGTGACAGACACAGTGGGAGAGGACACAGGGGACGTGTAAATGGCAGTGGGGGTGGTGACTGCACGTGTGCGGACTGGAGTGGAGGGTGTGCTGGTGATGGAAACACTGGCTGATGGTAAGGTGAATGGAGGTGTGAGTGTAGACGTCACAGGGAGAGAGGAGGGAGACGAGGAGGTGGGGGTCACAGAGGTGGTAGTGACTGTTGGCATGTCTGCATCGGAATGTTGCGTGTGTGAATGTCTGCGTGATCTGTGGTGCTTATGTTTGGATGAGCTTCTCTTGGGTGTTGAGGTGTGTGCAGGCTGGTCTGATGGTGTGGGTGGGACAGGCAGAGGAACAGGAGACTGGGAGGAGGGAGTTAGTAGAGGGAGGCAGGAGACAGGGACAATGGCTGCCGTCAGTGCTGAGGCCAGAGCCTGGAACGATCGCTGATGGGCAGCCTGACCCGAATGAATGCCCTCCAGGTACGCATTGCTGCGATGAACCTCCCTCTCCACCCCCTGGATGGCATTCAAAAGGGTAGTCTGCCCAACAATGAGCGTTCGGAGGAGGTCAATGACCTCCTCACTGAGGGCAGCGGGGGTAACAGGGGCAGGGCCTGAGGTGCCTGGGGCGAAGGAGATGCCCGGCTTCCTGGCAGAGCGGGCACGGGGCGAACGCTGAGGGGCTGCTGGGAGGGCGGAGATGATGCGCTGGGTGGCGGCTGTACCTGTAATGGCGGGGGGCACGGATGGTGCCACCCCCGCAAGGGAGCTCCCTTCCGAGGACGTGTCCGTGTCGCTGCAGGGTCCAGTCGTCCCCGTTGTGGAGCTCCCCTCGCCCTCCGTCTCACTGGTCCAGTCTGACTCTGTGGCATGGCCCTCCTGGGCCATGTGAGATGCAGCTCCCTCCTGCCCCGATGCCACTTCTCCTCCGCCTGATGATGCTGATGCACACAAGCACAGAAAGACAAACAAAAAGGGGGGGGGAGAGAGAAATAAAGGGATATTGAGTACATGGATCTCCGGTACAGTTAGCGGACATGACAGACACAGATGCCCCCTGCACTAAGTTGCGCACTTGGGGTCCGCTACGCATTCCGTGGAACATGCCCTACACGCCTAGAGTTGACATCTGCACCCATGGATGACACGGCCCAGGGATGGCTGTACTGACAAACTACTGAGGGTGGTGGCTGGGGACACAGGGGCTTACGGGGGTGCCCAGCCTACAGATATCGCCCTGGCCTAGGGGGACCCACAGCCCTCCTCCCCCACCCAGACACCTCCACTGCGCGACAACAGAGTAGATAATGCTTGTACTCACCCCCTTGTGTCTGCTGTGCTGCCCTCACGCGCCCATCCAAATCAGGGTAGGCCACCGCCAGGATCCGGAACATCAGGGGGGTCAGTTGACGGCAGGCACCCCGCCTACGTTGGGAGGCCATCCCCAGCAGAGACTCGGCGGTCTTCTTGGTCCCGCGGCGGATGTCCTCCCACCTCTTGCGGCAGTGGGTGCCCCGTCGATGGTGGACCCCCAGGGTCCGGACTTCCTTGGCGATGGCACGCCAAATCCCGATCTTCTCATGGGCGCGGACCTATGTGACACGTACAGGGAGGGAGAAATACCACGTTCAAGTTTGTCTGCATTTTCGTTGCCAGTGGCCCAACGCCCCCCATCCCCGCCAGGCCCCCCGCCATGCCCCAACATGCCCCCCCATCCCCGCCAGGCCCCCAAGCCAGGCCCAACGCCCCCCATCCCCGCCAGGCCCCCCGCCATGCCCCCCACCAGGCCCAACATGCCCCCCCATCCCCGCCAGGCCCCCCGCCATGCCCCAACATGCCCCCCCATCCCCGCCAGGCCCCCCGCCAGGCCCCCAAGCCAGGCCCAACGCCCCCCATCCCCGCCAGGCCCCCCGCCATGCCCCCAAGCCAGCCAGTGGCCCCAAATCCAGATTGAATTAAACTCACTTGTTGGTCTGGAGGACCGTAGAGTAGCGCATACTGGGGGAGGACCCCATCCACAAGTTTCTCCTACTCCTCTCCAGTGAAGGCAGGGGCCCTTTCCCCAGGCGCAGCAGCCATTGTCCCTTCCAGACCAAGGTCACAGCAACACTTGCAGTATAGGTCCTCTCCTGTGAAAGTTCAAGTCGCAAGTGGATAAGTAGATAGAAAATGGCGGTCACGTCCGCGGCGGTGCGTACCGCGGCGGTGCGTACCGCCACCGCCGGCGCCCTTCGCCATTGGCTCCTGAAACCCATAGGCTTCAATGTTAACCAATGCGGCTTCGCGCCGCGGTCTTCGCCCGCCGCCCGCCGCGGTGTGCCACGCCAGCGCATTGACCTCACATCCCATTGTCACACTTCACAGGTCAGGCAGCCGCCATTTCGAGGGTCCACATGGCTCAATTTCAACTGCGTCACACAGGCCTAGGCCTTGCATAGCCACTCAGACACGCCATTCACTGCATAGAGAATCGTTTACTGTGCTAGCTGTGAGTACGTACCTGTGGGTTGCTTGACTGTGTGCTCCATGTTGTCCTTCCTAGGCACCGTCCGCTGGGTTTGGCGAGGAGACGGATGAATCCTCCCGTGTACCGACCGCTGGTGGACCTGTCGACAATGGAAGAACGCCACATTATCCTGACCTACCGTCTTAACCGTGCCACTATACATGAACTGTGTGCCCAGCTGGAGCCCGACCTGATGTCCCCCATCCGCCAACCCACAGGGATTCCCCCTCTGGTGCAGGTCCTGTCAGTACTCCATTTCTTGGCAAGTGGGTCATTTCAGACAACAGTGGGAATTGCTTCTGGGATGTCTCAGCCCATGTTTTCGAAGGTGTTATCCAGAGTGTTGTCTGCCCTGATGAAATACGTGAGGAGCTACATCATTTTCCCTGAGGTGGGCGAATTGGCTGCAGTGAAGGGTGATTTCTACACCCTTGGACATATTCCCAACGTCATTGGTGCCATTGATGGGACCCATGTGGCTTTGGTTCCCCCAAGAGACAGGGAGCAGGTGTACAGGAACAGAAAAAGTTACCATTCAATGAACATCCAGGTGGTGTGTTTGGCTGACCAGTACATCTCGCATGTAAATGCCAAATTCCCAGGGTCAGTGCATGACGCCTACATCCTGAGGAATAGCAGCATCCCTTTCGTGATGGAACAGCTAGAGAGACACCGTGTATGGCTATTGGGGGACTCTGGGTACCCCAACCTGTCGTGGCTACTGACCCCAGTAAGGAATCCCCGGACCAGGGCAGAGGAACGGTACAATGAGGCCCATGGGCGTACTAGGAGGGTGATCGAACGCACCTTTGGCCTCCTAAAGGCCAGGTTTCGGTGCCTGCATATGACAGGTGGATCCCTAATGTACTCACCTAAGAAGGTGTGTCACATCATCGTGGCCTGCTGCATGCTTCACAACCTGGCTTTGCGCCGCCAGGTGCCTTTCCTGCAGGAGGATGGTCGAGACGGTGGTGTTGTGGCAGCGGTGGAACCTGAGGAGAGTGACGAGGAGGAAGACGACGGGGCTGAAACAGACAACAGGGACAGAATCATTGAACAGTACTTCCAATAGGACACAGGTAACAATTCAAAGATAATTTAGTAAATGTGAACTACTCTCCTGCATCTCTGCTGCCTGTCTATTTGCCCCAGTGTATGATGACTGATTTGTGGCTTTTCCCTCCCTATTTCAGATCTGGGGTCCCCACTACGAGTCCTGTGCTTCGTTTCCCCATGGACTACAGCTTTGTGGCAGCTGTTTGTTGACTTCACTATGTACAAGGACATATTTGCACTGTCATGTCAATTACAATATTTTGAAATCACAGCCAGACTCCAGATAGTTTTGTGCAAAATAGGTGTTTATTTAAGTGCTCAAAATGGGATGGGTGGTTTCAAGTGGGTGGGGGCTATGGTGAAGGAATGTCCATGGCAGAGTCCAGAGTAACAGTCACACAGGTGCATTGTCCAGAGGCCTGTGGAGAGATGGAGCATGGGCAGTTCAAGGATGGACAGGGTGACAATGTGGGACAGTGGGATGACATCAGGTGGTATCCTTTGCTGGCGGGGGTCTTGACATCCTACTCTGTCTTCTTGCGAGATCTCAGGGCCCTCTTGCGGGGTGGTTCTTCTCCTGCAGGAGGTGGGGGTCTGGTGGGCTGCTGCTGTGCGGGGGCCTCCTGTCCACTAGCGCCGGCGGAGGTGGTTGGCTGTTCTTGGTCCAGGCTAGTGGCAGGGGCCCTTGGGTGTTGTTGAGTGTCCGTCCTGGTGTTGATGAGGTCCTGCAGCAGCCCTACCATGGTAACCAGGGTGGAGGTGAGGGCTCTGATGTCCTCCCTGTACCCCCGATAGTGTTCCTCCTGCAGTACCTGGATCTCCTGGAACCGGGCCAGTACCGTCGCCATCGTCTCCTGGGAGCGGTTGTATGCTCCCATGATGGTGGTGAGGGCCTCGTGGAGAGTGGGTTCCCTGGGCCCGTCCCCCCCCTGTCGCACAGCTGCCCTCCGAGTTGCCCTGTTTCCCTGGGCCTCTGCCCCCTGGCCGGTGTGCCCACTACCACTGCCCCCAGGTCCCTGTTGTTGTTGGGGTGGTGGGTTATCCTGGGTGCCCTGTAGTGGTAGACACACCGCAGATTGACGCGCCCTGGAGACAGAGGCATGGGCCCGCTGGGTGGGAGCTGTGCTGGTGTTCCCAGAGGGGTTTGGGTCTGTAGTGGCCTGGGCCTGTGTGAGGGGAACCGACTGTCCAGAGGTCCCCGATGGTCCGGGCTGGTCATTGGTGTCCAGGTCGACAGAGCTGCTGTCATCGCTGACGGCCTCTTGGGTGGGGGGTGTGGAGAATTCTGGGCCCTCCGCGGCGGTGTGTTGACGGTCGGGTCCTGCAGGGGTATAGAGGTATGGTTATAGTTTCAATGTGTGGCATATGGGTGTATCTGTGGGTTCCCGTGTCCCCAAGTGCTGGCATTCGTGTGTGGGGGCTTTGGTGAGGGTGGCTTGTGGGGGGGATGTGTATATGCATTGGGCATGCTTTGGTGATGGGTGTCCATGCTTAGTGGACGCATGCAGGCCTAGGTTTTTGGATGTGTGGGTTGTGATGGTGAGACATTGGCAGGGAATAGGTGTGCTGGGGGTGGGGGTGAGGATGGTGGTGGGGGTGAGGGTGGGGGTGAGGATGGTGGTGGGGGTGAGGGTGGGGTTCGAGGATGGGGGTGAGGGTTGGGGTATGATTTGGCATGCAGGTGGGGGGGAAGCAGTAGTGAAGCTTCAACTTACCAGTATCCATTCCTCCGCCGACTCCTGCGAGGCCGTCAGGATGCAGGATGTTCAAGACTTCCTCCTCCCATGTTGTAAATTGTGGGGGTTGAGGTGGGGGTCCTCCGCCAGTCTTCTGCACGGCGATGTTGTGCCTGGATACCATGGAACGCACCTTCCCCCGTAGGTCGTTCCATCGCTTCCTGATGTCTTCCCGATTTCTGGGGTGCTGTCCCACAGCGTTGACCCTGTCGACAATCCTCTGCCATAGCTCCGTCCTCCGGGCAATGCTGGTGTATTGGACCTGTGTGCCGAACAGCTGGGGCTCTACCCGAACGATTTCCTCCACCATGACCCTGAGTTCTTCGTCTGAGAAGCGGGGCTGTCTTTGGGGTGCCATGGGGTGGTGTGTATGATGTGTGGGGTGGAGTATGTGTAGTTAAGTGTGTTGAGTGTGGTGGTGTGTGTTGTTTTGTGTGTGGATAGTGTGTGGGTGATGGTGTTGAGTGGCTGTGGCTGCTAGTTTGTGGATGGTGGTGTCTCGCTCTGGCCTTCTTTCAGAATTTGTGGTCGTAGGGGTTTGTGGGTGATGTGGGTGTGTGTTTTATATTGTATTGTGTGTGTGGGAGTGGTGTGTGTATGTGTATCAGGTGTGTGGTATTCAAATCGGCCAATGTGGCTGAGTTTTGTTCGTTTGTGTGTATTCTGACCGCGGCGGTGTGTCCCGCCAATGGAATACCGCGTTTGAAAGACCGCCGCGTGGATTCGTGGGTCGTAATGGCATGGGCGTATTTCTGTTGGCGTGACGGTGGAGGTTTTGTCACCTCCACTTTTCCGCCGACCGCTGGTCTGGCGGTCTGTTGTGGCTGTCGGATTTTCGGAGGTTTGCCTTCTGCGGGTCAGAATGACCGTGGCGGGTTTCCGCGACCGCGGCGGGATTATGGAGGATTTCTGACCGGCGGTAGGCGCCTTTTACCGCCGAGGTCAGAATGACCACCATAGTATTTTGAATTCTGTTTGAGTAGTACCTTTTTTAAAAATATTTTTTCGATTGGTGATTTGTATATTCTGTGAAGTTTGTGTGGGTGCAGTTTGTCTTGAATGTTGTTTGTTTTTAGCCAGGTTCGCTGCAACCTTCTGATTTGTTGCTTTATCTTTTTAAATTCTGTGTTTCTCCAAGGTGTTGGTTTTCTTTTGTCCTGTTTAGTCTTTCTGAGTGGTATTAGGATATCAAAAGCTTCCTGTAGCCACTCATAAAGTTTTGGAACAGAATTGATTGTATCTAGATCTGTGTTGGCTGTTAGTTGTGTTTCTAATTCTTCAAAATTTAGTTTGCTCCATGGTCGATAGGTGCATGTATGTAAGTTGCTGTGGGGTGTGTTGATTTGTGGTGTTTTATGTCGGAAAGTTACAAATGGTGGTCTTACCATCTGATTGGCATGATGCTATGAACGGTAACTAGTTTATGCTTTGAAAAAAATGACATCTAGGATGTGTCCAGCGATGTGTGTGGGATTGTGTTCATGCCCCCTTTCTCTCTAATTTTGATTATTCATACCCCCTTTGTTTTTCCTGTAATCAGGCTTGCATCCCTGTCATGTCTTTCTACTATTAGTACAAGCATCTTCATCTCCACCTCGATCAAACACATTGGTGTGGATGACACTGCACTAATCCAATGCTTAAAGACTTTGACCAAACACAGACAGTTAAGCTGGCAGTTAAAAACGAAATTGCTGCCACTGATGGACTAATGCAGTTCCCTTGGAGTACTCTTAAAATAGGACTATCCCAGAACTCCTGTTGGATTCTTCTGGTTTTGCATATTTTATACAATGTCATCACAAGTTTCTGTGCAGTCTTGCTCTTCTAGGTTTGTACTGCTCAGTCATGTCTCCCTCGTCTCTGTGTTGATCAGTTATGTTTCCCTCCTACCTCTATTTTGATTAGTAAGGTTACTCTTTATATTGATGACTTTCAGAAGTTCTCTGCCTCTTCCCCCTGTAATGTTGATTAAGGATCAGTTACATATGTTTTTTTTCCTGAAATTCGTAGAAATATTTCTCTCTTTTCTGTTGATAAGATGTCTCCTGCTTCACTTTGTATTGATCAGTATGATCTCCCTCCTTTGTCTGTATTGATGAGTAATGCCTTTCTCTTCTCTCTCCCCCAGTGATGATGCAGGAATCCAAACTGACAAACTTCCAGCAGCGTCAGCTCCGCACCCATCTCCAGCGTAAGTCCCCAGGGAATTGATCATTATCCTTAGGCCTCTATAGTCCTGCAAAGTGCGAATAAATCACACTCTCCTTTTATTTCTGATTTGCTCCCAGGAGGGGATGCTTTGCCAACCAGATGTCATCCGACCTCCAGCAATGACTGCCAAGTCCCTCAACACCTCTCACCTCCAGCTGGGGAGAACCACCTTCTTGTTCTCCCGCCTCGACCCTGTTTGAGGCCAGCTGAGAGCTGCCGTGCTGGGGATGCATACAACCGGGACCAGTACAGGCCGCAGGCGACCAGTAGGTATAGGCCAGGACATGCCAAGAAGCATGCCTCCTCATTCTGAAGAGGTCAGTGGTTGACCGGCATAATAATAAGATTGAAATGAACTCTAAGACTGGGGGAAGAAAAGTCAAGTTGACTGATTCCACAGTCAGGGTGCCAGAATTGAGATGGGGGTATTCTATAAACCCGATGACTGACGACCTGAATCTGAAAACGTGATGCTGAAGTAGGATGAGGGGAAGTAGGTTGGTTTTAGATGCAGGTTACGAAGACACTGCAGTGAATTTACACCATATACTGAGGAAGGGTTTAAATAAGTATCAAAATGTGTTGACAGTGCAGGATGTTGTTAAGCTAATTACCCAAAAGTTGTAGGTTCTGCACTGTACACCTTGCAAGTTATCACGTAAAGATCAAAACATATCAACACTGAATGACAGAAGGGAGAATCAACAAATTTTAGAGTTAGTGCGTCTAAAGCTGCAGGATCTACGCAGTAAACCTCAGCGATGGAGACCTAAGGCCTGAAACATGTCACTAATGGACAGGAGAAAGGGAAACAGACTGAATCCAGAGTCAGTGTACAAAGATGTAGCACCTTATGAGAGGAGAGTTAAGGATCAAAACATGTTGCTACTGGAAGAGAGAAGGAAGAATGGGCAAATTCCAGAAGTACTGCACCTTGAGGATACAGGGGCTACACTATAAACTCTTCTAGTTTCCCAAAACACGTTGATGCTGGTGGAGAGAAGGAGAAATGGACTGAAACCAGAGGCAGTCCACCCAGAGGATGCATGGTTACACTGTTCTCTTTTATCAGTAGAGCAATAAGGATCCAAAAAAGTCAAAACTAGAGGAGAGGATTAGGGCATATCTATGAAACATGCAGATGTCTCCATAAAGTGAATATTTTAATGGGTAAATGGTGGCAAACAGGGACCAGAAAATATGCAGACTGTGATGATGTCACAGGATTTACCTGGTTACAGAAAGGCTGGTGGATATAGGGCATAACCCCTGTTGTAAGGCAAGACATTAATATCTCTTTTTACCACAGAACAAAATAAGGCAAGTGTCGCACAGGCTTTCTAACCTGGCATGAGAACCCCATTGCTTGAGTTATGGCTCTTTATGGGTATATCTTGTTGATTTTAGGAGACCTCGAGAAGGAGAAACGGCGACTTCAGAATATCCTGGCAACCGGAAAGGATGTTCCGGAAGTGAGACGGGACCGCCGTCCGGCGCCTCGAAAGGAAGAGGTGGCAGAGGTTGAGCTTGACCGGTTTGATGAATGTATGTGCATGTATGAGAGATCTTTCTATGCTAGAGAGAGTTGTTTTCGGCTCCCATTGCCCCTGGAATGTAATTTGGCTTATACCTGTGCAGGAAGAAAATGTTATTTGTAGTCCCGGCTCTGCATTATATCTGTTATTATGTTACATGTATTTCTAAAGTGCACTACCAGCTGCAAAGGAATCCTGGCACTGAGCAGGTTGTAAGACATTTCAGTGAACTTACACAATAGGGTAGGAGAGGTTGCTTAACTGAAAAGTTAATTCTTCAGCTTCTTGTAAAATACTAAAACAGAGGAGAAGTCTTCAATGTGGAGTGGTTGCTGTACCAATATTTGGCTGGGATGTAAGAGAGCAACTCTCCTCCTTATCTGGTTCTGTGTAAGCATGGGATGTGTGCGAGTAGGAGTCCTGCAGTGCTGAGGTGTCTGGGTGGTTGGTGGAAGTAGATGTTACTGCTCAGGCATGTTGAGCTTAAGTTGTGCAGTGCCGTGCATGTGTGTGAAGAGTTTGACATGAGCACATTTGCCAATGGAGCTCCTTGAGACATGGTGTGATGTAAGTTCTGTTCAGGATGAGTCTGGCTGCTGAGTTCTGGACAGTTTGTAGTCTTCTGGTGAGTTGCTTGGTGATCCTGTAGTCCAACTTTCTGATGGCTAGGGCATGAGTGATAGTTTGCTGGTGTTGCTTGGGAGCTATTTGAAAATCTTCCTCAGCATCTTCAGGGTGCAGAATGCAGTGACGTAATTGCCTTCTGTGGTCATGTCCAGTTTGCTATTGATGATTCAGAGGTTCCTGGCATGAGTGTGGATGTGGGTCAGAGGTCAGCTGGCCACCAGTTGGAGTCCCATGACATGCTGTTTTTGGCAAAAACCACTACTTCTGTCTGGTCGGTGTTCAGCTTGAAACAATTGGCTTTCATCCAATTAGCAGCTTAGGTGAGGCAGGCATTGGACTTGTCTCTTGTGGTAAGGGTCTTTTCCTCAAAGGAGAGTGTGAGTTGCATGTAATCAGCTTAGGCGAGGATGTTGTTGATGTGCACATGTATGATCTTGGCCACAGAGATCATGTATGCATTGAAGAGGGTGGGGCTGAGCGATGAACCTCCTCAGATGAGTGTGTGGGCTTCTGAGGAGTAAGTGCCAGTCTGACAGTTTGTGCTATATTGACGCAGAAGAAGCATATACAGTGGAGAGCCTCTCCTTGGATACCAATCTTGCGCAGGTGCCTGATGAGGATAGGATGTGAGACCATGTCAGATGCTGTAGAGAGGTCATAGGGATCTTCATTCATGTCGTAAGTGTTAGAATAATTCCATGCAAGGACCCTTGAACACTTAATCCAAATATTTATACAAAAAGGTGCAGAGTTCAGCAAATCCAATGTCATAGTGCACCCTTCAAAATCAGTCTACAATAATGGTGAAAAGGTATTCTAGGCTCAAATTAGAAGAGTTAAAAACCAATGATGCCTTGTGCTGGAAGTTGACTGACAAAATTACTTTTAACAGAGGTGTAGAGTTTTACAGACCCTATACTTCCTGGCCTTTATCACACATTGTTGATAAATAGTGATGGTGGCACAAGGGCCATCTATGACTTTAATAAATATCACTATGATGCAGAACCAGGATTACTAGTAGGTAATAATTTCTTCTGAATCATGGGATATTCACTAATGTTCATAAGAGTAATAAGCAAATTCTCATATACTGCAACTCCCAGCCAATGGGAGACACAACAGCACAATTTAGAGGCTTTATGCAGCTCTTTATAGAGCATCAGAAGAAGAGATTCTTAAGTGTAGCTTAACCCATTTTAGAGTCTGCTATTGTATCAGAATCTAGATAAAAGCTGCTAGCAAATGTGTAAACAGATTTCCAACTGACTACACTACAAGAGTCAGCTAACTCAACATGCTTTAACCAGCAGGTACTAGCCACTTTTCTTCTAGTAGAATGGGCCTTGGCAGTACCAGTAAAAGTTTATTTGCTAATTGATAACAGAAGGACATGCAGTAAACAATCCAGTGAGAAACACTTTGTTTTAAGGTCACTAATTCTACATGTATTAGACAAAAGTTAACAAAAAGCTAGTTAGAATTCCTTAATGACTTGTGTTTTTCAAACTAGAATTGTAAAACTCTCATGACATTTAAGGAAAGGCGAAAGCATTCAGCCAATGTGGTTTGGTTACTGAAAAATATTAGAAGGGTAATAGTTTGATTAATATGAAATTTTGTAACCACTTTGGGTAAAAGTCATCATTACTACCCTACTTACATAGAATCAAAAAGAGGACAGCGGTCGAAAGCTGAGAGAGTCTGCTAGTCGCTAACATTATATGCATAAGAGATAGTGTGCAAAAAAAGATGTCTTCCAGGTTAGATTCTACAAGCTTTGTGGATGGATTCAAAATGAGGGCTCTTTAGATTGGAAAGGTTTGAATTGAATTCCTGTGGCGGGAAAGAACTCTTACTGGCAGAAAGAAACCTTCTTTAAACCTTCAAGAAAGTCTTCAATTACTGAAACTTTGAAGTTTCTGTATACAGTTACCGCAGCCACATGGACCTTAATTGGAGAAAATTGCAACTGACACTTAGTTAGATGCAGTATGTAACACGAATCTCTTCTTGATAAAATGTGATTGTAATTTTTCTGCTGGTATCACAAACGAAATCACTTTCATTTGAAAGCGTAAAAGCATCTAGTTACAGGCCTCCTATCTTTCTTCAGAATATCCATATACAAGGGAGGAAAATTCAAGTTTCCAACTTGTCTGATTTCAGAAGTCATGCTGCTAAGTTAATTGGTGTTGCGTACAGATGAAATAGTTGCCCTTGCAGTTTGGTCAGTAGGTTTGGGTTTGCGTGGAAGTCTTGTGTGGTTTTAAAAACATTTGTAGCATGTTAAGGAAACACCATTACATGGACCATTCAAGGGCAATCAGAATCAGTGTTGGTTCCGAACTCTGCAACATCAATAGCACCAATAGAATCAGAGGGATAGAGGAAAAACGTGTAGCAGTTTCTCTGACTACCTTATCAAAAGAGCAATCATAGAGCCTACTTCCTATACCCAGGCGGTGAAGCTTGAGCATTTGGCAGCTCGAGCTGTTGCAAACAGGTGTATCTGTCAGTTTTAGAGTTTTTATTGGCTGATTAATGGTTATTACTCTGCCATCCAAAGAAAACCAGGTAAATGAGTGTTTGGACTGGCAATATGTTTGATTTTTGAAAACTGACTTACAAAACCAGACAATGTAGCTATAAAATTATGTTATGAAGATGTCTTTCTGACTTTACTAGGTTGTCTGCTTCAATCAGCTAGTCGTATAAGTTTGAATATATAAACATCCTTTGATGATGATAGTGAGCTGCACAATGTCCGCAGTGCAGCCTTCAGACTGAAGGGTTGTACTGTGTATTTGTAATGCAGCTTCCCCACCACAAATCAAATTAGTTTTCTGTGCTTCTTTGCTATTGTGAAGTGAAAATATTTATCCTTCTGGTATAACAAACATATCCAATTTCCTTTTTCTGACCTGACGTAAGATTTGATGGAATGATAGCATGCAGAATCTTTTCCTTTGAACCCATCTGTTGGGCAGACAAAGATGTAAAATGGACATGAAGCCTCTTCTGGGCCCCTTCATATAACAACGTATCTTGGATAGATGTCTTTTGCCCCCCGCCATTCGTGACAGGGATAGGTTCTACTGCTCTCTTCTTCAGCAATGAAGCCACCTCCTTTTCACAGGTAGACTAGGTGATACTTGTTGTTGATGCTGGGCGAATAGTAGGAGGGAGAACTTTGAAACAAAGAGCATCCATCTCAAACACTAGTTAATGCCCACTTGTTAGTGTTTTTACACTCTTCTCTCTGTTGATTGATACAACCTCCTACCAGAGTAGTATTAAAAAGGGACAGGGAGCAGGGAGACAGAACAGTCAGTATCTGGAGTTGGGTGGTGGGTGGCTAGATGAGTTAGCAGACCAACCTTGGCTGGCAGATTTGGACCTAGATCCTGAGATTTGATGGTAAGAGTATCTCTGTTGCTGGTGATGTTGATATGGCTAATGAGGGAAATAAACACTCTACTTTTGACAATAACTGCTGTCCTTATGATGATAGTGGGTTTTGAAAAACATGTTATGCTCCTCTAGCCCATCTGCTTTGGGAGGCTCTGCTTCAGTTTTAATTAGAAGCATTTTCTCCTCACTATATTGTCAAGACAGAGTGGCACCTGAGAATGGCAGATTTGATATTTTTAGCTGAGCACCATGCTTTAGTGTTGTGAGGCATAGTGATGAAGACTTTCTCAGAATGAAGCAGTGGGAGAATTCAGAAACTGTAGATTCCTTCAAGCCTTTACCTGCACTTATCACCTGGTTGGACATCACAAAACATTAGTAAGTATGTCTTTTCAGCAAAGTCACCCCAGATTTTTATCCTTTTGCTGGACCGAGAACTCTGTGCACGTACCCCTGCTAAACAAAAAAGTGCCTGTGCTTCCACTTTAAACTTGTTGTAATTACTCAGATGTGTCTCTTCCTCCTGGGCTGAAGTCTCTGAGGGGCTTGTATCACAAAGGCAGAACATTGCATACATTTTGGAAGGCAGCCAGGACTCAGGCCATTTGTGCCCTAGGTTTTCTTAAATGTGCAAAACAGTGCCCATGTTTTCTCAGATTAAGGGATCTTGCCTCTTACCACAGCTGTCAAATCCTCCATCGAGTATAGGGACCACACTGGCGGCCAACACATCTGGATCATCGGAGGCACTTGGGTGTGCCACTGTAAGCCAATTATTATTTGTGCAGCAGTAAAGAGCTGAGTAAGAAGTCAGCCCCCAAGAGTCTTTAATGGGTAGTTTGAGTGTTTACCCATATTACCCAATAGCAAAACTGTAGGGTCCATGGGTGAGGTGATATTTTAATGGCCTTAATCTGGTGTCATTTCTGTTATTAAAATCTATACTGTTTTTATAATTTGGTTTGGGATTTCTATTGTTTGGTGTTTTGGCTTTAGTATTACTGTTTTGGGGCTGGATAAATACTTTTCCCATTGCCCTAGGTTAAGAGTGTCTGATGTATGATTTAGCTATCAGGGGGTTGAGCTTAGCTATCCCTGATGAGATAATGTTAATGTTCCTTGAGATGGGTATTCTTCCACCATGAAGAATAATCCACTTTTTTTTTATACAGACCTAGATGCACAGCTTCATAAAAATTCGGCATCTGATCCTTTGGGAGGCCATCCACAAACTTCTGTGCTGAATCTCAAAGGGATTATTCAAATCTCCCTAAACGTGCTGTTTCACTAGCAGTTTTGAGAACTGTGGAGGCAAGCTGCATATTGTTTTTTCGGCAGCATCTATCCTTTTGCTTTCCCTCCGATGTCTCCGAAGCAGAACCATGCCGTTTTTTTGAACAGTAGGAACTATAACAGAATCTGGTTTTGGTTCCAGATACAAGCACGCTGTGTCCTGTCCAAGAGATCTGTAAGTATTTGGTAGACAAGACATAGATGTTTTCATCGTGGCAGGAGTGAGGAACTTTTCTTCTGCCATTTCCAAGTCCACATATTAGATGAAGCAGCGATCTAGGAGTTGCGCTGGAATGCAGGCCCCATGATGACTGCCACTGCCGTATGAGGTGCTTCAAAATGGATGTTGAGTTTGGATGCCCCTCTTGCCAAAACGTCCTGAAAGGTGATGTTATGCACAAGTGAAATCCCTGATGGTGATTGATGTTGGTGTTTAGAAAGAGCAACTATCCCACCAATCCAAGGAGCTGGCAGGAAAAGGAAAAGGTGTTCTTGTGCAACCATGCTTCCATGGTGGATGGCCTGGACCTTTTTTAGAAGGAGAAATTGATGTCAACCAAGAAAACATTACTTTTTGGTGTTGGAAGAATGAGAGATCACAATGGAGTCTGAATAGGATTATCTGCATATATTGTAAAAGCCAGGCTCTAATGGTGCTTCCACGCCTATTTGGGTTGGTGAAAAGCACACCTTTACTTCACCAAAATCCACATACAAAGTAAGCACCGGGCAGTTTTTCTGCAATAAATATTGACAGGTTTGACCTGCTGATATTTATCACAAAACTCATTTTGTGATATGTGCAGAGAAATCAGGTCCTACACATATCACAATTAACCAGGTTGCTCATAATGAGGGCTATTGGTCTGGTTTCCTATCTGTCTATGAACGTCCGTGTAGACATTTTGGAGCAAAATTCTTTCCTTGGTTGAGGGAGAGGCTGGGATGTATACCACATAAACTTGGTGGGGGGTCGGTTGCAGTATTCTTTCTATCACATAAAGGATGTTTGATTGTGAAGGCACTTTGCTTGAAAAAATAGACTTGGATACCTAGAAAAGCCTCACAGCCTGATTTCGAGTTTGGTGGAGGGGTTACTCCGTCACAAATGTGACGGATATCCCGTCCTCCGTATTATGATCCCATAATAAGCAATGGAGATCGTAATACGGCAGACAGGATATCCGTCACATTTGTGACTGAGTAAGACATCCACCAAGCTCTAAACTAGGCTCTTAGTTTGTAGCAATCAAAAAAGTTGAAAGACTTTGCTTTTTGAAAAATTCTGACAGAAAGAACTATAAAATACATACAGTATTCCGAGGTCCAACTCTCACGAGCTGGAAAAAAGAACTGAGTCTGAGAGGCAAATGCTAATACAAGGCAACATGGGGCTGAATGCCTCTAGACAACTTAGAGGCACCCACCCCCATAAAAAAGGGACAAAATTATTTGGTAACTTTTAAATATAAGGCTGCTTTTTCCATCATAATATATAGATTTAGGCCACAGTTTAGATGTAAGGATTCTGCAACGTAGTTTTGAGAAAGGGTTTTTATTTTGAAATACTTAAAATCTCAAAAAACAATTTGACCTACACTAGGCTTTGGAAAGTGCTCCACAACACTGGGTATGCTGGATTCTACGCATTGTTTTGGAAATAGGCACATGGATTAAATGTTCTAGGGTTCCCACATGCAGCAGGGAATTATGCTAGCGTTTACGACTATTTATGATCCTATGATGAGGCAGAAAATTTGGTGGCACCATACCCTAGGAGAGGGCTCTTGTGTGCCCAATTGCATGGATGCCCCGTGCGGCAAATAAAAAAGGAGTGGACTAATAGAACATAGGAATAGCAGACCATATGGGAGTTTTACCAATCCACATGGAAGTGATCCTGGTACTTAGGAGTGTAGACGCATAGTCTGCACTGTGCATTTTGTATATTATGCTACGTGGTGTGTCATTGCACTGGCACCTGGCTTGTGTCAGTACGTTAACCAGTGTGTGGATGTGCTATGTAGCAGAATATAAGCATATGCACTTTCTAAGATGTAACTGTTCCTGCAACATTATTTTTTAAAACTAAAACATTTATTGACGGGGGTAATTTGTCATTGTTGAAAAGAAACCATTATTTAGAAGTGAGGAGATTGAGTTTAGAGTTTCCTGTTTTAAACTCAGTGGATTTCAAAGACTAACCACACTTTTGTTTATTTCTGCGGCCACAATGGCATATTTTTTTTTGTCCCTACAGATGTTGCATACTTTGATCTTCACATAGCTAATCAATGACTGTGCCTACCACACTATTTACCTTGCACCTTACTCCATGAGCTCTCTCCCCCACTGGTGCTATCTTTTGACGGCTTTGCCCCACATTAATCTTGCCTCTCCATCTTAACTGCTCCTGAATTTTTTTTGTCACCAGACCTTGCTCTTCTCTTTATTCCTCGTTACTCCCTAACTTCCAGGTCTGGTCCCTTCTTAACCTTCAGGTGTTGTGCATCTCTTCCCTCCTGGCTCCTCCCTAAAATCCAGGTCTGGGTACTCCCTAATACACTATCCAGGCCCCCTCAAGGATGGTATTCTCTTCCTGCCTTGCGCCTCTCTTTCTTCCAGGTCTGGTTCTCCTTTCCATTCCAGTCCAAATTCCCTCTAGGTCTGGTTCTTGTTTCCTCCTATGGGTCTTCTCTTTCCCTCTAGGTCTCATTCTTTTTCCTTCTGGTGCCTGTTTTCCCTCTTGAAGTGGTTCCTCACTTTCTGGATGCTGGGTTCCTCTCTTATACCTTACAGTTCTATTGCTTTCTTCCCTCCAGTCCTGCTATTAAGCCTGCCTCCAGACTCCGTTCTAAGCCTACCTACCGAGACCTGCTTCTAAACTTGCCTCCACATCTGGTCTTAAGCCTACTTTAGGACATGGTTCTAGGATTTTCCTGCTCTGTCAGGGTCATCTGTACATGACTTTGACGCCCTGGTGTCTGACGCTAACGGGGTTTGTTCTCATTTGTTCCAGTGGTGAATGAGATCCAGGAAAGGCGGCAGTTCCTTGATGAGATGGAGGCCTTGGGACAGGGCAAGAAATACCGCAGCATTGTGGAGACCGAGATCTCACAGGTATTTTACAGTACAGAAGAGGATACCTTGGGGGCAGGGTGTGTGGAGGATGGAAAGCTGGCAGACAGGAAGGGATAGGAGCCCTTTGCAGAAGGAGAGTGACATGGAGCACTTGGATAGAGAGAGGTTAGAGACATTGGGATCCCCTGAGGCAAAGATAACAGAGGACCTGGGGGCTGATTTTGAGGGACCTGTAGTGGACAGAGATAGGCGGGCCATGAGAAGGGAAAGAGAAACAAGGAGAGCATGGGGGGTTGAGTGAGGGGACAGTATGGCAAAGAGAGAAAAAGGGGCAGAGGGCCAGATAGAGGATCCTTTAGGCATTTATATTACTATATAATAATTTTGTCCAATATTGCCATTGAGAGGCTCTGGTGAAATCATGAACTACGAAGCCGAAGATGGAGTGGTTTGTAAAATGTTACCAGAAGAACAAAAATGCAATTTAGGACAATATTGTGTTACCCTTTATTCATTTTTTATATTTCATATTTATTTTGGGGTAGTTATCTTAAAAAGCAGTTTATCTTTAAATTGCAGATAACAAAGGGCACTGGTTATAATTAGAATATTTAGATTTACCTTTCATGAATTAATTGTTTGTAAAATAAACAGCCAGGCCCTCGGGCAACTCCATACTGTGTACAGCTGAAAGCTTTGTTTGGCGGGGAGTAGTGTTCTTGCAGGGAGTCTTAGTTTTAAGTCAAATAAATGCAGACATTCACCGAAAAAACAAGGTCTAAATTGGCAATATAGATAGGTATGTTAATGAAATATTACTTTACATTAAAAAAAAACCCTGAAAATCCACTGCAAAAAAAGCACAAGTTATAATGATGTTATAGTTAGGTGAAAATGTCAGTCATAACATCACAGTTTAAATGCAAAAAAAAACTTTACTGAGCTAACTATAACTACCCCTGCCATGCTATGCTTATGACCTCACATACAAAATCACTTTTGATACGTTCAATAAGATCACTGATATCAGTGATGAGATCTCAAATTGTATCATTGGTGGCAACACTGATGACATCACTCCTGACATCATCAAACCTACTGCTGTTCACATTCACTCTATGTACCAGTACAGGGTTTCAGATATGAAATGAAGTTCTGAATGGCACGAAATCATGCATGTCATAAGTTACCAATTAGGCACACAAGCTCCCTTTGGTAAACCCATGTACAGATTTCGGCCTGTACTGAATAATTTATGGATAGCCAAACTCATGTCGGCAATCAACCAGATGTGTTTGGGCAAGCCTGTGCTGCAGGCACATGCCAAATGAACATTTCATAGAGAACCCGTTCTGTCCAGACATCCAAGCCGTCCCAGTAGATGGCCAAACCCTGCTACGCACAGCATTTGCCCTGTACTGATTCCTTTGCAGAAAGCCAACCTCTATTACAAACAGTTTTTGGCATGTGCAGAAGCGCTCCAAGGAGAGACTATTCTCTCTACACACCCAATGCCCCTTAGGTGATGGAGGCCCTACTACGCACTCCCTTCACCCTGTACTGAACACTTTGCAGACAGTTGACCTCTAGTGGGTAGTCAAGCACATATGAGTGGGCAGCTACGTGGTGCATAGTCTTCACTCTTGTGCAAAATCTTCCCTCCAGACACTCAAGGTCCCTTAGGAGAGTAAGCACCTACTCCGTACTAACTTTGCCCTTTAGCAAAGCTTTTACAGATAGCCAACCTGTTGTGAGCAATCAGAGAGACATGAGTTGGTAAGTCAGCATGTCATCGGTAGGTCAACAATGCTTTCATTGAACATGTTATAAGTAATGTGCTATGTGAGGTCATAAGCAGGGCATGGCAATGGAGAAAGTCATAGTTAGCTCCGCAAACTATACCTGGTGAATTTCATTGTGTTTTCGGTGTTAAAACATGACATTATGGCTGGCATTCTAACCTAACCTTAGACACACACAAACACACACAGTTGTGGTCGCAAAAATCACCGAAATTCACAAGTTATAGTTAGCTCTGCAATCCATAACCCACATACCAAATGCAATGCTTATGACCTCATAATATTTATATGAATAAGTAACAACACCTACAAGTTAAGTAATTAAAAAACAACTCTTACTCAAACCAATAAATAATACTACATTTATAGTTGTCTCTTTCATAGCGTGAAGGGTAATATGAAATGCAATCTCATCTACCAGATTTTTTATGCCATGTGTAATTGCAAATATCACATAAAGGGTGAGGTCATGAGCTTTGCATTTGGTGTGTAATTATGGTCTGCTTGACTCTTGTGTGAGCTATGCGTAAACTGCAAATTTGTATTTTTTTGTTTTATTTTGTAAGCATATCTGCACTTGAACTGTGTTTTTTAATCTAAGTTTTGAGAGTTTTTCAAACCTATGTTAAGGTGCTCAAACCATATTTTCACTTCATCCTTGCTTTTTTCTGCATCTATCTAAGAACATAAAGCTGCATTGTTATGTTAGCAGATTTATAGAGCGATTATACACCAGAGCGTCTACTGAATACCAATAACAATAACAAGGCCGAAATAATATAGACTAAAATGCTTGTGGAAAATAGTCTTGTTTAGAAAGAGCAGCCAAATTTACTGGGGCAAGAGTACAAATGAAGATTATCAGGAAGAGCTTTTCATAGTTTCTCAGAGTGGAACGAGAAGCTGCAATCACCTAGTCTACTTCTGGTAAATTGAGCAATAACCAGGGCTTTAAATGGGAAAAAATAAGTGCAGGTACTCATTAACATATACTAGTAGTGTGGTGGGTGGGGCTAGGGGCGGGGCTAAGAGCAAGACATGAGGATACTTTGACTTATATACTAGTTGCAGCACATGCCAAGGCCCATGAGAAATGTGTTTGAATAAACAAAACAAGTTAACTCGTTAAACGAAATGTAAGTGAAACACAATGCTATTTATCTTACTGGCATACTGTTATTTGCTGTCGTTTTGTACAATACTATATATTCTTGAACATGCACACACAGAAAGAATCAAGCAAACACCACACCCAAAGCATTCCACGCAGTCCTCCTTAAAGTGTTCCGATTCTCTTCCTCTTTCATTCGCTTTTCTCTCACACAAACACACACATACAAGCAGGCAAACATGCATACATAAGCAGACCTTCGTTCAAGAGACTCAGGTGGGATCAAAACCATTTTAAACTTTCATCCCATGGCTTTCTTAGTTGTCACTGTCAGCGGGGCTGCCTCAATTCCTGTGTTTACCCAAAAGCACACGAGTGTGTAAATGTGATTGACAGCACAGGGCCTGAATGGACCCTGTTCCGTCAAACACAGCGTGATCGTGAATATCCAGACATTAGGCACATAATCCCCGCTGAATAGCTCAGCGGGGTCAGTTTAGGGAGACAGAAGCACCTTCCCTGTCAGAGGCTGTTTCAACTCTGAGAGCCTAGTGCTCACCAGCACTAACAGCTAAGGAGCCTACCTTTCATGAGTACCGGTACTCTCCTTGGCAGCTGAGAAGTGCCGGTACTCAGAGTGAAAAAAATAAGAAGTGCCGGTACTCAGTACCTGTGAGTACCGGCCCATTTAAAGCACTGGCAATAACTAAGAGGCTAGCTGAAAGGGTAGTAATATTCATGACAGTTCATGAGAATTAGTATTGCTTTATCCGCTTACTGATAAACCAAGGTGCATGTTCATACAGATCCCTGGGGACCATGCAGATTACTTGGAATCAGATGTGTTCTCTAATAGGGAGACTGTCAGGTTTCTAAGAAGCGGACGGGAATGACAGAACCTAGGACAGAGTACCAGTCTGGCAGCAGAATTTTGGAGGAATTGTAGTCTTTGGACAAGGCAGCATAGGATACCCTCATATGGAGAACTGGCATGTAGGGTTGGCACAGTAAAGTCTAGATCCAATAATGGACGAAAATGGCCTCTCTTCCACTATTTTTCTTGAGGTATTGAATGCATTTCCTCAGCAGTTTGAGTTGACATGAGCAGTCAGATATCAATAAAGACACCTGAAAAGCAAGTGAGTTAATTGCCAGGCTTAATTCATCTGCTTTTTATGGTTGTTATACTGCCGGAAGGCAACGTATCCCATATGGTCAGTAAGATTCAAGCCAGAGGTTAGCCCGCTCACTGACAACCACCAACCCCATTTTTTCGGCATTAAGTTTAAGATAATTACTGCTCATCAACTCATAAAATGCAGTTCATACATTGTTTAAAGTGAAGGCGAGAGAACCGATCACCATTGAGTGGGACTGAAAGCTGCATATCATCTGTGCAAATGTTCATACTGATGTCTTTGGTACAGAGTAATTTTGGTACTTCATATTTTAGATGGGTTAGGAACCCTGAACTTTGTAACCTCAAAGCCTGTATGCATGATTTTGGAAAGATGTGAGCCACCTTAAAGCAGTATTGGTTATTCCTGCCTCATGGAGCGTCTAATGATACTATTGTTTATGGTATCAAACACAGTAGACTGATCCAACAGTAAGAGTGTGTTAATATTACCACTGTCTGGCTATAGCATGATATCATCAGCTATGGGCAGAAGGACCGATTCTGTACTATGTGTAGAACAAAAACCTATTTGAGTATGCCCTAATAAGTTTGCAAGTGACATGTATACTTAATAGCTCAGCCATATGATTTTCTAGTGTTTTAGCAACTGTAGCAAGAAGCATATGGAGAGTAAAATGTTGATTATGTTGAGGTTGCCACACGTTTTTTAAGGATAGAATTAAGGGGGTCATTCTGACCCCGGCGGCCGGTGGCCGCCAGGGCCACCGACCACGGGAGCACCGCCAACAGGCTGGCGGTGCTCCCACGAGCATTCTGACTGCGGCGGTTCAGCCGCGGTCAGAAGCGGAAAGTCGGCGGTCCCCCGCCGACTTTCCGCTGCTCGGGGGAATCCTCCATGGCGGCGGAGCGCGCTCCGCCGCCATGGGGATTCTGACACCCCCTACCGCCATCCTGTTCATGGCGGGAAACCCGCCATGAACAGGATGGCGGTAGGGGGTGCCGCGGGGCCCCTGGGGGCCCCTGCAGTGCCCATGCCAATGGCATGGGCACTGCAGGGGCCCCCGTAAGAGGGCCCCGCAAAGTATTTCAGTGTCTGCTTGGCAGACACTGAAATACGCGACGGGTGCAACTGCACCCGTCGCACCCCTGCAACTACGCCGGCTCAATTCTGAGCCGGCGTCCTCGTTGCAGGGGCATTTTCTCTGGGCCGGCAGGCGCTCTTTTGGAGAGCGCCCGCCGGCCCAGAGGAAATGTATGAATGGCCGCCGCGGTCTTCTGACCGCGGTGCGGTCATTTGGCGGCGGTACCTTGGCGGACGGCCTCCGCCGTCCGCCAAGGTCAGAATCCGGGCCTAAATGTTACCACTATAGAAGAGACAGACACTAAGAGGCATTAAGGACTACTTTCAGAGGTTGAAGCCCCAATTTGCAGAGCTGTTTAAGAATGTGTAGCGGGCAAAGATCAGAAGGGCCCCCCGATTATACTTTAGTTAATGCCTTTTAGAGGTCCTCAGAGGTTAATAGGCTGAAAGGTGAGAGTAGGGAAAAAACTGAGCAGTTTGCAGAGTATCTGAGGAAAATGTTCAGTTCTGACTGCCTATCTTATTGGTCGAATTTTATTGATGATGTAGCTATTGAGCAGAGAGAATCACAGCAGGGGTGGCCCTTGAGCCCACCGACAGTTCTTTCATTATGTGGAAAACCATTCTCCATGTATTCTGATAGGCTGTAATCTCAGAATAGAACTTTGTTATGGCTGTTCTTATAGTACCTTTATATTTTGCCATTTTATATTCCCATTTACATATACCTGCCTGATAGGTAATGTCCCCTGCGATGTGGCAACTCCAACGCATTGTCTGTGATACAGCATAAAGGGCCCAGGGGTAGGAGAAGGCAGGTCTCATGGTCCGGGGATAGGTACATGCTAATCTTTGGTGTAACAGTCAGATGGAGCTTGATTTTTGGGGTCTTAGATCACAGCAAGAGATACTGTGATCTTTGGAATGGGTGGGAACATATTTGGGGTGGTCAGAGCAGACCAGGTGACCATGCCTCTTCTTTGTCCTCTGCAGAAGCTGCGGGAGATGGAAATAATTGATCAGCAGAGGAGCCGGGACCTAAAGAACAAGCTGAAACCATCAAGGCAGCAGAACACTGAGCCTCAGTAGCAGAGCCGTGAGCCAGGGGTGGCTTCACACTTCAGACTACAGAGCCTGGATCAAGGTCTAGGGACTTAGGACAGATCATGTCATACTAAGAAGCTGCTGCAAAAGAGACCCTATGACAGGACACATCTGGCCACAGAGGAAGGCCTTCAGGGGACTTGTGAAATAGAACATCAGGACATGGAGCCAAAGCCCCAGTGACTTTGTAACAGGACTTGTCATACCCATGGAGTGAAGGAAAACATTGAGTACCCCCACATTTCTTGGGCGCTTGGGGGCATCAATGACCTGTAAGGGGTGGACATTAAGGCCCCACATGCCAAGACACTCAAGACCATGGGGAAAGGGGCATAAGGGTCATGTGACAGGACACATCAGGCCACTAGCTAGACATATGAGAGAGCATGGGATGTAGCATGCCGTACCACAAACAAGAGCTTATGTTGATGAAATCCTGACCAGCCACGTTGAGCAATGGCAAAAGAGGAGGCATATAGAATCGTGTGACATAGCATATCTTAACACAAAGCTATGGTAGAGATGGCTGAGCTCAAGACAGAAAACTTTATACCACACAGGCCTGATGGATGGCTCTCTGACAACAAATGTCAGATTTCACTTGAGAAAATGTGACCAAGACTCTTGGATGTACTCCACTACCTAGGCCCATAATGAGCACGTGTGTCCCAGAAGTGCTCAATGACATTAAGCATGTGCCAGGTTATGGGTGTTTTCCTGGTAGTCTAGTGGTTATGTGCAGCAGAAAGAAATATGCTCCTTCGTGAATATCTTCATAGATATTTGAACTTTGGGGCAGCGGTTCATTGAAACATGTAAATAAAGAAAAGTGGTTCAAATATAGAACTGATTTATTTAAATAAAATACACGTTAAAATGTGGTTTACAGCTAAGCACAATTACCACTTTTGAACTTAAATGTCTTATGTTGTTTAGTTCTCAGTTTCCACTGCTTCCTGGATGATTCTCTGGGGCCTGGGTTGTATTACAGAATATGCTATTTTGAGATCCGGGGCCCCTGGAATGTCACTTGTAATTTTCAAATTCAAAATACCACCCCCCATATCCGCTGTTTCGCAGACTGTATGAATTGATTTGCAGTGTCAATACTGAAGTATGGGACTTTTTGTTATGTCAGTTTTCACTGCAATAATGTGTTCCCAGGTAGAGGAAATAAGGGATCAGTAATGGATTTAGCCAACAACGCCTTGTGCCTGATTCCACAGAAAAACATACAAGAGCACTCTGTGCTCCTCAGTCCTTCAGAACGTTATCAGGTGGGTATTGTTTTGGGTCTGATATTCAGAACTTAACCCTTATGAACAGGCTGCAGGGACCAGCTTAATAGTATGTTTCCCTTGCACCACTGTGTGGGATTGATGGACCTGGTGACAGCTACCTCTGGCCTTTTAGTTGTTACGGGGTCCATGGAATTCAGCCACTTTATTCATGGCCCATTGCAAGTTCACAGACAAACTGTAGGCCTGGCCTTTGCCAAAGGGGACACCAGCTAGATAAATGGTGTTGTATTCTACCCAGACTTCTCAAGAAAGATTAAAAACGATTTGGATTTGTGAGATATGTCAATTCATCCTGAAAATAAATCATCCAATGTAAAATTAGAATAAATGTTCTACATTAGGTCTTCCATGTGCAACATCAAAAAATATGAATTACCATCATTTGTTTTACTTTTATTTTCTTTTTCCTTTTTGTGTAAAACACAGCCCGGGATGCAAAAGCATGATATAGCAAAAATACAAAGCATGTTTATGCACACATGCATTGCAGGAAAGTGCTATTTTTTGGCAGGGTTCCCCCTCGCTTTTTTGCCTGATATTGATGCTGGCTTGACTGAAAGTGTGCTGGGATCCTGCTAACGAGGCCCCAGCACCAGTGTTCTTTCCCTAAAAATGTACCATTGCTTCTACAATTGGCACACCCATGGCACACAGTTAAAACCTGTGTAAAACGTACCCATGGACCAAGGGCCCTGTGGCCAGGGGAGGTCCCCAAGGGCTGCAGCATGTATTATGCCACCCTGGGGGACCCCTAACCAAGCACATGCACACAGCCATTGCAGCTTATGTGTGCTGGCTTGGAGAAAAAGACAAAGTTGACATGGCACCCCTCTCAGGGTTCCATGCACACAAACCAATGCCTGTGGCATGGGTAAGTCACCCCTCTAGCAGACCTTACAGCCCTAAAGCAGAGTGCACTAAATCACAGGTGAGGGCATAGCTGCATGTACAATATGCCCCTGCAGTGTCTAAATCTACTCTTAGACATTGTAAGTGCAATGTGGCAATACTGAGAATATGGGCTAGGAGTTTGTCATTACGAACTCCACAGCTCCATAATGGCTTCACTGAAGTCTGGGAAGTGTGGTATCACAATAAGCCCACACTGATGCTAGTGTTGGATTATGGCAAAATGCACCCAGAGGGCATCTTAGAGATTCCCACTATATTTTAGCCAAGCTTCTAGTGCAGGACTGACAGGTCTGTGTCAGCCTGCCACTCCAGACGACAAGTTTCTGTCCACATGGGATGAGGGCCTTTGTGCTTTCTGTGGCTAGAAACAAAGCCTGCACTGGGTGGAGGTGCTCCACACCTCCCCCTGCAGGAACTGTAACACCTAGTGGTGAGCCTCAAAGGCTCAGGCCTCTTGTTACAGTGTCCCAGTGCACTCCAGCTAGTGGAGATGCCCAGCTCCCTGACAAAGCCCCACTTGTGGCAGCAAGTCCAGCAGGAAAGTTAGGAAAAACAAGGAGGAGTGACTACATAAGTTAGGACTACCCCTAAGGTGTCCAGAGCTGAAGTGACCCACTCTTTGCAAAATCCTCCATCTTGGTTTGGAGGACAGGGACCAGTAGGGTTAGGTCTGTGTCCCCTTCCCCAAAGGGAGTGGACACTGGAAAGGGTGTAGTCACACTAAGGGGCAGTAGCCATTGGCTACTGCCCTCTTACCCCTATAACTCCCCTAAATCCAGGATTTAAGGGCTCCCCTGAACCCGGCTCGTCAGATTCCTGGCAGCCTCAGGAAGATGACAAGAAGAAAGAAGAAGGACTGCTAAGCTGACCCCAGCAGAGAAGACTGAAGACACCAATTGATTTGGTCCCAGCACTACCGGCTTGTCTCCAGCTTCTGAAGCCAGCCCTGCTACAAAAAGGCAACACATCCTGCAGGACCAGTGACCTCTTAAGAGCCTCAAGAGGACTGCCTGCACCCTAGAGGACCAAGCTCTCCTGTGGACAGAGGCCCTGTCCAGAAGGAAACTCCAGCAAAGGACTCCAGAACCACCCCGGATCCGCGAGTCCAGGCTATGCTGCACCCTACACCCACAGCCCATGTCCAGGTGGAGCAACCAACTAGAGCTGATCCCCAGGTGGTGCTGACCTAGCGACCACCCTGGGTTGACCCCTCCTGTCCAATACAACAACGCCTGCAGCCTAAATCTGGAGGACCCCCCTGTCTGTGAGAGAACCGGACAAAGATTCCTGACACCTAAAGGTACCCCTGCACCCGCAGCCCCCTGGCCTTGGGGGAATCCAACCATCAGTCCAGCAACGTTCAGCAGGCGGCCCTCCTCCTTATCCAGCTTGTGGTTTTCCGGAACCGACCCCCCTAGACCTAGCCAGCAGCATCTTTGTGACCCCGGGGTCCCTGTATTGAAAAGCATTGGGAGCCCGTCGCTGTGTTTGCACCCTGCACCCAGCCGCCCCTCTGCTGTTGAGGGTGCGTGTTTGGTGCTGAGCTGTGGCCCTCCCCGTGCTCACCTAAAACTCCCAGTCCTGGCCCCCAAAGTCACTGGTACTTACATGCAAGCAGGCCTGATTCTGAGTGCCCCAGTCTCCATAGGACTCAATTTTAAATCCTGTATCATCTTTGACCTCTGCACCCGGCCAACTCTGTGTTGCTGGTGGTGGGTGTTTGGGGTTAACTTGAACCCCAACCTGTGGACATCATAACCCCCAGAGACTGGAACTGTAGCTCTTGTATTTACCTCAGAACTGTACTAACTTTTCTCCCCCCAGAACTGTTTCTGAAAATTGCACTGTCAACTTTTAAAACAGATATTTGCTATTTTCTTGAAAACCATTTAACCTGCCAAATTGAAACAAAGTGGTGTTGATGTACTTAACTGCAAACTGAATCCTGTGGTTCTAGAAAGAAAGTAACAAAGTAATTTTTTGCTATTTAAAAACCATTGGTCTGGAGTTAGTAATTGAGTGTGTGTTTCCATGATTGCCTGTGTGTGTAGAACAAATGCTCTGTACTACCCTCTCATAAGCCTAACTCCTCGACCACACTACCACAAAAGAGAGCATTAGTGTTATCTACTTCAGCCTCGCTTAAGCCTCTGGGGATCCCCTGTTCTTTGTACACACTATATCTCAATTTACGTTGGAACAACGCATGCTGGAATCACGCATGCCTGACCAACCCGGTAGGAATGACAGCGTTGTTACCACTAATGCCTTTACCACGAATACCTTAACAACGATTTTTCGTTGTAAAGGCATGCCTGGTAAAAGTATGCATGGAACGGAATGCATGGTTCCAGCATGTGACCCCCCTCACACCCACCCTGCCCCTAAAACTATTGCGACCCCCCCACCCCGCCCCTAAAACCTAAAACTACCAGGACCCCCATCCCACCCTTAAAACGTAAACTACCCCACACCCCTGACCCTAAAACTACCCCAAACCCACACCCCTGCCCCTAAAACTACCCCAACCCCCCACCCCACCCCTAAAACCTAAAACTACCCGACCCCCCACCCTACCCCTGAAAAATAAAATTATTCTGACTCCCCACCCCCACCCTTAAAACTACCGCGACCCCCCACCCCGCCCCTAAAACCTAAACTACCCCAACCGCACACCCCATCCCTAAAACTACCCCCACCCCGCCCCATAAACCTAAAACTACCCCGACCCCCCACACCTAAAACTACAGCAACCCCCTACTCTCGCCCCTAAAATCTAAACTATACCGACCCCACACCTCCGCCCCTAAGACTTCCTTAACACCCCCATCCCCCCCAAAACCTAAAACTACCCCAACCCCCTACCCTGCCCCTAAAAACTAAAATTACCCCAACCCCTCCACCCGCCCCGAAAACTACAGTGTCCCTCCGCCCCTAAAACTACCCCAACCCCCCACTCCTGCCCCTTAAACAACCGCGACCCCCGCCCCTAAAACCTAAAACTACCCCAACCCCGCACCCCCACACGTAAAACTACTGCAATCCCCCTACCCCGCCCCTAAAACCTAAAACTACTTCAACCTGCCCCTAAAACTACTCCAACCCCCCACCCCACCTTTAAAACCTAAAATTACCCTCACCCCACCCCTAAAAAACGAAAACTACCCTGACCCACCACCCCTGCCCTTAAAAACTAAAACTATCCTCACCCCCTCCCCTAAAACTACCCCCCAACCCTACCCCAGCCCCACTTACCTGACCATGTCCTCTCCGATCCAGAGTCTGTTTTCCTCTGCTTCAACCATGTATGTTTGTTGTTCCGGACATGCGTGGTTAAGGCAGACAAAAACACAGTCGTTGTTCAGGAAAGTATTGTTCCGCTTTCATGGACAATGCAACTTGTTGTTCCGCCGTTGTTGTTTAGGCTGCTTCCCATTTTGATAAGTTATATACAAAGCCAGCTTCCTACACACATTATGTGGGAAAATTGACATACCCCAACTCATTTGGTACACCCCTGCAACCTAATAAACTGCCAATTATTAGTTTAGATTTCTCCTAAATTACAGGAGCTAACCGCTGCATACATGTTTCATTTAGCAAATTGCTTAATTTTCGGATGTATGATGGAACAACGCATGCACTTACAACGCATTATTTTACAACACGGTAAGAACAATGCATGGTCATTACCAAGCATGCACTTACCATGAAATGTTTTTACCACGCATATGCTTTTACCACAAATGTCTTTACCATGAAAATGTTCATAGTAAAGGCATATTTGGTAAAGACATATGCATGGCAAAAAGTAGAGGTAAGTATAACATACATTTTATATACATATATTTATATATATATATATATATATATATATATATATATATATATATATATATATATATAAATGTGTATATGTAGATATATATATGAATGTCATATATATATTTCTATATATATGTGTGTATATATATATATATATATATATATATATGTATATATATACAAACACACCTTTCCACCCAAAAACCCTACCAACCCTAAACCCTAAAAATGACCTTACCACCCAACACTCATACCCAACCTAAACACCCCTTACCACCCCAAATCTCATACCCACCCTAAACCCTAAAAATGTCCTTACCATCCAAAAACTCATACCCACCCTAAAATAAAAAAAATGCCCTTACCACCCAAAACCGATACCCACCCTAAAATCTAAAAACGCCCCTACCACATTGAAACCCATAACCACCCTAAAACCTAAAAATGCCCTTACCACCCCAAAACCCACACCCATCATAAAACCTAAAAATACCCTTACCACCCAAAAGCCCATACCCACCCTAAAATACAAAAAAATGCCCTTACCACTCCAATACCCAGCCTAAAACCTAAAAATGCCCATACCATTCCGAAACCCATAACCACCCTAAAACCTAAAAGTGCCCTTACCACCCTAAAATCCATACCCACCCTAAAACCTAAAAAAACCCTTACCACCCCAAAACCCATACCCACCCTAGAACCTAAAAATACCCTTACCACCCCAAAACCCATGCCCCCTAAAACCTAAAAGTGCCCTTACCACCCAAAAATCCGTACCCGCCCTAAAACCTAAAAATGCACCCACCACCCCAAATCCCATACCTAACCCTAAAACTTAAAAATGCATTTACCACCAATAACTGTTACCCAGCCTAAACACTAATAAGGGGGTCATTCTGACCTCGGCGGTAAAAGGCCCTTACCGCCGGTCAGAAGTCCGCCATTCTACCGCCGCGGCCGCAGTAAACCGCCACAGTCATTCTGACCCACAACGGCGAAACCGCCAAAATCACGACATCCAAGGAAGGCCGCCTCATCAGCGGGCCGCAGAAAACTGGAGATGACCAAACCTCCACGTCACGCCAACACAAACACGCCCATGCCATTCTGACCCACGAATCCACGCGGCGGTCTTTCAACCGCGGTATTCCATTGGCGGGACACACCGCCGCGGTCAAAATACACACACAGCTCCAAAACACAGCCACATTGGACAATTTGAAATACACACACCTGACACACATACAAACAACACTCCCACACATCCAACCAACTATAAAACACACACCCACATCACCCACAAACCCCTACGACCGAAGATCATAGACGAAGGAGAGAGAGACACATCACAGAATAGAGAGCTACATCACACAGAGGCACACTACACCATCACACACACCACATAGAAGCACAAAGCACCACACACCAACACACTCTTCACCATATACACCACCCCACACCTCATCCACACCACCCCATGGCACCCCAAAGGCACCCACGCTTTTCGGACCAAGAACTCCGGGTCATGGTGGAGGAGATCATAAGAGTCGAACCCCAGCTCTTCGGCTCACAGGTGCAGCACACCACTATAGCCAGGAAGGCGGAGCTATGGCAGCGGATCGTGGACAGGGTAAACGCGGTGGGACAGCATCCCGGAAATCGAGAGGACATCCGCAAACGTTGGAACGACTTATGGGGAAAGGTGCGCTCGATGGTCTCGTGACACAACATCGCAGTGCAGAAGACTGGCGGGGGACCCCCACCCACACCACCCGAATTCACAGCATGGGAGCAAGAGGTACTAAACATCCTGCATCCTGATGGCCTCGCTGGAGTACACGGAGGAATGGACTCTGGTAAGTACAATCTCAACTACTTCACCCCCCCCCCCAGCATGCCAACCCCCACCACCACCCTCACCCCCAACCCCCCATCACACATCCTCCCTGAGAATGTCTCCCCAGCACAACCCACCCAACACCAACCCCTGCAGGCCACCACAAACTATGGACACCCATAACCTAAGCATGACCACTGCACATACCCCCCCCCCAAACACCCCCACAACACCTCCCCCAAGGGAATGACAGCACTGGGGGACAAGGGCACCCATAAATCGCACACAATAGCACACACAGAAACAATAACCATACTCTCTTACCCCATGCAGGACCCGAACGCCAACACACCAGCCAGGAGGGTCCAGAAATGTCCATCCCCCCCCCGGAAGAGGCACCCAGTGATGACAGCAGCTCTGTCGACCTGGAACCTGACGACCAGCCCGGACCATCGGGGACCTCTGGACAGTCGGTTCCCCACACACAGGCCACAGCAGACCCAACCCCCTCTGGGAACAACAGCACAGCTCCCACCCAGCGGGCCCATGGCTCTGTCTCTAGGACAGGTCAATCAGAGGTGTGTCTGCCACTACAGGGCCCCCAGGCTAACCCACCACCCCAACAACAACAGGGACCTGGGGGCAGTGGTAGTGGGCACACCGTCCAGGGGACAGAGTCCGGGGGAAACAGGGCAACTCGGAGGGCTGCTGTGCGACAGGGGGGGGGGAGGAGAGGCCCAGGGAACCGACTCTCCAAGAGGCCCTCACCACCATCATGGCAGCCTACCACCGCTCACAAGAGACGATGGCGACGGTACTGGCCAGGTTCCAGGAGATCCAGGCACAGCAGGAGGAACGCTACATGGGGTTCAACAATCATCTCATCAACATCTCTACCGCCATGGGGAGCATAGTCCAGGCCCTCCACCGGATAGAAGACACGTTGCGGGACCATGTGGCACCACACAGGGCCCCTGTCACTAGCCCGGACCAGGAACAGCCTACCACCTCCGCCGGCACTAGTGGACAGGAGGCCCCACCACAACGACAGGCCACCAGAACCCCACCTCCTGCTGAAGAACAACCACCCCGCAAGAGGAGCCTGAGATCCAAAAAAAAGACAGAGTAGGATGTCAAGACCCCCGCCAGCATGAGATACCCCCTGAAGTCATCCCACTGTCCCACATTGCCACCCTGTCCAACCTTGAACTGCCCCTGCTCCATCCTTCCACAGGCATATGGACAATGCACCTGTGAGACTGAGAACTGGACTCTGACATGGACATTACTCCACCCCCACCCATCACCGTGTGAATATCATGTACCATCATCTAGCACCAAAAATAACTCACGCAATGCACTGAAATCATGCTGGATTCAGGCTGTATTATTTACAAATGTAAAACACATTACCGATCAATTATGTTCTGTAAACTTTGTGCTGAACACATACCGAGATCAATAAGCATTAGTCCATGGGCTAACCAAGCAGAAGTCACGCAGTGGGTCATACAGCACTGAAAAGGGAAGGGAGAATCAAACATCAGTTTCAAATAACTGGGGGGTCATAGACAAAGTTGAGAAGCACGAGGCATTCAGGAAAATTAAAATGGCGTGTGTGATTCTTACCTGTGTGCTACTGAAAATACTGTTGGATAACTCTGTCCCTGTTGTCTGGGTCGTCCTCTGAGTCTTCCTCCTCTTCACTCTCCACAGGCTCCACAGCTGCTTCAACACCACCATCTGGACCATCCTCCTGCAGGAAAGGCACCTGACGTCGCAATGCCAGATTGTGAAGCATACAGCAGGCCACGATGATCTGGCACACCTTCTTTGGTGAGTACATCAGGGATCCCTCTGTCATATGCAGACACCTAAACCTGGCCTTCAGAACCCCAAAGGACCTTTCTATGATCCTCCTAGTTCGCCCATGGGCCTCATTGTACCGTTCCTCAGCCCTGGTCCGGGGATTCCTCAATGGGGTCAATAGCCAAGGCAGGTTGGGGTAACCAGAGTCACCTATTAGCCACACACGTTGTCTCTGTAGCTGTTCCATCACATAAGGGATGCTGCTATTACGCATCACATACGCGTCATGCACTGAACCAGGGAACATTGCATTCACATGGGAGATGTACTGGTCAGCCAAACAGACCACCTGGACGTTCATAGAATGGTAACTCTTCCTGTTTCTGTACACCTGCTCATCGTCTTTTGGGGGGACTAAGGCTACATGGGTCCCATCAATGGCACCAATTATGTTGGGAATATGTTCAAGGGCATAAAAATCACCCTTCACAGTGGGCAAATCAACCTCCTCAGGGAATATAATGTAACTCCGCATGTGTTTCGTCAGGGCAGACAACACTCTAGACAAAACCTTAGAAAACATTGGCTGAGACATTCCAGATGACATGGCCACTGTTGTCTGGAATGAGCCACTTGCAAGAAAATGGAGGACTGACAGCACCTGCACCAGAGGGGGAATTCCTGTGGGTTGGCGGATGGGGGACATCAGGGCTGGCTCCAGCTGGGCACACAGTTCATGGATAGTGGCACGGTCAAGTCGGTATCGTAGTATGATGTGGCGTTCTTCCATTGTCGACAGGTCCACCAGCGGTCGGTACACGCGAGGATTCATCCTTCTCCTCGCAAATCCCAGCGGACGGTGCCTAGGAAGGACAACATGGAGCACAGAGTCAAGATAATCACTGGTATGTTCACCACTGCTTGCATGGCACACGGTTATCTAGGTATTGAAAGGCGTGTATGTATGGCAATGCCAGGCCTAGGCCTGTGTTTCGCAGAAGGGATTATGCCATGTGGGCCCTTGAAATGGCGGCTGCCTGACCTGTGAAGTGGGACAATGGGATGTGAGGTCACTGCGCTGGCGGAGCACACCGTGGCGGTAGGCGGTCGAAGACCGCTATACGGAGCCGCATTGGATAACATTGAAGCCTATGGGTTTCAGGAGCCAATGACGATGTGCGCCGGCGGTAGCGGTACGCACCGCCGCGGTACGCACCGCCGCGGGCGTGACCGCCATTTTCTATCTGCTTAATCACTCGAGACCTGATCATCCACAGGAGAGGACCTATACTGCAAGTGCTGCTGTGAACTCGGTCTGGAAGTGACAATGGCTGCTGCGACTGGGGAAAGGGCCCCTGCCTTCACGTCTGAAGAGTTGGAGAAGCTCGTGGATGGGGTCCTCCCCCAGTATGCGTTACTCTACGGTCCTCCAGACCAACAGGTGAGTACACCGGGTGCACATGGAATGGGCGATGCCAGTGTGGAGTGGGGTGGATGTAAGTTGGTGGGGTGGGGGGCGAATGAGGAGTGCAACGCACGACAGATGAGAGCATGTGCTATATTGCAAGGTTGGGGAGGGGGGGCCGATCACATCTAACATGCAGTAAGTTGATGAATGTTTCCTTCCCGCCCTGTACATGTCACATAGGTCAGCGCCCATCAGAAAGTCGAGATTTGGCGTGCCATCGCCAAGGAAGTCCGGGCCCTGGGGGTCCACGTCAGACGGGGCACCCACTGCCGCAAGAGGTGGGAGGACATCCGCCGCGGAACCAGGAAGACCGCCGAGTCACTGCTGGGGATGGCCTCCCAACCTAGGAGGGGTGCCAGTCGTACCCTGACCCCCCTGATGTCCCGGATCCTGGCGGTGGCCTACCCTGATTTGGATGGGCGCTTGAGAGCATCACAGCAGACACAAGGGGGTGAGTATCAGCACATTTATCTATCTTTCTGCGCAGTGGAGGCGTCTGAGTGGGGGAGGAGGGTTGGGGGTGACATTAGGCTAGGGCGCTTTCTGTAGTGTAGTCCTCTCCCTTAGGCATGGCCCTGTGCCCCCGGCCCCCACCTCCGTAGGGTGACAAGTCCAGCTATTGATGGTCCAGCCTCACACATGTGCGCGTTTGTCGTCTCCTGACCTGTTGTCCGAGTCAGAAGTACTGAGTAGTGTGCCCCGAATGCGCGGCTTAGTGCATGCGGCTCCTGTGTCTGTCCTCTCCGCCAACGGTGTTGACATTGCATGCACTCAACCAGGTCTTCTCTTTCTCCCCCCACCCTTCTTCTTCATCTTCTTGTGCATGTGTGCATTAGCATCATCAGGCGGAGGAGATTTGGCATCGGAGCACGAGGGAGCTGCAAGCCACAAGGCCCCGGTGGGCACAGGAACAGACACCGAGGGCCCAAGTGAGCCGGAGGGCGAGGGGAGCACCACGACGGGGACCGCTGGTGAGAGCAGCGACAGCGACACGTCCTCGGATGGGAGCTCCCTAGCGGTGGCGGCAACATCCGGGCCCCCCGCCTCTACAGGTACAGCCGCCACCCAGCGCACCAGCCCCGCCCTCCCAGCAGCCCCTCAGCCTACACTCCGTGCCCGCTCACCCAGGAAGGCGGGCGTCTCCTTCGCCCCAGGCACCTCAGCCCCTGCCCCTGTTACCCCTGCTGCCCTCAGTGAGGAGGTCATTGATCTCCTGAGGACACTCATTGTTGGGCAGACTACCCTTTTGAATGCCATCCAGGGGGTAGAAAGGGAGGTGCATCGGAGCAATGCCTACCTGGAGGGCATTCATTCGAGTCAGGCTGCCCATCAACGATCGTTCAATGCTCTGGCCACAGCACTGACGGCAGCCATTGTCCCTGTTTCCAGCCTCCCTCTTCTGACTGCCTCCACCCTGTCTCTGTCTCCTGTTCCTCAGCCTATCCCATCCACACCATCTGACCAGCCTGCACACACCTCAACACCCAAGGGCACCTCATCCAGACACAAGCACCACAGATCCCACAAACACTCACCCAAGCAACACACAGATGCAGACATCCCAACAGTCACTACCACCCGTGTGTCCCCCTCCTCCTCGTCTCCCTCCTCCCTCCCTGTGATGTCGACACTCACACCTGCATGCACACCAACATCAGCCAGTGCTTCCATCACCACCACACCCTCCTGTACAGTCCGCACGCGTGCAGTCACCACCCCCACTGCCATTTACACGTCCCCTGTGTCCTCTCCCACTGTGTCTGTCACCACCCCTTCCAAGACACACAAACGCAGGCAGACACCCACCCAACAGACATCCACCTCACAACAGCCTACAGCACCTGCACCTTCACCCAATGACAGCACACCTGACTCTCCTACAACCACATCCTCTTCCTCCACTTCCATCTCCACTTCTCCTACCTTTTACCTTGGCCCTAAAAAAGTTTTCCTGGCTAATCTTGACCTCTTCCCCTCCGATGGCCTACCCCCTCCATCTGCAAAGAGTCCCAAGAGCACCACAGCCACCACCAGCCCAACTTCGGGTGTCACTGTTGTGCATGGGTTCTGGAGCCCACCCTTTGCCAGCAGTGACACCTCCATCAGCAGCAAGGACACATCCAGCCCCCCCCCCCGGCAAGAGGACCAGGAAACACAAGGGCCGCCGTGCGAAGACTGACACGGCTGCCCCCAAGGAGCAGAGTTCGCCCACTTCACCAGCCACAACGTCTAGGGGAGGCAAGGGCCCGAGAGCCCCATCTAAGGAGCGTAAGGGCAGCAGGGCGGAGACGTCAGCCAGCAGGAGCGCGGAGCAGGTGGGCCCCACATGCCACATCCCAGCTGTAAAGGAGGACACCAAAGGGCCCAGGACTCCGTCACCGAAGGGCCCAGGAACATCACGGCCGGAGGGCGTCTGAGCACGGAGTCCAGGCCAGGTCTGGCTCCCTTGAACCTACTGGATGTGCACCGCTGAACAGGGCCCGCCGTGCAGAAGAGCACCGCTGAACAGGGCCCGCCGTGCAGAAGAGCACCGCTGAACAGGGCCCGCCGTGCAGAAGAGCACAGCTGAACAGGGCCCGCCGTGCAGAGGAGCACCGCTGAACAGGGCCCGCCGTGCAGAAGAGCACCGCTGAACAGGGCCCGCCGTGCAGAAGAGCACCGCTGAACAGGGCCCGCCGTGAAGATAGGCACCGCTGAACAGGGCCCGCCGTGCAGAAGAGCACCGCTGAACAGGGCCCGCCGTGCAGAAGAGCACCGCTGAACAGGGCCCGCCGTGCAGAAGAGCACCGCTGAACAGGGCCCGCCGTGCAGAGGAGCACCGCTGAACAGGGCCCGCCGTGCAGAGGAGCACCGCTGAACAGGGCCCGCCGTGCAGAAGAGCACCGCTGAACAGGGCCCGCCGTGAAGATAGGCACCGCTGAACAGGGCCCGCCGTGCAGAAGAGCACCGCTGAACAGGGCCCGCCGTGCAGAAGAGCACCGCTGAACAGGGCCCGCCGTGAAGATAGGCACCGCTGAACAGGGCCCACCGTGCAGAAGAGCACCGCTGAACAGGGCCCGCCGTGCAGAAGAGCACCGCTGAACAGGGCCCGCCGTGCAGAAGAGCACCGCTGAACAGGGCCCGCCGTGCAGAAGAGCACCGCTGAACAGGGCCCGCCGTGCAGAAGAGCACCGCTCCGCTGGGCCCTTCCTGTCAAGCACCGCTCCGCTGGGCCCCGCCGTCTCAAGCACCGCTCCGCTGGGCCCCTTCATCTCAAGCACCGCTCTGCTGGGCCCTTCCTGTCAAGCACCGCTCCGCTGGGCCCTTCCTGTCAAGCACTGCTCCGCTGGGCCCCGCCGTCTCAAGCACCGCTCCGCTGGGCCCCTTCCTGTCAAGCACCGCTCCGCTGGGCCCCGCCGTCTCAAGCACCGCTCCGCTGGGCCCCTTCATCTCAAGCACCGCTCCGCTGGGCCCTTCCTGTCAAGCACCGCTCCGCTGGGCCCTTCCTGTCAAGCACCGCTCCGCTGGGCCCTTCCTGTCAAGCACCGCTCCGCTGGGCCCCTTCATCTCAAGCACCGCTCCGCTGGGCCCCGCCGTCTCAAGCACCGCTCCGCTGGGCCCCTTCCTGTCAAGCACCGCTCCGCTGGGCCCCTTCCTGTCAAGCACCGCTCCGCTGGGCCCCTTCATCTCAAGCACCGCTCCGCTGGGCCCTTCCTGTCAAGCACCGCTCTGCTGGGCCCTTCCTGTCAAGCACCGCTCCGCTGGGCCCTTCCTGTCAAGCACCGCTCCGCTGGGCCCCTTCATCTCAAGCACCGCTCCGCTGGGCCCCGCCGTCTCAAGCACCGCTCCGCTGGGCCCCTTCATCTCAAGCACCGCTCCGCTGGGCCCCGCCGTCTCAAGCACCGCTCCGCTGGGCCCTTCCTGTCAAGCACCGCTCCGCTGGGCCCTTCCTGTCAAGCACCGCTCCGCTGGGCCCCTTCATCTCAAGCACCGCTCCGCTGGGCCCCGCCGTCTCAAGCACCGCTCCGCTGGGCCCCGCCGTCTCAAGCACCGCTCCGCTGGGCCCTTCCTGTCAAGCACCGCTCCGCTGGGCCCCGCCGTCTCAAGCACCGCTCCGCTGGGCCCCTTCATCTCAAGCACTGTTTATGGTTCACTGTGCCCACCATGCCTCCTCCTTGACCAGTGGAGACTGTTATCCACTTGAGAGACTGTGGCTTTGCACTCCCCAGGATGGCACAGTTGGCAACCCACCCACTGTAGAGACTTGAGAGACTGTGGCTTTGCACTCTCCAGGATGGTACAGTGGGCAACCCACCCACTGTAGAGACTTGAGAGACTGTGGCTTTGCACTCCCCAGGATGGTACAGTGGGCAACCCACCCACTGTAGAGACTTGAGAGACTGTGGCTTTGCACTCCCCAGGATGGCAGAGTGGGCAACCCACCCACTGTAGAGACTTGAGAGACTGTGGCTTTGCACTCCCCAGGATGGCACAGTGGGCATGGTGGCCCCTTCGTGGATCTTGCGTCGTGGACTCATGTGGCTGTGGTGCCCCCCCCTTCCCTTCCCCCTGAGGTGCCTGTAGTATTTTCATCAGATGCCCCTGCAGTGTTCTCTCCAAAGGACTCAGGTCTCCTGTGTGGGCTTTGCCCTTGTGTCGCTACACTGTAGCCCACGGACTGTTCCATTTGACTTTGATGTAGCGGACTAATTGCCTCGGTTCTCCATGGCAGTGTGTATAGTATTATTTTGTTATGGATATTTTGCATAGTTGCCGATACATCTCAGAGTCTATTTTTTATATAAAATTTTGGTTCGCAATTTAATTATGTCTTTGCATTTTTCAGGGGGGTTTGGGTGGTGTCACTGTGCATTGTTGCTCTGCATTGGTGTGTACATAGTTTGGGGGGGTGGGGGTCGCATATGTGTGTGCCCGTAACCTTTCCTCCTCCACCCTCCCGTGTGTCGTAGGTGCAGTACTCACCGTTGTCGTCTGCGCCGGAGTTCGTACTCGTGGTAGATGAGCAGGTAGACGAGTGCAGGTAGGATGTTTAATTCGGGTTCCATGCTGTCCTCCGTACTCGTGGAGTGTGTTTTGGTGAGCGTTTTCCCGTCCGTAGTCTGTTTCCGCCGTGTTTTTATCGGCGGGGCTCCCGTCCCGGAAAAGGTGGCGGATTAGTGAGTTGTAATACTGTGGGCGGTACATTGTCTGCCGCCTGCCTGTTGGCGGTGACCGCCGCGCTGTTTGTCTGTACCGCGGTGGCGGTCGGAGTGTTAATGTGGCGGGCTGTGTTGGCGGTTGCCGCCAGGGTCAGAATTCCATTTTTTGGACCGCCGGCCTGTTGGCGGGTTGGCCGCCGCTTTATCACCGACCGCCAGGGTTAGAATCACCCCCTAAATATCACTCAACCCACTTAATACTTACCTGTACTTACATTTAAACCCTTTACCACACATACACCATTACCATTCATGCCTTTACAACAAAATTTGTTGTAAACGTGGTAAACCCATGAGTGGTAAAGCCATGCGTGGTAAACGCATATGTGTTGTAAAGGCACTGTGGCATCTCGTTGCATTTACCATGTTGTAAGTGATGTTTCCCTTCATTTTCAAATCACAATTTGCAATGCAGTCTTGCCTCCTCTATCAATTGCTGGCTCCCGTACAGAGGTGCCCATCCAAAAACGGAGCTATAGAGGGAAATAATGGAACCCCCCCCTTGAAGATGGTGCCTTTGGGCATTTCAATCCATATGGGTAGAACTCAGTAGGAAGATAGAAATATTTAAACGATCAATGCAGGTTAGAATCACAGTAAGTTGTAGAAAGGGAAAGCCTCTGCATGTGCCAACATAAGCATAAATAAATGGTGCGTTTAGTGAGATAAATATGTTGCCTACTCAGAGGCTTAACTTAGTGAAGCCTTGTACTGCCACTTTATTTATGATGGTGGGTAGACTAGTGCCATCGACATGTATCAGACTCAGCATGAAAGCAGTGACACTCACTGTTTTCCTGTGGATCAAGTTGATCACCTCAATGCTGCCGTCGGCCAATAAACCACCTGCAATTCTGATCGTTGCCACTCATGGAACCTTCAGCAATTGAGGTTTCAGTGACTGTGTGCACCCAGAACCCATATATGAAGGAAGTGAGTCTCCATGTTGATGTCCTTGTCACCAGTGTAAGGACGGGCTACACTGGAACTGGATTCTTCACCGTTTATTAATAATTATCTCCAGGTAAATACGACACACATATAATGGGGACGGGAAGCCTGCTGCCTCTCGCTTCATCCTCCTCGAACCACCTCCCCTCAACGCTCTCACTCGAGAGCGCTGTTCTCGTGCAGTGCGAGGGGCTGAACGCGCACATCACGCTGCACGAGTGAGTTCCATCACAACAACCAGTTACCCAATCTCCAAAGCACCATTGCTGAGTAAGATTTTGAGATACATGGCTGGTACCCTTAGGATCTGACTTTTCTTTTTGTAGTTGTTGCCCACTGTGCGTCATCATGCATGGAAGTGTGACCTGCTCTGCTTGATGGATGATCAGCTCATGGTCAGAAGCCATGTTCAACCTTTTTTGTGGAACCTGATGGGTAATCGTGGCGGTCCCCTCGACACAGGTGGCCATGGCATCCTATATATTTCCAGGTATTCCAGGTACCAGTAACGATCCTCTGATGAAACCGCTTTTGTTTAACAGATATGTGAGATCGTTAAGTGACGTCATCCGGGGAGATGGCCTGCAGAGTATGTTTTTTCAACTTTAGCTCAACCACGGAACAAACCAACATAAAAAAAACAATAGTCCAGCACAATGATCCTGGACAGTTATCCAAGTCTTTTAGACCACAAAACAAGGTAGTCTGCAAAGACTGCATGAAAACCCACGAAGATTTCAACTGTTGTTTGTGCAGCGAAAGCTTGATGACATCAGGAAGAAGAACTGTCGGGCCACCATCTGAAACTTCATCACATGGATTTGTAGCAGATTCAGTTCCACATGAGCTCTGCTGTGGATGTTATCGACTTGTCTTAATAATTTAGCCTCAAAGATGTGTGACCCCAAGGCAAAGTATTTTAAATTGAGGTTGTATCTGCCACATTCAGGCATGTCCCTTGATTAAGCATGCAAAGGGCTGGGGCTTTCTAGCCCTGTAAAAAAAAAAGTGCCCAGTTGCATTTTGTACATGCTATAACCTAAAGTGGTGTATTGGAAGGCCCGCTTATGGGTCTTGCTCATGGTGGAGAAACTTCAGATCAGTCTGCAACGGCATGACCTTTCTTTAGGATGAATCAAAGGTGCTATGGTTCAAACTGAGTCCATCAAGGTACAATGCATATTGTCACCACTGCACTTCACATGGATATTTCTACCTACAGATTCCTTACCATTTAAAAATCCCAAGACACCAAACTATCGGGAAAAAAAGTAATGGCTCTCCTTCTGTAGGTGGTGTTCAGCTCTATCTTGGCGTCAGGTACCTCCATGGACATGACATCATAGGAGCCATATAGTAGCAACCTGCCATCATGCCGTCAGTTCCCTTTTTTCTGTGCCCTTCAGAACCTTTTGCAGTGCTAGGTAGGTTGGCTACAATGAAAAAGTCATATTTTCAAACCTATCAGTCCTGCCACAGACAAATTCCATTTGGGACCCTCATTAGGCCTGCTTGTGGTGTTTGGGGACTAAGCATGATTTGAATGATGAGACGAATGTAGCCTCATGCATTTAAAAGTGCTAGCGGAGAGAGAAGTGAAGCTCTTTCCAGGCTCAGCATTGTGTATGCTCCAGATCTGAGCACGGTCCAAGTTGTCTCCTTTGTCAAAATCATTGAAGAAGAAGAAGAAGCACAAGAAGTGGCACAAATGAGATGACTCCATTTCCAGAAGTCGTCCCACTCCAGGGGTAGGTCTCTGCATCATTTCCCTTCTCAAGAGATTGAGTCTTTCTCTTAGCTGGAGTTGGTGGAGGTCACCTCAGTGACAGAGCTAGCTTGAGCCCCGGTGCCTGCACCTGCTCTTCACCCTATGTACTTGACGTTTCCAGTGCCTGGCGTCAATCAATTCAGGTCATGGTAATTACCCAAGCCATGTTAGTGCTTTTTTCATAGTACAACAGATTTTCTTGTGTGCCTACAGATCCCATACACCCAATGAGGCTTCCAAATGAAATGCAGAAATCAGGCTCCGCCTGGGCCCTAGTCAACTCCAGACATCCTTCTGAGGGTACTCCATCAGCCCTGGCTAGATCCGCACTGACACTCAAGGCTGTGCCAGTAGCCCCAACACCAGTGCCGACACCAGCTTGGAATGCTTGCCAAAATCAAAGCCAATTCTCATGCATTCTCGGTTGGTTTGTCCAGATTCTTAGAGACAGCACAATAGCTGTGTGATAAGTAAACAGGCAGGGCAGAGTGGAGTATTATCTTGTGTGTTGTGAAGTGCTGAAACTAGGTGTAGCTGGTCTTTGTAGAGAGTGTACCCTGGCATCACACTAGGTGAACGTGATGACCAGAATAGGTGTATCTGGTGTTACACTTATTTTCCTGGTCCTTGTATGATGTGTACACAGTTCTCACAGTGGGTGTACCTGGTCTTTGTATGGACTGTGCTTGATTCCTACTCTCGGAGTAACTGCCCCTTGTAGTGGTTGTACCTTATTTTTACACTGAGGCACATATTTTCATGGAGGTTACACCGTCGCTGCATAATTTTTTTACGCAGCAACGGCGCAGTCAATGCTCCATTTATATAAAGTGACTCATTTCTAGAAACTGCGAAACTTTTCTTCCCTATGCGTCATTTTTAACTTGTGCAACAAATGGTTGCGTCACCTACCATGCTTATGCAAGGTAGGTGTTCCCTTTTAAAATCACACGCAGAACTGACGCATCCATATTTACAATGCTTTCGGAAAAAGACACATCTTTGTGAAATGTCCAAAATTCCTATGCGTGCTAAACCCAGGCATAAAAAGAAAAAAAAGAGAAATCAGCTGAAATCACTTACAATGATGGAATCTGTGAGGAAATCACATTCCCCCAACAGGTACGTGTACACATAAGGTAGGTAACACAGTATATGTTACACTAGAGTACATCAATGCCTTATGTCACTCACACGAAGGCACAGTGATACACATAAGTACACTATGCCCACTTGTATCTGTGACATAAAGGACCAATGTAATAGAGTGCAAGGTGAGTTTTTCACCTTTTCACACTTTATTACATTGGTTCCCATACAGTAGGCTATGCGTCAGTCAAAACTGACGAATCACCTTTGTATTTTGATGCAGTGCTGTAATTGAGTCAGTTTTCTGGCCAACTACAGCAATGAGCCACTTTTGGGCCGGGTGGCTTGTAGCATTCTTCCCATGTATGCCTCAGAATTTCTGACCATCCTTGGGACTTTGCGCCATGGAGCGCCATATTGTAAATATGGCACATTTATTGTGTCATAAACGTTTATGACGCAGCACAAGGAAAACTGACGCATCCATGCGGTAATGCAGCCATGCATCAGGTTTTGTAAATAATCCCCTGAGTGTACCCATTCCTTACACTGGTTGCATGAATTGTACCTGGTCCTCATACCGGCTATACAGTGTCCTTAAATTAGGTGTATCTGGTTCTTAGATTGACTTCGACCTGTTCTAGCTGGTCCTTACAATGGGATTAACTGTTTTTTATACTTGGTGTGCCTGGTCCTCACAGAGGGTGTGCACTGTCCTTATACTGGGTGTATCTAGTCTTTACACTTAATGTACCCAGTCTTTAAACTGGAATGTAACTGGTCCTTACCCTAGAGTGTGCCTGATCATTACACTGTGTGTTACTGTTTCTTACACTGGGTGTGCCCAGTCCTTACACTAGGTCTAACTTGTTTTTATACAGGTGTAGCAGGTATTTACTTTGGGTGTGCCAAATCCTTATATGGGGTGTGTTCAGTCCTTACAATGGATGTGGCCGGTGTAGACAGTGTGCCCAATTTCTACAGTGGCACTTCCTGGGCTTTACACAGTGTTTACTCAGTTGTTACATTGAATGTACCCGGTCCTCATACTGGGTATACCCAGTCTTCAAAAGGAGTGTATCAGGTCGTTCAATTTGGTGTGCCTGGTGCTTGCACGGAGTGTACTAAGAACTTCTTATGGGTGTACCTCTTCCTCCCACTAGGTTACCTGGTCCTTACACTGAGTGTGTTGGACTTAATATGAAGCATGTCGAAATTTACACTAAATGTGCCTGGTCCTTTCCAGAGTGTACACAGTGTTTACACTGGCATGCCTGACCCTAACACTCGGTCCTTATAAATAACATTGCTATGTCCGGTCTTTGTATGGAGCACAGCCAATCCCAACACTGTACATATGGTCCAAACACTAGGTGAACCTCGCTGTGAGTGGTTCCAAGTGCTTGAACTGGGCTTGCCAGATCCTTACAGTGATCACGACCAGATTATACACAGAGCGTACTTGGGGATAGATTTACGAGGCCCTAGCAGCACACTGCACCACCGAAGTATCATTTTTTTAATGCTCCGGTGGCACCGTGTGCCAGCCATATTTACAAGGCCATGAAAAGCCACCTTGCATGGCTTTTCATGGCATTGTAATATGGACCCCTTTCATACATAACATTGCGTCAAAGGGGTGTTCCATGGCTGTAGCTTGGGGTGTTCCTACGCAACACCGATGGAACCCAAAGGAATCTCACGCATTTCCAGATTTATAAGTCTGGGAATGCGTCAGATTCCTATGCCACCTCAGGGGTGGCATAAGAATGATGCCACAGGGAGTAATATCTCTATTTCTCCCTATTTTTTCCTCTTTCTATGTGTGCTGCATTCTGTAACACACATAGAGAGAGGAACACACCTCTTGTGATTATTTTTGTTCAGGAGGTGTCCCTTCCTGCACAAAAACAATCATCCTTGCAACACAGGCATCCTTCCACTATGGTGCAAGGGTGCCTGCATTGGCTCTAGGCAGCAATTTGTGTGTCGGCGCAGGGGGAGACGACAGAAATGCATCATACTTTGTAGATTCAGCGCATTTCAGCCCTTTGCCCGTGCATCAAGGCACTTGCTGTGCCACCCTGCGCCATGGGCTTTGGTCCTTATGTTGGGTGTGCTCTTACACGGAGTGTGTGTATATCTGTGTTTTGTATGGAGGGTACCTTGTCCTTACAATGATTGCAGTCAGTACTTATAATGAATATACTGTGCTCTTAAATTGCAGGTGTGTGGGCCTAGTATAGAGTGAACCTAGTGGTCAACCAGGTCTACCTTGACCTTACACTAGGTGCAACAGATCCTTACACTGATTGTACTTGGCTCATATACCAGGTGAATCCGGTCTTTGGATGTCCTAAACTGCATGCTGTTGTTAGAGCTGGCAGCTTTTTGGCATGTCTCCTGTGTCTTTTTGCCTTCTGACATCCTGACCTCCTGGTTTTATGGTGTACTGGACTCTGTTTTTGCTGGTTTATTGTCTCTGCGCACTTTACCACTGATAATCAGTGCTAAAGTGCAAGTGCTCCCTATTGAAATTGTACTGTTGATTGGTTTATCCATGATTTGCATATTTGATTCACTGGTAAGTCCCTAGTAAAGTGCACTAGAGGTGCCCAGGGCCTGTAAATCAAATGCTACTAGTGGGCCTGAAGCACTGGTTGTGCCACCCACATTAGTAGCCCTGTAACCGTGGCTCAGACCTGCCACTGCAGTGTCTGTGTGTGCAGTTTTAAACTGCCAATTCGACTTGGAAAGTGTACCCACTTGCCAGGCCTAAACCTTCCCTTTTACTACATGTCAGGCACCCCTAAGGTAGGCCCTAGGTAGCCCCAGGGGCAGGGTGCAGTGTATGTTTAAGGTAGGACATATACTAGTGTGTTTTATATGTCCTAACAGTGAAATACTGCCAAATTTGGTTTTCACTGTGCAAGGCCTATCTCTCTCATAGGTTAACATGGGGGATGCCTTTAAATATCCTTAAAGCGCAGATTCCCTTTGAAAGCAGATACAAATATGGAGTTTAGAGTCTCTAAACTCACAATTTAAAAATACATTTCTAGTGAAGTTGGTTTTTAAATTGTCTGTTTGAAAATGCCACTTTTAGAAAGTAGGCATTTTCTTGCTTAAACCATTCTATGACTCTGCCTGTTTGTGGATTGTCTGTCTGGGTCAGTTTGACAGTTGGGCTGTTTTGCACCTCTCTAGACAGTGACACAAAAGGGGGCAGGATGTAGCCTGCATATCCTGATGAGCAATCTGAGTTAGAGGGGAGGGAGGAGTGGTCGTTCACACCTGAAAGGACTGTGCCTGCCCTAACACAATGAAGTCTCCGAACCCCTGGCATGTGTCTGGGGCCTGGTCTGGACACTGAATGATCTGGAAAACACTTGAGACTTTGCTTTGAAGTTTGTCAACCTCTAAGACAGAAGGGGGTATAAGAAGAAGACCCAAACTCCCAGACTTTTAGAATCTTTCTGGAATCAAGAGGAACCTCTGCCCAGGCGAAGAGCTGAAGGAGGAGTACTGTCCCTTTGCTGTATTGCTTTGTCGGACTGGCCTGCAGTTGCTGCTTCTGCCTGAAAAGAGTGCAAAGGGTGAACTTTGCTGTGTGTCCTGCTTGAGAAAGTTCTCCAAGGGCTTCAGGTAGATTTTGCCTCCTGTTGGAAGTCTCAGGGACACCAAAGACTTCAGTTCCCTCGACCTGCAGCACTGGGAACTGTATGTTTTGTGCTGAAACCACTGCGACGCTGCCAATGAAGGCACTGGCTGCACTGTGACCTGCTGACGCCGCAACCCTGGTCTCACCGACGCCGTCATCAGACGACTTCACCGAGCCTCTGCTCGTACCGTGACCTGTGGGCCCCGCACTCCGGCATCGCCTGCTCACACCGCAGCCTGGGCCTCCCTGATGGTGACGCTCCTGCTGACACCGGTGTCACTGCCTGCACCGTGGCCTGTGGCCACAGCTCGTGAGGAGCACAAAGCGCCGTCCCGTCCTGCACCGCAGCCCCGGTCCACCGACACCAGCACCATCGGCTCCAGTGTCGTCACCAGGCATCCCTGCCTGCACCGTGGCCTGTGGACACCGCTCATGAGGGTCACGAAGCACCGTCCCATCCCGCACCGCTGGCTTGGGCCTACCCACAACAGCACTTCTGGAACGACGATGCCGCTGCCTGCACCTGACCTGTGGATACCACACATTGCACCGCCCCGCTTCACACCGCAGCCCTTCTCTCACCGACGCCGCTGGGTGCCGTCACCGAGCTGCTGCCTGCACTATGACCTGTGGGCATCGCATGTCACATCGTTCCGCTTTGCACTGCAGCCCCGATCTGCAACGCGTGTGAATTCAAGGGCCCGACGAATCCTGCACCGACTCTGGAACCGACACTGCGATGTCAGCGATGCCGCTCTCCGGGGCTCACCGCAAGGATCACGACGCCCTACAAATTAAAGGTACTGTTTGCGGGTCTTCCCAACGCCGTAGCTGGCCTGCGACGTCGCGGCCGACCTGAACTGTTGGTTTTGTTGATCACAATGCCGTGATAGCTATTGACTTCAAGGAACTGTATATTTGAGTAAATCTTGCAGAATTCATATTTTTAATGCTGTATGTTGGATTTTTATCGTATTTGGTCTTGTTTAAATAGATAAGTATTGGCTATTTTTCCAAAACTGGTGTGGTGTTGTTTTGTAGTGTTTTCACTGTGTTACTGTGTGTTATGTGCAAATGCTTTACACATTGCTTCTGAGATAAGCCTGACTGCTCGTGCCAAGCTACCAAGAGGGTGAGCAGGGGTTATCTAAGCGGGTATCCCCCTTATCCTGACTAGAGTGAGGGTCCCAATTGGACAGGGTGCAAACCTACTGCGAACTAGAGACACCATTTCTAACACCTGTCATCTCACTATGTATACCTGGTGCTTACAGAGGTCATGTCCGGTCACTATACTGGGTATGCTTGGTCTTTGCACGGGGAGTAGCAAGTCCTTACATTGAACGTACTTTGTCTTTAAAACGCACTGCTCAGACTTTGTAAGGCGTGTGGTTGGTCCTTACACTGGGTATGCCTTTTCCTTACACTGGGTTTAACTGCTTCTTAGACTGGGTGTACTTGGCTCTTACACTGGGTGTACCCAGTCTATACACTGGGTGTAGCTGCTTCTTAGAATGAATGTGCCTGTTCCTCATAGTAAGTGTTCCTGGTCTTTTTTACAGACGGTGCCTGGTCTTAATACTGGATGCATCAAGTCTTTGTACAGCATGTGCCCAGTCCTTATACTGGGTGTACCTGGTCCTAATATTGGGTGTACCAGTGCTCATACTATGTGTAACTAGACTTCACAGCAGGCAAGCCTGGGCATTACACTGGCTGAGCCCTGGTCCTTACACTTACACTTGGTGTACCTGAACCTTACAGTGGGTGTACCAGATCTTTATGCTGATTGTAACTGGTCCGTAGGTGTGCCCACTTCTCATGTTGGTTGCACCTACTTCTCAAACTGGGTGGACCTAGCACATACACTGGTTGTCCTTGGTCCTTATACTGGGTGTATCTGCCCTTACACTGGGTGTAACTGCCCATAACAATAGGTGCGCCGAGGCATTACACTGCTTGAACCTGATCCAGCGCCGGCTTTAGTGCTGAATGCACCGGGTGTGACAGTCTTTTTTGGCGCCCCTTCCATGACCTCCTACTCCATGAATTCCCTCACTACACTCTCCAACAGTACACCTCATCTCTCCATAGCCACTCTCTGACATATGATTTATTTTCTATAGCGTTACTCATAGGTCACTCACATTCAGTTCTGTGATCTGCATGGTACACATTCTTTGTAGCAGGTATATTAACCCTCCGCACTACTTTATGATGAACTAAAACTGCCACTAGACAAAACTAATCTCTCACCCGTAGGAACATTAATCACCAGAGTTATCTTGACATTTTTATTGTTGCCTGAAAACTGCTGGACACAAGGAATTTTATGTGCATTCAAACCACTAGTAATTAATAAACACAGCCCCCCCACCCCCCAAAGTCAGTGCTAGCAGAGCGGCTGCACTGGTCGCTCCACCCTAAAGCCGGCTCTAAACTGGCCCTAACACTGGGTTTACCTGGTCTTTACATTAGTTCTACCCAGGCCGCATTACACTGGGTGTAACTCTTCCTAACACTGGGTGTGCTCAAGCATGACATTGGGTATCCTTGGTCTTTACATAGCATGTACCTGGCTCCTACGATGGGTGTCCTCAGTCTTTGTACAGAAAGTGCCTGATCCTTAGACTTGGGGTATGTGGTTTAAATACGAGTGTACCTAGTCCCTTTATGTGACGCACCTGGTCCTCACACTGCGTGTGCCCCGTCCTTACACTGGTTGCACTCAACAGTTATACTTGTTGAGCCCAGTCTTTGTACTTTGTGTTCCTAGTCTTTTTACTGAGTAAATCTGGGCCCTTCACTGAGGGCACTGGGTCGTTACACTGGGTGTACCTTGTCCTTACAGACAGTAGTTGGTCCTTACACTCAATTTACCTATTCTATGCCCCAAGTGTACATGGAACCAAGTACATATGATACCTACAAGGGATGTGCATGACTTTCACACCAACTAGGTCACTTCACATAAAGTGAGAATAGGGCGCGCTAAGTTAAGACACAGTCTGTGCAGCGGTTATGGGCTGACCAATGGCTCAAGTAGATGAAGAGAGGTGCTATTTCATCAGTTGGGACAGTGGTAAATGATTGCTTGTCACAGGAACTTTCAGTACCTGCTGCTTTTGGCTAGAAATGAGGCATTATTGGTTGACATATAAACAACAGAACATAACATGATTAAAACATAACAGGGTACATCACAACAAAACAGTCAAAGCAGAATGCAGCACAAGAATTGCAGTACAACGCAGCAAAATCACAATGCAATAATGGAGCACAAAAATAAAGCAGCACTAAAAAACTTGACACATCACCAACACAATGAAATTCCATATCACAAATGCGCACACATTCTATTGTCACATGTTACTACCTACAGAATCCTGTTTTCACAATACGTGATAAAAGGTGTGTGGAGCAAGCACTGCCTTAGCTCACCTCCAAGGACATGAAATTGTGCCAGTGACAAATGTTTGTGATCTGGACTGCTATGAGCGCTGATTCTATGCACAGGGTTTACCCTGGGGCACTGGAATTATGTGTTTCTGCGGTGGTGGCATTTTCAGCATCAATATGGATTTGCCACATAATCTATCATCTGCTGTATAATCTGCAGATTTTAATACAAAATATTGTTTTTAGCGCAAATGCATCTTACGTTTTTAAACACGTGTCAGGGTGCAAGTCGGTGGTACACGGGTAGATGGTGTCCACCCACAATTTTCACAGGGTGGATGCCATCCACTCTGCCAAAAAGTTAAGCGCCACTGTAAAATATGCTGAACTCATCCTTGTGTAATCTTCAGACACTAGGAACCATTCAGCAGCGCCTACACATTGTCTGCTTTCGTTCCGAGCAGCAAAATGTAGGTGGCAAGGGGGTTTGTTATTATATATTCCAGCTGGGCTCAACATAAAAGCTGAATTTAAGGGTCCATCACTCCTCCTTTTATTGGAGTATCCTTGGTTGGGTGCTATCTGGAGCGTCACATCTAGATCCAAATGCAATGGAGGGAAAACAAAGGCACACAGCTTGTTATTACTTCACAAGTACTTAAGAGAGGCATGGTTGTGACTTTGTTCAGTCACTTTAGATAAGAGATGTGCATGCACTGTAAAAATGTTGTATGTGTTGGCCTGCCCCAGTATCTACACAAATGACACTTTAACCCCTTCGCTGCCAGGCCTTTTCCCCCTCCTGTGCCAGGCCTTTTTTTGCCTATTTGGGGCAGTTCGCGCTTAGGCCCTCATAACTTTTTGTCCACATAAGCTAACCAAGCCAAATTTGCGTCCTTTTTTTCCAACATCCTAGGGATTCTAGAGGTACCCAGACTTTGTGGGTTCCCTTGAAGGAGGCCAAGAAATTGGCCAAAATACAGTGAAAATTTCGTTTTTTTAAAAAAAAAATGGAAAAAGTGGCTGCAGAAGAAGGCTTGTGGATTTCCCCCTGAAAATGGCATCAACAAAGGGTTTGTAGTGCTAAACTCAGCAGCTTCCTAGCTTTCAGGAACAGGCAAACTTGAATCAGAAAACCCAATTTTTCAACACAATTTTGGCATTTTACTGGGGCATACCCCATTTTTGCAATTTTTTGTGCTTTCAGCCTCCTTCCAGTCAGTGACAGGAATGGGCATGAAACCAATGCTGGATCCCAGAAACCTAACCATTTCTGAAAAGTAGAGAAAATTCTGAATTCAGCAAGGGGTCATTTGTGTAGATCCTACAAGGGTTTCCTACAGAAAATAACCGCTGAAAAAGAAAAATATTGAAATTGAGGTGAAAAAAACATCAATTTTTCTCTACGTTTTACTCTGTAACTTTTCCCTGCAATGTCAGATTATGGAAAGCAATATACCGTTACGTCTGGTGGACTCCTCTGGTTGCGGGGATATATAGGGCTTGTAGGTTCATCAAGAACCCGAGGAACCCAGAGCCAATAAATGAGCTGCACCCTGCAGTGCGTTTTCATTCTATACCGGGTATACAGCAATTCATTTGCTGAAATATAAAGAGTAAAAAATTGCTATCAAGAAAACCTTTGCATTTCCAAAAAGGGCACAAGATAAGGTGTTTAGGAGCAGTGGTTATTTGCACATCTCTGAATTCCGGGGTGACCATACAAGCATGTGAATTATAGGGAATTTCTCAAATAGATGTCTTTTTTACACACTCTCCTATATTTGGAAGGAAAAAATGTAGAGAAAGACAAGGGGCAATAGCACTTGTTTTGCTAATCTATGTTCCCCCAAGTCTCCCGATAAAAATGATACCTCACTTGTGTGGGTAGGCCTAGCGCCGGCGACAGGAAACACCCCAAAGCGCAATGTGGACACATCCTAAATTTTGGAAAAAAACAGAAATGTTTTTTGCGAAGTGCCTACCTGTAGATTTTGGCCTGTAGCTCAGCCGGCACCTAGGGAAACCTACCAAACCTGTGCATTTCTGAAAACTAGAGACCTAGGGGAATCCAAGGAGGGGTGACTTGCGGGGCTCGGACCAGGTTCTGTTACCCAGAATCCTTTGCAAACCTCAAAATTTGGCTAAAAAAACACATGTTCCTCACATTTCTGTGGCAGAAAGTTCTGGAATCTGAGAGGAGCTACAAATTTCCTTCCACCCAGCGTTCCCCCAAGTCTCCCGATAAAAATGATACCTCACTTGCGTGGGTAGGCCTAGCGCCGGCGACAGGAAACACCCCAAAGCGCAACGTGGACACATCCTAAATTTTGGAAAAAAACAGAGGTGTTTTTTGCGAAGTGCCTACTTGTAGATTTTGGCCTCTAGCTCAGCCGGCACCTAGGGAAACTACCAAACCTGTGCATTTCTGAAAACTAGAGACCTAGGGAAATCCAAGGAGGGGTGACTTGCGGGGCTCGGACCAGGTTCTGTTACCCAGAATCCTTTGCAAACCTCAAAATTTGGCTAAAAAAACACATGTTCCTCACATTTCTGTGGCAGAAAGTTCTGGAATCTGAGAGGAGCTACAAATTTCCTTCCACCCAGCGTTCCCCGAAGTCTCCCGATAAAAATGATACCTCACTTGCGTGGGTAGGCCTAGCGCCGGCGACAGGAAACACCCCAAAGCGCAACGTGGACACATCCTAAATTTTGGAAAAAAACAGAGGTGTTTTTTGCGAAGTGCCTACCTGTAGATTTTGGCCTCTAGCTCAGCCGGCACCTAGGGAAACCTACCAAACCTGTGCATTTCTGAAAACTAGAGACTTAGGGGAATCCAAGGAGGGGTGACTTGCGGGGCTCGGACCAGGTTCTGTTACCCAGAATACTTTGCAAACCTCAAAATTTGGCTAAAAAAACACATGCTCCTCACATTTCTGTGGCAGAAAGTTCTGGAATCTGAGAGGAGCTACAAATTTCCTTCCACCCAGCGTTCCCCCAAGTCTCCCGATAAAAATGATACCTCACTTGCGTGGGTAGACCTAGCGCCGGCGACAGGAAACACCCCAAAGCGCAACGTGGACACATCCTAAATTTTGGAAAAAAACAGAGGTGTTTTTTGCGAAGTGCCTACCTGTAGATTTTGGCCTGTAGCTCAGCCGGCACCTAGGGAAACCTACCAAACCTGTGCATTTCTGAAAACTAGAGACCTAGGGGAATCCAAGGAGGGGTGACTTGCGGGGCTCGGACCAGGTTCTGTTACCCAGAATCCTTTGCAAACCTCAAAATTTGGCTAAAAAAACACATGTTCCTCACATTTCTGTGGCAGAAAGTTCTGGAATCTGAGAGGAGCTACAAATTTCCTTCCACCCAGCGTTCCCCCAAGTCTCCCGATAAAAATGATACCTCACTTGCGTGGGTAGGCCTAGCGCCGGCGACAGGAAACACCCCAAAGCGCAACGTGGACACATCCTAAATTTTGGAAAAAAACAGAAATGTTTTTTGCGAAGTGCCTACCTGTAGATTTTGGCCTGTAGCTCAGCCGGCACCTAGGGAAACCTACCAAACCTGTGCATTTTTGAAAACTAGAGACCTAGGGGAATCCAAGGAGGGGTGACTTGCGGGGCTCGGACCAGGTTCTGTTACCCAGAATCCTTTGCAAACCTCAAAATTTGGCTAAAAAAACACATGTTCCTCACATTTCTGTGGCAGAAAGTTCTGGAATCTGAGAGGAGCTAAACATTTCCTTCCACCCAGCGTTCCCCCAAGTCTCCCGATAAAAATGATACCTCACTTGCGTGGGTAGGCCTAGCGCCGGCGACAGGAAACACCCCAAAGCGCAACGTGGACACATCCTAAATTTTGGAAAAAAACAGAGGTGTTTTTTGCGAAGTGCCTACCTGTAGATTTTGGCCTCTAGCTCAGCCGGCACCTAGGGAAACCTACCAACCCTGTGCATTTCTGAAAACTAGAGACCTAGGGGAATCCAAGGAGGGGTGACTTGCGTGGCTCGGACCAGGTTCTGTTACCCAGAATCCTTTGCAAACCTCAAAATTTGGCTAAAAAAACACATGTTCCTCACATTTCTGTGGCAGAAAGTTCTGGAATCTGAGAGGAGCTACAAATTTCCTTCCACCCAGCGTTCCCCGAAGTCTCCCGATAAAAATGATACCTCACTTGCGTGGGTAGGCCTAGCGCCGGCGACAGGAAACACCCCAAAGCGCAACGTGGACACATCCTAAATTTGGGAAAAAAACAGAGGTGTTTTTTGCGAAGTGCCTACCTGTAGATTTTGGCCTCTAGCTCAGCCGGCACCTAGGGAAACCTACCAAACCTGTGCATTTCTGAAAACTAGAGACCTAGGGGAATCCAAGGAGGGGTGACTTGCGGGGCTCGGACCAGGTTCTGTTACCCAGAATCCTTTGCAAACCTCAAAATTTGGCTAAAAAAACACATGTTCCTCACATATCTGTGGCAGAAAGTTCTGGAATCTGAGAGGAGCTACAAATTTCCTTCCACCCAGCGTTCCCCCAAGTCTCCCGATAAAAATGATACCTCACTTGCGTGGGTAGGCCTAGCGCCGGCGACAGTAAACACCCCAAAGCGCAACGTGGACACATCCTAAATTTTGGAAAAAAACAGAGGTGTTTTTTGCGAAGTGCCTACCTGTAGATTTTGGCCTCTAGCTCAGCCGGCACCTAGGGAAACCTACCAAACCTGTGCATTTCTGAAAACTAGAGACCTAGGGGAATCCAAGGAGGGGTGACTTGCGGGGCTCGGACCAGGTTCTGTTACCCAGAATCCTTTGCAAACCTCAAAATTTGGCTACAAAAACACATGTTCCTCACATTTCTGTGGCAGAAAGTTCTGGAATCTGAGAGGAGCTACAAATTTCCTTCCACCCAGCGTTCCCCCAAGTCTCCCGATAAAAATGATACCTCACTTGCGTGGGTAGACCTAGCGCCGGCGACAGGAAACACCCCAAAGCGCAACGTGGACACATCCTAAATTTTGGAAAAAAACAGAGGTGTTTTTTGCGAAGTGCCTACCTGTAGATTTTGGCCTGTAGCTCAGCCGGCACCTAGGGAAACCTACCAAACCTGTGCATTTCTGAAAACTAGAGACCTAGGGGAATCCAAGGAGGGGTGACTTGCGGGGCTCGGACCAGGTTCTGTTACCCAGAATCCTTTGCAAACCTCAAAATTTGGCTAAAAAAACACATGTTCCTCACATATCTGTGGCAGAAAGTTCTGGAATCTGAGAGGAACTACAAATTTCCTTCCACCCAGCGTTCCCCCAAGTCTCCCGATAAAAATGATACCTCACTTGCGTGGGTAGGCCTAGCGCCGGCGACAGGAAACACCCCAAAGCGCAACGTGGACACATCCTAAATTTTGGAAAAAAACAGAGGTGTTTTTTGCGAAGTGCCTACCTGTAGATTTTGGCCTCTAGCTCAGCCGGCACCTAGGGAAACCTACCAAACCTGTGCATTTCTGAAAACTAGAGACCTAGGGGAATCCAAGGAGGGGTGACTTGCGGGGCTCGGACCAGGTTCTGTTACCCAGAATCCTTTGCAAACCTCAAAATTTGGCTAAAAAAACACATGTTCCTCACATTTCTGTGGCAGAAAGTTCTGGAATCTGAGAGGAGCTACAAATTTCCTTCCACCCACGTTCCCCGAAGTCTCCCGATAAAAATGATACCTCACTTGCGTGGGTAGGCCTAGCGCCGGCGACAGGAAACACCCCAAAGCGCAACGTGGACACATCCTAAATTTTGGAAAAAAACAGAGGTGTTTTTTGCGAAGTGCCTACCTGTAGATTTTGGCCTCTAGCTCAGCCGGCACCTAGGGAAACCTACCAAACCTGTGCATTTCTGAATACTAGAGACTTAGGGGAATCCAAGGAGGGGTGACTTGCGGGGCTCGGACCAGGTTCTGTTACCCAGAATACTTTGCAAACCTCAAAATTTGGCTAAAAAAACACATGCTCCTCACATTTCTGTGGCAGAAAGTTCTGGAATCTGAGAGGAGCTACAAATTTCCTTCCACCCAGCGTTCCCCCAAGTCTCCCGATAAAAATGATACCTCACTTGCGTGGGTAGACCTAGCGCCGGCGACAGGAAACACCCCAAAGCGCAACGTGGACACATCCTAAATTTTGGAAAAAAACAGAGGTGTTTTTTGCGAAGTGCCTACCTGTAGATTTTGGCCTGTAGCTCAGCCGGCACCTAGGGAAACCTACCAAACCTGTGCATTTCTGAAAACTAGAGACCTAGGGGAATCCAAGGAGGGGTGACTTGCGGGGCTCGGACCAGGTTCTGTTACCCAGAATCCTTTGCAAACCTCAAAATTTGGCTAAAAAAACACATGTTCCTCACATTTCTGTGGCAGAAAGTTCTGGAATCTGAGAGGAGCTACAAATTTCCTTCCACCCAGCGTTCCCCCAAGTCTCCCGATAAAAATGATACCTCACTCGCGTGGGTAGGCCTAGCGCCGGCGACAGGAAACACCCCAAAGCGCAACGTGGACACATCCTAAATTTTGGAAAAAAACAGAAATGTTTTTTGCGAAGTGCCTACCTGTAGATTTTGGCCTGTAGCTCAGCCGGCACCTAGGGAAACCTACCAAACCTGTGCATTTCTGAAAACTAGAGACCTAGGGGAATCCAAGGAGGGGTGACTTGCGGGGCTCGGACCAGGTTCTGTTACCCAGAATCCTTTGCAAACCTCAAAATTTGGCTAAAAAAACACATGTTCCTCACATTTCTGTGGCAGAAAGTTCTGGAATCTGAGAGGAGCTAAAAATTTCCTTCCACCCAGCGTTCCCCCAAGTCTCCCGATAAAAATGATACCTCACTTGCGTGGGTAGGCCTAGCGCCGGCGACAGGAAACACCCCAAAGCGCAACGTGGACACATCCTAAATTTGGGAAAAAAACAGAGGTGTTTTTTGCGAAGTGCCTACTTGTAGATTTTGGCCTCTAGCTCAGCCGGCACCTAGGGAAACCTACCAAACCTGTGCATTTCTGAAAACTAGAGACCTAGGGGAATCCAAGGAGGGGTGACTTGCGGGGCTCGGACCAGGTTCTGTTACCCAGAATCCTTTGCAAACCTCAAAATTTGGCTAAAAAAACACATGTTCCTCACATATCTGTGGCAGAAAGTTCTGGAATCTGAGAGGAGCTACAAATTTCCTTCCACCCAGCGTTCCCCCAAGTCTCCCGATAAAAATGATACCTCACTTGCGTGGGTAGGCCTAGCGCCGGCGACAGTAAACACCCCAAAGCGCAACGTGGACACATCCTAAATTTTGGAAAAAAACAGAGGTGTTTTTTGCGAAGTGCCTACCTGTAGATTTTGGCCTCTAGCTCAGCCGGCACCTAGGGAAACCTACCAAACCTGTGCATTTCTGAAAACTAGAGACCTAGGGGAATCCAAGGAGGGGTGACTTGCGGGGCTCGGACCAGGTTCTGTTACCCAGAATCCTTTGCAAACCTCAAAATTTGGCTACAAAAACACATTTTCCTCACATTTCTGTGGCAGAAAGTTCTGGAATCTGAGAGGAGCTACAAATTTCCTTCCACCCAGCGTTCCCCCAAGTCTCCCGATAAAAATGATACCTCACTTGCGTGGGTAGACCTAGCGCCGGCGACAGGAAACACCCCAAAGCGCAACGTGGACACATCCTAAATTTTGGAAAAAAACAGAGGTGTTTTTTGCGAAGTGCCTACCTGTAGATTTTGGCCTGTAGCTCAGCCGGCACCTAGGGAAACCTACCAAACCTGTGCATTTCTGAAAACTAGAGACCTAGGGGAATCCAAGGAGGGGTGACTTGCGGGGCTCGGACCAGGTTCTGTTACCCAGAATCCTTTGCAAACCTCAAAATTTGGCTAAAAAAACACATGTTCCTCACATTTCTGTGGCAGAAAGTTCTGGAATCTGAGAGGAGCTACAAATTTCCTTCCACCCAGCGTTCCCCGAAGTCTCCCGATAAAAATGATACCTCACTTGCGTGGGTAGGCCTAGCGCCGGCGACAGGAAACACCCCAAAGCGCAACGTGGACACATCCTAAATTTTGGAAAAAAACAGAGGTGTTTTTTGCGAAGTGCCTACCTGTAGATTTTGGCCTCTAGCTCAGCCGGCACCTAGGGAAACCTACCAAACCTGTGCATTTCTGAAAACTAGAGACTTAGGGGAATCCAAGGAGGGGTGACTTGCGGGGCTCGGACCAGGTTCTGTTACCCAGAATACTTTGCAAACCTCAAAATTTTGCTAAAAAAACACATGCTCCTCACATTTCTGTGGCAGAAAGTTCTGGAATCTGAGAGGAGCTACAAATTTCCTTCCACCCAGCGTTCCCCCAAGTCTCCCGATAAAAATGATACCTCACTTGCGTGGGTAGACCTAGCGCCGGAGACAGGAAACACCCCAAAGCGCAACGTGGACACATCCTAAATTTTGGAAAAAAACAGAGGTGTTTTTTGCGAAGTGCCTACCTGTAGATTTTGGCCTGTAGCTCAGCCAGCACCTAGGGAAACCTACCAAACCTGTGCATTTCTGAAAACTAGAGACCTAGGGGAATCCAAGGAGGGGTGACTTGCGGGGCTCGGACCAGGTTCTGTTACCCAGAATCCTTTGCAAACCTCAAAATTTGGCTAAAAAAACACATGTTCCTCACATTTCTGTGGCAGAAAGTTCTGGAATCTGAGAGGAGCTACAAATTTCCTTCCACCCAGCGTTCCCCCAAGTCTCCCGATAAAAATGATACCTCACTCGCGTGGGTAGGCCTAGCGCCGGCGACAGGAAACACCCCAAAGCGCAACGTGGACACATCCTAAATTTTGGAAAAAAACAGAAATGTTTTTTGCGAAGTGCCTACCTGTAGATTTTGGCCTGTAGCTCAGCCGGCACCTAGGGAAACCTACCAAACCTGTGCATTTCTGAAAACTAGAGACCTAGGGGAATCCAAGGAGGGGTGACTTGCGGGGCTCGGACCAGGTTCTGTTACCCAGAATCCTTTGCAAACCTCAAAATTTGGCTAAAAAAACACATGTTCCTCACATTTCTGTGGCAGAAAGTTCTGGAATCTGAGAGGAGCTAAAAATTTCCTTCCACCCAGCGTTCCCCCAAGTCTCCCGATAAAAATGATACCTCACTTGCGTGGGTAGGCCTAGCGCCGGCGACAGGAAACACCCCAAAGCGCAACGTGGACACATCCTAAATTTGGGAAAAAAACAGAGGTGTTTTTTGCGAAGTGCCTACTTGTAGATTTTGGCCTCTAGCTCAGCCGGCACCTAGGGAAACCTACCAAACCTGTGCATTTCTGAAAACTAGAGACCTAGGGGAATCCAAGGAGGGGTGACTTGCGGGGCTCGGACCAGGTTCTGGGCTCGGACCAGGTTCTGTTACCCAGAATCCTTTGCAAACCTCAAAATTTGGCTACAAAAACACATGTTCCTCACATTTCTGTGGCAGAAAGTTCTGGAATCTGAGAGGAGCTACAAATTTCCTTCCACCCAGCGTTCCCCCAAGTCTCCCGATAAAAATGATACCTCACTTGCGTGGGTAGACCTAGCGCCGGCGACAGGAAACACCCCAAAGCGCAACGTGGACACATCCTAAATTTTGGAAAAAAACAGAGGTGTTTTTTGCGAAGTGCCTACCTGTAGATTTTGGCCTGTAGCTCAGCCGGCACCTAGGGAAACCTACCAAACCTGTGCATTTCTGAAAACTAGAGACCTAGGGGAATCCAAGGAGGGGTGACTTGCGGGGCTCGGACCAGGTTCTGTTACCCAGAATCCTTTGCAAACCTCAAAATTTGGCTAAAAAAACACATGTTCCTCACATTTCTGTGGCAGAAAGTTCTGGAATCTGAGAGGAGCTACAAATTTCCTTCCACCCAGCGTTCCCCCAAGTCTCCCGATAAAAATGATACCTCACTTGCGTGGGTAGGCCTAGCGCCGGCGACAGGAAACACCCCAAAGCGCAACGTGGACACATCCTAAATTTTGGAAAAAAACAGAAATGTTTTTTGCGAAGTGCCTACCTGTAGATTTTGGCCTGTAGCTCAGCCGGCACCTAGGGAAACCTACCAAACCTGTGCATTTCTGAAAACTAGAGACCTAGGGGAATCCAAGGAGGGGTGACTTGCGGGGCTCGGACCAGGTTCTGTTACCCAGAATCCTTTGCAAACCTCAAAATGTGGCTAAAAAAACACATGTTCCTCACATTTCTGTGGCAGAAAGTTCTGGAATCAGAGAGGAGCTACAAATTTCCTTCCACCCAGCGTTCCCCCAAGTCTCCCGATAAAAATGATACCTCACTTGCGTGGGTAGGCCTGGCGCCGGCGACAGGAAACACCCCAAAGCGCAACGTGGACACATCCTAAATTTTGGAAAAAAACAGAGGTGTTTTTTGCGAAGTGCCTACCTGTAGATTTTGGCCTCTAGCTCAGCCGGCACCTAGGGAAACCTACCAAACCTGTGCATTTCTGAAAACTAGAGACCTAGGGGAATCCAAGGAGGGGTGACTTGCGGGGCTCGGACCAGGTTCTGTTACCCAGAATCCTTTGCAAACCTCAAAATGTGGCTAAAAAAACACATGTTCCTCACATTTCTGTGGCAGAAAGTTCTGGAATCTGAGAGGAGCTACAAATTTCCTTCCACCCAGCGTTCCCCCAAGTCTCCCGATAAAAATGATACCTCACTTGCGTGGGTAGACCTAGCGCCGGCGACAGGAAACACCCCAAAGCGCAACGTGGACACATCCTAAATTTTGGAAAAAAACAGAGATGTTTTTAGCGAAGTGCCTACCTGTAGATTTTGGCCTGTAGCTCAGCCGGCACCTAGGGAAACCTACCAAACCTGTGCATTTCTGAAAACTAGAGACCTAGGGGAATCCAAGGAGGGGTGACTTGCGGGGCTCGGACCAGGTTCTGTTACCCAGAATCCTTTGCAAACCTCAAAATTTGGCTAAAAAAACACATGTTCCTCACATTTCTGTGGCAGAAAGTTCTGGAATCTGAGAGGAGCTACAAATTTCCTTCCACCCAGCGTTCCCCCAAGTCTCCCGATAAAAATGATACCTCACTTGCGTGGGTAGGCCTAGCGCCGGCGACAGGAAACACCCCAAAGCGCAACGTGGACACATCCTAAATTTTGGAAAAAAACAGAAATGTTTTTTGCGAAGTGCCTACCTGTAGATTTTGGCCTGTAGCTCAGCCGGCACCTAGGGAAACCTACCAAACCTGTGCATTTCTAAAAACTAGAGACCTAGGGGAATCCAAGGAGGGGTGACTTGCGGGGTTCGGACCTGGTTCTGTTACCCAGAATCCTTTGCAAACCTCAAAATTTGGCTAAAAAAACACATGTTCCTCACATTTCTGTGGCAGAAAGTTCTGGAATCTGAGAGGAGCTACAAATTTCCTTCGCCCCAGCGTTCCCCCAAGTCTCCCGATAAAAATGATACCTCACTTGCGTGGGTAGGCCTAGCGCCGGCGACAGGAAACACCCCAAAGCGCAACGTGGACACATCCTAAATTTTGGAAAAAAACAGAGGTGTTTTTTGCGAAGTGCCTACCTGTAGATTTTGGCCTCTAGCTCAGCCGGCACCTAGGGAAACCTACCAAATCTGTGCATTTCTGAAAACTAGAGACCTAGGGGAATCCAAGGAGGGGTGACTTGCGGGGCTCGGACCAGGTTCTGTTACCCAGAATCCTTTGCAAACCTCAAAATTTGGCTAAAAAAACACATGTTCCTCACATATCTGTGGCAGAAAGTTCTGGAATCTGAGAGGAGCTACAAATTTCCTTCCACCCAGCGTTCCCCCAAGTCTCCCGATAAAAATGATACCTCACTTGCGTGGGTAGGCCTAGCGCCGGCGACAGGAAACACCCCAAAGCGCAACGTGGACACATCCTAAATTTTGGAAAAAAACAGAGGTGTTTTTTGCGAAGTGCCTACCTGTAGATTTTGGCCTCTAGCTCAGCCGGCACCTAGGGAAACCTACCAAACCTGTGCATTTCTGAAAACTAGAGACCTAGGGGAATCCAAGGAGGGGTGACTTGCGGGGCTCGGACCAGGTTCTGTTACCCAGAATCCTTTGCAAACCTCAAAATTTGGCTAAAAAAAACACATGTTCCTCACATATCTGTGGCAGAAAGTTCTGGAATCTGAGAGGAGCTACAAATTTCCTTCCACCCAGCGTTCCCCCAAGTCTCCCGATAAAAATGATACCTCACTTGCGTGGGTAGGCCTAGCGCCGGCGACAGTAAACACCCCAAAGCGCAACGTGGACACATCCTAAATTTTGGAAAAAAACAGAGGTGTTTTTTGCGAAGTGCCTACCTGTAGATTTTGGCCTCTAGCTCAGCCGGCACCTAGGGAAACCTACCAAACCTGTGCATTTCTGAAAACTAGAGACCTAGGGGAATCCAAGGAGGGGTGACTTGCGGGGCTCGGACCAGGTTCTGTTACCCAGAATCCTTTGCAAACCTCAAAATTTGGCTAAAAAAACACATGTTCCTCACATTTCTGTGGCAGAAAGTTCTGGAATCTGAGAGGAGCTACAAATTTCCTTCCACCCAGCGTTCCCCCAAGTCTCCCGATAAAAATGATACCTCACTTGCGTGGGTAGACCTAGACCTAGCGCCGGCGACAGGAAACACCCCAAAGCGCAACGTGGACACATCCTAAATTTTGGAAAAAAACAGAGGTGTTTTTTGCGAAGTGCCTACCTGTAGATTTTGGCCTGTAGCTCAGCCGGCACCTAGGGAAACCTACCAAACCTGTGCATTTCTGAAAACTAGAGACCTAGGGGAATCCAAGGAGGGGTGACTTGCGGGGCTCGGACCAGGTTCTGTTACCCAGAATCCTTTGCAAACCTCAAAATTTGGCTAAAAAAACACATGTTCCTCACATTTCTGTGGCAGAAAGTTCTGGAATCTGAGAGGAGCTACAAATTTCCTTCCACCCAGCGTTCCCCCAAGTCTCCCGATAAAAATGATACCTCACTTGCGTGGGTAGGCCTAGCGCCGGCGACAGGAAACACCCCAAAGCGCAACGTGGACACATCCTAAATTTTGGAAAAAAACAGAGGTGTTTTTTGCGAAGTGCCTACTTGTAGATTTTGGCCTCTAGCTCAGCCGGCACCTAGGGAAACTACCAAACCTGTGCATTTCTGAAAACTAGAGACCTAGGGAAATCCAAGGAGGGGTGACTTGCGGGGCTCGGACCAGGTTCTGTTACCCAGAATCCTTTGCAAACCTCAAAATTTGGCTAAAAAAACACATGTTCCTCACATTTCTGTGGCAGAAAGTTCTGGAATCTGAGAGGAGCTACAAATTTCCTTCCACCCAGCGTTCCCCGAAGTCTCCCGATAAAAATGATACCTCACTTGCGTGGGTAGGCCTAGCGCCGGCGACAGGAAACACCCCAAAGCGCAACGTGGACACATCCTAAATTTTGGAAAAAAACAGAGGTGTTTTTTGCGAAGTGCCTACCTGTAGATTTTGGCCTCTAGCTCAGCCGGCACCTAGGGAAACCTACCAAACCTGTGCATTTCTGAAAACTAGAGACTTAGGGGAATCCAAGGAGGGGTGACTTGCGGGGCTCGGACCAGGTTCTGTTACCCAGAATACTTTGCAAACCTCAAAATTTGGCTAAAAAAACACATGCTCCTCACATTTCTGTGGCAGAAAGTTCTGGAATCTGAGAGGAGCTACAAATTTCCTTCCACCCAGCGTTCCCCCAAGTCTCCCGATAAAAATGATACCTCACTTGCGTGGGTAGACCTAGCGCCGGCGACAGGAAACACCCCAAAGCGCAACGTGGACACATCCTAAATTTTGGAAAAAAACAGAGGTGTTTTTTGCGAAGTGCCTACCTGTAGATTTTGGCCTGTAGCTCAGCCGGCACCTAGGGAAACCTACCAAACCTGTGCATTTCTGAAAACTAGAGACCTAGGGGAATCCAAGGAGGGGTGACTTGCGGGGCTCGGACCAGGTTCTGTTACCCAGAATCCTTTGCAAACCTCAAAATTTGGCTAAAAAAACACATGTTCCTCACATTTCTGTGGCAGAAAGTTCTGGAATCTGAGAGGAGCTACAAATTTCCTTCCACCCAGCGTTCCCCCAAGTCTCCCGATAAAAATGATACCTCACTTGCGTGGGTAGGCCTAGCGCCGGCGACAGGAAACACCCCAAAGCGCAACGTGGACACATCCTAAATTTTGGAAAAAAACAGAAATGTTTTTTGCGAAGTGCCTACCTGTAGATTTTGGCCTGTAGCTCAGCCGGCACCTAGGGAAACCTACCAAACCTGTGCATTTTTGAAAACTAGAGACCTAGGGGAATCCAAGGAGGGGTGACTTGCGGGGCTCGGACCAGGTTCTGTTACCCAGAATCCTTTGCAAACCTCAAAATTTGGCTAAAAAAACACATGTTCCTCACATTTCTGTGGCAGAAAGTTCTGGAATCTGAGAGGAGCTAAAAATTTCCTTCCACCCAGCGTTCCCCCAAGTCTCCCGATAAAAATGATACCTCACTTGCGTGGGTAGGCCTAGCGCCGGCGACAGGAAACACCCCAAAGCGCAACGTGGACACATCCTAAATTTTGGAAAAAAACAGAGGTGTTTTTTGCGAAGTGCCTACTTGTAGATTTTGGCCTCTAGCTCAGCCGGCACCTAGGGAAACCTACCAAACCTGTGCATTTCTGAAAACTAGAGACCTAGGGGAATCCAAGGAGGGGTGACTTGCGGGGCTCGGACCAGGTTCTGTTACCCAGAATCCTTTGCAAACCTCAAAATTTGGCTAAAAAAACACATGTTCCTCACATATCTGTGGCAGAAAGTTCTGGAATCTGAGAGGAACTACAAATTTCCTTCCACCCAGCGTTCCCCCAAGTCTCCCGATAAAAATGATACCTCACTTGCGTGGGTAGGCCTAGCGCCGGCGACAGGAAACACCCCAAAGCGCAACGTGGACACATCCTAAATTTTGGAAAAAAACAGAGGTGTTTTTTGCGAAGTGCCTACCTGTAGATTTTGGCCTCTAGCTCAGCCGGCACCTAGGGAAACCTACCAACCCTGTGCATTTCTGAAAACTAGAGACCTAGGGGAATCCAAGGAGGGGTGACTTGCGTGGCTCGGACCAGGTTCTGTTACCCAGAATCCTTTGCAAACCTCAAAATTTGGCTAAAAAAACACATGTTCCTCACATTTCTGTGGCAGAAAGTTCTGGAATCTCAGAGGAGCTACAAATTTCCTTCCACCCAGCGTTCCCCGAAGTCTCCCGATAAAAATGATACCTCACTTGCGTGGGTAGGCCTAGCGCCGGCGACAGGAAACACCCCAAAGCGCAACGTGGACACATCCTAAATTTTGGAAAAAAACAGAGGTGTTTTTTGCGAAGTGCCTACCTGTAGATTTTGGCCTCTAGCTCAGCCGGCACCTAGGGAAACCTACCAAACCTGTGCATTTCTGAAAACTAGAGACTTAGGGGAATCCAAGGAGGGGTGACTTGCGGGGCTCGGACCAGGTTCTGTTACCCAGAATACTTTGCAAACCTCAAAATTTGGCTAAAAAAACACATGCTCCTCACATTTCTGTGGCAGAAAGTTCTGGAATCTGAGAGGAGCTACAAATTTCCTTCCACCCAGCGTTCCCCCAAGTCTCCCGATAAAAATGATACCTCACTTGCGTGGGTAGACCTAGCGCCGGCGACAGGAAACACCCCAAAGCGCAACGTGGACACATCCTAAATTTTGGAAAAAAACAGAGGTGTTTTTTGCGAAGTGCCTACCTGTAGATTTTGGCCTGTAGCTCAGCCGGCACCTAGGGAAACCTACAAAACCTGTGCATTTCTGAAAACTAGAGACCTAGGGGAATCCAAGGAGGGGTGACTTGCGGGGCTCGGACCAGGTTCTGTTACCCAGAATCCTTTGCAAACCTCAAAATTTGGCTAAAAAAACACATGTTCCTCACATTTCTGTGGCAGAAAGTTCTGGAATCTGAGAGGAGCTACAAATTTCCTTCCACCCAGCGTTCCCCCAAGTCTCCCGATAAAAATGATACCTCACTCGCGTGGGTAGGCCTAGCGCCGGCGACAGGAAACACCCCAAAGCGCAACGTGGACACATCCTAAATTTTGGAAAAAAACAGAAATGTTTTTTGCGAAGTGCCTACCTGTAGATTTTGGCCTGTAGCTCAGCCGGCACCTAGGGAAACCTACCAAACCTGTGCATTTCTGAAAACTAGAGACCTAGGGGAATCCAAGGAGGGGTGACTTGCGGGGCTCGGACCAGGTTCTGTTACCCAGAATCCTTTGCAAACCTCAAAATTTGGCTAAAAAAACACATGTTCCTCACATTTCTGTGGCAGAAAGTTCTGGAATCTGAGAGGAGCTAAAAATTTCCTTCCACCCAGCGTTCCCCCAAGTCTCCCGATAAAAATGATACCTCACTTGCGTGGGTAGGCCTAGCGCCGGCGACAGGAAACACCCCAAAGCGCAACGTGGACACATCCTAAATTTGGGAAAAAAACAGAGGTGTTTTTTGCGAAGTGCCTACTTGTAGATTTTGGCCTCTAGCTCAGCCGGCACCTAGGGAAACCTACCAAACCTGTGCATTTCTGAAAACTAGAGACCTAGGGGAATCCAAGGAGGGGTGACTTGCGGGGCTCGGACCAGGTTCTGTTACCCAGAATCCTTTGCAAACCTCAAAATTTGGCTAAAAAAACACATGTTCCTCACATATCTGTGGCAGAAAGTTCTGGAATCTGAGAGGAGCTACAAATTTCCTTCCACCCAGCGTTCCCCCAAGTCTCCCGATAAAAATGATACCTCACTTGCGTGGGTAGGCCTAGCGCCGGCGACAGTAAACACCCCAAAGCGCAACGTGGACACATCCTAAATTTTGGAAAAAAACAGAGGTGTTTTTTGCGAAGTGCCTACCTGTAGATTTTGGCCTCTAGCTCAGCCGGCACCTAGGGAAACCTACCAAACCTGTGCATTTCTGAAAACTAGAGACCTAGGGGAATCCAAGGAGGGGTGACTTGCGGGGCTCGGACCAGGTTCTGTTACCCAGAATCCTTTGCAAACCTCAAAATTTGGCTACAAAAACACATGTTCCTCACATTTCTGTGGCAGAAAGTTCTGGAATCTGAGAGGAGCTACAAATTTCCTTCCACCCAGCGTTCCCCCAAGTCTCCCGATAAAAATGATACCTCACTTGCGTGGGTAGACCTAGCGCCGGCGACAGGAAACACCCCAAAGCGCAACGTGGACACATCCTAAATTTTGGAAAAAAACAGAGGTGTTTTTTGCGAAGTGCCTACCTGTAGATTTTGGCCTGTAGCTCAGCCGGCACCTAGGGAAACCTACCAAACCTGTGCATTTCTGAAAACTAGAGACCTAGGGGAATCCAAGGAGGGGTGACTTGCGGGGCTCGGACCAGGTTCTGTTACCCAGAATCCTTTGCAAACCTCAAAATTTGGCTAAAAAAACACATGTTCCTCACATATCTGTGGCAGAAAGTTCTGGAATCTGAGAGGAACTACAAATTTCCTTCCACCCAGCGTTCCCCCAAGTCTCCCGATAAAAATGATACCTCACTTGCATGGGTAGGCCTAGCGCCGGCGACAGGAAACACCCCAAAGCGCAACGTGGACACATCCTAAATTTTGGAAAAAAACAGAGGTGTTTTTTGCGAAGTGCCTACCTGTAGATTTTGGCCTCTAGCTCAGCCGGCACCTAGGGAAACCTACCAAACCTGTGCATTTCTGAAAACTAGAGACCTAGGGGAATCCAAGGAGGGGTGACTTGCGGGGCTCGGACCAGGTTCTGTTACCCAGAATCCTTTGCAAACCTCAAAATTTGGCTAAAAAAACACATGTTCCTCACATTTCTGTGGCAGAAAGTTCTGGAATCTGAGAGGAGCTACAAATTTCCTTCCACCCAGCGTTCCCCGAAGTCTCCCGATAAAAATGATACCTCACTTGCGTGGGTAGGCCTAGCGCCGGCGACAGGAAACACCCCAAAGCGCAACGTGGACACATCCTAAATTTTGGAAAAAAACAGAGGTGTTTTTTGCGAAGTGCCTACCTGTAGATTTTGGCCTCTAGCTCAGCCGGCACCTAGGGAAACCTACCAAACCTGTGCATTTCTGAATACTAGAGACTTAGGGGAATCCAAGGAGGGGTGACTTGCGGGGCTCGGACCAGGTTCTGTTACCCAGAATACTTTGCAAACCTCAAAATTTGGCTAAAAAAACACATGCTCCTCACATTTCTGTGGCAGAAAGTTCTGGAATCTGAGAGGAGCTACAAATTTCCTTCCACCCAGCGTTCCCCCAAGTCTCCCGATAAAAATGATACCTCACTTGCGTGGGTAGACCTAGCGCCGGCGACAGGAAACACCCCAAAGCGCAACGTGGACACATCCTAAATTTTGGAAAAAAACAGAGGTGTTTTTTGCGAAGTGCCTACCTGTAGATTTTGGCCTGTAGCTCAGCCGGCACCTAGGGAAACCTACCAAACCTGTGCATTTCTGAAAACTAGAGACCTAGGGGAATCCAAGGAGGGGTGACTTGCGGGGCTCGGACCAGGTTCTGTTACCCAGAATCCTTTGCAAACCTCAAAATTTGGCTAAAAAAACACATGTTCCTCACATTTCTGTGGCAGAAAGTTCTGGAATCTGAGAGGAGCTACAAATTTCCTTCCACCCAGCGTTCCCCCAAGTCTCCCGATAAAAATGATACCTCACTCGCGTGGGTAGGCCTAGCGCCGGCGACAGGAAACACCCCAAAGCGCAACGTGGACACATCCTAAATTTTGGAAAAAAACAGAAATGTTTTTTGCGAAGTGCCTACCTGTAGATTTTGGCCTGTAGCTCAGCCGGCACCTAGGGAAACCTACCGAACCTGTGCATTTCTGAAAACTAGAGACCTAGGGGAATCCAAGGAGGGGTGACTTGCGGGGCTCGGACCAGGTTCTGTTACCCAGAATCCTTTGCAAACCTCAAAATTTGGCTAAAAAAACACATGTTCCTCACATTTCTGTGGCAGAAAGTTCTGGAATCTGAGAGGAGCTAAAAATTTCCTTCCACCCAGCGTTCCCCCAAGTCTCCCGATAAAAATGATACCTCACTTGCGTGGGTAGGCCTAGCGCCGGCGACAGGAAACACCCCAAAGCGCAACGTGGACACATCCTAAATTTGGGAAAAAAACAGAGGTGTTTTTTGCGAAGTGCCTACTTGTAGATTTTGGCCTCTAGCTCAGCCGGCACCTAGGGAAACCTACCAAACCTGTGCATTTCTGAAAACTAGAGACCTAGGGGAATCCAAGGAGGGGTGACTTGCGGGGCTCGGACCAGGTTCTGTTACCCAGAATCCTTTGCAAACCTCAAAATTTGGCTAAAAAAACACATGTTCCTCACATATCTGTGGCAGAAAGTTCTGGAATCTGAGAGGAGCTACAAATTTCCTTCCACCCAGCGTTCCCCCAAGTCTCCCGATAAAAATGATACCTCACTTGCGTGGGTAGGCCTAGCGCCGGCGACAGTAAACACCCCAAAGCGCAACGTGGACACATCCTAAATTTTGGAAAAAAACAGAGGTGTTTTTTGCGAAGTGCCTACCTGTAGATTTTGGCCTCTAGCTCAGCCGGCACCTAGGGAAACCTACCAAACCTGTGCATTTCTGAAAACTAGAGACCTAGGGGAATCCAAGGAGGGGTGACTTGCGGGGCTCGGACCAGGTTCTGTTACCCAGAATCCTTTGCAAACCTCAAAATTTGGCTACAAAAACACATTTTCCTCACATTTCTGTGGCAGAAAGTTCTGGAATCTGAGAGGAGCTACAAATTTCCTTCCACCCAGCGTTCCCCCAAGTCTCCCGATAAAAATGATACCTCACTTGCGTGGGTAGACCTAGCGCCGGCGACAGGAAACACCCCAAAGCGCAACGTGGACACATCCTAAATTTTGGAAAAAAACAGAGGTGTTTTTTGCGAAGTGCCTACCTGTAGATTTTGGCCTGTAGCTCAGCCGGCACCTAGGGAAACCTACCAAACCTGTGCATTTCTGAAAACTAGAGACCTAGGGGAATCCAAGGAGGGGTGACTTGCGGGGCTCGGACCAGGTTCTGTTACCCAGAATCCTTTGCAAACCTCAAAATTTGGCTAAAAAAACACATGTTCCTCACATTTCTGTGGCAGAAAGTTCTGGAATCTGAGAGGAGCTACAAATTTCCTTCCACCCAGCGTTCCCCGAAGTCTCCCGATAAAAATGATACCTCACTTGCGTGGGTAGGCCTAGCGCCGGCGACAGGAAACACCCCAAAGCGCAACGTGGACACATCCTAAATTTTGGAAAAAAACAGAGGTGTTTTTTGCGAAGTGCCTACCTGTAGATTTTGGCCTCTAGCTCAGCCGGCACCTAGGGAAACCTACCAAACCTGTGCATTTCTGAAAACTAGAGACTTAGGGGAATCCAAGGAGGGGTGACTTGCGGGGCTCGGACCAGGTTCTGTTACCCAGAATACTTTGCAAACCTCAAAATTTGGCTAAAAAAACACATGCTCCTCACATTTCTGTGGCAGAAAGTTCTGGAATCTGAGAGGAGCTACAAATTTCCTTCCACCCAGCGTTCCCCCAAGTCTCCCGATAAAAATGATACCTCACTTGCGTGGGTAGACCTAGCGCCGGCGACAGGAAACACCCCAAAGCGCAACGTGGACACATCCTAAATTTTGGAAAAAAACAGAGGTGTTTTTTGCGAAGTGCCTACCTGTAGATTTTGGCCTGTAGCTCAGCCAGCACCTAGGGAAACCTACCAAACCTGTGCATTTCTGAAAACTAGAGACCTAGGGGAATCCAAGGAGGGGTGACTTGCGGGGCTCGGACCAGGTTGTGTTACCCAGAATCCTTTGCAAACCTCAAAATTTGGCTAAAAAAACACATGTTCCTCACATTTCTGTGGCAGAAAGTTCTGGAATCTGAGAGGAGCTACAAATTTCCTTCCACCCAGCGTTCCCCCAAGTCTCCCGATAAAAATGATACCTCACTCGCGTGGGTAGGCCTAGCGCCGGCGACAGGAAACACCCCAAAGCGCAACGTGGACACATCCTAAATTTTGGAAAAAAACAGAAATGTTTTTTGCGAAGTGCCTACCTGTAGATTTTGGCCTGTAGCTCAGCCGGCACCTAGGGAAACCTACCAAACCTGTGCATTTCTGAAAACTAGAGACCTAGGGGAATCCAAGGAGGGGTGACTTGCGGGGCTCGGACCAGGTTCTGTTACCCAGAATCCTTTGCAAACCTCAAAATTTGGCTAAAAAAACACATGTTCCTCACATTTCTGTGGCAGAAAGTTCTGGAATCTGAGAGGAGCTAAAAATTTCCTTCCACCCAGCGTTCCCCCAAGTCTCCCGATAAAAATGATACCTCACTTGCGTGGGTAGGCCTAGCGCCGGCGACAGGAAACACCCCAAAGCGCAACGTGGACACATCCTAAATTTGGGAAAAAAACAGAGGTGTTTTTTGCGAAGTGCCTACTTGTAGATTTTGGCCTCTAGCTCAGCCGGCACCTAGGGAAACCTACCAAACCTGTGCATTTCTGAAAACTAGAGACCTAGGGGAATCCAAGGAGGGGTGACTTGCGGGGCTCGGACCAGGTTCTGGGCTCGGACCAGGTTCTGTTACCCAGAATCCTTTGCAAACCTCAAAATTTGGCTACAAAAACACATGTTCCTCACATTTCTGTGGCAGAAAGTTCTGGAATCTGAGAGGAGCTACAAATTTCCTTCCACCCAGCGTTCCCCCAAGTCTCCCGATAAAAATGATACCTCACTTGCGTGGGTAGACCTAGCGCCGGCGACAGGAAACACCCCAAAGCGCAACGTGGACACATCCTAAATTTTGGAAAAAAACAGAGGTGTTTTTTGCGAAGTGCCTACCTGTAGATTTTGGCCTGTAGCTCAGCCGGCACCTAGGGAAACCTACCAAACCTGTGCATTTCTGAAAACTAGAGACCTAGGGGAATCCAAGGAGGGGTGACTTGCGGGGCTCGGACCAGGTTCTGTTACCCAGAATCCTTTGCAAACCTCAAAATTTGGCTAAAAAAACACATGTTCCTCACATTTCTGTGGCAGAAAGTTCTGGAATCTGAGAGGAGCTACAAATTTCCTTCCACCCAGCGTTCCCCCAAGTCTCCCGATAAAAATGATACCTCACTTGCGTGGGTAGGCCTAGCGCCGGCGACAGGAAACACCCCAAAGCGCAACGTGGACACATCCTAAATTTTGGAAAAAAACAGAAATGTTTTTTGCGAAGTGCCTACCTGTAGATTTTGGCCTGTAGCTCAGCCGGCACCTAGGGAAACCTACCAAACCTGTGCATTTCTGAAAACTAGAGACCTAGGGGAATCCAAGGAGGGGTGACTTGCGGGGCTCGGACCAGGTTCTGTTACCCAGAATCCTTTGCAAACCTCAAAATGTGGCTAAAAAAACACATGTTCCTCACATTTCTGTGGCAGAAAGTTCTGGAATCAGAGAGGAGCTACAAATTTCCTTCCACCCAGCGTTCCCCCAAGTCTCCCGATAAAAATGATACCTCACTTGCGTGGGTAGGCCTGGCGCCGGCGACAGGAAACACCCCAAAGCGCAACGTGGACACATCCTAAATTTTGGAAAAAAACAGAGGTGTTTTTTGCGAAGTGCCTACCTGTAGATTTTGGCCTCTAGCTCAGCCGGCACCTAGGGAAACCTACCAAACCTGTGCATTTCTGAAAACTAGAGACCTAGGGGAATCCAAGGAGGGGTGACTTGCGGGGCTCGGACCAGGTTCTGTTACCCAGAATCCTTTGCAAACCTCAAAATGTGGCTAAAAAAACACATGTTCCTCACATTTCTGTGGCAGAAAGTTCTGGAATCTGAGAGGAGCTACAAATTTCCTTCCACCCAGCGTTCCCCCAAGTCTCCCGATAAAAATGATACCTCACTTGCGTGGGTAGACCTAGCGCCGGCGACAGGAAACACCCCAAAGCGCAACGTGGACACATCCTAAATTTTGGAAAAAAACAGAGATGTTTTTAGCGAAGTGCCTACCTGTAGATTTTGGCCTGTAGCTCAGCCGGCACCTAGGGAAACCTACCAAACCTGTGCATTTCTGAAAACTAGAGACCTAGGGGAATCCAAGGAGGGGTGACTTGCGGGGCTCGGACCAGGTTCTGTTACCCAGAATCCTTTGCAAACCTCAAAATTTGGCTAAAAAAACACATGTTCCTCACATTTCTGTGGCAGAAAGTTCTGGAATCTGAGAGGAGCTACAAATTTCCTTCCACCCAGCGTTCCCCCAAGTCTCCCGATAAAAATGATACCTCACTTGCGTGGGTAGGCCTAGCGCCGGCGACAGGAAACACCCCAAAGCGCAACGTGGACACATCCTAAATTTTGGAAAAAAACAGAAATGTTTTTTGCGAAGTGCCTACCTGTAGATTTTGGCCTGTAGCTCAGCCGGCACCTAGGGAAACCTACCAAACCTGTGCATTTCTAAAAACTAGAGACCTAGGGGAATCCAAGGAGGGGTGACTTGCGGGGTTCGGACCTGGTTCTGTTACCCAGAATCCTTTGCAAACCTCAAAATTTGGCTAAAAAAACACATGTTCCTCACATTTCTGTGGCAGAAAGTTCTGGAATCTGAGAGGAGCTACAAATTTCCTTCGCCCCAGCGTTCCCCCAAGTCTCCCGATAAAAATGATACCTCACTTGCGTGGGTAGGCATAGCGCCGGCGACAGGAAACACCCCAAAGCGCAACGTGGACACATCCTAAATTTTGGAAAAAAACAGAGGTGTTTTTTGCGAAGTGCCTACCTGTAGATTTTGGCCTCTAGCTCAGCCGGCACCTAGGGAAACCTACCAAATCTGTGCATTTCTGAAAACTAGAGACCTAGGGGAATCCAAGGAGGGGTGACTTGCGGGGCTCGGACCAGGTTCTGTTACCCAGAATCCTTTGCAAACCTCAAAATTTGGCTAAAAAAACACATGTTCCTCACATATCTGTGGCAGAAAGTTCTGGAATCTGAGAGGAGCTACAAATTTCCTTCCACCCAGCGTTCCCCCAAGTCTCCCGATAAAAATGATACCTCACTTGCGTGGGTAGGCCTAGCGCCGGCGACAGGAAACACCCCAAAGCGCAACGTGGACACATCCTAAATTTTGGAAAAAAACAGAGGTGTTTTTTGCGAAGTGCCTACCTGTAGATTTTGGCCTCTAGCTCAGCCGGCACCTAGGGAAACCTACCAAACCTGTGCATTTCTGAAAACTAGAGACCTAGGGGAATCCAAGGAGGGGTGACTTGCGGGGCTCGGACCAGGTTCTGTTACCCAGAATCCTTTGCAAACCTCAAAATTTGGCTAAAAAAACACATGTTCCTCACATATCTGTGGCAGAAAGTTCTGGAATCTGAGAGGAGCTACAAATTTCCTTCCACCCAGCGTTCCCCCAAGTCTCCCGATAAAAATGATACCTCACTTGCGTGGGTAGGCCTAGCGCCGGCGACAGTAAACACCCCAAAGCGCAACGTGGACACATCCTAAATTTTGGAAAAAAACAGAGGTGTTTTTTGCGAAGTGCCTACCTGTAGATTTTGGCCTCTAGCTCAGCCGGCACCTAGGGAAACCTACCAAACCTGTGCATTTCTGAAAACTAGAGACCTAGGGGAATCCAAGGAGGGGTGACTTGCGGGGCTCGGACCAGGTTCTGTTACCCAGAATCCTTTGCAAACCTCAAAATTTGGCTAAAAAAACACATGTTCCTCACATTTCTGTGGCAGAAAGTTCTGGAATCTGAGAGGAGCTACAAATTTCCTTCCACCCAGCGTTCCCCCAAGTCTCCCGATAAAAATGATACCTCACTTGCGTGGGTAGACCTAGACCTAGCGCCGGCGACAGGAAACACCCCAAAGCGCAACGTGGACACATCCTAAATTTTGGAAAAAAACAGAGGTGTTTTTTGCGAAGTGCCTACCTGTAGATTTTGGCCTGTAGCTCAGCCGGCACCTAGGGAAACCTACCAAACCTGTGCATTTCTGAAAACTAGAGACCTAGGGGAATCCAAGGAGGGGTGACTTGCGGGGCTCGGACCAGGTTCTGTTACCCAGAATCCTTTGCAAACCTCAAAATTTGGCTAAAAAAACACATGTTCCTCACATTTCTGTGGCAGAAAGTTCTGGAATCTGAGAGGAGCTACAAATTTCCTTCCACCCAGCGTTCCCCCAAGTCTCCCGATAAAAATGATACCTCACTTGCGTGGGTAGGCCTAGCGCCGGCGACAGGAAACACCCCAAAGCGCAACGTGGACACATCCTAAATTTTGGAAAAAAACAGAAATGTTATTTGCGAAGTGCCTACCTGTAGATTTTGGCCTGTAGCTCAGCCGGCACCTAGGGAAACCTACCAAACCTGTGCATTTCTGAAAACTAGAGACCTAGGGGAATCCAAGGAGGGGTGACTTGCGGGGCTCGGACCAGGTTCTGTTACCCAGAATCCTTTGCAAACCTCAAAATGTGGCTAAAAAAACACATGTTCCTCACATTTCTGTGGCAGAAAGTTCTGGAATCTGAGAGGAGCTACAAATTTCCTTCCACCCAGCGTTCCCGCAAGTCTCCCGATAAAAATGATACCTCACTTGCGTGGGTAGGCCTGGCGCCGGCGACAGGAAACACCCCAAAGCGCAACGTGGACACATCCTAAATTTTGGAAAAAAACAGAGGTGTTTTTTGCGACGTGCCTACCTGTAGATTTTGGCCTCTAGCTCAGCCGGCACCTAGGGAAACCTACCAAACCTGTGCATTTCCGAAAACTAGAGACCTAGGGGAATCCAAGGAGGGGTGACTTGCGGGGCTCGGACCAGGTTCTGTTACCCAGAATCCTTTGCAAACCTCAAAATGTGGCTAAAAAAACACATGTTCCTCACATTTCTGTGGCAGAAAGTTCTGGAATCTGAGAGGAGCTACAAATTTCCTTCCACCCAGCGTTCCCCCAAGTCTCCCGATAAAAATGATACCTCACTTGCGTGGGTAGACCTAGCGCCGGCGACAGGAAACACCCCAAAGCGCAACGTGGACACATCCTAAATTTTGGAAAAAAACAGAGATGTTTTTAGCGAAGTGCCTACCTGTAGATTTTGGTCTGTAGCTCAGCCGGCACCTAGGGAAACCTACCAAACCTGTGCATTTCTGAAAACTAGAGACCTAGGGGAATCCAAGGAGGGGTGACTTGCGGGGCTCGGACCAGGTTCTGTTACCCAGAATCCTTTGCAAACCTCAAAATTTGGCTAAAAAAACACATGTTCCTCACATTTCTGTGGCAGAAAGTTCTGGAATCTGAGAGGAGCTACAAATTTCCTTCCACCCAGCGTTCCCCCAAGTCTCCCGATAAAAATGATACCTCACTTGCGTGGGTAGGCCTAGCGCCGGCGACAGGAAACACCCCAAAGCGCAACGTGGACACATCCTAAATTTTGGAAAAAAACAGAAATGTTTTTTGCGAAGTGCCTACCTGTAGATTTTGGCCTGTAGCTCAGCCGGCACCTAGGGAAACCTACCAAACCTGTGCATTTCTAAAAACTAGAGACCTAGGGGAATCCAAGGAGGGGTGACTTGCGGGGTTCGAACCTGGTTCTGTTACCCAGAATCCTTTGCAAACCTCAAAATTTGGCTAAAAAAACACATGTTCCTCACATTTCTGTGGCAGAAAGTTCTGGAATCTGAGAGGAGCTACAAATTTCCTTCGCCCCAGCGTTCCCCCAAGTCTCCCGATAAAAATGATACCTCACTTGCGTGGGTAGGCCTAGCGCCGGCGACAGGAAACACCCCAAAGCGCAACGTGGACACATCCTAAATTTTGGAAAAAAACAGAGGTGTTTTTTGCGAAGTGCCTACCTGTAGATTTTGGCCTCTAGCTCAGCCGGCACCTAGGGAAACCTACCAAATCTGTGCATTTCTGAAAACTAGAGACCTAGGGGAATCCAAGGAGGGGTGACTTGCGGGGCTCGGACCAGGTTCTGTTACCCAGAATCCTTTGCAAACCTCAAAATTTGGCTAAAAAAACACATGTTCCTCACATTTCTGTGGCAGAAAGTTCTGGAATCTGAGAGGAGCTACAAATTTCCTTCCACCCAGCGTTCCCCCAAGTCTCCCGATAAAAATGATACCTCACTTGCGTGGGTAGGCCTAGCGCCGGCGACAGGAAACACCCCAAAGCGCAACGTGGACACATCCTAAATTTTGGAAAAAAACAGAGGTGTTTTTTGCGAAGTGCCTACCTGTAGATTTTGGCCTCTAGCTCAGCCGGCACCTAGGGAAACCTACCAAACCTGTGCATTTCTGAAAACTAGAGACCTAGGGGAATCCAAGGAGGGGTGACTTGCGGGGCTCGGACCAGGTTCTGTTACCCAGAATCCTTTGCAAACCTCAAAATTTGGCAAAAAAAACACATGTTCCTCACATTTCTGTGGCAGAAAGTTCTGGAATCTGAGAGGAGCTACAAATTTCCTTCCACCCAGCGTTCCCCCAAGTCTCCCGATAAAAATGATACCTCACTTGCGTGGGTAGGCCTAGCGCCGGCGACAGGAAACACCCCAAAGCGCAACGTGGACACATCCTAAATTTTGGAAAAAAACAGAGGTGTTTTTTGCGAAGTGCCTACCTGTAGATTTTGGCCTCTAGCTCAGCCGGCACCTAGGGAAACCTACCAAACCTGTGCATTTCTGAAAACTAGAGACCTAGGGGAATCCAAGGAGGGGTGACTTGCGGGGCTCGGACCAGGTTCTGTTACCCAGAATCCTTTGCAAACCTCAAAATTTGGCTAAAAAAACACATGTTCCTCACATTTCTGTGGCAGAAAGTTCTGGAATCTGAGAGGAGCTACAAATTTCCTTCCACCCAGCGTTCCCCCAAGTCTCCCGATAAAAATGATACCTCACTTGCGTGGGTAGACCTAGCGCCGGCGACAGGAAACACCCCAAAGCGCAACGTGGACACATCCTAAATTTTGGAAAAAAACAGAGGTGTTTTTTGCGAAGTGCCTACCTGTAGATTTTGGCCTGTAGCTCAGCCGGCACCTAGGGAAACCTACCAAACCTGTGCATTTCTGAAAACTAGAGACTTAGGGGAATCCAAGGAGGGGTGACTTGCGGGGCTCGGACCAGGTTCTGTTACCCAGAATACTTTGCAAACCTCAAAATTTGGCTAAAAAAACACATGCTCCTCACATTTCTGTGGCAGAAAGTTCTGGAATCTGAGAGGAGCTACAAATTTCCTTCCACCCAGCGTTCCCCCAAGTCTCCCGATAAAAATGATACCTCACTTGCGTGGGTAGACCTAGCGCCGGCGACAGGAAACACCCCAAAGCGCAACGTGGACACATCCTGAATTTTGGAAAAAAACAGAGGTGTTTTTTGCGAAGTGCCTACCTGTAGATTTTGGCCTGTAGCTCAGCCGGCACCTAGGGAAACCTACCAAACCTGTGCATTTCTGAAAACTAGAGACCTAGGGGAATCCAAGGAGGGGTGACTTGCGGGGCTCGGACCAGGTTCTGTTACCCAGAATCCTTTGCAAACCTCAAAATTTGGCTAAAAAAACACATGTTCCTCACATTTCTGTGGCAGAAAGTTCTGGAATCTGAGAGGAGCTACAAATTTCCTTCCACCCAGCGTTCCCCCAAGTCTCCCGATAAAAATGATACCTCACTCGCGTGGGTAGGCCTAGCGCCGGCGACAGGAAACACCCCAAAGCGCAACGTGGACACATCCTAAATTTTGGAAAAAAACAGAAATGTTTTTTGCGAAGTGCCTACCTGTAGATTTTGGCCTGTAGCTCAGCCGGCACCTAGGGAAACCTACCAAACCTGTGCATTTCTGAAAACTAGAGACCTAGGGGAATCCAAGGAGGGGTGACTTGCGGGGCTCGGACCAGGTTCTGTTACCCAGAATCCTTTGCAAACCTCAAAATTTGGCTAAAAAAACACATGTTCCTCACATTTCTGTGGCAGAAAGTTCTGGAATCTGAGAGGAGCTAAAAATTTCCTTCCACCCAGCGTTCCCCCAAGTCTCCCGATAAAAATGATACCTCACTTGCGTGGGTAGGCCTAGCGCCGGCGACAGGAAACACCCCAAAGCGCAACGTGGACACATCCTAAATTTGGGAAAAAAACAGAGGTGTTTTTTGCGAAGTGCCTACTTGTAGATTTTGGCCTCTAGCTCAGCCGGCACCTAGGGAAACCTACCAAACCTGTGCATTTCTGAAAACTAGAGACCTAGGGGAATCCAAGGAGGGGTGACTTGCGGGGCTCGGACCAGGTTCTGTTACCCAGAATCCTTTGCAAACCTCAAAATTTGGCTAAAAAAACACATGTTCCTCACATATCTGTGGCAGAAAGTTCTGGAATCTGAGAGGAGCTACAAATTTCCTTCCACCCAGCGTTCCCCCAAGTCTCCCGATAAAAATGATACCTCACTTGCGTGGGTAGGCCTAGCGCCGGCGACAGTAAACACCCCAAAGCGCAACGTGGACACATCCTAAATTTTGGAAAAAAACAGAGGTGTTTTTTGCGAAGTGCCTACCTGTAGATTTTGGCCTCTAGCTCAGCCGGCACCTAGGGAAACCTACCAAACCTGTGCATTTCTGAAAACTAGAGACCTAGGGGAATCCAAGGAGGGGTGACTTGCGGGGCTCGGACCAGGTTCTGTTACCCAGAATCCTTTGCAAACCTCAAAATTTGGCTACAAAAACACATGTTCCTCACATTTCTGTGGCAGAAAGTTCTGGAATCTGAGAGGAGCTACAAATTTCCTTCCACCCAGCGTTCCCCCAAGTCTCCCGATAAAAATGATACCTCACTTGCGTGGGTAGACCTAGCGCCGGCGACAGGAAACACCCCAAAGCGCAACGTGGACACATCCTAAATTTTGGAAAAAAACAGAGGTGTTTTTTGCGAAGTGCCTACCTGTAGATTTTGGCCTGTAGCTCAGCCGGCACCTAGGGAAACCTACCAAACCTGTGCATTTCTGAAAACTAGAGACCTAGGGGAATCCAAGGAGGGGTGACTTGCGGGGCTCGGACCAGGTTCTGTTACCCAGAATCCTTTGCAAACCTCAAAATTTGGCTAAAAAAACACATGTTCCTCACATATCTGTGGCAGAAAGTTCTGGAATCTGAGAGGAACTACAAATTTCCTTCCACCCAGCGTTCCCCCAAGTCTCCCGATAAAAATGATACCTCACTTGCGTGGGTAGGCCTAGCGCCGGCGACAGGAAACACCCCAAAGCGCAACGTGGACACATCCTAAATTTTGGAAAAAAACAGAGGTGTTTTTTGCGAAGTGCCTACCTGTAGATTTTGGCCTCTAGCTCAGCCGGCACCTAGGGAAACCTACCAAACCTGTGCATTTCTGAAAACTAGAGACCTAGGGGAATCCAAGGAGGGGTGACTTGCGGGGCTCGGACCAGGTTCTGTTACCCAGAATCCTTTGCAAACCTCAAAATTTGGCTAAAAAAACACATGTTCCTCACATTTCTGTGGCAGAAAGTTCTGGAATCTGAGAGGAGCTACAAATTTCCTTCCACCCAGCGTTCCCCGAAGTCTCCCGATAAAAATGATACCTCACTTGCGTGGTTAGGCCTAGCGCCGGCGACAGGAAACACCCCAAAGCGCAACGTGGACACATCCTAAATTTTGGAAAAAAACAGAGGTGTTTTTTGCGAAGTGCCTACCTGTAGATTTTGGCCTCTAGCTCAGCCGGCACCTAGGGAAACCTACCAAACCTGTGCATTTCTGAATACTAGAGACTTAGGGGAATCCATGGAGGGGTGACTTGCGGGGCTCGGACCAGGTTCTGTTACCCAGAATACTTTGCAAACCTCAAAATTTGGCTAAAAAAACACATGCTCCTCACATTTCTGTGGCAGAAAGTTCTGGAATCTGAGAGGAGCTACAAATTTCCTTCCACCCAGCGTTCCCCCAAGTCTCCCGATAAAAATGATACCTCACTTGCGTGGGTAGACCTAGCGCCGGCGACAGGAAACACCCCAAAGCGCAACGTGGACACATCCTAAATTTTGGAAAAAAACAGAGGTGTTTTTTGCGAAGTGCCTACCTGTAGATTTTGGCCTGTAGCTCAGCCGGCACCTAGGGAAACCTACCAAACCTGTGCATTTCTGAAAACTAGAGACCTAGGGGAATCCAAGGAGGGGTGACTTGCGGGGCTCGGACCAGGTTCTGTTACCCAGAATCCTTTGCAAACCTCAAAATTTGGCTAAAAAAACACATGTTCCTCACATTTCTGTGGCAGAAAGTTCTGGAATCTGAGAGGAGCTACAAATTTCCTTCCACCCAGCGTTCCCCCAAGTCTCCCGATAAAAATGATACCTCACTCGCGTGGGTAGGCCTAGCGCCGGCGACAGGAAACACCCCAAAGCGCAACGTGGACACATCCTAAATTTTGGAAAAAAACAGAAATGTTTTTTGCGAAGTGCCTACCTGTAGATTTTGGCCTGTAGCTCAGCCGGCACCTAGGGAAACCTACCAAACCTGTGCATTTCTGAAAACTAGAGACCTAGGGGAATCCAAGGAGGGGTGACTTGCGGGGCTCGGACCAGGTTCTGTTACCCAGAATCCTTTGCAAACCTCAAAATTTGGCTAAAAAAACACATGTTCCTCACATTTCTGTGGCAGAAAGTTCTGGAATCTGAGAGGAGCTAAAAATTTCCTTCCACCCAGCGTTCCCCCAAGTCTCCCGATAAAAATGATACCTCACTTGCGTGGGTAGGCCTAGCGCCGGCGACAGTAAACACCCCAAAGCGCAACGTGGACACATCCTAAATTTTGGAAAAAAACAGAGGTGTTTTTTGCGAAGTGCCTACCTGTAGATTTTGGCCTCTAGCTCAGCCGGCACCTAGGGAAACCTACCAAACCTGTGCATTTCTGAAAACTAGAGACCTAGGGGAATCCAAGGAGGGGTGACTTGCGGGGCTCGGACCAGGTTCTGTTACCCAGAATCCTTTGCAAACCTCAAAATTTGGCTACAAAAACACATTTTCCTCACATTTCTGTGGCAGAAAGTTCTGGAATCTGAGAGGAGCTACAAATTTCCTTCCACCCAGCGTTCCCCCAAGTCTCCCGATAAAAATGATACCTCACTTGCGTGGGTAGACCTAGCGCCGGCGACAGGAAACACCCCAAAGCGCAACGTGGACACATCCTAAATTTTGGAAAAAAACAGAGGTGTTTTTTGCGAAGTGCCTACCTGTAGATTTTGGCCTGTAGCTCAGCCGGCACCTAGGGAAACCTACCAAACCTGTGCATTTCTGAAAACTAGAGACCTAGGGGAATCCAAGGAGGGGTGACTTGCGGGGCTCGGACCAGGTTCTGTTACCCAGAATCCTTTGCAAACCTCAAAATTTGGCTAAAAAAACACATGTTCCTCACATTTCTGTGGCAGAAAGTTCTGGAATCTGAGAGGAGCTACAAATTTCCTTCCACCCAGCGTTCCCCGAAGTCTCCCGATAAAAATGATACCTCACTTGCGTGGGTAGGCCTAGCGCCGGCGACAGGAAACACCCCAAAGCGCAACGTGGACACATCCTAAATTTTGGAAAAAAACAGAGGTGTTTTTTGCGAAGTGCCTACCTGTAGATTTTGGCCTCTAGCTCAGCCGGCACCTAGGGAAACCTACCAAACCTGTGCATTTCTGAAAACTAGAGACTTAGGGGAATCCAAGGAGGGGTGACTTGCGGGGCTCGGACCAGGTTCTGTTACCCAGAATACTTTGCAAACCTCAAAATTTGGCTAAAAAAACACATGCTCCTCACATTTCTGTGGCAGAAAGTTCTGGAATCTGAGAGGAGCTACAAATTTCCTTCCACCCAGCGTTCCCCCAAGTCTCCCGATAAAAATGATACCTCACTTGCGTGGGTAGACCTAGCGCCGGCGACAGGAAACACCCCAAAGCGCAACGTGGACACATCCTAAATTTTGGAAAAAAACAGAGGTGTTTTTTGCGAAGTGCCTACCTGTAGATTTTGGCCTGTAGCTCAGCCAGCACCTAGGGAAACCTACCAAACCTGTGCATTTCTGAAAACTAGAGACCTAGGGGAATCCAAGGAGGGGTGACTTGCGGGGCTCGGACCAGGTTCTGTTACCCAGAATCCTTTGCAAACCTCAAAATTTGGCTAAAAAAACACATGTTCCTCACATTTCTGTGGCAGAAAGTTCTGGAATCTGAGAGGAGCTACAAATTTCTTTCCACCCAGCGTTCCCCCAAGTCTCCCGATAAAAATGATACCTCACTCGCGTGGGTAGGCCTAGCGCCGGCGACAGGAAACACCCCAAAGCGCAACGTGGACACATCCTAAATTTTTGAAAAAAACAGAAATGTTTTTTGCGAAGTGCCTACCTGTAGATTTTGGCCTGTAGCTCAGCCGGCACCTAGGGAAACCTACCAAACCTGTGCATTTCTGAAAACTAGAGACCTAGGGGAATCCAAGGAGGGGTGACTTGCGGGGCTCGGACCAGGTTCTGTTACCCAGAATCCTTTGCAAACCTCAAAATTTGGCTAAAAAAACACATGTTCCTCACATTTCTGTGGCAGAAAGTTCTGGAATCTGAGAGGAGCTAAAAATTTCCTTCCACCCAGCGTTCCCCCAAGTCTCCCGATAAAAATGATACCTCACTTGCGTGGGTAGGCCTAGCGCCGGCGACAGGAAACACCCCAAAGCGCAACGTGGACACATCCTAAATTTGGCAAAAAAACAGAGGTGTTTTTTGCGAAGTGCCTACTTGTAGATTTTGGCCTCTAGCTCAGCCGGCACCTAGGGAAACCTACCAAACCTGTGCATTTCTGAAAACTAGAGACCTAGGGGAATCCAAGGAGGGGTGACTTGCGGGGCTCGGACCAGGTTCTGTTACCCAGAATCCTTTGCAAACCTCAAAATTTGGCTACAAAAACACATGTTCCTCACATTTCTGTGGCAGAAAGTTCTGGAATCTGAGAGGAGCTACAAATTTCCTTCCACCCAGCGTTCCCCCAAGTCTCCCGATAAAAATGATACCTCATTTGCGTGGGTAGACCTAGCGCCGGCGACAGGAAACACCCCAAAGCGCAACGTGGACACATCCTAAATTTTGGAAAAAAACAGAGGTGTTTTTTGCGAAGTGCCTACCTGTAGATTTTGGCCTGTAGCTCAGCCGGCACCTAGGGAAACCTACCAAACCTGTGCATTTCTGAAAACTAGAGACCTAGGGGAATCCAAGGAGGGGTGACTTGCGGGGCTCGGACCAGGTTCTGTTACCCAGAATCCTTTGCAAACCTCAAAATTTGGCTAAAAAAACACATGTTCCTCACATTTCTGTGGCAGAAAGTTCTGGAATCTGAGAGGAGCTACAAATTTCCTTCCACCCAGCGTTCCCCCAAGTCTCCCGATAAAAATGATACCTCACTTGCGTGGGTAGGCCTAGCGCCGGCGACAGGAAACACCCCAAAGCGCAACGTGGACACATCCTAAATTTTGGAAAAAAACAGAAATGTTTTTTGCGAAGTGCCTACCTGTAGATTTTGGCCTGTAGCTCAGCCGGCACCTAGGGAAACCTACCAAACCTGTGCATTTCTGAAAACTAGAGACCTAGGGGAATCCAAGGAGGGGTGACTTGCGGGGCTCGGACCAGGTTCTGTTACCCAGAATCCTTTGCAAACCTCAAAATGTGGCTAAAAAAACACATGTTCCTCACATTTCTGTGGCAGAAAGTTCTGGAATCAGAGAGGAGCTACAAATTTCCTTCCACCCAGCGTTCCCCCAAGTCTCCCGATAAAAATGATACCTCACTTGCGTGGGTAGGCCTGGCGCCGGCGACAGGAAACACCCCAAAGCGCAACGTGGACACATCCTAAATTTTGGAAAAAAACAGAGGTGTTTTTTGCGAAGTGCCTACCTGTAGATTTTGGCCTCTAGCTCAGCCGGCACCTAGGGAAACCTACCAAACCTGTGCATTTCTGAAAACTAGAGACCTAGGGGAATCCAAGGAGGGGTGACTTGCGGGGCTCGGACCAGGTTCTGTTACCCAGAATCCTTTGCAAACCTCAAAATGTGGCTAAAAAAACACATGTTCCTCACATTTCTGTGGCAGAAAGTTCTGGAATCTGAGAGGAGCTACAAATTTCCTTCCACCCAGCGTTCCCCCAAGTCTCCCGATAAAAATGATACCTCACTTGCGTGGGTAGACCTAGCGCCGGTGACAGGAAACACCCCAAAGCGCAACGTGGACACATCCTAAATTTTGGAAAAAAACAGAGATGTTTTTAGCGAAGTGCCTACCTGTAGATTTTGGCCTATAGCTCAGCCGGCACCTAGGGAAACCTACCAAACCTGTGCATTTCTGAAAACTAGAGACCTAGGGGAATCCAAGGAGGGGTGACTTGCGGGGCTCGGACCAGGTTCTGTTACCCAGAATCCTTTGCAAACCTCAAAATTTGGCTAAAAAAACACATGTTCCTCACATTTCTGTGGCAGAAAGTTCTGGAATCTGAGAGGAGCTACAAATTTCCTTCCACCCAGCGTTCCCCCAAGTCTCCCGATAAAAATGATACCTCACTTGCGTGGGTAGGCCTAGCGCCGGCGACAGGAAACACCCCAAAGCGCAACGTGGACACATCCTAAATTTTGGAAAAAAACAGAAATGTTTTTTGCGAAGTGCCTACCTGTAGATTTTGGCCTGTAGCTCAGCCGGCACCTAGGGAAACCTACCAAACCTGTGCATTTCTAAAAACTAGAGACCTAGGGGAATCCAAGGAGGGGTGACTTGCGGGGTTCGGACCTGGTTCTGTTACCCAGAATCCTTTGCAAACCTCAAAATTTGGCTAAAAAAACACATGTTCCTCACATTTCTGTGGCAGAAAGTTCTGGAATCTGAGAGGAGCTACAAATTTCCTTCGCCCCAGCGTTCCCCCAAGTCTCCCGATAAAAATGATACCTCACTTGCGTGGGTAGGCCTAGCGCCGGCGACAGGAAACACCCCAAAGCGCAACGTGGACACATCCTAAATTTTGGAAAAAAACAGAGGTGTTTTTTGCGAAGTGCCTACCTGTAGATTTTGGCCTCTAGCTCAGCCGGCACCTAGGGAAACCTACCAAATCTGTGCATTTCTGAAAACTAGAGACCTAGGGGAATCCAAGGAGGGGTGACTTGCGGGGCTCGGACCAGGTTCTGTTACCCAGAATCCTTTGCAAACCTCAAAATTTGGCTAAAAAAACACATGTTCCTCACATATCTGTGGCAGAAAGTTCTGGAATCTGAGAGGAGCTACAAATTTCCTTCCACCCAGCGTTCCCCCAAGTCTCCCGATAAAAATGATACCTCACTTGCGTGGGTAGGCCTAGCGCCGGCGACAGGAAACACCCCAAAGCGCAACGTGGACACATCCTAAATTTTGGAAAAAAACAGAGGTGTTTTTTGCGAAGTGCCTACCTGTAGATTTTGGCCTCTAGCTCAGCCGGCACCTAGGGAAACCTACCAAACCTGTGCATTTCTGAAAACTAGAGACCTAGGGGAATCCAAGGAGGGGTGACTTGCGGGGCTCGGACCAGGTTCTGTTACCCAGAATCCTTTGCAAACCTCAAAATTTGGCTAAAAAAACACATGTTCCTCACATATCTGTGGCAGAAAGTTCTGGAATCTGAGAGGAGCTACAAATTTCCTTCCACCCAGCGTTCCCCCAAGTCTCCCGATAAAAATGATACCTCACTTGCGTGGGTAGGCCTAGCGCCGGCGACAGTAAACACCCCAAAGCGCAACGTGGACACATCCTAAATTTTGGAAAAAAACAGAGGTGTTTTTTGCGAAGTGCCTACCTGTAGATTTTGGCCTCCAGCTCAGCCGGCACCTAGGGAAACCTACCAAACCTGTGCATTTCTGAAAACTAGAGACCTAGGGGAATCCAAGGAGGGGTGACTTGCGGGGCTCGGACCAGGTTCTGTTACCCAGAATCCTTTGCAAACCTCAAAATTTGGCTAAAAAAACACATGTTCCTCACATTTCTGTGGCAGAAAGTTCTGGAATCTGAGAGGAGCTACAAATTTCCTTCCACCCAGCGTTCCCCCAAGTCTCCCGATAAAAATGATACCTCACTTGCGTGGGTAGACCTAGCGCCGGCGACAGGAAACACCCCAAAGCGCAACGTGGACACATCCTAAATTTTGGAAAAAAACAGAGGTGTTTTTTGCGAAGTGCCTACCTGTAGATTTTGGCCTGTAGCTCAGCCGGCACCTAGGGAAACCTACCAAACCTGTGCATTTCTGAAAACTAGAGACCTAGGGGAATCCAAGGAGGGGTGACTTGCGGGGCTCGGACCAGGTTCTGTTACACAGAATCCTTTGCAAACCTCAAAATTTGGCTAAAAAAAACACATGTTCCTCACATTTCTGTGGCAGAAAGTTCTGGAATCTGAGAGGAGCTACAAATTTCCTTCCACCCAGCGTTCCCCCAAGTCTCCCGATAAAAATGATACCTCACTTGCGTGGGTAGGCCTAGCGCCGGCGACAGGAAACACCCCAAAGCGCAACGTGGACACATCCTAAATTTTGGAAAAAAACAGAAATGTTATTTGCGAAGTGCCTACCTGTAGATTTTGGCCTGTAGCTCAGCCGGCACCTAGGGAAACCTACCAAACCTGTGCATTTCTGAAAACTAGAGACCTAGGGGAATCCAAGGAGGGGTGACTTGCGGGGCTCGGACCAGGTTCTGTTACCCAGAATCCTTTGCAAACCTCAAAATGTGGCTAAAAAAACACATGTTCCTCACATTTCTGTGGCAGAAAGTTCTGGAATCTGAGAGGAGCTACAAATTTCCTTCCACCCAGCGTTCCCCCAAGTCTCCCGATAAAAATGATACCTCACTTGCGTGGGTAGGCCTGGCGCCGGCGACAGGAAACACCCCAAAGCGCAACGTGGACACATCCTAAATTTTGGAAAAAAACAGAGGTGTTTTTTGCGACGTGCCTACCTGTAGATTTTGGCCTCTAGCTCAGCCGGCACCTAGGGAAACCTACCAAACCTGTGCATTTCTGAAAACTAGAGACCTAGGGGAATCCAAGGAGGGGTGACTTGCGGGGCTCGGACCAGGTTCTGTTACCCAGAATCCTTTGCAAACCTCAAAATGTGGCTAAAAAAACACATGTTCCTCACATTTCTGTGGCAGAAAGTTCTGGAATCTGAGAGGAGCTACAAATTTCCTTCCACCCAGCGTTCCCCCAAGTCTCCCGATAAAAATGATACCTCACTTGCGTGGGTAGACCTAGCGCCGGCGACAGGAAACACCCCAAAGCGCAACGTGGACACATCCTAAATTTTGGAAAAAAACAGAGATGTTTTTAGCGAAGTGCCTACCTGTAGATTTTGGCCTGTAGCTCAGCCGGCACCTAGGGAAACCTACCAAACCTGTGCATTTCTGAAAACTAGAGACCTAGGGGAATCCAAGGAGGGGTGACTTGCGGGGCTCGGACCAGGTTCTGTTACCCAGAATCCTTTGCAAACCTCAAAATTTGGCTAAAAAAACACATGTTCCTCATATTTCTGTGGCAGAAAGTTCTGGAATCTGAGAGGAGCTACAAATTTCCTTCCACCCAGCGTTCCCCCAAGTCTCCCGATAAAAATGATACCTCACTTGCGTGGGTAGGCCTAGCACCGGCGACAGGAAACACCCCAAAGCGCAACGTGGACACATCCTAAATTTTGGAAAAAAACAGAAATGTTATTTGCGAAGTGCCTACCTGTAGATTTTGGCCTGTAGCTCAGCCGGCACCTAGGGAAACCTACCAAACCTGTGCATTTCTGAAAACTAGAGACCTAGGGGAATCCAAGGAGGGGTGACTTGCGGGGCTCGGACCAGGTTCTGTTACCCAGAATCCTTTGCAAACCTCAAAATGTGGCTAAAAAAACACATGTTCCTCACATTTCTGTGGCAGAAAGTTCTGGAATCTGAGAGGAGCTACAAATTTCCTTCCACCCAGCGTTCCCCCAAGTCTCCCGATAAAAATGATACCTCACTTGCGTGGGTAGGCCTGGCGCCGGCGACAGGAAACACCCCAAAGCGCAACGTGGACACATCCTAAATTTTGGAAAAAAACAGAGGTGTTTTTTGCGACGTGCCTACCTGTAGATTTTGGCCTCTAGCTCAGCCGGCACCTAGGGAAACCTACCAAACCTGTGCATTTCTGAAAACTAGAGACCTAGGGGAATCCAAGGAGGGGTGACTTGCGGGGCTCGGACCAGGTTCTGTTACCCAGAATCCTTTGCAAACCTCAAAATGTGGCTAAAAAAACACATGTTCCTCACATTTCTGTGGCAGAAAGTTCTGGAATCTGAGAGGAGCTACAAATTTCCTTCCACCCAGCGTTCCCCCAAGTCTCCCGATAAAAATGATACCTCACTTGCGTGGGTAGACCTAGCGCCGGCGACAGGAAACACCCCAAAGCGCAACGTGGACACATCCTAAATTTTGGAAAAAAACAGAGATGTTTTTAGCGAAGTGCCTACCTGTAGATTTTGGCCTGTAGCTCAGCCGGCACCTAGGGAAACCTACCAAACCTGTGCATTTCTGAAAACTAGAGACCTAGGGGAATCCAAGGAGGGGTGACTTGCGGGGCTCGGACCTGGTTCTGTTACCCAGAATCCTTTGCAAACCTCAAAATTTGGCTAAAAAAACACATGTTCCTCATATTTCTGTGGCAGAAAGTTCTGGAATCTGAGAGGAGCTACAAATTTCCTTCCACCCAGCGTTCCCCCAAGTCTCCCGATAAAAATGATACCTCACTTGCGTGGGTAGGCCTAGCGCCGGCGACAGGAAACACCCCAAAGCGCAACGTGGACACATCCTAAATTTTGGAAAAAAACAGAAATGTTTTTTGCGAAGTGCCTACCTGTAGATTTTGGCCTGTAGCTCAGCCGGCACCTAGGGAAACCTACCAAACCTGTGCATTTCTAAAAACTAGAGACCTAGGGGAATCCAAGGAGGGGTGACTTGCGGGGTTCGGACCTGGTTCTGTTACCCAGAATCCTTTGCAAACCTCAAAATTTGGCTAAAAAAACACATGTTCCTCACATTTCTGTGGCAGAAAGTTCTGGAATCTGAGAGGAGCTACAAATTTCCTTCGCCCCAGCGTTCCCCCAAGTCTCCCGATAAAAATGATACCACACTTGCGTGGGTAGGCCTAGCGCCGGCGACAGGAAACACCCCAAAGCGCAACGTGGACACATCCTAAATTTTGGAAAAAAACAGAGGTGTTTTTTGCGAAGTGCCTACCTGTAGATTTTGGCCTCTAGCTCAGCCGGCACCTAGGGAAACCTACCAAATCTGTGCATTTCTGAAAACTAGAAACCTAGGGGAATCCAAGGAGGGGTGACTTGCGGGGCTCGAACCAGGTTCTGTTACCCAGAATCCTTTGCAAACCTCAAAATTTGGCTAAAAAAACACATGTTCCTCACATTTCTGTGGCAGAAAGTTCTGGAATCTGAGAGGAGCTACAAATTTCCTTCCACCCAGCGTTCCCCCAAGTCTCCCGATAAAAATGATACCTCACTTGCGTGGGTAGGCCTAGCGCCGGCGACAGGAAACACCCCAAAGCGCAACGTGGACACATCCTAAATTTTGGAAAAAAACAGAGGTGTTTTTTGCGAAGTGCCTACCTGTAGATTTTGGCCTCTAGCTCAGCCGGCACCTAGGGAAACCTACCAAACCTGTGCATTTCTGAAAACTAGAGACCTAGGGGAATCCAAGGAGGGGTGACTTGCGGGGCTCGGACCAGGTTCTGTTACCCAGAATCCTTTGCAAACCTCAAAATTTGGCAAAAAAAACACATGTTCCTCACATTTCTGTGGCAGAAAGTTCTGGAATCTGAGAGGAGCTACAAATTTCCTTCCACCCAGCGTTCCCCCAAGTCTCCCGATAAAAATGATACCTCACTTGCGTGGGTAGGCCTAGCGCCGGCGACAGGAAACACCCCAAAGCGCAACGTGGACACATCCTAAATTTTGGAAAAAAACAGAGGTGTTTTTTGCGAAGTGCCTACCTGTAGATTTTGGCCTCTAGCTCAGCCGGCACCTAGGGAAACCTACCAAACCTGTGCATTTCTGAAAACTAGAGACCTAGGGGAATCCAAGGAGGGGTGACTTGCGGGGCTCGGACCATGTTCTGTTACCCAGAATCCATTGCAAACCTCAAAATTTGGCTAAAAAAACACATGTTCCTCACATTTCTGTGGCAGAAAGTTCTGGAATCTGAGAGGAGCTACAAATTTCCTTCCACCCAGCGTTCCCCCAAGTCTCCCGATAAAAATGATACCTCACTTGCGTGGGTAGACCTAGCGCCGGCGACAGGAAACACCCCAAAGCGCAACGTGGACACATCCTAAATTTTGGAAAAAAACAGAGGTGTTTTTTGCGAAGTGCCTACCTGTAGATTTTGGCCTGTAGCTCAGCCGGCACCTAGGGAAACCTACCAAACCTGTGCATTTCTGAAAACTAGAGACCTAGGGGAATCCAAGGAGGGGTGACTTGCGGGGCTCGGACCAGGTTCTGTTACCCAGAATCCTTTGCAAACCTCAAAATTTGGCTAAAAAAACACATGTTCCTCACATTTCTGTGGCAGAAAGTTCTGGAATCTGAGAGGAGCTACAAATTTCCTTCCACCCAGTGTTCCCCCAAGTCTCCCGATAAAAATGATACCTCACTTGCGTGGGTAGGCCTGGCGCCGGCGACAGGAAACACCCCAAAGCGCAACGTGGACACATCCTAAATTTCCGAAAAAAACAGAGGTGTTTTTTGCGACGTGCCTACCTGTAGATTTTGGCCTCTAGCTCAGCCGGCACCTAGGGAAACCTACCAAACCTGTGCATTTCTGAAAACTAGAGACCTAGGGGAATCCAAGGAGGGGTGACTTGCGGGGTTCGGACCAGGTTCTGTTACCCAGAATCCTTTGCAAACCTCAAAATTTGGCTAAAAAAAAACATGTTCCTCACATTTCTGTGGCAGAAAGTTCTGGAATCTGAGAGGAGCTACAAATTTCCTTCGCCCCAGCGTTCCCCCAAGTCTCCCGATAAAAATGATACCTCACTTGCGTGGGTAGGCCTAGCGCCGGCGACAGGAAACACCCCAAAGCGCAACGTGGACACATCCTAAATTTTGGAAAAAAACAGAGGTGTTTTTTGCGAAGTGCCTACCTGTAGATTTTGGCCTCTAGCTCAGCCGGCACCTAGGGAAACCTACCAAATCTGTGCATTTCTGAAAACTAGAGACCTAGGGGAATCCAAGGAGGGGTGACTTGCGGGGCTCGGACCAGGTTCTGTTACCCAGAATCCTTTGCAAACCTCAAAATTTGGCTAAAAAAACACATGTTCCTCACATTTCTGTGGCAGAAAGTTCTGGAATCTGAGAGGAGCTACAAATTTCCTTCCACCCAGCGTTCCCCCAAGTCTCCCGATAAAAATGATACCTCACTTGCGTGGGTAGGCCTGGCGCCGGCGACAGGAAACACCCCAAAGCGCAACGTGGACACATCCTAAATTTTGGAAAAAAACAGAGGTGTTTTTTGCGACGTGCCTACCTGTAGATTTTGGCCTCTAGCTCAGCCGGCACCTAGGGAAACCTACCAAACCTGTGCATTTCTGAAAACTAGAGACCTAGGGGAATCCAAGGAGGGGTGACTTGCGGGGCTCGGACCAGGTTCTGTTACCCAGAATCCTTTGCAAACCTCAAAATGTGGCTAAAAAAACACATGTTCCTCATATTTCTGTGGCAGAAAGTTCTGGAATCTGAGAGGAGCTACAAATTTCCTTCCACCCAGCGTTCCCCCAAGTCTCCCGATAAAAATGATACCTCACTTGCGTGGGTAGGCCTAGCGCCGGCGACAGGAAACACCCCAAAGCGCAACGTGGACACATCCTAAATTTTGGAAAAAAACAGAAATGTTTTTTGCGAAGTGCCTACCTGTAGATTTTGGCCTGTAGCTCAGCCGGCACCTAGGGAAACCTACCAAACCTGTGCATTTCTAAAAACTAGAGACCTAGGGGAATCCAAGGAGGGGTGACTTGCGGGGTTCGGACCTGGTTCTGTTACCCAGAATCCTTTGCAAACCTCAAAATTTGGCTAAAAAAACACATGTTCCTCACATTTCTGTGGCAGAAAGTTCTGGAATCTGAGAGGAGCTACAAATTTCCTTCGCCCCAGCGTTCCCCCAAGTCTCCCGATAAAAATGATACCACACTTGCGTGGGTAGGCCTAGCGCCGGCGACAGGAAACACCCCAAAGCGCAACGTGGACACATCCTAAATTTTGGAAAAAAACAGAGGTGTTTTTTGCGAAGTGCCTACCTGTAGATTTTGGCCTCTAGCTCAGCCGGCACCTAGGGAAACCTACCAAATCTGTGCATTTCTGAAAACTAGAAACCTAGGGGAATCCAAGGAGGGGTGACTTGCGGGGCTCGAACCAGGTTCTGTTACCCAGAATCCTTTGCAAACCTCAAAATTTGGCTAAAAAAACACATGTTCCTCACATTTCTGTGGCAGAAAGTTCTGGAATCTGAGAGGAGCTACAAATTTCCTTCCACCCAGCGTTCCCCCAAGTCTCCCGATAAAAATGATACCTCACTTGCGTGGGTAGGCCTAGCGCCGGCGACAGGAAACACCCCAAAGCGCAACGTGGACACATCCTAAATTTTGGAAAAAAACAGAGGTGTTTTTTGCGAAGTGCCTACCTGTAGATTTTGGCCTCTAGCTCAGCCGGCACCTAGGGAAACCTACCAAACCTGTGCATTTCTGAAAACTAGAGACCTAGGGGAATCCAAGGAGGGGTGACTTGCGGGGCTCGGACCAGGTTCTGTTACCCAGAATCCTTTGCAAACCTCAAAATTTGGCAAAAAAAACACATGTTCCTCACATTTCTGTGGCAGAAAGTTCTGGAATCTGAGAGGAGCTACAAATTTCCTTCCACCCAGCGTTCCCCCAAGTCTCCCGATAAAAATGATACCTCACTTGCGTGGGTAGGCCTAGCGCCGGCGACAGGAAACACCCCAAAGCGCAACGTGGACACATCCTAAATTTTGGAAAAAAACAGAGGTGTTTTTTGCGAAGTGCCTACCTGTAGATTTTGGCCTCTAGCTCAGCCGGCACCTAGGGAAACCTACCAAACCTGTGCATTTCTGAAAACTAGAGACCTAGGGGAATCCAAGGAGGGGTGACTTGCGGGGCTCGGACCATGTTCTGTTACCCAGAATCCTTTGCAAACCTCAAAATTTGGCTAAAAAAACACATGTTCCTCACATTTCTGTGGCAGAAAGTTCTGGAATCTGAGAGGAGCTACAAATTTCCTTCCACCCAGCGTTCCCCCAAGTCTCCCGATAAAAATGATACCTCACTTGCGTGGGTAGACCTAGCGCCGGCGACAGGAAACACCCCAAAGCGCAACGTGGACACATCCTAAATTTTGGAAAAAAACAGAGGTGTTTTTTGCGAAGTGCCTACCTGTAGATTTTGGCCTGTAGCTCAGCCGGCACCTAGGGAAACCTACCAAACCTGTGCATTTCTGAAAACTAGAGACCTAGGGGAATCCAAGGAGGGGTGACTTGCGGGGCTCGGACCAGGTTCTGTTACCCAGAATCCTTTGCAAACCTCAAAATTTGGCTAAAAAAACACATGTTCCTCACATTTCTGTGGCAGAAAGTTCTGGAATCTGAGAGGAGCTACAAATTTCCTTCCACCCAGTGTTCCCCCAAGTCTCCCGATAAAAATGATACCTCACTTGCGTGGGTAGGCCTGGCGCCGGCGACAGGAAACACCCCAAAGCGCAACGTGGACACATCCTAAATTTTGGAAAAAAACAGAGGTGTTTTTTGCGACGTGCCTACCTGTAGATTTTGGCCTCTAGCTCAGCCGGCACCTAGGGAAACCTACCAAACCTGTGCATTTCTGAAAACTAGAGACCTAGGGGAATCCAAGGAGGGGTGACTTGCGGGGTTCGGACCAGGTTCTGTTACCCAGAATCCTTTGCAAACCTCAAAATTTGGCTAAAAAAACACATGTTCCTCACATTTCTGTGGCAGAAAGTTCTGGAATCTGAGAGGAGCTACAAATTTCCTTCGCCCCAGCGTTCCCCCAAGTCTCCCGATAAAAATGATACCTCACTTGCGTGGGTAGGCCTAGCGCCGGCGACAGGAAACACCCCAAAGCGCAACGTGGACACATCCTAAATTTTGGAAAAAAACAGAGGTGTTTTTTGCGAAGTGCCTACCTGTAGATTTTGGCCTCTAGCTCAGCCGGCACCTAGGGAAACCTACCAAATCTGTGCATTTCTGAAAACTAGAGACCTAGGGGAATCCAAGGAGGGGTGACTTGCGGGGCTCGGACCAGGTTCTGTTACCCAGAATCCTTTGCAAACCTCAAAATTTGGCTAAAAAAACACATGTTCCTCACATTTCTGTGGCAGAAAGTTCTGGAATCTGAGAGGAGCTACAAATTTCCTTCCACCCAGCGTTCCCCCAAGTCTCCCGATAAAAATGATACCTCACTTGCGTGGGTAGGCCTAGCGCCGGCGACAGGAAACACCCCAAAGCGCAACGTGGACACATCCTAAATTTTGGGAAAAAACAGAGGTGTTTTTTGCGAAGTGCCTACCTGTAGATTTTGGCCTCTAGCTCAGCCGGCACCTAGGGAAAACTACCAAACCTGTGCATTTCTGAAAACTAGAGACCTAGGGGAATCCAAGGAGGGGTGACTTGCGGGGCTCGGACCAGGTTCTGTTACCCAGAATCCTTTGCAAACCTCAAAATTTGGCTAAAAAAACACATGTTCCTCACATTTCTGTGGCAGAAAGTTCTGGAATCTGAGAGGAGCTAAAAATTTCCTTCCACCCAGCGTTCCCCCAAGTCTCCCGATAAAAATGATACCTCACTTGCGTGGGTAGGCCTAGCGCCGGCGACAGGAAACACCCCAAAGCGCAACGTGGACACATCCTAAATTTTGGAAAAAAACAGAGGTGTTTTTTGCGAAGTGCCTACCTGTAGATTTTGGCCTCTAGCTCAGCCGGCACCTAGGGAAACCTACCAAACCTGTGCAATTCTGAAAACTAGAGACCTAGGGGAATCCAAGGAGGGGTGACTTGCGGGGCTCGGACCAGGTTCTGTTACCCAGAATCCTTTGCAAACCTCAAAATTTGGCTAAAAAAAACACATGTTCCTCACATTTCTGTGGCAGAAAGTTCTGGAATCTGAGAGGAGCTACAAATTTCCTTCCACCCAGCGTTCCCCCCAAGTCTCCCGATAAAAATGATACCTCACTTGCGTGGGTAGGCCTAGCGCCGGCGACAGGAAACACCCCAAAGCGCAACGTGGACACATCCTAAATTTTGGAAAAAAACAGAAATGTTTTTTGCGAAGTGCCTACCTGTAGATTTTGGCCTGTAGCTCAGCCGGCACCTAGGGAAACCTACCAAACCTGTGCATTTCTGAAAACTAGAGACCTAGGGGAATCCAAGGAGGGGTGACTTGCGGGGTTCGGACCAGGTTCTGTTACCCAGAATCCTTTGCAAACCTCAAAATTTGGCTAAAAAAACACATGTTCCTCACATTTCTGTGGCAGAAAGTTCTGGAATCTGAGAGGAGCTACAAATTTCCTTCCACCCAGCGTTCCCCCAAGTCTCCCGATAAAAATGATACCTCACTTGCGTGGGTAGGCCTAGCGCCGGCGACAGGAAACACCCCAAAGCGCAACGTGGACACATCCTAAATTTTGGGAAAAAACAGAGGTGTTTTTTGCGAAGTGCCTACCTGTAGATTTTGGCCTCTAGCTCAGCCGGCACCTAGGGAAACCTACCAAACCTGTGCATTTCTGAAAACTAGAGACCTAGGGGAATCCAAGGAGGGGTGACTTGCGGGGCTCGGACCAGGTTCTGTTACGCAGAATCCTTTGCAAACCTCAAAATTTGGCTAAAAAAACACATGTTCCTCACATTTCTGTGGCAGAAAGTTCTGGAATCTGAGAGGAGCTACAAATTTCCTTCCACCCAGCGTTCCCCCCAAGTCTCCCGATAAAAATGATACCTCACTTGCGTGGGTAGGCCTAGCGCCGGCGACAGAAAACACCCAAAAGCGCAACGTGGACACATCCTAAATTTTGGAAAAAAAACAGAGGTGTTTTTTGCGAAGTGCCTACCTGTAGATTTTGGCCTCTAGCTCAGCCGGCACCTAGGGAAACCTACCAAACCTGTGCAATTCTGAAAACTAGAGACCTAGGGGAATCCAAGGAGGGGTGACTTGCGGGGCTCGGACCATGTTCTGTTACCCAGAATCCTTTGCAAACCTCAAAATTTGGCTAAAAAAACACATGTTCCTCACATTTCTGTGGCAGAAAGTTCTGGAATCTGAGAGGAGCTACAAATTTCCTTCCACCCAGCGTTCCCCCAAGTCTCCCAATAAAAATGATACCTCACTTGCGTGGGTAGGCCTAGCGCCGGCGACAGGAAACACCCCAAAGCGCAACGTGGACACATCCTAAATTTTGGGAAAAAACAGAGGTGTTTTTTGCGAAGTGCCTACCTGTAGATTTTGGCCTCTAGCTCAGCCGGCACCTAGGGAAACCTACCAAACCTGTGCATTTCTGAAAACTAGAGACCTAGGGGAATCCAAGGAGGGGTGACTTGCGGGGCTCGGACCAGGTTCTGTTACCCAGAATCCTTTGCAAACCTCAAAATTTGGCTAAAAAAAACACATGTTCCTCACATTTCTGTGGCAGAAAGTTCTGGAATCTGAGAGGAGCTACAAATTTCCTTCCACCCAGCGTTCCCCCAAGTCTCCCGATAAAAATGATACCTCACTTGCGTGGGTAGGCCTAGCGCCGGCGACAGGAAACACCCCAAAGCGCAACGTGGACACATCCTAAATTTTGGAAAAAAACAGAGGTGTTTTTTGCGAAGTGCCTACCTGTAGATTTTGGCCTCTAGCTCAGCCGGCACCTAGGGAAACCTACCAAACCTGTGCAATTCTGAAAACTAGAGACCTAGGGGAATCCAAGGAGGGGTGACTTGCGGGGGCTCGGACCAGGTTCTGTTACCCAGAATCCTTTGCAAACCTCAAAATTTGGCTAAAAAAACACATGTTCCTCACATTTCTGTGGCAGAAAGTTCTGGAATCTGAGAGGAGCTACAAATTTCCTTCCACCCAGCGTTCCCCCAAGTCTCCCGATAAAAATGATACCTCACTTGCATGGGTAGACCTAGCGCCGGCGACAGGAAACCACCCCCAAAGCGCAACGTGGACACATCCTAAATTTTGGAAAAAAACAGAGGTGTTTTTTGCGAAGTGCCTACCTGTAGATTTTGGCCTCTAGCTCAGCCGGCACCTAGGGAAACCTACCAAACCTGTGCATTTCTGAAAACTAGAGACCTAGGGAAATCCAAGGAGGGGTGACTTGCGGGGCTCGGACCAGGTTCTGTTACCCAGAATCCTTTGCAAACCTCAAAATTTGGCTAAAAAAACACATGTTCCTCACATTTCTGTGGCAGAAAGTTCTGGAATCTGAGAGGAGCTACAAATTTCCTTCCACCCAGCGTTCCCCCCAAGTCTCCCGATAAAAATGATACCTCACTTGCGTGGGTAGGCCTAGCGCCGGCGACAGGAAACACCCCCAAAGCGCAACGTGGACACATCCTAAATTTTGGAAAAAAACAGAAATGTTTTTTGCGAAGTGCCTACCTGTAGATTTTGGCCTGTAGCTCAGCCGGCACCTAGGGAAACCTACCAAACCTGTGCATTTCTAAAAACTAGAGACCTAGGGGAATCCAAGGAGGGGTGACTTGCGGGGTTCGGACCAGGTTCTGTTACCCAGAATCCTTTGCAAACCTCAAAATTTGGCTAAAAAAACACATGTTCCTCACATTTCTGTGGCAGAAAGTTCTGGAATCTGAGAGGAGCTACAAATTTCCTTCCACCCAGCGTTCCCCCCAAGTCTCCCGATAAAAATGATACCTCACTTGCGTGGGTAGGCCTAGCGCCGGCGACAGGAAACACCCCAAAGCGCAACGTGGACACATCCTAAATTTTGGGAAAAAACAGAGGTGTTTTTTGCGAAGTGCCTACCTGTAGATTTTGGCCTCTAGCTCAGCCGGCACCTAGGGAAACCTACCAAACCTGTGCATTTCTGAAAACTAGAGACCTAGGGGAATCCAAGGAGGGGTGACTTGCGGGGCTCGGACCAGGTTCTGTTACCCAGAATCCTTTGCAAACCTCAAAATTTGGCTAAAAAAAACACATGTTCCTCACATTTCTGTGGCAGAAAGTTCTGGAATCTGAGAGGAGCTACAAATTTCCTTCCACCCAGCGTTCCCCCAAGTCTCCCGATAAAAATGATACCTCACTTGCGTGGGTAGGCCTAGCGCCGGCGACAGGAAACACCCCAAAGCGCAACGTGGACACATCCTAAATTTTGGAAAAAAACAGAGGTGTTTTTTGCGAAGTGCCTACCTGTAGATTTTGGCCTCTAGCTCAGCCGGCACCTAGGGAAACCTACCAAACCTGTGCAATTCTGAAAACTAGAGACCTAGGGGAATCCAAGGAGGGGTGACTTGCGGGGCTCGGACCAGGTTCTGTTACCCAGAATCCTTTGCAAACCTCAAAATTTGGCTAAAAAAAACACATGTTCCTCACATTTCTGTGGCAGAAAGTTCTGGAATCTGAGAGGAGCTACAAATTTCCTTCCACCCAGCGTTCCCCCAAGTCTCCCGATAAAAATGATACCTCACTTGCATGGGTAGACCTAGCGCCGGCGACAGGAAACACCCCAAAGCGCAACGTGGACACATCCTAAATTTTGGAAAAAAACAGAGGTGTTTTTGCGAAGTGCCCTACCTGTAGATTTTGGCCTCTAGCTCAGCCGGCACCTAGGGAAACCTACCAAACCTGTGCATTTCTGAAAACTAGAGACCTAGGGAAATCCAAGGAGGGGTGACTTGCGGGGCTCGGACCAGGTTCTGTTACCCAGAATCCTTTGCAAACCTCAAAATTTGGCTAAAAAAAACACATGTTCCTCACATTTCTGTGGCAGAAAGTTCTGGAATCTGAGAGGAGCTACAAATTTCCTTCCACCCAGCGTTCCCCCCAAGTCTCCCGATAAAAATGATACCTCACTTGCGTGGGTAGGCCTAGCGCCGGCGACAGGAAACACCCCAAAGCGCAACGTGGACACATCCTAAATTTTGGAAAAAAACAGAAATGTTTTTTGCGAAGTGCCTACCTGTAGATTTTGGCCTGTAGCTCAGCCGGCACCTAGGGAAACCTACCAAACCTGTGCATTTCTGAAAACTAGAGACCTAGGGGAATCCAAGGAGGGGGTGACTTGCGGGGTTCGGACCAGGTTCTGTTACCCAGAATCCTTTGCAAACCTCAAAATTTGGCTAAAAAAACACATGTTCCTCACATTTCTGTGGCAGAAAGTTCTGGAATCTGAGAGGAGCTACAAATTTCCTTCGCCCCAGCGTTCCCCCAAGTCTCCCGATAAAAATGATACCTCACTTGCGTGGGTAGGCCTAGCGCCGGCGACAGGAAACACCCCAAAGCGCAACGTGGACACATCCTAAATTTTGGAAAAAAAACAGAGGTGTTTTTTTTGCGAAGTGCCTACCTGTAGATTTTGGCCTCTAGCTCAGCCGGCACCTAGGGAAACCTACCAAACCTCTGCATTTCTGAAAACTAGAGACCTAGGGGAATCCAAGGAGGGGTGACTTGCGGGGCTCGGACCAGGTTCTGTTACCCAGAATCCTTTGCAAACCTCAAAATTTGGCTAAAAAAACACATGTTCCTCACATTTCTGTGGCAGAAAGTTCTGGAATCTGAGAGGAGCTACAAATTTCCTTCCACCCAGCGTTCCCCCAAGTCTCCCGATAAAAATGATACCTCACTTGCATGGGTAGACCTAGCGCCGGCGACAGGAAACACCCCAAAGCGCAACGTGGACACATCCTAAATTTTGGAAAAAAACAGAGGTGTTTTTTGCGAAGTGCCTACCTGTAGATTTTGGCCTCTAGCTCAGCCGGCACCTAGGGAAACCTACCAAACCTGTGCATTTCTGAAAACTAGAGACCTAGGGAAATCCAAGGAGGGGTGACTTGCGGGGCTCGGACCAGGTTCTGTTACCCCAGAATCCTTTGCAAACCTCAAAATTTGGCTAAAAAAACACATGTTCCTCACATTTCTGTGGCAGAAAGTTCTGGAATCTGAGAGGAGCTACAAATTTCCTTCCACCCAGCGTTCCCCCCAAGTCTCCCGATAAAAATGATACCTCACTTGCGTGGGTAGGCCTAGCGCCGGCGACAGGAAACACCCCAAAGCGCAACGTGGACACATCCTAAATTTTGGAAAAAAACAGAAATGTTTTTTGCGAAGTGCCTACCTGTAGATTTTGGCCTGTAGCTCAGCCGGCACCTAGGGAAACCTACCAAACCTGTGCATTTCTGAAAACTAGAGACCTAGGGGAATCCAAGGAGGGGTGACTTGCGGGGTTCGGACCAGGTTCTGTTACCCAGAATCCTTTGCAAACCTCAAAATTTGGCTAAAAAAAACACATGTTCCTCACATTTCTGTGGCAGAAAGTTCTGGAATCTGAGAGGAGCTACAAATTTCCTTCGCCCCAGCGTTCCCCCCAAGTCTCCCCGATAAAAATGATACCTCACTTGCGTGGGTAGGCCTAGCGCCGGCGACAGGAAACACCCCAAAGGCGCAACGTGGACACATCCTAAATTTTGGAAAAAAACAGAGGTGTTTTTTGCGAAGTGCCTACCTGTAGATTTTGGCCTCTAGCTCAGCCGGCACCTAGGGAAACCTACCAAACCTGTGCATTTCTGAAAACTAGAGACCTAGGGGAATCCAAGGAGGGGTGACTTGCGGGGCTCGGACCAGGTTCTGTTACCCAGAATCCTTTGCAAACCTCAAAATTTGGCTAAAAAAAAACACATGTTCCTCACATTTCTGTGGCAGAAAGTTCTGGAATCTGAGAGGAGCTACAAATTTCCTTCCACCCAGTGTTCCCCCAAGTCTCCCGATAAAAATGATACCTCACTTGCGTGGGTAGGCCTGGCGCCGGCGACAGGAAACACCCCAAAGCGCAACGTGGACACATCCTAAATTTTGGAAAAAAACAGAGGTGTTTTTTGCGAAGTGCCTACCTGTAGATTTTGGCCTCTAGCTCAGCCGGCACCTAGGGAAACCTACCAAACCTGTGCATTTCTGAAAACTAGAGACCTAGGGGAATCCAAGGAGGGGTGACTTGCGGGGCTCGGACCAGGTTCTGTTACCCAGAATCCTTTGCAAACCTCAAAATTTGGCTAAAAAAACACATGTTCCTCACATTTCTGTGGCAGAAAGTTCTGGAATCTGAGAGGAGCTACAAATTTCCTTCCACCCAGCGTTCCCCCAAGTCTCCCGATAAAAATTATACCTCACTTGCGTGGGTAGGCCTAGCGCCGGCGACAGGAAACACCCCAAAGCGCAACGTGGACACATCCTAAATTTTGGAAAAAAACAGAGGTGTTTTTTGCGAAGTGCCTACCTGTAGATTTTGGCCTCTAGCTCAGCCGGCACCTAGGGAAACCTACCAAACCTGTGCAATTCTGAAAACTAGAGACCTAGGGGAATCCAAGGAGGGGTGACTTGCGGGGCTCGGACCAGGTTCTGTTACCCAGAATCCTTTGCAAACCTCAAAATTTGGCTAAAAAAACACATGTTCCTCACATTTCTGTGGCAGAAAGTTCTGGAATCTGAGAGGAGCTACAAATTTCCTTCCACCCAGCGTTCCCCCAAGTCTCCCCGATAAAAATGATACCTCACTTGCGTGGGTAGGCCTAGCGCCGGCGACAGGAAACACCCCAAAGCGCAACGTGGACACATCCTAAATTTTGGAAAAAAACAGAGGTGTTTTTTGCGAAGTGCCTACCTGTAGATTTTGGCCTCTAGCTCAGCCGGCACCTAGGGAAACCTACCAAACCTGTGCAATTCTGAAAACTAGAGACCTAGGGGAATCCAAGGAGGGGTGACTTGCGGGGCTCGGACCAGGTTCTGTTACCCAGAATCCTTTGCAAACCTCAAAATTTGGCTAAAAAAACACATGTTCCTCACATTTCTGTGGCAGAAAGTTCTGGAATCTGAGAGGAGCTACAAATTTCCTTCCACCCAGCGTTCCCCCCAAGTCTCCCGATAAAAATGATACCTCACTTGCGTGGGTAGGCCTAGCGCCGGCGACAGGAAACACCCCAAAGCGCAACGTGGACACATCCTAAATTTTGGAAAAAAACAGAGGTGTTTTTTGCGAAGTGCCTACCTGTAGATTTTGGCCTCTAGCTCAGCCGGCACCTAGGGAAACCTACCAAACCTGTGCATTTCTGAAAACTAGAGACCTAGGGGAATCCAAGGAGGGGTTGACTTGCGGGGCTCGGACCAGGTTCTGT